>NC_045674.1:27923339-28580839 GCF_003331165.1 Xiphophorus hellerii | reverse complement strand
TCCTCCCATGTAAACCTCAGTCATCTGCGAGTCATGTTTATTTTTACACAATAATGGAAGAAAACACAAACTAACGTGAGACAGAGTTTTATCAATGTCCGGCCTTTTATGGCTGCCGGAGCGCACGCCGAAAATAACTCTTACTGAGCTTTCTTTCAGTTTGAGATTGGCCATGAAGGGTTTGATTGAATTTTTCATAAAGTCTCTTTGTTTCCAAAGTGCTTGAGATTTAAATCAGTTGAAATATTCATTTGACTGGCCCTGACATCAGGAGCCTCACACTAAATAAGGACTTGTGGGGTGAATCACAATTTGTTGCCATTGACTTTTTGTTCCACTAACAGAGTAAAGGTTTTGTGTTTGTCTGTGTATAATTTGATTTAAAAAGTATTGAAATCCTGTTAATTTAATTTGATTTGCTAATATAATCTTGTTGCTTAAATAACAACAGTATTAATTTATTACAGTCATTACTTAGTCTCTCAATTTTCTGTATTACAGACTGAAGAAGCCGATGACTGAAGACACTCTGAGGTTGTATCGCGGTCTCATAAATGCTCTGGGTTACCTGTAATTTTCTTGATTTTATAAAGAATCCTTCTTTATCCACAGTAGTTTCCAGATGTTCCAGAGAACTCCCCCCAAAAATGAAATGTAGTGGCTCGGTTTGAGCCCCGACTCGACTCCGTTAAAGAATCTGTGGATGAATCTGTCAGTCTGTGCCTTCATGAACTACCAAAGCTAAATCTCTAAACTACCAATGGAAGCATTTGTAAAAAGATCTTCAGCGTTTATAAGAAGTGACTGATCGCTCCGATACTGATAAAGAATGCTCAGTTGATTGTTGAGAAGTGTGAGTCATCCAGACTTCCTTTCAATATTTTGACTAATTTTTGAGATATGCCTACACTTCATGATTCTGGGGTTTTTTTTGGGTGGCGTCTGTATATGTACTTGCATTGATTCCTCGTTTCCCACATTAACTGTGTACTCTACACTGCAAAAACACTAAATCTTACCAAGGGTTTTTGTCTAGCTTCTTGTGCAAATATCTTAGACAATAAGACAAAACTCACAAGTAACTTTTTAGCAAGATATAGGAGCTTGTTTTAAGTCATTAATTCTTGAATATTGGCAAAACATACCATCTCCACTGGCTGATTCCTCCCCACTTCTAACAACACAATCATGGAAACCCAAACCTTGGGTTCTGCAGTTTACCATTTTACGACAATTTCATTTAAGAAACAAACTTGTTGGTTGAATGAAAGTGGAAATTCGAATCCAATCCTGGCAAAGTAAGAATCCTTATGTAAAGCTGATAAATGTTGGCCGTCTTGCCGTTGTCGCTCCAAGACTTGAAACAATGTTGGTGGAATGTGTAAATGACAGCAGAGGTGATGCTTCTCCCCTTAATCCCGACATTGTGGCATCAGCTCAAAAGCTGTGTCGCATTTCAGCTGGAAACTAAACGCTCCAGCTGAGCTGAGTGAAACAGAGACAGTGTGATCCGTCGAGGTCAGCACTATTCCTGCAAGCAAGTCTGACCAACTGCAGGAGATGAATGGGTACTAAGGTCAGTCCTGGCAGCGAGACAAGAGTCTGCTTCGGTTAGGAGGTTTTGTTTTGTTGCTGCCGCCATTGTGGCTAAATGATTTATGCTGCAAGGGCTTTACGAAGATGCTTAGCGAAGCGGAAATGCGGCATTATAATGTAAAGCCTAACTTTTCCTCTGAGCTCATCCTGCCAGCTGTTTTTTTTTTTTTTCCCTTTTAGGTTTTCCCCAAATCAGACCTGAAAGGTAAATGGCGCTTTCTGTTTCTCCGACTCCATTTGCTCCTCTGGTGCTTTTCGTCCGCGCTCAATCAAAACGCAACCATTTGTATCAATGTAATATCAATTTCTTTTATTTTTAATTTGAAAAATAACTTACATAAATCTCTGTACTCAACCATACTTCACCAAGACATAGCCTTGGCATTAACACATTGCACCAAAAAAGAGGAAATCAAAAAGGCATTCAAAAAGAAACAACATATGTCTTTGTCATCCTGAGGCATTTTTCCTGCTCCAAATAGAGAACATAGGTATCTGCTTATGGTCTATTCAAATTCTGACATCTAAAGGTATGTACAGTGAGCAGTAAATTCAAAATATATACTGTATTCTGTTACAGGGACGAAGTTGATTTTTAGGTATTAAAATGCATCTTTTTTTTTTTTTAAATGATTTTTCTCATGTGGAGAAAGGAACGATGCCTCAGTTCCATTTCATTCAGACATACTGCGACTGTAAGACTCGTATGCCTCCCGGACACGGGAAGTATTGGTAATTACTAAAAATAGAAAATAAAAAATAAACTGGTCTTGGCTTTAAAATGAAATTAACAAAAATATAGTAAATTAATATCATTTTCATTCAAAAAAAAAAAAAAAACAATAAAGAAAAAAAAAACAACAACGATTTCTGTGGCAATATCCCCCATTGTTATTTAAACTTGTGATTTGCTCGTCTTCACTAAGAGTGCTTGTAAAACCGAACCACAGCCTCCCGCTGCCGTTGCGCCGCCGCAGCCCCTTAATGACGCTACGGGTGCCTCGGTGCACCAAAAAGGATCGTTTTTGCATGTTTTGTCGACGGCAGCGTCGAAATAAATATACGTGGAAATCACATTTATTTTGCCTGCTCTGATAAAATATAAAACTTTTTTTTCTCTTTCTCTTTTGTTTTGTCTGTTTTCCCTCAAAAATTCTGAAAGAAAATATGACTTTGGGGATGGAATGTTTTTTTGTTTTTGTTTTTGTTTTTTTCTTCTTCTTCTTTTCTCTTATCTTGTTTTAGACCTCGATAACTGGCCGCGGAAGACCAACGTCTAATTTGCTGCTCGATTAATTTCGAGGGAGAAAAGTAATAAAGTTCACATGCACTGTACAAGAATCTGCAAAAGAGTCCAAATATCGTCTTTATCAAAACATGCTGAGTTACTGTAAGGTGTGCCCAAGACATGTTGCAGAAAATCCTTTTCAACATGCTTGTGAAATCAAATTCAATTCAAAACAAAATAAGAAAAAAAGAAAAGGTATTCAAAACAATGCAGAACTGTAAAGTAACTGAGTCCTAAAATTAGGACCATATCAGGGAACGAAGTGGTGGTAGCAGTGAATACTACAAAGAGAAGTACCCTGGGACCAGGAAGAAAAAGAAAAATGTACAATTTGCACATAATGTTTCTTTATAAGGCTGGAGCATTTGACAATGAAATAAATAACATTTATTTTCATTGTCACTTTTTTCTTAAATAACTCCAAATGTTGTTTTTTTTGTTTTTTTTTAAAGTTCCCTTATCTGACTGTCTGAAAACATAACACCCATGAATGGTCTAAAGAATGATAAACTAACGTCTTTTTTTTTTTGTCACAATGTTGCATTCGCTCCCCTTGAAAACCATGCACTAGTGAAATATTTCTTTAAAAATAATAGAAATCGTTGAAAATGGCTGATTTGTTTCATTTAGTTTTCTTCAGCTTTTTTTCTTCTGTTTTTTTTTGTTTTTGCATGTTACAGCCTCAAGAAAATAAATATATATATACTTTTCTTTTTAAATTCAGCTAAGAGTTTGTGCCCATGCAAATGAACTGAAAAGGGGTAAATAAAAAAAAAAAAAATTATAGTTCGATTTTTCATACGGTATATCAACAAAGGAGGAAAATAAAAGGTCGTACTTCGTTTTTTTTGTGTGTGTTTTTCCATGGGGTTGGGATTGCTACTGTGTATTCTGGAGTGTTGGTGGGTGGCCACTTCAGTATTGCCCCTGATTAACTGGTGATTTACCAGCAAAGATGGATCAGCACATAAACCCAGAGGATGCAATGCGTTTGTCTTGCATGTAGGAAGATAGACACACACACACACACACACACACCCTCCCCTTCTTTGAAAGTGTTGGTCTCCACAACTGCATCGCTAGGTTTGTTGGCATGGTGTGACCAAGCATCTGGTTAGAAACACCGTCACCCCCTCACCCCCATTCAGATAAAAGTACACAGACATAAAAATAAAAAATAAAAAAGACAGGAAAAAATGTTAAAAATCAACATAACATTGATTTTTTTTTTTTTTTTTCATTCTAAAAAGGGGCCTCTGCCGGAACTCATTTAGTGGTTCCCGGTGTCGGCCCCTCCCCATGGCTTCGAATTGGAAGAAAAAGCCGGAAACAATGAGTTCCTCGTGCTAAGGAGTTCGTCCCGGCTTCCTCCGAATGACAAACAACACCTGGCAATTCCCTGCCGCTGGGTGCTTGCAAACGCGCTTCGCCACGTGCACAATGTGCGCAACGTTTTTGCTTAAAACACAGGATCACGTTTTATTAATTCTTTTGTGTTGTTTTTTTTTGTTGTTGTTTTTTTTTGCGCCCCTAGAAACAGGCTCAGAAGACACAACATCAAGCATGCAGTGTGACCGGGGTGGGGCCTCGTGACCTGCAAATCGCAACACCGGCTGCTGCTACAACGACGCTGTTAGGTCCGCAACGCTGCTACGATCGTGAGAAGCTGTCCAGCGAGGATTGGGAAGCTCTTCTCGTCAGTGGGGCCAGCGTGGGGTCCACTAGCGAGGAAGGAGGGAAGAGCTTGTACCAGCCGATCACCATGTTGGACAGGTCCAGGTCGTCCAGCAGGATCTGGACTGCTCCCATGAAGGATTTGTGGTCCATGCGGCCATAGTCGCCCCAGACAATGACCTGAAAAAACATGTAAAAAATTAAATAAATTTTAAAAAACGCAACAATTGATGAAAATGCTAAACATCCTGAACAAACGAGAAGGTGACCAGTCAAAAGAGTCATTTTGTCACCTGTAAAACTTTCCCTCCTGGACTCTCCTCAAACGGCAGTTGCTGCTGGTAGAGAGGGTCCAGAGTTTTTCTTGCTACTTTTGTTTTCTTTTTGGCTATGCAGGCTCCGTTTTCCAAAAGGTAGACCTTTACATATGGTGCTGGAATTGACAAAAGAGAGAACGGTGAGTTACAGTTTTGACACGCTGCTTGTTGTGTATTAAGAATCCCAAATGCTACAATGCAGTGGGTTAACCTCCTTCCCCCAAAAAGCAAAAACAGACTAGGGCCTACCTAGCTGCTAGCTGAAACTAGCTTGTTCTCTTGGCTCATGGGAGTCGATTATTGCTTCAAAAAAACATCTGACGGGACGCTGGAAAAGACTATTGTTGTGTTCAAGTTGTGCTAAAAGGAGTTAGCCTATTAGCAAAGCTATTCAAGCCTAAAATAGCATCTCAATGCTAAACATGTAGCAGCTGCACAGAAACGCTAACGTCAGTGTCCACAGTTAAGAATTTACTAAAGACGTTTCATGAACAATCAGGAGTTCCTGGACCTCTGGAAAGCTGATTACCTATAGCAGCACTTTGCACCAATCTGATGGTGCAAAGTGCTGCAAACCAAAATATTTGGTTTTTGATCTAAATGCAATTAATTGCAATTGATTAATTAATTACAGACCCTGCATTTACATAAAGTTCCGCCACTTTATGCAAGTTCCACCGCTAAAAAGAAACCTTCATTTATAGTTTTTATAAATCAAATTACATTAACCACATTCATTGAATGTACCAATTGTTTATTAAAAACACAATAAGAAAATCTGAAGTCCGTTAGTTCAAACCAGAATTCATTATTCCAAACACGATTAATTTTAGGCTCTGATGGTTTCTGTGCTCCGGTGCAGCGTGAAGTCATTTAACTGAGACAGTGTGCCGTCATACAGACGCCAACATCTGATTGGTTGACGTGAACAGCAGGAAGCCAGCCTCGGCGGCCAACTTTAATTTTTACATATTCAATAAAATGCATGATGAACACTTTACATTTGAAACCTGAACTGAGGATTCAACTCAGTTCAGTTCAGGTGAAGCAGTTAAGTACTTACAAGATGTTTTGGTAAATATCACTTTATCATTGGAACAGTTGACAAATTATTTAATAATCCTCTTTCTGATTTTGAATATGTAATGATACAGTTAGTTACGTTTGGTCTGTCTGAGAACATGAACTACCTGGCAGTGCCTTGGATCCTGGTTTACCCACAAGGCCCCGGGCTCTGATGACCTCAACCTCTAGGGCTCCTTTTTTCTCCACCATGCCTATTTGGATGTCCCCTAAAAAACAGGAACAAGAACAAGATATTTTTAAAAAAAGCCAAAAGCTTTATTATCACTAGTTTTCTTTTATTATAAAAACAAAACGTCACAAGTTTCTTCTCACCCATTGGCGGAGTGGCCAAAGTCTGCCGTCCAACCAGCTGGGCGGGTCCGAGACCATCCAGGAAGTCGCTGAACTGAGCGTCTGAGGAGAGCCTCACTCCGGGGAAGATGAGGCTGAAAGCCAGAGATCAGATTGAAGACGGCGTTAGGTCAGGTACCATTTCACAGTTTCAGTCTGAACTGATCATGCAACGGCTGCAGCCGTCTGTCTGTCTGTCTGTCCTCTTACTTTCCCTCTGAGCTGTAGCTGTTCATGCTGCCGTCTGTGGACTCCCGACTGGCCTGCCGAGTCATCCTGCTCCTCATCTCCACCGCCAGCCCCGTCTCCGTGCTCCTCTGGACGGTGCTCCGCAGCTTCTTACCTCCTGCTTCTGCACACACAGTCGCAACAAGAGACAGGAGAAGAGAAACAGAGAGAGGGAGATGAATTCATGACGGCGAATCGAGTCAGGCTTTATTCACGTGGACGGTTGCTGAAAAGCCTTGTGCTTGTTTTTATTCATAAGAGAGAACCTTGTCTGGACTCTTGCTTAATGCCAGCACACGAGTGATGGTTTTGAGATCATGTCACAAACGTATAAGAATTCCGATTTATAAATCTCCGTACGCCGGTGGCGCTGTGTGGATATCATGCCAAGCAGATTATCAAGTACAGTTTGTACTTCCAACTTCCACAGGAACCGCGGTGGGTTCATAATCCGCTGCCATCCTCCATGCTTCCCAGTTCAACCCTTCAAACTGATCCAAGAAGACAGCTGACTGCCTTCCCCCCCATCAAACCTGCTTCTGCTCATCCACAGTCCACGATCACACGGTTACTATGGTTACTGCAGTGCTCATACCTACACAAACTACAGGTATCGCTCTCATCACTTGACCAATTCTTATTGCACAGGCAAAGCTAATGCTTTTAAGTGGCAGTATTATGTAAAATCAACTTTTTTGAGTTTATATCATGTTATAATGTTTCTTTCATGCATGTTTGAGAAATTGTTTAATTTGCCTTGGCAACCATTCAGCTGTGCAAGACGCCTGGTTGGACCTAGCTCCGCCTTTAAGCCGCAGCTTCGAAGTTCAAAGGCTCCTGCCTCGCTGCGACTCCCCCACTCAGCTCCTCCAGACTAGCCAGCTGCAATCAGCTGAGCTCATTATACGAGCTACCTCTCAGTGACACGCTGGTAAAAATGTTGTTAAAAGGTTAATAGAGGAGCCATGTTGTGATGACTTCCTGAAGGCGGAGTTTCAGAAAAAGCAGGAGTTTTTAAGAGACAGAGGCCCAATTTCAAGATGTTAAATTATGAAGTCAAATTTCTTTTAATATACATGGGATGTTACAGCTGAAGGTAACAGAGTTACAAATAATTGTGCTATAAAATGGTGATATGTGCCTGGAAAACACATAGCACTGCCCCTTTAAGGCACTGAGGTGATACACCTGTTGACTCACTGAAAACTGCCTTGTCATTTAAAGTGAGCTGCCATTGCTCATTATTCAGGTCATCTATTTGTTTTCTTTATATCTCGTCAGTGTCCACTTGAAGCCAAACACGTTTCCAAATGCTCGGAGTCTTGACAGCCCCTAGTTACTTCTGCAACCAAAAACCGTTTCCCCCTTCCGGGTGGAAACACCTGAACACACAAAGAAAGGTTCCTACCACACAGGCCGATGTGACCCAACACCCACTCACAAATATAGTTATTTGTCACCTGTTCAAAAAAAAAAAAAAAGTCACCTTCACGTTTCCATATTTGAAAACCTGTCATTATGGTACGCCGATGAGGCAGGTAGCAGAAACAGATGAACTCCGGCACAGATCCATGTTTCTTTTTACAATATACCGAGACCTGTGTTCAACTGTGATGCTAATTAATTGCTACTTCCATGTCTTTCTGTGTTCTCTATCCACCCAAAAGCCTTATTTATTTTCATAAAAGCAAAACAAGACGACGTCTGTAGAGATGCACCAATCAAGGTTTTTCATGGCTGATGCCAATGTCCTGTGATCTTTGATGGGCAAGTTTGACCACATCCATTTTTGTAAGGACTATAGCACATTAAAAAAAAATTAAGTGCCAGAGTTTTATTTAGTTTTTTTTCTGATTGAGGAAATAGTTATGAATCCAAAAGTAACTCATGAGAAAATTCTCCACATTTATCCAGGCTAGGGTGTATGAGTATGACACCTAACCGTTATCTGATATTTATTAAACTCGAAGTTTAATTAGCTTTGTTGAGTTTTGTTGTGTCTGTACTTTTTATGTGTTTATCATCAAGAAATTGTGGAAGTTGTTGGTTTTGATGCCTGTAATAAAAAATGTTTCAGTGTTGGATCTGCTAAACAACCTCCAGTGAGGAAAAAGTAAACGGACTGATTCCAATCTCTGGCCGATTGATCGGTGCGCCTCTTGTTGTCATGGCATCTTCAGGTGTACGACTTCCTTTATTCTTCCTGGAGTCAGATGATTTACAGTATGTGAATGGTGAAACCTTTATTCATGCAGTCACATGACTTCAAAATGAGGCCAACAATCCAACAGCGTTGACCCTGGAAGGACACAAATTGCTCATAAATAATTTATTTGAATGCTTTCTCTGTAACACACTGTCATATTCTGCCAGTGTGTGTAGTTGTCACGTGTCTAGAAGATTCTTGGTCTTTTGTGCAAACACACACTTTGCAGAAATGAACCTCTTCAGCCTTGAAAGCTCAGCTGTTGAGCCGGCCTCCTCTTCCTGCTCTTCACAAAGTTTCAATAGGAGATGCAGCGACAAAGGTTTGTCTCTGACGTCTGCAGCGAACCTCCTCTGCCAATCAGTGACGAGACAGATCTCATCAATGAACCTCAAAACCACAACATTTCAAACCAAGCGAATCATTTCTGCAAATTACAGTCAGAACGAGGCGAGAGGCAGCATTCAGACAGTCGGAGTTTGTTTAAAATTGGTAAATAGCAAATGTTACTTCCGAATACTGTTGGGGTAAATTTTAGTTTCGAGCGTTGATCAAATGATTAACAATTAAATAAATAATTTGAGGCACAATGTCAAAACGTTTCTAGGGTCCTGACCTAAGCAAAACACAGAAAATAATCCTCAAACCCACAAAGTCAGGCTCCTTCTTCTTCTTCTTGTTTTTTTTTTTTTTTTTAATAAGATCATCTTTGTTACTGGTGTCAGTAGAAAAAAATAAACATCACTTCATTATCAACCAATGATAACCGAAACCAAGGATAACTGAATTTCCGTCTTTCAACCTGCCGTAATTCCCAACAGGAATAAAAATTTAAAAAATCGGTGCATCTTTCCCGGCTGCTCGCTCAGCGCCACCAACCCCAAAGCCAGCAGAAGCTGAACGTGCGTGACATTTCCCCGGATGTCGTCTTACCTCCATCTTCCTCATCGAAGGAGTTCATGCAGGGGAAATAGACGGCCAGCGCCTCGAACGACGCAGACAGGCTCATCTTGCTCTGGGAGCACTGGATGCGCATCCCTGGAGCCGCGGCCGAGGCGTCGTTCCCCTGCCTGCCCATGGTGACCCGGAGTCTTCCTCTTCAGCGCAAGCCAACGGATGTTTTTTTTTTTTAAAGATCTCGGCTTTCCTTTCCTTTGAGGATGGTTAATTTTAAAGGAAACAAAACAAACAAAAAGAGCTTATCTACGGAAAAAAAAAAAATCTATAAGCCCGGTTGCAGATGGAGATGCGGCTATTCAGAGCTGGGTAGCAGTGATGAAAAACACAAAGCCTGTCCGCAGACACTCTGGAGATTTCATCCTAGGGAAGATGCTGCGGGGAAAGAAAAAAAATCGCTGCGTCTGGATTGGAGTCTTGTGCCGTCTGGGTCTGACGCTGCTGCTGCTGCACCTCTTTCTTCAGCTGGGGGTGGGGGTAATGGAGGAGGAGGAGGGAGGGATGGAGCAGTGTCTCGCCTCACCAATCAGAGCGCGGGGCTGCTCAGCCGCACCTCTGCTTGGTCTGCAGATGAACAAGCTCTACCCGGAGATACTGAGCCCCCCTACTCCTCCTCCTCTTCTATTTTTTCGCTTATTTCCCCCACCTTCTCCCCCACTGGCTGGCTGGTTTGTTTCGTCTGAGCAGAACATTACTGCCATTTACCTTTTCTCTACGTTCTGACCCATTATCCCTGCTCCGTCCCTGTCCTGTCCGCGGAGGCCAATGAAAACAAGCTGTCATTAGGTCTGCCAGCATCTCTCACAGCCACCTGGCAGTCACTCTGAGTTCACGTGGCTGCCGCTGCTTCCCCCGACCCCCTGCTCTCTTCCCTAATAACATCGTCACAGCTGTGTTTTGTTTTCAGAGAAAGTCACTTTGCTTTCTCTGCTGTCACAATCGCTCTGGACAACAAGTCGAGAGGCGTATAAAGTTGATGTATTCGTCTTGAAGGAGTTTGGGAATCGTCTTTTGCAAAGAGGCTACGTTAGATGTAATTGGTTTATTCAGCTGTTCGCCAATAAATCAAAATAAGTCAAAATATTTGAGTTTTCTTCTGTTTCTGTCTGGGCCAGAGATACTGATGCAGTCTGTATTAAACAGTCGAGATCATGGATCAGTGCTGAATGTGGAGAATGACTGCAAATGAAACATTAACTGTCCTCAATAGAGGTGTGCAACACTCTATATTTAGGTATCGATCCAATATAAAGTAACTAAGGGGCCTGTATCACCGATACTAATACCGATACGATACTTTTTTATTTAAGTTTGATATGTCATCAAACTTCTGATCTTTAGGGTTTTTTGTGTTTTTTTTTCTTTAAATTCTTCTGCTCACACCGAGGATATAAGTTGAAGAAATTTTATAGGCATCTACAAAATGCATCAATAACGTATTAACATGATTTGTGTAGAATTTACCTAAACAAACAAAGAGCAATTTTGAGAGCAAATCAGAAGGTTTTTTTGAGGTAGAGTTGAGAAACCTCAAAAAAACAAACAAAACAAAAAAACCTCAATTAAAAAATAACATAAAAATTCAAGATGGAACTTGAAACTAATGTATCAGTCTTAGCACACTAATATTGATCCAGTACAGATACAGAATTGGCATTAATATTATCAATATTTTGGATCAACTTGTCCGCCTCCAGTTCTCACTGCTTCAAAAATCCCAAACAGGAAACTGTTGTTCTACTATCAGACAGAATAAGTGCAGATTTGTGCTCCCGGCGGCACTACTGCTCAGAATAGAGTAGCTCCTCTGTGTGAAACACTGCAGCCTACTTCCACGGAGAAGCTGCATACTGCATGGAGTCCATTTGCAGATTCCATCTAGGTCAGCAAGAGCAGAAAGCCTTCTAGAGCCAGAGGGGAAACTGAACAGTGACAGTATCTGCAGGTGGGTCAGCTTTAAGTGTGAGCGTTTTTCAGAACCGGCCTTAAATGAATGTCGGTTTTCAGCTGAGTCAAAAGTTTCTGTAGGGATCTGAACTGGAAACTGTTAGCAGTAGAGATGAAAACTTTTGTTTCAGTGTCGTTTTCAGGTTTTTAGGTGCTGCTAATATTAGCATTGGCCACATCAGCAGCTCTGTGGAGGTTCATTCTTTTGGCCACAAAAAAATACCGCAATATAGTTTGAAGCTCTAAACATTTGGATTTGCTTTCTCATCTGGCGATACATAAAGGTTTCTGAGTCCTTTAATTCCTCCATAAATCACCCAACACATTATAATCTGTTAAAGTGTATAAATGGGATAAAAGTTGTGCTTATGTATTGAAGTAATTCTCTGAAGATCCTCAAATGCATCTTTTAAGGTTGAATTACAACAAGAGGAATCTATAAAATGTTCCTGTTAGTGATTGAGGAGGTAAATGTTAGCATAAACAGAACATTTTCTGAAGACTTTAGGAAAATGGATTACTGACTCTAACATGTTCATGCGTCTCAGGCCTTTCTCCTGTCTTAATCACAATTTTTGCAGCTCCTTGCTACCTAGCAAGGCTAATACACCTTGCTAGCTAGTCTTGAGTCGCTGAACGCAGTGAATGCAAACTCAAACTCTTGTGTAACAGTGAAGACCCACAAGAAAAAAGAAAATTACATAGAATACAAGAGATGAAATAGACTTGCCACAACAACATCTAAGACTTAATTAAGGCCAACGTATTTTATCCAATGAATTTAAGACAATTTAAGGTCTTGATTTTAGAGACATGAAATCAAGACATTCTGTATTTAGAACCAAGTTGTACTTGTCAACAGCAACAATAATGCTCCAATTCATAGTAATTGGTGTAAACAAAAAAACTAAATGTGTTTGGGACATTATCTCTAGTGGCCTACATGGACACAAACAATGCATTGATACCCTGGTGAGAAATAATTTCATGCTTCCTTCTCAGTTTTTTCTTCTTCACAAGTCCAGCGATGGAGAACTTTGAACAGATTTGTTCACACAGCACTCCAAGTCAGCAAAAGGTCACTGTTGGCTAAAACAAATATGGCCGCCTTTTGTAATCTGCCAGATATCCCACAGAAAGCCAGAGGCTGTGACAATACTTTGCAGTTGGAGCCTAAAATACAAAACATAATCTGGCATATAGCTCCTATTCTGTCTGAGACACATGGGGTTGGTTGTTCTCTGCCATTAATCCTATTTCAGTAAAAAAAAGTGAAAATGTTTCTACTAATTTATTGTCGTTAAATTGTTAGAGGAAAGTCAGAACATTCTGCTTTAACTAATTTGAAGCAAAGTGAGTTTTATTTTCATATGACACAAATACATATGCACGTTTTCACAGTATGTTATTTTTGATAACTGTACAGTGTATTCTTAATCTGGATTCTATTTCTCTTTTATATATTTGAATCCATTGTGTCTGTGTTGAATCTACGTGCCTCCATGTTCTGCCACTTTGCTGCTGTTACACCTCAATTTCCCCAGTGTGGGACAAGAAAGAGTCTTTCTGTTTTTGTTCCATTTCTGTCCCAGAAGAATCGCCCATATTGTTGATGTGGAACGTCATGGTCGAGATTCTGGTACCATTTTGACAGAACACTTGTAATTGGACCTGAAGGAAATAATTCATGCGAGGAAACCAACCTGTGTCCCAGAGATAAAGCTGTTTAGCGCGGAGAAAAGAGGTGAATTTGCTCAAACAAAGGGTTGTATCTGTGCATCAGATTTCAGGCTAATCTAATGTACAGATTAAATTAAGAGTCTAATCTGATGTTCAGCACTGTTGAAAAGATACAAGAACATTTTGTTGCTCTACAGATGGTCCCAGCAAGTTTCCACTCAACAGCCAGTTACCGCTTCCAGTAAAGGATTGTTGATCTTATGTATTTTTTTTTTTTTATGATTTATGACAAGCCATACATGAGATATATCAAATTAGACATTAAAAAAATAATAATTTAAACACTAAAATAATGCATATATTGATTAAAATGGTTTGTTTAGTTATTTTCCTGCTAGCTTGTTTTTGTAATTTTTTTTTCTGTTTATATGCTTTCTAACATAACATATTCATTTCTGTTTGTGCAGGTTAACTTGAAAGGTCAAATCTGCCATTGTTTACATCAAATAGGCCTCACAAACTGCACTTTGCCTTTTGAAATAAACAAGAAAGGCAGTAAACGTTCAGTTTAAAGCTGAGTATATGAGATGTATGGAACACTATCATGTGAAGCACTTTGAACGTTTTTGTTGCTGGACTTGACTTCACCATCCTAACATTTTTACCACTGGCTGTAGCACATTTTACTCCTTGCTAGAATGACAAATAAGAGGCAAAAATAATTACGTCTAAATCTTAAATATCTTACTTGTGAAGCATTCTTGCGGATCTGTTCCTTTAGTAACACACTTTTCAGTGCACTGTGCTGCTAAATTAGGCTGCTCGATGCAACGAGGCAGCGGGGATCACGGCATAAAGTCCTCCCAACGCCAAAGAAAAAGCATCCACATCCTCTCCCATCACTTATTTAGAGGATGGTGCTCAGCTTGGCTCTTCATCCCGAGCGAAAACCAAAATAGAACAGAGCGAAGGTAGCTCTCCTCTCCTTGCCTCTATCTCAGCCAAGGCTCGTGTATCGAGGCGCACGTGCCCGCTCCTTCCTGCAAACCCAGTCGGCACGTGCTGCCAACTTCATCTTTTGTATCTTTGACACAGTTTATTCTTCCTTTTTCACCCACCACAGAGAGACACCTTTTATTCCTCCCATTGCTGTCACTTCACCTGGTGCGCAGAGCTGAACATGTAAGGATTATAATTTGAGTTGTTGTCTTTGTGAATCCATTCATCACTGAGACTGAAAATAAGCTTTTCGCTTCAACAGCCACAAGCGAGGTGCTAATTCCTATGTCCTACAGAACACAATTAGCAAAAAACAACACCGTCAGCAAAAGATTGAACGATTTCAAACAAACACAGAGCGCTCAGTTGTGTTCGCCGCTCCGCTTCAGGCGGAATTCAAAAACGCCGAACTTTAGTCTACTACTGTCGTAGTCAGAAGATCTGATGCGTGTTGCTGTAGAAATAAACTTCTTATCCTTTGAAGATAATCAAACTCGGTCTCACTTCAAACTCCATAATAAGCCGCAGTGACAGGGAGCACGCAGCTGGACATCACATGCACATCAGAAGACAAGAATTGAAAAAATCTGAACAATTGGGTTTTTTTTAAACAAGAACAAAATACTCTAATATCCCAGAAGTCACAGGCGTACTCTGCCTGGAAGATAGTAGCACTCACAGTCTAAGAACTTTGGAGGCATTCCAAAGTGATGAGGCCAAGCCAGGTCAAGCATCAGAGAAGCCCTCCAGCGGTGTAAACACAGCGTAATGGGGGGCATGGAGGGAGGAGGGCTGTGACTTCGGGACTCACATGTGAGAGCCGAGGCAAACAAACACAAAAGAGCACTTAGGCGCCCATAAACCAGGATACCCAAGAGTGAGCGCGCAGAGTTGTGAAGCGCTCTCTTCTCTCAGTTTACATTCTTCGTGGTGCTCATGATGCAGACCAGTCCTGCAGTCTGGAGATGCAGTTTCCTCGGCTTCGTCTAACTCAGATATGATGACAATTAGTACGGGAACGAAATTTGGTAACCAAATAAGGCGCAGAGCTACGTTACAGACAACGCTATAATTAGCAGTCCCCTCAGCACATAGTAAAGTCAAACTGACGTATCATAGGTCAAAATTCTGGTAGTATTACGTAGTAGAACTGGTGTAGCAAAGACACACTTATGTACGTCCATTATTAGGATGATTAAAATCTTCGCTGCTTAACAAGATGCTGCATCAATGGAGTTGCATCGAGAAATTGTCAAGAATAAAATGACTTTCAGTTTGTTCAACAATAAGCCGGACAGATTATAAACCAGCGAAGACGCGAAACCTAAAGTACAACCAGTACAAAGTGGTGTTGGAAGAAAAACAGTCAAAGGAAGCACAGAAATCTAAGAAATAATTTGAAAGGAAACTCTTTTTTTATTATATGTTGAGTTATGACTGGGGTTTATACAGTCTGTGAGAGAACGAGACTTTATGAAGCTAACAGGAAGGCTAACTGAAATACAGCTAAAGTGTACATCTCTGTTTTTGTCCTTTTGAGCTTTCAACTTGTGTCTGTAATGGAACATGCAATATCTGGATGTGTTAGCATCCTTTTGTAAATTTTAGGTAATCTTAGCTAGCATTCCTAAAATACTCTCAGACTTTAGGAATTCTAGCCACATTGTTGATGTGCTAACTGCACTAGCTACCACAACCATAGGATAAACCTATTTCCTGCTCTCTCCCAAACTGTGCAACCTCATTTCTTCTCCAAATGCCAAGTTTTGATTTACCAATGTCCTCATGTTTAAAACATTTAATACTTTTCTTTTATCTTCCACTTTTAGAGAGAAAAAAGAGGCAAAAGAGTTACTAAAACTGGAGATTGTGCGCCATCGTTGGATCTCTAATAGTCATAACTTGTATGGGAATCTTCTACCCAAGGGAATTAATTTGAAAGTAATAGACTTGTTAGAGCTTTACAGTAACTTGCAGCTCAAGTTGAGCAGGCTTGTCATAAACTAGGTTATTCTCTGGCTTTTCTCTCAGCTGAGAACATTCAGACCTTCAGCGGATGTTCTGAGGTAAAACAGACATTTGGGTGTTAACTTCAGAAGATGTTGGAACGGGCCGACTCTTGGCTGCCTTGCTCCTCTCACAGTAACACATACTGAAATTCTAACAGATGGAGAGCTCACAGGGGAATGACATGGGATCTGAGTACTGCCTAACCTTAGGAAAAGACAAAGAAAAATATGATACAAACCGCTGACATAAAGCCAGCTGATATCTTTCATGAGAAAACACGTCGTCACCATAACACGACAGCTTATAAAGAAAAAAAAAAAAAAGAGGAAACGTATCTTAACCAGTTTCGTGGGAAGCGGAAGCGTCAACCTCATGGCTTATGATTAGCCTCACCACGGTATTTTTCTACTGGATGTCTCATCAGACTTCCTCTGTGACATCAGAGCTCCCGATGTCTTCGCCACAGTCCAAAGAGGTAGTCCATACTGTAATTTTAGCAGCAGCTAAAAAAAAAAATCTAAAAATGCAGCCTGGAAGTTTATTTGTAGATTTTGGGGAAAAAAGGAAACGTGTCGCATTTGAATGCAAGATGTATTGTGGACGTTTTATTTGTATTAGCTAATTTGAATGTGGTAATTCATTTAGAGAAACTGAAGACCATACAGTTGTAGTATGGATATGGCATTAATAGCTGTGCTTGGATGAACCCAGAAAGGACAGTGTATCATAATAACTGTTAGGAAAAAGTCAAAAACTTGTTTTTTCACTATTAGTGACAGAGGAGAAGAAAGGACCGAACAGCGATCCAAAGGTTAATATACACAACCTGCTTGTGTATCAAAAACACAGAATCTAACTTTTAAAAAGGCTAAATTAGAAAGATGGAGTTACTATATTTTGTGTAACACACAGCAATGAAGGCGGCTTCAATCACCACGATTGAATGTTAATATGATGCTTATATTAAGAAGAAGTAAATGACGAGGAATTTGTGGTCCAGGTCACCTAAGTTCATCTTACAACTGTACAAATACAATATGCAGTAGTGGGCACCGCTAACGAAAGCTACGCTAAAGCATAAAGCCCCATACCAACATGATATTTAGTGGAAACTAATGCACGATGGGTATCAAACATGTTGAGAAAATTTATCCTGAAAGTTTATTTAGGGGTAGCTAAGTGCACTTAATGTTTTCAAAGTTAGCTTTAGCTCATGTGTTTAGCTAAAGCGCTAAGCACTTTGGAAACATTAATACCTGAAACCAAGCGTGGGAAAACAACGGTAAACAGATCCTGACACTGTAGTGGTTTATTACACTTTAATAATTAAATTTGAATGATTCAACAGAATCTATTCAGTATTTTCCAACACCTGTTTGGTTTCAATCTAGAAGGAAAATGGGAAACTACCACAAGGGAAGCAGCATTACTTCCCAGCTCCTGCAGGATACACGTGTTTAGGTAGGGAGTAAAGATATGCAAAAATCACAGTTCCATATCTATTTTGAATTTCGAGTCATGTTTCTGTACATTTTCAGTTTGCTTCAATCAAGAGATTCAAATAAAAAGTGGCACTGATAGAGCTGACCATAGACTGTTTTATTATTATTATTTTTGTTTATAATAAGAAATAACTGGTTGAACGCTGCAGGCAGCTGGATTTGGACTGCAGCTGATTTTTCTACAGAACTTTTGATGTTTACGCACAGCCTTACATTGATTCACGTGAGCAATCAGCTGAGTGCAAAGCAAACTTCAGACCTTATTGCTGTTGCAAAAATTTGTACGTTGACATGCGGATGTGGTTCGGCCCACATTCCTTTCTCCACTGATGCTGCATGAAAACCCTAAAAGTTGCCAGTAAGCAGAGTTTAATGGCAGCTGGGAGTCCTCTAACGTTGCATTGCCCACTTGGTTCCCTACGGAAATATTCTGCCTGTGTTCAGGTATAAAACAACGCTGTATTTGTTTGGTCCATGTGCGTACCAAACCGACCGGGCTGTATGAATACTTTTGGTCCGGCTAGATGTTCCGTCGCACCACCATATTTAGGCCATCACACACAAGTGGCTTACTGGAGAGCTCAGCCTGATTAACGACTCTCCTGTGAATTAATTTAATAGTCAAGAAACGAGGACAGGAGCAGATAAGGAATTAAAAGGTGAAATACACAAAAGCGAGGTTAGACTATAAGTGAATAAACGAATGGACAGTAAAAGAAAAGCATAGGGGGGGGTGGGGGGGGGGAGGTAAGAAGTAGCAGGATAAACAACCTTGTATCTAAAACCGTAAAGGTGATGCGTGAAATCATGTTGCCGAGTTGTGGTCATGCAGGACCCAGAGATCTGCACGTCTGCTGCAGCTCTGAAGCAGAACAACCAGCAGCCTCAGCAAGCAGAGAAGCTGCTGAGATGGCACCAAACTCAACACTAAACATAAATCACCACAGCCAGACGCTCAGAGTTCAGCTATTTTTTGCTCGTCTAAAAACAGCCTCACATACAAGTTTAAAGGTCCAAAACTAAGTGGCGTTAGCAAAAGAGAACTGGGACAATGAGGAACTGCAAAGTTCCTAACTTTTCCTACCAATGAGATTTAGTCTTTCTAAGCAATTAGAAAAGAGCAATAACGTTTCTTATGTTTGTGTTTAGAAAAACATTATCTCTTTGCAGACAGCTGTTTCAATTATGCTACTAAATATGTTTTTCATGAAGTGATATGAAAAAAATCTCTCGTTTTAAAATCAGTCTAAGTGTTGAAAATCTATTTAAAAATCCAACGCAAGTTGCAAAAAAAAAAACAAAAACAAACCAGAAAAGCATCCAGTTATTCATGCTGTAGTTTGCACAACAACAAAAAAGCCTCACACAATAATAGTAGTTCTATTCATAGTTTCATAGTAAAGATTTTTCCATTAACATGGTTCCTTATAGTAAAGTCCATTCAAATGTCAACTCAACTTATATTTTTATTGGCTCTTTTTGTGCAATAAATTCAAGGTCAATGAGCAAGGACAAATGGCTTTATGTTGAATTAATTTGCCCGCTTAATGACTCAGGATCCACTTGATTGTATTGTATGATTGTATCCACTTTGTATTGATGAAGAGATTTCGCTTCAACAACGGTATCCAACATTTAAGATTCGATACCTGCAGTTTTCACAGCACAGACACAAATCCAGTTATTACCACCGGCACTACATACATAAAGGATTTTCACGTCATTAGCTCTACAGAAATCTGAAGTGCTTGGAATAACCAGACATCCTCCTCTCTGCAAGCATCACAGCTGGAATCTGTCCAGCAGGCCATGAGGTCAGTCATCCAAACTGTCAACCACCAAACAACATCAGCTAACCTTTTTTATCCAGCCGTCAGGTAGCATCGTGTCGTCTATGTAACATACATATTCCAACAACTTGATATGGCAGAGTGACAGGCTCCTCGACCTGTTCTGTGATCAATTTTGTCTTACAACTGCTAGGTATTTTCTCTCTTTTTTTTTAAAGAAAGTACCTAAACTGCAAAGTTCACAAGTGCTGGATAAACTACTTGCATGTTCTGTTTTTATTTTCCATGTCATAATCTTCCTAAAACATTGGCAAAATCCCCCCCCCTCCAAAAGATGATTTAGGCAACAGAAAAACAATCAGAAACACTTTTGGCAAAAAATAACTTTGACCATTAGTTTTGGAAGCTGATGATGTTTAAATAGTTCAGACACAAAGAAATATATTTTCATATAAAATGTGGCCAATAGCGCCACGAGGGAGTTTAGTCCAATCAGAGATTCTGACACATTCAGCCATTCTCTGTAGCTTGCAGCGTTATGGGAAATCTGGGGATCGTTTCAATGGAATACTAAAAACTTTGGTACAGATCATTCAAAAACGATTGAAACGAATCTTGGTATCTGATGGAGATGACCCTAAAATGTATAAATATGTGCTTTATCTGCTTCAAACAAGAAATTTGCTATCAGCATCAAACCCAAGGTTGTTGTTTTTTTCACAAAAAGCTGAAATAATAAAAAAAAAAAACTAAGCAAATCAAAAAGACAGTCCAGAACTTCAAAACGCGTACTCGCTGTTCCAGGTGATCACCGGGAACCACGTCCATTAAACTAAGTTGTGTATGAGAAAGCTGGATTTATGCTGCCTCACTGAACTGCTCAAACCTCACCGGCAAACACTGCTGGGGGAAAAAATAAAAAAAATCCACCATGTTTTGAAGGACCAATGAAGCGGAAGCCGAGCCACTCAGAACAAGTAGGGCGAAGGGCAACCTGGACATGTTCCTGTTAAAACTGATCTCAGTCACTCTGAGGGACTGAGATGCGCTCTCTCCGTCCTGTGCGCCGAGAAGGAACCCAGTGAAATATTGATAGCTCTGGGAGATTCATATTGCAGGGAGAGGAGAATGTGTCCACGTGCGGTTTTGTTGGATCTGAAAGCTCCTCATAAAAAGTATTGGCCGGACAAACGTCGCAGGCCTGTTGGTGACCGCTGCTGTACCGTTAGCAGGCGACAACAACAGCCTCCCCTGTCTCTTCGCCGCTCGTCGGAAACAACGTGTTTGAAAACTTGAAAACCGCTACAATAAAACCGACGAGATTACCAAGTTGCTTGCCCACAGAGGCTGTGTGCCGTTTACTTCATGAGACGGGGAACAGCGCCGTGCCACGTGAGCGCGGCGCCTCGCTGTCTCGCTCATCCTTCCTGAGCGAGACAGCTCAGGAAGGATGAGCCGTCCTTCCTGAGGACAGCTCAGGAAGGACGGCGACTGTGTGCACAGATCACACAGTCGCCTGTGTCGCACACAGCCTGTGTCGCACACAGGCGACTCGTCTCGCCATCCGTCTATCATGCTTTTCTGGTAAATCTGGATAAAATGCGCCACTGTGTAGAAGTAATTGTCAAAAATCTTGTCACGGTGGAGAGGCATTAGCTCTTCGCAGCAATCACATCGGGAGATGAGCTGCATAAATACTAAGAAAGATCCCTGCGCGCCACCTGCGAGACTTTACGTCAACCTCAGTGGAACATCCGGTGGTGTAACTGATTTATTGTAAATTATTGCTGAAGGCCTTTAAAAACAGACATGCAAAAAAGAAGAGAAAAGGCATTGCATCTATTCCGATTAAGAAAACGTGCATTTCTGTAGAAAAATCTAAGCACCCATATCCAGAAATGTACATGGAAACTAAGAACCAACAATCTGCATATAGTCACATGTTGCACTACAAAATGTTTTCCACTACTGAACATTGAAAATCCTCCCCACCCCCCCAAAAAAGAAGCGCTAAAAAGAAAGAAAAGCAACAAGCGGTTTTATTAGGAAAGAGTAAAAAACACTGAAGAAAGGAGAGGGAAAGCAGATCTGCAGAGGCTCAATAAATCAGAGGATTATCATTGTAAAATAAGAGAACCGCATCCAGGACAACATTCACCTAGAAGGGAAGAGAGAAACCTTGAAAGTAAAACACGGAGTGGTTAGACGTTACGGTTCTTAATGGCACCAAAGCCCTGGGAATGAAAAAGTGGAGAAACAAAAGAACTTAGAAAGGAGTAAATAAGATTCATCACAGACAAGACACACAAATAAGCAAACAGAAAGCAGTACGACCGGACAGGAAGGTTAGTGGAAGTGAGCTCCCTACCTGTTTGGCTGAGCTGTGAGGTGCTCCGGCTCTTGCGTGACATGCCAACCATGGCCTGCATTTTGGCACCAATGCTGGAGCGCCTCTTCTTGTCGTCGGTGCCTACCGTGCCGACCGCCGTGTCCGACTGACTGCCGTCCGTCTTCTCCAGGTTGCACATGTCACCGCTGATGCTTGTGCTCTTGGTCATGTTCACCCCACCGGATGTGCCCATCTGCCTGTTTTTCATTTTGGATGCAAAGTCACTGTCAGCCACCGCCATTGACACGGCAACGGGGAGGGGGGGAGGTGAAGGCGAAGACAAAAGAAGGAGGGACAGGAGAACGGAGGACAGACGAGGAGATGTGGAAGGACAGGTGAGGGGAGGCGAAGGGAGGAGAGGATGGAGGTGGGAAGGGCGGAGGATGGGACAAGGAGTGGGGTGAGAAGAAGAGAAGGACAGAGTTCAGGTATAGAGATTCATGACTTACAGGATAGTTAAGGATTTTAGGAGACTCTGTTGCACATTCCACTGACTTTACATGCAATAAAAAACCAACTATGACTGAGTCTCCTGCTTCCAAACCTGAATCTGAAAGTGCAAGTCTATTGTAAAATGAATGAATCGGCAGGTTTAATCGCAATGCTTTTGTTTTTACGTAGAACAACGTACCTATCGCGGCCGAAAAGCAAACACTGAGCACAGAAGACAAGTTGCCTTTCCTCAGCTGAACTATTTTGCTGCTCTTGTCGTTTGGAATAATGTAGGCCAGAGTCCAAATTAAAGTCTTAATTTAGCTCTGCCAGTGAAATTATCTTTAAGAGACAAATTACATTCTGGATCATGTGCTCTTAATAGGATGAGGTCCATGTAACTCCCCTAGGGTACCGTTCATTAATTAATTACTGACCTCCGTCACGTAACGGGATTATGGAGACAATTTATGGAGAGACATGCTGTTCAACATCTAGGAAGTGATTTTATTACCTGTTTCTGACGGGGAGTTTTTAAACATCAGGCCTCGTGATGTCGAGGTTTCTATACGATAAAGTTTATAAGGTTAAACTCCTCGCTGGTTTGAGTGATTCAAAAATCCACTGGATATTTGCAAAGTGATCTCAGTGCGATTGAAATGTTTACTATTTTATTCTATTTTTTTAAGTATAAAACTCTACTTGTTTTTATTACCTAATGTGTCGTTGAAAGCATCTCACACAGTGCTACCGATGGTTTTATTCGATGCTTCCACTATCAGTTTTGGTTCTGTCAGGTTTCAAACATTTATTGGGAATTGTGGGAGTGAAGCTTCAAACATAAAAATGTGCTGCTTCACAAACATGACAGTAATAATGCTGCCTCTTTCATTTATCAAATACAGTGCAGAAGAAAAGCATTCACCCACAAGTTGTATTTTATTGATGTTTAATTTCATTGACCAGCGCCAGCTAGTGCATACTGTGAAGTTAAAGGAAGGTGATGCATTGGTTGAACATTTTTTAACTAGCAGAAACCTGAAGTGTGATATTTTTATGACATTATTATTAGTATCCTCCGTCTCATTTTTTTTGCAGGATTGCTCCATTAATTCAACTCTGACCAGCTTCTCAGTCCTTGATGAATGAATCCCTACAGCATGATGCTGCCACCACCATGTTCCATTAGGGGGATGATATGTTAAAGGGGCAGTATTGTGTAATTTCTGGGCACATAGAGCTATTTTATAGCATAATAAAGATGCTGTTACCGTCAGTTGTTATAAAAATGTTACATATATCAAAACTGACTTTGCCTTGAAATTGGGCCTCTGTTTCTTTAAAAACTTTCGGAAACTCCGCCTTCAGAAAGTCATCACAACATGGCTCCTCTACTAAACCTTTAACGACATTTTTACCAGTGTTGGACTGAGAAGCAGATTGTATAATGAGCTCAGCTGATCCATCAGGTGTTTGCTAATTGCTGCTGGCTAGTCTGAAGGAGCTGAGTGGGGGAGCTGTGTGGGAGGGCTCCTCTGTGAGGCGGTAGCTCTGAAACTGCAGCTCTGAGGAGGAGCTTTGTCCTCGAAGGCGGAGCTCTGTCCACCCAGATGTTTTGCACAGCTGAATGGTTGCCATGGGAGACAAAAGAATTTCTTAAAGAGTCCAAGCAACACTTCAAGTATAATTTTTGATTATGGAATAACGTTATGATGTAAAGCTCAAAAAAGTCAATTTTACATAATACTGCCCCTTTAAGAGTCTGAAATGTTAGTCTTTTTTTCATGTAGGCTAAAACATTTTGGACCGTACTCTCTGTTTTTAAATAATCCATTTAGCATTTCTTCGTAAATTTAAAACGAGATTGCTTTAGATTCTGGTCAACCTAATCAGATAACTTCGAAAGGGAATTGATCAATTCAAATCTAATTTAGAGTTGTTAGAGTAAAGGGGAAAAATAGGTATTCAAGCCACACTTTTCAGATTTTATTTAAAAATAGTTTGTGAAAACCAACTCACAATTATGTCCTATCTTTTTCCAAATAAAGTGCAAATGATCAAAATGTTTGCTGCAAGACGACAAAATGCGAAAAATTGCTAAAGTATAAAAACTTTTTTAAAACCTTTCCTTTAATGCATCAAAAGTCAAATTCACAATAAAGACACACAGATTACAGTACTGGTAAACATCCAGATTACTGATGCATGATGTTACTCTGGACTTGACGCCTGAGTAAACAGAACGGCCCGCTCCAGCAGAACCTCGTCTCTTTACTGTCTCACCCGTCTCCTAACAGGTTCCGGCCCAGAGTCTCACACACACAGACACACACACACACGCTGTATAAGTGTGTCTGCGTAGAAAAGTGGGACTGTGGCACCAGAGAACGGTGTGTGCCTCATCATGCAGATTGCTCACAAGGCCAAGATGTTCCCCGGCCAAACAAAGCGTGGCCTTATGATTTCTGTTCTCTACGGTCAGACCGGCCTGCTGTACATAAATATGAATAATCCCACATTAGAAAATCTCGCTCTAAGATGTAAAGATGAAAATTGTATTAGAAAAATATCAGTTTGAAGATAACTTTTTGCAGGTGATTTATTTTTTTTGTCCTGTGAACAACAATAAGTGATTTGTGGAAGGCATTTATTTATGTTTTTCTAAACACCTTTGGACTCATAAAATGCAAGTCTGTCATGATTTTTTTTGTCGTTCCAAACAGCCCAAAGCAGTCATCCTCTTTACCTCAGATAAGAGACAAATTACTATTAAGATGATCTATTAAATCTAAGAAAAGCTAGGATTTTACATGTGGCTTAAAACTGCTTCTGGGACGGTTCATTAGTCCTTAAAAACAGTGAAAACGGCATTAGCTTGAAGCGTCAGGCGCACATTAGTTTCTCTCTACAGGGGAAGAAGAGCTCTTGGTCTGAAAACAAATAGAGTTGATTACAGAGAACAGGCGTGTTTAATGTGCAAAAGACGCACAACGTGACCTTAATACACAAATTATGAGTCATCAGTAAATGTAGGGTCTAGCTTGTGGCAATCTTTACGCCACCTGACTGAGCTTTTCTGGTTTTTCCTCGACACTGGCAGCAGAGCGCTAAGCTAGCTTCACGTTGGGATATCATGTGTTTGCTTTTCAATTTTTAAAAAAAATTATTATTATTTTGACCCGGCTATTAGCTTTCAAAGTGTTCCCTGCTTCTAAAGCTGGGAACACAGGAGCAGGATATTTATGTTTTATCTGCGTGAAATTAGCCGGAACAAAAGTTAAAGCTCGTGGTACGAGCAAAAGTATCAAAGAGTCATATCAAAACAGCGAGCAGATGGCTGAGCATGAAAACAGCAGGATGTCCACAGAGGTGAGCTCAGGGTGGTCTGTAGATGTATGTGACGAGTTAGATTCAGTGAAGACCAGAATTATTCATACTGGGATATTTAGGCTGAAATTATTTTTCTCTTTTTTTTTACAAACATGTTTGTTCTGATTGAGGATCCGTGCAGGAAGTTAAAGATTCGACTGAAACGGACGAGGCTTTCCTTGCAACAAGTGGCTAGTAATTATAAAACAAGTTTGACCACTGAAATATCAATAAAGATGTTGATATGATTGTTGAGAAGGGTAAACGTAATTATCAACATGCATTATTTTTTATTTTCATTCTATGTTTCCTATGATTCCTCTGAACCAAAACAAGGTTTTTGGTTGATGAAAGTTGATCATCATTTTGGGCTGAATGATGATCAATTTGTATGTATTTTAGCCAAGTTTTAGTCAGAGAATAAATCTTTTTATTTCAACCCAGAAGCGTTCAGTGCTGTATAACTCTTATAGCAGGCCATGAAGCATGAAACTAAAAGTTCCGGAGAAATTATTTCAGATCTGATTTTCTTGTCATCACGTTGGAATCTGTGTGCTTTTTATTTATTTATTTATTTTTTACATCATAATCTGTCCCACAGAAGAAAATAACTCCATCCTCTTTTTGCACAATTGCATCTTTGTGTGTTTTTAATCCTAAAACTACAAATAAAATTGTGTTTCTTTAAAAATGACATCAAGTTCGTCTAAAATTATAACTTGTCTTTTTCAAAAAGTCATGTGACATTCGCGGTTCTAAACGGGTTTTATTTGGCTTCTTCGTGATGTAAAGGTCGCAGACTGGAAAATCTGAAAGGTGTGGTGTGCATTTTTATGCAAACCCCTTTATTAGGTGCCCCTAAATAAAATCCACAGCGATCCAATCAGAAGTTACCTAAAAGGAGTCCATTCACATCCAAGTGACCTACATACATGATACTGAAAACTGACAAGGCCGGTGATCCCGGCCAGCAGCAGGCTGTGGGAATGTTTTCCATCAGCAGAAACACAGAAGCTAATCAGAGTGAATGGAAATATACATGAAGCTAAATATAAGACAACCTTAGAAGAAAACCTGTTGGAAGATGCAAAAGAGTGGAGACTGAGGTGGAAGTTGACTTTCAGCAGAATATTGACCTAAGTTTAAGTAAGCCTATTTAGGTGTGACATTAGCTGCATTTCCATTGACCCTATAACTGCGCAACTTTACATTTACAATAAATTTGCTTAATGGAACCATGGAAATTTTTTAAAAAGCTCTTGTTTTTTGATAAAAAGTTGATGAGGTGTTTTTTTGACCGTATCAAAATTAGTTTGTCCCACAAAACGGCAAGGAAACACTCTTTTCGCATCACACGAGTCACATGATCAACAATAGCTCCCATATTTATATTTATACACAATATCTATATCTCTTGCTATAACCTCTTATAGTCCATACATATATAGTCTTGTACATCTGTAAATAAATATTTATATCTCGTAGAGCACTTCTGGATAGATGCAAACTACATCTCGTTGCTTGTACTTGTGACAGTGCAATGACAATAAAGTTGAATTCTATTCTATTCTATTCTAATTGGATGCTGCCACTGGCTCAAACCACGAAGAAGACGACAACAGGAAGTGGTTGGCAGATGACAGAGCTGCATGTTTTCTATTGACTTTTTGGATAAACAAATTACTCATGTGTGATTTTAATCGTGTTTCCTATTAAATAGAAATTGTTTTTTGGGTTTTTTTAACATTAGCGGGATATTGACAAAGTTTTGCCCACATTTGTAAGGGGTCACTGACCCAGTCAAAGTTCAGACACAAATCTAATTGGGAGTCAGTGGTAAGACATGAAAATTGCAGTTCACACTCAATCCAGTCTGGTTGAATCTCAGCTATTTTGTGAAGAATTGGAATAATTTCATCTGGAAGAGACAGACTTCTAAAGGCTTGCAGCAGTGAAAGGCAGATCTGCAGCCTCGACTGAGGAGGGCTGAATACAAAAATACATGTCAGGAAACCACTGACCCTTTTTTCTTTTACTTCAAAATAACGGTCTGCTTTGTGCTTATGTCACATAAAATAATTGCAACGTGTCAAAATGTGAAAAGGTCTAACGGGTAAGAGTACTTTGGCGAGGTGCTGTAGGCACACCGGTTTTATACGGCAGCTGTCATGGAAAAACCGACCACACAGTGGAACGAGTCATCAGGTCAGAACCAGTTCCTTCTCTGAAAGTGAATCCATTCGGTAACATTTTAACATAAACCGTTCATGGCGTGTTGAGTGAGTCTGAGCAGAAAAGGTGCAGAGAGACAAACATCAAGTGATGAATGCAATCTGACAGACAACACATGGATGCGACATTGAAACACAGAGCAGCACGAACAGCAAGTCTTCATATTCTTTGCTTCAATCTGCAAACCAAATCGTCCTGCTGAAGCGCTAAAAAAAACAACATCCAGAAACAATCTACACATCTGCTTTCGGTTTTCCTCATGGAAGCGACTGTACGCCCTGCTGTAACGTTAACTGCACATGGCATTAATCCCAGCGCGATTTCTCTGCCTACCAAGGGGGCAGCTCTAATATCGGAGAGTGAGGCAGTAACCTGGATCCTGCTGTGAATTTAATTTGATGGTGAAGCGTCTTATTAGCGGCGCAAGCTAAGCTTTTCTCCTGCTCTGGGATTCGGAATCCGTTTCCTCCTGACATACTTTTCACAATTGCTATTCCGAAAGCGTTCGCAACCGAAGACATCGCCTCTCTCTGTCTCTGTCTCTTTCTCTCGTGGCCGCGCTAAAACGGTGCCAATTTAAATTTCATTTCAGCATGTTACAACCTAATCTCTGTGCACCAGTTTGAAATGAAAGCGATAGCTTTGTTCGGTTCTGCACGTGTTCCAGGTGAAAGTGCAATAAGTCCGTCACGTTTTTCCACCAAAAATTAGAATTATAATTTGAGGCCGTTTACGTGTTGCCTAGCAAAAGTGAACTATATGAGGTACAATAAAATAAATACATAAATACTGGTTTCAAGAACGACATTTGAGAAACTTTAAGGTAAAATAACTAATTAAAGTAATTAAAGGATCAGTAGCTTTGCTGTTTTTGTCTTGTTTATTGTTGCTAGGTTTTGTGTTTTCTTTATCTGGGTCTTCTCTGTTGCCTGTTATTTACCGTGATTGTTTTCAGTGACACAGATCCCATCTCCGGTTGCTATGTTACCATCTGCTCTCCATAAACTCATCACCTGACACTTAGATAATAAACCATCCTATCATACGGTGATGGTCACATTTATTGGCACTCCTAGTAAAGATGTGTTAACAGTGTTTAGGTTCGTAATCTCAGGTCAAGAAGTTCAAGAAAAAAAGATCCGACCATTAAGTACATTTACACAGAGGGGAGAAACAAACAGTGTTTGTTTTATGCAAGGAAAACAAAACTATTTTTTAATTTAGGATTCACTCTTTACTGATTGGATATTTAACATTTAATGATCTGAGTATTAAGAAACATATTAGTAATACATAATTTCCAATTTAACCATGGCATACAGTTAATACGAGAGATAAGTTCACTGTTTGCTTCAAACAATTATTCTTATAATATGTTTAAATTGATGGTTGTTTTTGTTTTTTTTTAATGGGATCATGCTACAGCAACAATTGATCCATTTATTTGATATTTATTTTTATAACCACATTCGTACGAGAGGTGCCAAAAAACATAGGTGGTAAAGAATAGACTTGTTTTGGTTGTATTTACCCAGAATGCGCACTGCATTCTGGGTAAAAGCTTCCTGCTTTCGGAGCGGTCTCTGGTCTTCTTGGCTTGAACCGCACCAGAGTTCACTTCAACCGAACTGAGACCTAGATTTTTTAGGTCCGCATCAGAGTTTGATTGTGCGTTCACACCTCCCCAAACCAACCTGACCTTCCAATCAAACAAACTAGAGTCTGATTAAAGCAAAGTAAACAGGACTGGAGTGAATGCAACCTATATAACTTATACTCTTGCTGAAACAAAGATTTCAGGAAGGGAATTTGTTTCTTCCTTTCTTTGCCACACATTTTCTCTATTAAGTGGCACTGCTCCACTTTGAAAGTATTAGTAGGGATATCAGGGCCACAGTCACCATGTTGGGTAAGAGGTGGAGAGCAGCACTGTACAGTTATAGGAACATGGAGACGTTAGTAGGCCAGAGGGGCTGCAGGTGCTTACTAAAGTTAGTAGCTATCTTTAACTAGGCCACTGCACATGTATTACCTGAGGTTAGTGTCTGAGGCACTCCTTTGGTGCAAGTCCTCTTCTTTATCCATCAAATCCTCCAGAAGCTCCTGGTCTCTGTCTATCTTACTGCCTGACTCTTTTCTCTCACCCTGCCTGACTCTTTCCTCTCTTCCCCTGTCTCCAGCCTCATCTTCCTCCTGCACCTCTCCTAACTGCTCATCCACTTCCCGTGAACGCCTTCTCGATTGCAACTGGCTGAAAACGGAAACAGATGCGAAGACAACAGCACATGCAAAGCAGAAAGAAAATCAAAGATAGCATGAGCAACATAAAAACAACAAGAGATCCAGAGATGCAGTGCAATGAAATAAGCAAAATGATTGAAGAAGAAGAAAAAGAAAAAAAGGAAGAGCAAGTTTAGAGCAAAACACCATGAAAATGAATTTGGTTTCAGTCGCACTTGAGACAAGATCAAAAGATTTGGTGTAATTTCGTAACACTTTTGGGTCAGAGACTGCGCCACAGCATGACTAAGCAAAGTTCAAGAAGTTTGATTCTTGTGTCCTAAAAACACAGAACTACGAATAAACGCTGTATAAAAGAGTCAATTTCTCTTTTTGGGTTCAAATAGGTTCAACAGGAAAAAAACCCCCAAAACTTTCCCATTCCCGATTAACAACTTAATTTAACATCATCCGATTCTAATACGGATGATGAGCCTCTCTCTATTCACACAGCATCTTCACAAGATCTTTTGGTTTTGTTCTGGAGTATGAAGGTGGAAACTGGCTTGACACATGTCTTTCCCTTGATATTCTGACTGATTTTATTATAAGAGTAATCATGTAATCTCGATGATTACATCGAGAGTAATCATTTATACCCTTGTATAAAAGCAGGACAGTGATTTCGTCTTGCTAACGCGGGCGTGAGCTTACCGGATCTTGCGGTTTCCCTGCGGCCGTTCTGATTGGACAGATATGTAGCTCGTGCTGCTGAACCGAGAGGCGCTGCTGGTTCTCGACACAGCGGACACGTCGCTCACATCGCTGTCCGATGACTTGGCTGACAAGTTGTCAGAGCCCCGCGGGTCTCTGCCTGAGTGCTGCACACAAAGGAAAACAGATATTAAAAGGTATTTCGTTAAAGCAAGGCATTTGGCGAACATTTGCAAACGACAGACTAGCATTAACAAAAAAAAAAAGAAAGATTATGATTGGAAAGTGCCAGTAATTTAACACATAAACAATGAGTCCGTTATATGTTAAAACAGAGTCATTTAGGTAAATATTAAGTTATTTCATATTTACAGTCAATCATGGAGTCATTTCAAACAGTAGCTCAAACAAAACTTAACATTTAAGTTGTCAGCTACACCAATCAGCTTGTCTACAGCTGTTAGCTCCGCCTACTGACCACTGAGGCAGAGAGATAAAATAAACTCAGTATGATGCAGCACACGTCTAATAAATAAACATGTACAATGAATACAAATATGCTTTGCAGTGTAAACCAGTCATTTCTACTAACTGAATCACTGAACTGTTCCTGTTTCAGGTCAGTTAGAATCACCAAAACGGTTTCTCTTTGCTAAATGCTTCAATAGTTATAGGGAATTTCAAAAACTTTCTTCAAAATCAGAAGTTTACATACACTTATTCTGCGTTTTGTAGAATTTTTGGCCAAGTTATTCAGTTTCCACAAACTCCTCGCAGTAATTTGATTCATTTCTCCTGATGGAAGCGGTGAATTATTCCCATCTGTGCCCAAGCTTTACGTATTGAAATGTTACTTCAATGTTTTTCATAATGTTCCTTTCATCGCGATGTACTCACCAAAAATAAAGACATCAAAAATAGACTCTGCTGTTACCTGTTGGGATGAGGATGGTGCTCTCACCCTTTTATTTCCCCAAACATAAATCATTGTATCTACGTATTTCCATTTTAGTTTCATCACATCATGAAGAAAGCACAGGGTCTTTGTCCTGAAGAGCTTTTACAATCGAAATCTGGCTTTTGGAGTAATGACTTCTTTCTCTCTGAGAGGCTCTTGACCAAGTAGGAACCGATTCTAATACGGATGATGAGCCTCTCTCTATTCACACAGCATCTTCACAAGATCTTTTGGTTTTGTTCTGGAGTATGAAGGTGGAAACTGGCTTGACACATGTCTTTCCCTTGATATTCTGGCTGATTTTTATTGAGTTTTTCATCGTCATCCACTCGATCACACACGGCAGAAGTACGGCGTGTGTGAGACGTGCCTCCATTTAACTCAAATGGACCTATCACAAGCTTATGAAGCCACGTCATCATCACCTGAAATACAGCAACTGTAAACTTCCTACTTTGACGAAAGTCACAAAAATATTTCTATTTTCTCTTGCATTTAGAAAAGGGAAATAGCTAAAAAGATATAATGGAAAAATAATATTTTCTGTTTTGTTGAAAGTATTTCATACATGAGTATTTATTTAACAACGTATTGATTTACAGGTTGATTTCGATGTGTTGTTTTGTCCTTTTATAATCAATCAGCGGTGTGAATCTCCCGCCTGTTTGTTTTTATTGTCATTAGAAATAGTAAGAAAACACAAAGTTTGTGTTCCAGGGAGAACACTGAAAAGTGTAGCAGCCTTGCAATTTGAAAGTTTAGAACATACTTATTTGAACTATGCTTCTCGCTCCCAGCAGCAGCAGACGTTCAGCTCAGCGTTCTGTGTGAGCTATAAATAGACAGCAGCAAGGTTGAAGAAACCTTTTCATACACTAGGTCAGAGTCAGGTTTTTGAAAAAGTGCAGATTTAACTTTTTCACAATCTGAGTAAGCACAATCTAAACTAACAAGAGACAAAAAGAAAATGTACTAATTCATGGTTTCCTAGAGCGACAGAATGTTTTGGGATACATTAAATATTTCTTTTTGTTTACAAACCAGTCAAGTGGACCCTGTTACTGGCAATATTTCTCAGCAATGCTTAAATTGTTGAGAAATAATCACGTCCAAAGTCCTCAATTCCTCCTAATGACATTTACACGAGGTTTATAGAATTACTGTTTTCTTTCTATCCAATAAAATGGTACATCAAAACCAGCAGCCATTAATTGGCTAATAGAGAATGCTTTGATTACGCCGCGGCTTCCTTGGAAGCTGGTCTGGAATGACACACAGCCGGTTTGAATCAAGCTGTGTTTATGTTGTTCAGGGTCTGTTTACTGTAAGGGCGGCTGAGCTGAGTGTTACAGTTACTGCTCTGTTCAGAGCACTTGCCCAATTGAGTCCAGCTTACTAGCAGGAAGAACATTGCTTTAGTCAATGGGAGCTCTAGGAAAGCAAATAGTCAACAGACAAGAACGACTCACACCTGAATCTGCTTTTTATAGACTTGCGTTAGCATGCAGCTTCTGTCAGTTCAGTAGCTTTCATAGCACCGACTTAAAAGGAGAGCAGAGCCAGAGTCTTTGTCTTGGCCGCAGTGAGACAGCAGGCCAAGTTCCCTAAAAGTCTTCAGAGCCTTTTTCAGAGCCGAAAGGTAAACAACTGATTATGGAAACAGCTGGTGTCACATTCCCGAAAATGATAAGAGGAAGCTCTGGGCTGTGTGAGCTTTTATTTTTCCATCCCTGATTCCAAACTAATGTGTTAAACATCAAAGGGTTTTTGTTTGTGTTTAGTCTAGCGCGCGCAGAGCGACGGAGGAGTGTGTATTTAGCACATTGCCCTATGTTAGTCAAAGCAATCCACATAATAATATGCTGTAAGAATCTGTTCAAGTACCATAAAAAATTATTAATAACGTTCCTAAGTCTTTGCATTTTGCCATATTGCAACCGCAAAATTCAATTAATTTTATTGGGATTTTATGTGACAGAACAACACAAATGAAGAAAAATAATTACTTAAAAAACTCACAAATAAAAACCTGAAAAGTGTGGCCTACCCATATGTATATTGTTTGGTTATGTCTCAACAAGCTTTGTAGATCCAAACATTTTTTACCTTCCCTCCTGCTAAAAAATGTGCCAATAACTGTGAGTTAACTATGGGCATCATGAGATTAATCACAAATAAATGCTTAATTTATTATATTTGCAGCTCTGGAAAAAATGAAGAGATCACTTTAAATGATCCGTTTCTCTGATTTTACTTTTTAGAGGTAAAATGAACATCGTTCTTTTATTCTACGGACTACTGACAACATGTCTGCGAAATTCCAAGCAAAACTTTTGTATTTATTTGCAGAAAATGAGGAATGGTTAAAATAACAAAAAAGATGCAGTGCTTTCAGATCTCAAATAATGCAAAGAAAATGAATTCATATTCACTTAGAAACAAAAATGCCAACACTCAGGAAGAGTTCAGAAATCGATATTTGGTGGAATAACCAGGACGTACTAAAATGAAGAGCATTGGACTCTTCATTTTGTTTCCAGAGCTGTATATGTATTTATGCACTCCTTTGTGTGGAATCATGCAAAGTATCATATTGGGTTTAATCAATGAAAATTTGTATAAAATACTTTAAAGTTTGTGGCTGTAATGTGAAAAAATATTTTAAAAAAGTTCAAAGGGTTAATAATATTTATTATTCAACTTTCAGAGATATGTGGGGAGGGGGAATCTACAGGAACTAAAAGATTTTTGTGTCTGAAACCAAAATGCTCTAATAAGACATGAACCAAACAATGAGCATGTTTGAATGTAGCTAAGTGAGTTAGCATCATGCTCAACAGCTTCCAGTGCTTGCCACACTGTGTGGCCTTTGGGCTGAATGAGAACCAGACACCAAGTGGATGTTTTCTGGAGTCCAGCGTCTGGGCGTGTCTGTACCTTGTGGTAGTCTTGTTCCAGTCTGGAGTCGGCGCTGGCTCCCTGCTTGTACATGTTCAACTTTAGTTTCATCTGCCTGGTCTTCTCCTCCATGTCCATACCTGAGCACAGAGACACATGCTGTTCAGCCAGGAAGTTGCTCTGAGGGAGGCGGGTCAGGTGAAAGGTCATTCCGTCGTGGTGAGAGACAAGCTTCTGGTGAGCCGTGATGAGACGAGTCAAAATGGAAAAAATGCATAATGGTTGACTGGATTCACACACACATTCAACCTGTTCCACCTGAGCTGCAGCATATTCAAACTAAAATATTAAAATGCTAAAGTATTTCACAAATATTGCTAGTTAATTCCTGTGTATTTGCAAATCTCCAACTTAAACCATTTGCACAAAGATTTTGCATATTTGCTCCTCCTCTGACATAAAAAAAACAACTTTCTATATGTCAGGAGTAATTTAACAAACACATAAAAAATGTCTCATTTAGCTTAACCCAGCAATATCCTTAAACTGACATTTGTTCCAATGTGCCTATTTATACTGCTGCTTGTGTTTTTATGGTCAATATTGTTTTAAGCAGAATAAATTCACAGAAAAACCTCCCACAAACTACAAACGTCAATACAAAACTTCCCACCAGAACACCATCATCAATTGTTCAGTCCCAAAATATTCCTGGATCGAAAACAAATGCACAGCTACACCTCCACCTGCCCACTGCAGGCTTCGTCTCTGCAGCTGCACTGCATCATCCGATGGCATGATTCGATGAATGCAAACACACACATTGTGCCATGCACATGAGCAATGAGACTGAACATTCAGACACATACACACCGACAGAAAGATAAAAAGTAGAACAGATACGTTGAGATTGAGGTCTAATTAAAGGGAACTCGTCTCTCTGTTAATTTAATTCTCTGTCATGTTTAGTAAGTATGTGCTTACTATCACTTTTCACACAACCCACAAAACAGGTTTTTAGCTTTTATCAGCTGACAGATGTAGAGAAACAAAGCCATCTGACTACAGATGATAACTGTGACTGTAGTTGACTGGTTGGATATAAAAACAACAACAAAGAAAACCTAAGTTTTACGGTCAGTGAACACACCATACCCAAGCGCTAACAACACTCGGTGTCAAAGTTGTTACCAAGGGAAGAAGAATCATAGTTAGCACAGAGGTGTAAAGAACCTACTCCAAAGGAAGCTGTGTTTTCATATTTTTAGAACTGTTGCTTTGGAGCAAGAAGGATTGTGTGTTCAGACTGGAATTGGACCCACAACCTTTGCGTGTGGGACTGTCTCCCACATCAAAGTAGATGGCCATAAGGATGATTGGTCACTCTACACTGGAAACTAAATGGAACCGTGCATGGACATGTGGGTGTAGACGTATCGACACGTCTTTTGTATTATATTCAGACTGATGCTGTGTGAAAGCGGACAGGACATTCAGCAGGTAACAAGAAGGCTGAATGGAGCACAGCACAAGAGTGTTAAATCAGGAAATGTTTGCATGTTTTCTGGACTCATTAATGTGAATGTGAGGATCTACGTTCTCTACACAGGACAGACAGGAAGTGCTGTTGTAGTGATGCTAGCTGCGCTAACTGTACTTAACACTAAAACACCGTAATGAACTCAACTTAAAATAATTTTGTCTCTAGTTTACAGTGATGGATGTTGCCTGATTTCCAAGTAGGGCTGGGCAATCTGACTGCAAAACATATCACAATATATTGGTTTCATATCGGTCAGGATCAATAAATGTTTATTATTTTTTTCTTTTAAATATTTCAAATACTCCCAAACTGATGATGTGACTTTTCCTGTTTTATCCAATTTCCTCTTGAGCTGTTGTACTCATTTTCTCCTTTCACTCCACGTCGTTGTTTTTGTATTTTTAAGCAGCTAAGTTAATGAACAAGTGGTTGCTAGGTAACCAAAGAGCGAGTGAGTTAGTAGATGCCACCAATCTCATTTAGTTCAGAGAGGTTGAGCAGCTAAAATCTCTCCTCTGCCTACATCCTGCAGAATGCTGAATCAGAGCTCAGTGAACTTATTGAAATTTCTATTGGTTGTATTATATATTGGTCATGTATCTACCGCGATATATAAGCGGCATTCCATTGTAATGTTAGATACAGTAAACTGCGTCATGTTGGCTAAACATTTAAACTGCTATTACAATGTTAGTTTTGATTCATCTGATGAAATGTATTTCTCAAGGCTAATCTTTGCATTCATAGTTCTTTGTAAGATGTAAAAAGATTCTCATGTGTGAACAAATGATTCACATGAGAAATCTGAGACCAACATCAAAATAAACAACAAAAATCGTAGCAGCTTAAAGGTTTTTAAATGCCATCATCAAGCTACCGCCTAACTGTGAAGGAGAACAGGAAGCTTTTAGATAATTTCCCAAAACTTTTTAGATTTTCTCCAGATTTTGACATCTTACTAATTAATCCGACAAACATGCCTGGGAAAAATAAAAACAAAAAAATCTACAAATAACTAAGGAGGAGCTTGTCAACTTTGTTTCTGGGTCGGACAGGGTCTTATAACAATAGCTGCATTTCCATTAACCCCAGAACTGCGTAAACTGAAATGACGGAAATAAATAACCTTAATGGAAACACACCAATATTCAAAAACAAATTTTTTTGCGCTAAAATGTTTTTGCGCTAGGATGAGGTAGTTTTTCAACCATATCAAAATAGAAGTGTTTTGCAAATTTCACGAGTCAACAGCCAGATGTTACTACTGGAGAAGATGACGAACGAAGAAGACGACAGGAAGTAGTTGGAGGATGATGGTTTTGGGGGTTTTTTTCAGGAAATGTGGCTCCACCAGAGCTCTCTTAGTGTAACACAACTCATAAAAAGTTGTGTTGAATCCATAGCTCTTCTGTAAAATTGGCCACCACAATTTACCCAAAATGCCGCATACGTAGCCACTCCCATGTATAAGGAGCTTGTTGCTAAAACTCCAGGATAAGATGCAGACGTCTCCTCTCATGGCTGATAAATGATGGATGAATTATAAATATATCTCATGTAACCATTCACATTTGTCGCTGACATGGTTGCTAATAACTTATCGCCTGAGCAAGCTTATTCAAGTGTGATTTAAATTATATTTCTTATTTAATGGAAACTTGGCAAATGTGAAATTGTGTTTTTTCGACATCAGCAGAATATTGACAAGGATTTGCGCACATATGTAATGGAAACACAGCTAGTATCTGCTGTAAAGAAACAGCACTGGAAACACTTGCTATCATTGAGCCCAGAAAATAAAGTTACAGACGTGACAGAAGCTGGAAGCGCCATCTACAGGACAACTAAAAGAGTGCAAGAGAATGGAGTCAAGCAAAGCGCGGACAGAGTAGACGGCTGGGATGAGGGGAGGCGGATGGGGATCTGGGGAGGAGAGTAGGGGTGGGCGGGCAGGAAAGGAAGAGGAAGCAGCAGAAGAAGAAGGGACAGACCTGAGTTCGTCCAACTTGGTGAGTCCGTGTCTTCTGGGTTTACATCACAAAATGGACAGACAGAGGAGAGGAACATGGATGTAAGAAGATGCACAAAGGGTAAAAAAGGGAGGGGTGCCAAGTTGAAGAAGGGGCATGTGCGTGGGCGTGTGTGTGGGTGTGTTTGTAGAGGGGTGGGTGACGCCATCATTGAATGTGTCAGGTTTGAAGGGTTAGAATGAGAGGGAAGTGGAGGAGGGTCGGGGAGGAAGATGGGGTTTGGGGTGGAGGGGGGGAGGGCACAACACAACACAACAACAATACAACACAACATTGACAAAACAGCAAACACAGAAGACACAAACAAAAATCATCACATTCTCCAACAACACACAAACTCCACCATGGGCATTGTGGGAAATCGAAACAGAGCAAGAAGGTGCAAGACTGGGAGAGGCTAAGACAGAGGCCGAGAGTTTAGTCATTAGAAACTGAAGAGGGGAAGGAAATCTGGGAGGGGGAGAGCTGAAACAGGAGAGAGATGTTAATGGATCAAACCTGACAAAAACTGGAGAGAGAGAGAGAAAGAGAGGAGAAGGAGTAAAGGAAGAAGTGGATGTCGCTTCTTGTGGGGAGAGACAGCCTGGAAAAGTAACAAAAAAGAAAAAAAACCACAGCAGGAACCAAAGACACTGAGCAGCGAGCACACAAAAAGAAAAAACAGCCAACTCCTTCAGCTGGTGTCTTACCAGAAAGAAAAAGGGAGAAAAGGTGAAATTGGTAAAATGTCACCTTGTAGCAAAGTAGAAGGCAGAAGTATGTGTTAAGATGTAAACACATTGACAAGCAGACGCATGCAGAAGTCAATCAGTTTGTTTTAGAAATTATGTTACGCAACAGCAGTAAGTTCCTGCTCCAAGCCATTTCACTCTCTCTCTCTCTGATATATTTATGCTGAATTCATAATCATATTTTTCTTCCCCTTTATGTTATTAATAACTTTGCAGCCTGCTAGAACCGACTTTTTAGCTCTAAAAACTGAACTGAAACTTCCAGTTCACTACTAGCAGTCATGACTCTGACAACAGGAACCCCGTTAGCACGCAGGACGTTAGCACATGAGCTAGCAACGCTCCACATGTGTGACCGCTTCCCCTCAGAGTCGTTCTGACCCCTTTACCGCGCAACCTTCAATCCTGATCTGAAGCAGCGGTCACATCACAACTCATTTTTCAAACCACCTTCCAACAAAATTAGCATTTTGGTTCTTTAATACCCTATTAACGCCTTTCTAACGAAGTGGCGCATGAATAAAAAGGCATCAGAGACAGGTGACTCATTAGCTTTCATCTCTTTGTGACGGCCAGCATCATCAAATTACTGTATATTCACTGGCAATAATGTGACATATAAAAAGATTGACTTTTTATATATCACTTAGGGACACAACAGTCAGTTACCTACATATTACAGACAGTATTCAGCTGATAGTACAGCATTCAGAACGCCCCACACACAAAGCCAACCAGGTAGCCGGTACATTTGATCACAAAATGTTTTTTTTCTGTGAGCTGACAGCACTGGCCTCTGTTGAACATGAAAAAAAAGTGCTAAAGAAAATGATTTATTTGATTTCATTTTAGGGGTCAAGCTTCTAAAACGGTACAAATGTTGTTTTTCACTCTGTCAAATTGTATAAAATGGTATATTTATGCAACAATGTTCATTAAAAACCTTTTAGCTTTAGAAGCTTCGATGTCATTCATCATTCTCCTGCTTTGGTAAAAATGTTTCTACAATCTAAAAGACAGTAGGAGCATAAATAACCAAATTCAATGGAATCTGGAGGACACATTACATTAGCAAAGAGGAAAAAGAGACTTAGTTCAAAGGTTAATGAAGATGGGATTCTTTGGAAGTACAATGCAGCATACACAGAACCTCAAGACAGGAGGATGTCACACAAATCCAGCATATGTAAATATGTAAATTTGATAGGTATTGTATTTACACTTAGAAACATGAAAGTGTTCTTTATTATGTTTGTTGGTGATATGTCTGTCTGAAATAAATTATCATTTCATTTTCATATCATTTTCCTATGATAATTATCATTGTCATAGGAAAACCGGAACAAAAGAGAAAAGCTATGCCTAATATGTCTTTAAATAAATTTTATGAAATGGAGCCAATAGTTGGTTTTATTCACACTGTGGAAACACACACACACACACACACACAGATATTGAATTGATGTCCGTTAATGTTTCATTCATTTCCAAAGCCCAACTCTGACCTGAACCTGAAAACAGGACTTCTTCCTATGGGGCCTGCAAAGGGGGCCCCATGAGGGGGAGTTGACCTTCATAACATACTATGTGTTGGAAAAACTGGCTTTACAAGGTGAGAAATACTAAAACACACACACATGCACACGCCCGCGTACGTAAGAGAACAGTAAAAATTGTTTGTTGCTATTGTTTTACATTATGAGTACATGAACAGCAATAACATGCAGTACACCCTGTTCTCCAGCAGAGAACAGCACTTTAGAAGGATAAAATATAAAGCCCTATTTCATAACGTCATTTAAAGCAGGACACATTCACTCTCAAACCCACCAACCTGCGTCAGTGAGGGAGGGGTGTGGCTGAGACCCTCCGTCAGACAAAGAGCCATTCAACCCTCGCTGCTGGTCCTCCCATGTCACCTCTATGGGAAATACACACACACTCACTGGAGGACAGAGAACCCCAGATTGTCTTGGAGAAAAGTATTTTTCGTACTTTATGTGAGGAAAAACTGTAGAACTGAGTTGTAACATGCCAAAAGATAAGTAAATAAAAAATAAACACTAGGAGTAAGAAAGAGAAAGAGCTGAAAGCAGCGACAGCTCCTGTTTAAAGATTGTGAGCATGCTGCCATCTGCTGGTCAGCTGAGAAAACTGTCTCTTATTCTAAACGATTCTGCTTCCTCTTTTAGATGATGTTTTCCTGCAGGAAACCAAAAAATACTAAAGATGTTTTGTACTTTTACCAGATTACTGTAGCTGCAAAAAAAAGTTAAACATTGTTCTTGAATTGATAGCACTCCAGAAAGAGTTCCAATCTTATTAAATACTTTAAAATTATGGGCATATGTTTGATAATAATTGTTCTTCAAGGTAGAAATGATTGTTAGAGCTGGGTAAAAATAACTCAGCATTAGCATTAAGGGTGGGTTAGGTATTTGAGGACGTACTGAAGGCAGAAGAGAGCATGCTAGCTAGAAATCACAACAAATGTAATAATATCAGAAACAAATATATCTCCTATTTGTTCAGGTTACTTAAGACATACAGGGATTAATTTGTTCAATCTAAGAAGTACAAACAGAACAAAGTTAAAGGAAAGTAGAAATGTGCAGAACTAATAAGACTAAAACAAATCACAGTAAGTAGACGTCGAGAATAGAGGTGTAACAAGAAGATCTCACGTTAAAAAAAGTATATTTCTTATGAAAAAATAAAGACTGGACTGAGAAGCTCAAACCAGTATCAACATAGCAGATATGAGAAGGATTGGTAAGAACAATAAAAATGCTGCAGCTGGTACATTTGTTAGCTACCAATGACAGATTTTTTTTAAAAACTTTAAAAACTGTATCGCATTTAATTATCTCTGTTTTACTATCTAAAAGTTTTATAATGATCCGATCCGATATTTAATGTATTTCTCCTGTAATTTGTAATCAGGTTATCAGTTTTTATTACCTTTTTCATTTAAGTCTTTAAATCACCAGAATTTGTACAACTTTACATTTTCTGTCTGATGACATCGTTTTAAAATATTAAATCAGATCATTTGGATAGTTACAAAATACTTGAGTGGCATTTAAAAAAAAACAAAAAAAACTTAACTCTTACTTGGGTGATTTCTTAGATGGTTAGTTTTAACTTTTACTTGAAAACATGCTGAAGTAGTGCAATTCATACTTGAATACCAATTTTGGGTGCTCTCCTCACCTCTGGCAAATAAACACAAACTTGGACGTTCCAAACAAATTACAGATTTTTTTTTTTTTTTTTTTTAGTAAAAAGAAAAAGAACTAGATTTTTGTTTTACCCCAAAATACTGCTAAAATCATGTTTGGTCTGGCTCTTCTGAACCTAAAACTGATGTGTTGTTACACCCTTAATCACGAGCTGGACAGGAGGCAGAAGAATGGCAGGTTCCACAGCAAACCCAAAGCATCACTGCATTCAGAGGACTTGCCTTTCCTTCCGTTTACAGGAGGACCTTGGGGTTTTTCTTCGCTGTTGGCAGCTAGAAGCAGATCGACGCTCGTCAGACAATGAGGCCGTGAAACTTTGAAGCAATGAAGAACATCGTCCCACAGATCAGATCACAAACACACCACTTACCCAGAGAGTGTTGTTTGTTTTAACTTTGAATGATACTTTGTTGAGTTATGCGCGCTGTGGAGTTTATGCTGTGGAGCTAAATTGAGGCCATGAAGTTTGTTCAAAAGAGAAATAAAAAAACTGAATTTTTTTTTTTTTTTAATTTTAAACTGGAAAAATACTTTTGAAACTGAGAAAAATAATCTGAAAGTAGTTTTGAACAATTTTTCTGTTTAATTTTTTTTTTTTTTTTCAGTTTTAATTTGATTAGACTTTATGGCCCCAATTTAGCTCCATAACTTCAGGAAGTGTTTAAATTCATGGATACGAGTTTGCCGAACATAACAGAGTTAGAAAGAACAAACGAGAAGGCAGATATTTTATAAGTTTATCAAGTTGGAGCCAGTAAACTCTGCCTTCTCATCTAATCCAAAGAGTGCATCTAGATCCATTTCTGAGGGTAATGCTTAAAAAAAACAACCTGTGTCATAAAAAAGCAAGAATCCATCTGGACTGATGGGACAATGTGCCAGTTTGCAACCATGCCAGTGAAGGTTGTTGATGATTTCTGATTGCTTGGTAAATTGTTTAGTGTTTTTTTTTTAAGTCTGTCCCAATGTGTCCACTGGTTCAGTTAGCACTATTACGGCCTCAGTCAACAAAACAAACAGAACACATAAACAGATGGGTGAGCAGGAAGTAGGAACTGTGGGGAACCCACGTCTCTGCCAACATTCACATCATTCATTCAAGCTTATGGGTGAATGTACTGAAACCTCCAACCGTGTATATTAATCTCGTCCACAGACATGACCCGCTTTGTAAGTTCTTTTCCTTAATAGCATTGTAAATAATTGACCCAAACGGTTTTTATTGCAAAAGGAACTCCGCTTTAGAGCAGGTTTATGTGGAAGGTAACACACCTGGAGGAACACTGTGGGCTTCAGCGGCCCTGCTCTCCGGTCCTGCTCCCTCCGTTCCTGCTGCCTCTTCAGCTGGCACGTAAAGTTTAAAGAAAATTATTCACTTTATAATTATAACGAGACGCCGCTGAACTTCCAACCACAGCTGGTTAGGACGGGCACACTTCATCAACATCGCAGCTTCTCCATAGGAAGGAAGGCTAAGTTACCTCAGATCAGGTAACTTAACCAGTTGACATTAAGCTTCATTGGAAAATGTCCCATTTCTAGAAATGTTTCCCAACTACAGAAGTACAGTTGGTTAAAGACAGAAAGGAAGTAAGGAAGAAATAAAGTGACAATGACTCAAGTAGACACTGGAAGACCTGGAGAACTTAAGGAAAGTCCTTCTCTAAAGAGACTCAACCCCACATCTATTTTTCCTTTCAATTTGTCCAATTCTTTCCCCAGAGGTCGTGCAAAGCTAAAGAACTTCATGTTTTTTGTGCATATAGAATTACTAATGATTTACATTGATTTACAATGTAAATGTAATTTACAAGTGTCCGAGTAGCAACACTTTGCTGTCGTTAGTCCTAGTCCGCAAGTCCACGAGCTCAGATAGGGGCTTTATGAAGAACCTGCAGGATCCAGACGGATCAGGAGGTCAGAAACAAATGAAGACGAGGCAAGCCGAGGGTGCAAAGAAGACATGAGGCACCGCAGACCAGGTTTGAGTTTTCACAGAGAGAAATACAACTCAACCAAAACGTTCTGCCTGATAGACTAAAAAAAAAAAACACAAACCAGATACAAACCTTCATTTGACTGTTTTCCTTCATTTCCATCTTCTGAGAGAGAAACGGAAATAAACCAAACGAAGGTGGATTGTGTTGTCGTGAGAAAACAGAAACGCATCAATCAAACCATACGTGGAACAACTCTGTAGACAAATAATCTCACATTTTTACGTCAAAACGTGAATGTCAGTAGACCATTCACCCAAACAGCGGAGTCATCGAGTGCTTCTAGTAACAAAGCAGCATGGTTAGCTAACGTCGAGTGACTTACTTCTATCTGTTCCTGGGGGTGGAAGCTGTGGGAGTTGGCGCCCTCGTCTACTGGACATAGGAGTACTGGTGGGACTGGTCTGGACAGATCCACTGCGAGGATGTGCCCTGAGTGACAAAAAGAAACCAACGTGAAGCAGAAGAAAAGAGAAGGTGGGGCGAGGCCATGTTGCACCCACATCACAGATTTACAGCAAAAACACCTTCTTTTTGTTAGGTCATGCCACTATAGCAGTGGTGGAAAATGATTTTATCTTGGGTCGATAATTCATTTGGTCCATTTTCAAATGACGCTGAATATTATTTGTAGGTCATTCAGACACATCAGTACGGAAGAGGATTAGGACCACTGAAAAAAAGAGAATAATTTAGACTTTTTTTCTCAGAATTTGGACATTAAAATCAGAATTCTGACTTTTTTATTTTTCCAGAATTTGACATAAATCTTCTGAGATCAAGAGTCAGAGGTCTGAGGGGGGAAAAAACCGTCAGAATTCTGAGATTAAAGTCAGAATTTCTTTTTCTTATTGGCACTAATCCTCTTCCGTACATCAGTGGTGTTGCAAAAAAGGAGACAATTTCAACCCTTCAATTCACTCTCACTCTCTGGGTTTTGAACAGATGACATTTTGGCACATGATATGGAGGCTGAGGGTCACATCAACTGCAGGGAGCTGATCTGCAATAAAAGACGCTCGGTGTGAGACGAACGCATGTACAGTCGACTCATCGGGCTGCAGGGAGAAAAGAGTTCAATGCAGATCCAGCAGACCAGTGCGACCATGCGTTCATACCGTCTCTCAACAGCTTGAAATCAAAAGTAAATTAAACAAAAAAAACAAAACACAATGCCATCACAAGGATAACCAGCATCAGTTGATGTTAATAATGAAATCAAAGTTAAAAAAAATATTACCCTCATCACTGCTATACTCACAAGTGTATGAGCAGTGTGGTGGAAATATTAATAATGATAATAATAATAATAATTAAAAAAAAGAGGTAGCAAGCTATTTAATGGGGTTAGGATTAATGTGCCTGAGTTATGTGTAAAGAAAATACAGAACATCCACAGTGCTGTTAGGAAATAAAGAGGGAAAAAGTGGCCAGGTGTGGTTTGGGGATGGGGGGTTACTGAGGGAACGGGTAATGGAGTGAACTGGGGTGAGGTAAAGTAAGGCAGGGTGGCAGGGTATTATGAGAGTGTTTTTAGTTGGGAAACAGGGTTGGTTGTTCACACAGAATGAGTTAGTCAGGAATAAGTCGGGTACGAGCTTCAGGGAACAAGTCTCTAAGGCTGCGCTAGATTTTAGCTGCACAAACATTTTAACAGAGGTTGAGCAATGCTGGAGGACGCGAAAAAAAAAATCTTGGTTGATGTAAAGGGGCAGTGTTACGTAAAATTGACTTTTTTGAGCTTTGCATCATGTTGTAATGTTGTTCTCTCATCAAAAACATACCTGTAGAATTGATTAGATTTTTTCATGCATGTTTGAGCAATCCTTTAATCTCCATGCATTCAAGCTGCACAAAACGTTTGGGTGGACCTAGCTCCGCCTTCGAGCCGCAGTTCCTCCTCCAAACTTTCGCATCACAGAGCAGCTCTCCTCTGTGACTCGTTCACTCAGCTCCTTCAGACTAGCCAGTAGCTATTAGCAAACATCTGGTGGAACTCTGTGTCTGCTGAGCTCATTATAGGAGCTACTTCTCAATGCAACACTGGTAAAAACATTACTAAGGGTCAATAGAGGAGCCATGTTGTGTTGACTACCTGAAGGTGCAGTGTTGGAAAGAGCAGGACTTTCTCAAAGCAATAGAGGCCCAGTTTCAATTTTAAATTACTTAATCACATTTCTTTTAAATCATATGTGAACTGAAGGTAACATAGTTAGTCAATTGTGCTAAAAATGACACTATGTGGCTGGAAAACGCATAACACTGCCCCTTTAAAGCTCAAAATGATGGTATAGAACTAAAACATTCAGCAAATTGGTAAAATCGAGTTGAAATATCAAAGTAATCTGCTGGAAAATCACATGGAACTGCTGCCTATTTAATTTCACGCACTCATCCAATCTCCTATATACAGTAAACACATACAGACCCTCACAGCAAAAAATGTTCTATTACTCACGTCCCAGTGTTAGCCAATCAAACTCAAGTTTGTCGATTTTTAATTTAGGTGGCAAAACAGAAATCTATTTAAAAAATTTCTTCTTTTTTTTTTAACCCCCTTCAGTATAGCTCCGACTCTGGAAAATGACTGCGTAGCCAAAACCTCCAGCTAGCTGCTAAGTCTGCTTTCGCAAGCCTCTCCAATCTGGCTCACACCTCGTCATGGCAGGGGAGGGGGGCGCGGACCTCCCGGACGGCAGAGATGGCATCGACCTCATGAGGGAAGAGTCGTGGGGTCGTTCGGTGGAGCGCGAGCGGGACGAGAGGCGTTCTATAGTGGGCCGCTGGTCCGCCGAGCGGGACCTGCTGTGAAACTCGTGTCTATCCATGGCTCCGTGGTTCCTACAGAGGTTGTTGAGAGACAGGCAGGCACTCAGTGTGACTCCAGCTGGGCTGGGACAGAAAGCTGGATTGAAAGAAGGCATGGTGAGTAAGGAAAATGCTCGCTCCCTCTGTGTATGTTGGAGGGCAGGTTTGTACATTTATTATGACTATGAATAGTCGCTAAGCTTTTCTTTTTTTTTTTAATAGGAAATTGGATCTGGAATGTGTTTTATTCTTTTTTTTCTCTTAATTTAAAAAAAAATACACCAACAATGAAGAACGTGTCTTCATTACATCGTTTGTTTTCATTTGGAGGTTTGTATTTCTAATGTTTATATTTAACATATGTGATTTATTTATTTACTGTGCCAAGAAAATGCATAACTTTACCTGGGTAAGTATGTGTAAAAAGCCTTAAACTAAATTAATGTTATTGCAGTCGCTTATCCTCGCACTGAAAGTGAAACAAAAGAACACTCTTAAAGCCAGGCAACTTCTATTATGTTTCTTTTTTCATATTTGATCAAACTTGAGGGGAAGGGTGTGAGCAGCGCATACACGAGTTTGTTTGACAGCGCTGAGACCCTCGTCCCGGCTCTGATTGGTTGATTCTGACTGGGAGCGGTGTGTTTCTGCAGATGACAGCAGGACCACAGGAAGAAGGTGGAGGAGTTTGATTCTTTCACACTTTATCTGTCTCATATTCTACTGTCAGGACATGGTGGCAGTTTTAACAAATCTCTAAAAATTACACTTTTTTCTTCCCCATAAGATTTAACCCTGATTTGGTCACATTTTTAGGATACTTTTCCAGTGTAAAACCCATCGACAACGCATTTTTAACCAGGTCCACCAAGGTTTTCTGTTGCTGTTTTGTTGAATTTAATTATATTTTTTTCTGTCCTTCTGCATCATTTCAGGCATACCATATGCATCAGATTCTTTACCAAAAAAATTCTGGTATTTCAAAGAGTTCATGACGCCGTTAGCTGTAGCCAGGTTCCCGGAGCTTTTGGAGGAGAAACACGCCGACGGCGTCACAGAGCCTCCGCATAACTTAACAGTGGACATGAGATGCTTTCATATTCAGCCCTTTGTTTCGCTCCGAGCCCGCCTGGAGAGTTTAGTGATGCTAAATATCAACCTTAGCCTCACTTGACCGAAGGATATGGTTCCAGTTAAAACTCCGTATGTTTATGTTTGTGACATAAGGTCAGAAAATGATTTTTTTCCTGGCACGCGTCCCAGTCATGTGTGTTTTTAAGGGGTCGTTATGTGCATCGCTAAATGAGCCAGCAGGATTGATTTTTCTAGCATTAAATTATGTCACTGGAATAAAAGTTTAATTCATTTTAAGGCTTTTTACCGGAAGGGTAAACAAATTTGTCCATGCGAGTGTTCAAATTGAGAAATTATTCGGGAACCATCTAAAAACAGCATGCAAAATGCTACTGTCAATTTTCCTAAAGATAATTTTAAAAACCAAAACAGTAACGCATACACAGTAGATAACGGTCTTAAAGAACTAAAATGCTTTTTATTTGGTCAGCTAACGAGCCTCTTTTTGTAAAGTTTTTTTTTTCAACATTTGCCTGCTATTTGTTCATTTTATGGTTGACTTTACAAATTCATTGAAGTCAGAAGGACCTAAACTGAAAGAACAGCTATGTTACATGCATTATTTTTCACCTAAAGTGTGAGATGTGAAGAAAAATGTGGCATGTAACTGCATGTAAGTTGGAATTTGCTTTTGATGCATTTATTACTCCAAAAACATTTGTGTTATAGTCATGGCGCAGTGTGAAGGAGGGAAAATATCGTCCTGGAAAGCTAGAAGGAAAAAGATCGTGAGGTTTCACATTTAGTTAAAGAAGCCACAGACAGTGCAGACGCATTAACCGTTACAAACAGGGGGGGAAAAAAAGAAAGGGAGTAAACTGAACCGTGTGAAAGTAGTGAACAAAAGAACTTAATCACAGTCTAAAAACGGAAAATGTCGTAAGGGGGTTAGACCATGCATGTTGTTTGATACTTGAGCAGAATTAACCTGCTTCTTATCAAAGATCCAAAAACATCAAAATGAACCTTTATACTCATGTCTACAGAAAACTCTGAGGGTTTGTTTGTCTCAGATTAGTTTTCATGGTTATTAAACTGAACAGAAAAGTTACATTCAATCAAACTATAACCCATAACTTTGATACCAAGATTTTAAAACTAGAAATGAAACAATGTGTTCTATTTTCCTTGTCGTGTCAAAACCTCCAGCTGATGGTTGAGTTTGGCAGTTCAGTTGTCCAGTAGAGGAGATGTCCTTTTAGATTACAGCAGGTAGAAAACAACATCTCAGTGGTTACCACGGTGATAAAACATCCAGAAAACACATTTTGCCCCATTGAATTCCTCCAACCGCTGCTGGAGTCTTTTAGTTTTCTGAATTTGGAATATTTATGTTTCCATGTGTCGGTACAGACCGCCTCAAAATCCTAACACAATTACACTGCATGGCTCAAAAAAGAGGATGTGTGCCACGAAAATCAAATGTTTCTTGATATCCATAATTTCATTTATATTGCACTGAATATAGCATATGCAATTCCTATAAAAAGTATTCACCTTGGATATTTTTTAAATTTCTTTAAAAGTCAATCATGATAAAAAAAAAAGCAAAAAAAAATATTTTTTCACAAAGAAATCTACAAGAAAACTCAAAACTTTTGTTGTCAAAAACACCAACAACAAAAGAAAAACGGATTAACTTTTTATTTTTCAGTATTTTGTAGAAATTAGTTTTAATTTTTACATTAAAGTCTTGTTCTTTTTATCTAAAAAAATGTCAAAAAAGCCAAACTGTGTCCTGACTGATTTGTAGAAGCAATGACAGGTGAATACATCTTATAAGCACTGCATGGCATATGGAGTTCTGACGAAAGGTTCACACACAGTAATCATTAGGAAAAACGTCTTATTAATTTTGGACAGTTTTTAATTTATGTTTGCCAGACCATACAGACATATAAATGCAGCTCCCACTAATTTCAGCTCCATTAGCAGGTCAACCAAATGATTTTCGCAGCCATCGACAAAGCCTCTGGCATAAATCTAACCAAATACCTTATCAATCCTCTTGGCAAGATGGGTAAAATTTAATATATTTGGACTGGTTATCTGTTTTTTTGTTGTTGTTTTTTGGCATAGTCCCCACATTTTCCACAAGGTCAGGATCATTTGAGAAGCTTAACACTAGTCTGCTTAATCTATTAAAAAAAACAGTTTTGATGCATGTCCAGTCATATAAGCCACTGGAACATCTGTGTCAGCCTCCACAGTGAAGCAAGTTTTGTAGCTGCCTACACAAATACAGAGAGATTTCTTTTTATAGCCTTGAAATTTCTCCACAGTTTTCTCCCTGACCTGTGTTCCTTGGACTTTTCAGTTTTTTATTTGTAAAAATAAAAATAAAAAAGGTTTTATCATTTTCTTTCAACTTCACCATTGTATATCACTTTGTGTTGGTCTTTCACATAAAATTCTTACTTTACATATTTGTGTTTGTGATTGTAATGTGACAAAATATGGAAAAGTTCAAGGGGTGTGCATACTTTTGCAAGCCGCCGAACTTCCCAGAGAACAACAAAGATGGACTTCCTGTTATTTCTCCAACTTGACCGCTAATCAGCAGCTCATTGGCTGAAAGTTGGGCAAATGTTCTGCCCAGCAGGAATACGATTCTGGTTGGATAAAAATTCAGAAAATTGTATTAGTTTTATTTAGTCCATCCTAATAAAAATTTATGGATTTTGCTGAAAAGCTGCGTCTGCGCTGCGATACAAACTTGTTTACATGAACATGAGCGTAAGAGAGGTGAAACATTTAGACAAAAATCACGTCAGGGTCTTGTTAAGGATTTCTCTGCAACTTGCCAAGAGACATTTTAATTCAAATTGAAATTCAAAAATACGTTTTTGATCCCAAAGAGAAATAAAATGTTGCTGTAACTCATATTAATCCAAATTCATAATTTAATGGAAACTTATTGAGCCTACACATATCACTTTGATCTGATGTGGACTAAAGAGAATCCACAATAAATTGAAAACTGTACACCTAACAACTATTTAAAAAATGTCTGACATTTTGAATGGTGTAATTTTTAAAACCAAAAAAGTAAACTCCCAAATTAGCATGAGATTCCTGCTGATTGTGTTTGTGTAGTGGCTTCTGGTCTAAAGTGTACACACAGGCTGAGCTTGACCTAAAGAAAAGCTTGGTATTAAGGAAAGTTTGTTGTATTTATACAGTCACACACATCCTCATAGGCATAAAAACAGGCAACTTAAGCCACTTGAAGCCTTTCCGTAAAGTAACGAATGATGTATATTCTTGACTTTCAAGTAATTTTCCAGAACACTGACAATGTTCTTAGATATGCCTGGATGTCAGGACAGCATCACAGGAACAACAAACAAGAAAAAGGCAAATTTAGAGTCATGCCAAACTTTGGTGGAGTGAAAAACTGCTGCCAATAGCACAGAAAGGACAAGACTCAAAAAAACTCCACACCACTGGGCTGACATAGAGTGCCGCTGTTTGCATAATGGAAAATGGACAAATAAACGACACCATCAAAAACAACAACAGTAAAGTATTGGCCAGCAGTTAACTGCACAACCAGCGAAACGGCACAGACACCAGCAGCACCACGAGCTCGGAGTCTCCACACACAGAGGCAGTTGCGTAGACGTGTTTTCACAACTGCTCAACTCCAGAGCGGTGATGACTTAAAAAAAAAAAAAAAAATGATATCAGATAAGATATCATTTTCAGTCATCACTCTCACGGTGACAAAAAAATAAAAAAATCATAGACGAACGAGGTACGACTCGAGGAGACCACAACATGATGCACAGATGTTGCGGTGGTACACTTCAATACCTCTGGTAGGCAAAGTTGGAGGAGTAGGCGCCCTCTGAATAGGCACGGGTCATCCGAGTGGAACGCAGTAACCTGACTGCTTCCTCTCTGCAGATTGGGAACACGCCGTGGTTGCGGCTGGCAAAAAAATACGGTATAAAATAAGTGTTCAATTTAGTTTTTCCCTCCCCCCTTCTACGCACACAGCTGGTAATATCATACATTACTTATGGATTTCCATTAGAGGCACCAGTCAAAAACTGCAGGTTTATCAGATTACACGGATAGAGAATCAAACGTATCTCTGCTGGGGAACCCCCTCTACTGGACAAAACGCCATTGGCGCACTTTCATAACTTTCGTTTGTACTGATGATGGCGTATGGGGAAAATATCCCGTAGTGTGAGTGTCAAGTGTGAAACAACCAAATAAAAGCAGAAGGCACCTTAAGGGTTGTGGGTGGAGAACTAAGAGAGGATGTGTCGAGATGAGGCTTCATGCAAACTCAGACAAAAGTATACCTGAGGTCCCTTTGAGGATCGTCAGCAAGCTGAGTGTGTCTGGTTCGAGGTAAGGTGAGAAAATGGCTGCAGACACACGGAGGGAGGAGAGAAGACAGAGATGGATCGGATATGGTGAGGAGAAAGAAGAGAGGCGACAATGAAGACAGGAAAAAGGAAAGGACGTTTGGAAGACAGAAAGAAAAATCATGGGCGGAAAGATGGAGTACGGAGAGCTGAGGAGCAAAGATTTCCCAAAGATGGAATTTGAAGACGATAGAAATGGGCTTAGTAGATGTAAGTATATTTTTGTTTTCAAAGGTGGATAAAAACTTAAAGAAAGTTGAGGGAAGGACAGAGAGGAGTCCTAAAAATTAGAAGGAGCTAACACTACTTAAGGCTGCAGTAGAGTTCTGAGAAAACCTTAAACTTAGGCTGAAAGTTTGAACAAGCACACCTTACAGGCCTCTCCCCCTTTATCTCTGCTGCGCTACAGCTCCTCTCCCCACAGCGGAGCCCGTCGAGAACCCAACTTATCAGGAGTTCTCCTGTGACGTTAGCTTACGCTAGTCGTTAGCTTGCTAGTCTCCGTCACTAGCAAAGCAGCAGCACAAGTCCTGAGTTTGAACGCGTTGAACGCGTTGACTGAGATGTTCCTCCTGGCTCTGATTGGTTGTTTCTGACCGGGAGCGGCGCATTTATGCAAAAGGCAGCTCGATTTTCTTCACAGATTTTCTACCTCATATTCTACTGTCAGGACATGGTCGCAGTTTTAGCAAAAAGTTACCTATTGCAGCTATGACGCACCAGTTCTATAAAAGGAGTAGGCAGGGCGGCACACTTCAGACATGGTGGTGGTTACATGAGTGTTTTCAGGAAACACTTTCAAGCCAGTTCTGAGGCCCTATGTCCTATGTCATTATGTCGGTTACATAAGCACCAAGGCACCTGGAGGTCATGGCAGTTCACCCATCGTAAGACGTAAGGTTGGTGAGCAGGTAGAAGAGTGTACAAAGAAAATGGTTTTCTTTTGAAACCAAAAATGTTGCAGTTCATTGACTTTTGTCAAAGGATGGGTCCGCTCTGAAGAAGACTGCTTCTCCGTGAAGCCACATTGTAGAGCAGTCACTTCAGCTTCAGAACATCAAAAAGCAAGACTTAAAAGTAAAAGGACATACATTTAACAAAAAAAATCTTGTAAAAACCTTATAAATTCTGTCAGGGTATTCTTCCTTTAATACTGTAGGTGCTCTGACTGAGACACCGCCAAATTCAGCATGACTCATTTTCAGTGTCATTTTCAACAGTTTTAAATAAATTACCAGATGCTGTTAATTAAAGCAGATGGAATACACTCAAGGAAGTGCTCTCCCAGACAATTTAGATAAGTGCATGTTCTGTATCAGACACTGATTTAGGCTGAGCCTTTGAAATAACAAATAAAGTTGATTGGCCGGGGTGAAAGTAGCTGCAGCCTGGCGGTGCCAAGGCCGTGATTGGACTCTTGGATGGACATTTTCCGACCCAACATAAAAAATAAAAAAAATAAAAAGACGAACAGAATAAGTGCTGGGGAAGGATAACTAATATCCTTCCCATCAAGGGTGGCATCTTTTATAAAGAGGGTGAAATACATGTCAGCACTACATAGTTTACTCAGCATTTACTGCAAATGATCACAGAGAAGAATGAGATAAAAAATTGCATTCAAGTAGAGGGGAAAATGCCTTATAGGCAAATTGAAATCACAAAAAAAAGCAGAAAATATACATTTTTGGCAAAAATGTTGTCAACTCTGTTCAAAAGTGAAGCAAACCTTCAGGTTTTTTGTGGCTAAAAGGGGGAGGGGAGACAGAAGCAACTATTTATTTTAAACAACCCAGAATATTCATATCTACGGAAGAAGATAAGGGTCACTGAAAAGTATAAAAAAAAAAAAATCACGTTTTTTCTCAGAATTCTAACTTTTGATTTCAGAAGATTAAAATCAATGTTCTCTTTTTTATTCTGACTTTAATATTCAGACATTAATGTCAGAATTTTGAGGAAAACGTCAGAAATCTTTTCTTTTGTCTTTTTCAGTCGCCCCAATCTTCCGTACACATATACAGTATGTAAGGACTGTGTGTCCTTGGAAACTGTAAAAAGGCAGTATTACATTACATCTTCTCTTACGAAGAATGCATTAAGATTTCTGAGTTGGTTAGTAGACATCATTCACATCACAAATTGTCCCCTACTGTCCAATAAGCATCTTATTGATTTTAAAAATGTCACCTTGAATTGCGTAGGCACAGCGGCGTACTTACACATCACTAGAGACAGAGCAGTGCTTAGAAAGGTGAGTCAAATAGGTGACTGAAAGTTTCTTGTACCTTCCTATACCTGAAAAATTACTCCTGAAAATGTTCAAGACACAAAATAAGAATGTAAAATAGTTCAAAGTAACACATATTTGACTCCAAACCAAACCTTCAACTTTTTTTTTTTTTTTTTTTTTTAAAACAAGGGCGGTCCTCCAGTTTAATAATCTCTGATTACCTGGAGGGTGGGGGGACGCTGGGAGAGCGCGACCGGGCCCGGTTTATGTCCGCCGACCGAGAGCAGTGGTTAGACGACATCATCTGCTCCGGGACGGACAGCGTGGAGCTCCGGAAGTCTCTTCCATTTGGCCGATAATCTGGAACAAACAAAAACATATAGCCGGAGGTACAGAGGGGTAATAAATGGATCCACGCCGGTTCAGCAAAACTTTTAGAGCAATACTTAAATACACACACTCCACACTAAATCTTACAAAGTATTTTTAGTCTAGTTTCTAGAGCAAATATCTCAGTACACTTGACTTGTGACTTTTTATTTTTGTGTTTTTACGATGTAAAGAACTTTGAACTGTCTTGTTGTTAAAATGTCCTATACAACTAAACATGACTGACTTATTGACTTGAAATAAAACAAAAGTCATTTCCAAGTATGTTTTCAGCAAGATACAGCACCTTGTTTTAAGTAAAAAAAAAAATTAATATTGACAAATGTATTAGTTCAAGATTAATTTAATTATTGACGAGACATTTTTCTCATGTTAGAAGTGAAATAATTTGCCAGTGGAATTATATTTTCTTCATCAATATTAAGGAATTGTTCACTTAAAACAAGCTCCTATTTCTTGCTGGAAAGTTACTCCCAAGTTTGTTTTGTCATGTTTCAAGTCCACTAAGATATCGGCACCAGAAACCTGGAAGAAAAATACTTTGTAAGATTTTGTGTTTTTTCAGCGCATTACATTTTCATCTATTTAATCTGAACATTCATGATAAATGATCGTGAAATCAAACCGACGTGCCATCATAAGTTAGAAGAAGCCAAACTAAAAGCCATTCTGCAACGGCTCCAACTTCTTTGTTCTCCGAATGTCAAGTTGCTTTTATTCCAAGAATGAAAGTGCTACCTTTCAATAAAAGTGCATATTATCTGCTGTGTTAACATTGTTCATTAAACATGAAAATAGCCTTTTAAAAAATCCGAAACATAATAATGATTCTTTTTTTTTTTTCTTTTCTGCTAGACCGCTTAGCCCATTCAGGCTGAAAGAGTTCATTAACTAATAATCAGACGTGGTTAGAAGCCGTGGTTAAGGTCAATGCGTAGCTCTATTAAACCTGATTTGTATTCAGCAGAGTGTGTAGCACATTAAATTAAGTTAAATCAAATCTTAAATCAAAAGTTATAAAAGCAGGAAAGATTTTAAAAAAGGGATGTAGTGTTACAAAGATATATAGAACATCACTAAAGGAATTGATTTGAAGCAATTCCTTTAGTGATGTGAAACTAATTGTTTTAGTAATATGGAGATATAAAGGGCTAAATAATTGCTTTACATTTAATGAGTTTTAAATGTAAAATAATTGATTTGTCCAGGTTGTAAATTAATTACATTTATTCTATACATAACAATTAGGCAATGTCTTCACTCTATTTCATATTTTGCGCAAAACGGAAAACATTTGAATCGAAGACGCGAGTCTGCAGCAGCAGCAGGATAGTTAACGATAAAATCTTTTCTTCCTGTTGACATGCAGCTTCGTGCATGAGCGCAGGACGTCAGTACAAAAAACTGAATCCTTTGCCGAGGGTTGGTAGGATTTAACGGGAGGAATGAGCTGAGTTCGTGCAGAAGTAGGACGCCGGGCTTCAGGTGGGAGCAAAGAAAAATGTTTGCAAATACAAGAAATAAACAGTCATGCTAGAAATCAGCAAATCTAAATAAGACAGTAGATGTCAACAATTGATCGAATTAGTCGTGATCAATCGATTTTTGGAATAACTGTCAACTAATTTAGTAAGTGAATAATTGCTAACTGGAGTATTACCGACTCTGATGAAGGACGTTTGCTGGAAGAGCAACACAGTCGGAGCAGTGATAAAGCCAAAACTGGACATAGAATATTTACATTTTGCATTTAGGATAAAGAAAAAATATCTTAGTCTGTCAAGATGTTCTACCCAGAACTCATCAAGTAGCAGTTTTAGCTTCACATGGTTCAAACTCTGTTGAGGAAAACTTCAGATTTTTCAGTTTTTCTATCAATTATTAATCGGTTAATACAAAAAGAAAAAAAGAAAAAAAAATCAGCCAATCAGCCATACACTGTATTGATGCTAAGTCAAGTTAGCATCAAGCTAACATGATGCATCAAGCATCAGGGTTGAGCGTTTTACATGTTGATGTTAGACGTATTTCTTTAGCACCATTTGCTACAAATTATCAAGTGTTCGCAAAAGGAACGACGTTTTTGGAATGTAGGCAATGTATTACCTTATTAAAGAAGTAATTGCATTATTTGCCTTTTTATGCATTTTAATACTACAAAATTAAGTATGTGCTAAAAGGAAAAATTTGCAGAATTTTTCTTAGAGTAAAGGTCAGATTAGTCGATAGAATAATCTATGGAATACAATTGTGAGCTGCAGCCCTAGATATTAGAAAAGCTTGTATTTATTAAGATCTGCTCCATAGAAAGTGCCACAAAATTGAAATAATTTCCTGAAAACTGACATGAAAGTACAGCTGGACTCTCACATGGAAATTTCCCTGAGGCCTTTAACTCACGTCTTCCTCACATATTCTCTGTCTCTGCCCATTTCCTGTCTGGTGACTGTCAATAAAGGCCTACAGTGCCAAACAAATCCCCAAATGAAAAGAAGAAAAATAGCAGAATAGCAGCGTCTGCGTCCAAACATCAGGTGAATAAGTATTTCTGTCAGTGTGAATGAAGTGAGGAGAGCTGGCTTTTTGATGTAACCAAACCCTGATGAGAATGTTAAACAGACTTGATTGTGTTTTCCTCTTCGCTCATCTGAGCAAAACCAGAGTGGAGCTCCTGCGTTTTTTCTGTGTCTGTCTGTCTGTCTGTCTGTCAGTGGTTACTGTAACTGGGTCCCTGTCTGCGTCCAGGCCTGGTTCCTTTTCTTCTCCTCTGTGGCACACATTTCCAAATAGGGAGGTGAAACATGCCAAACAAGCCGGCAGCTCTTTCCCTCTTTCCCTGCGCTCATCAGAAGCTTTTCTTGCGACTTCCAATGAAATATTCTTTTTTCTCTCTTTAGTGTGTAAATTTTAAAAGAATGTGCAAAAATGTGTCCAGACATTGCAAACAGGGAATGCAGGTATGTATCTACACTGATGAAAGGAATCATCAACGTTTTAAATACATGAATTTTCTGTACATTTTTACTTATATATATACTGTATATATGTGTTTGTGTGTGGGTTTAAAATGTTTGGGGAGGTAAAATTGAAGTATGTGCATCTTTAGTGTTTCTGTGATGTTCTGGCTGGTAGCAACGCTGCGTCTGGTTTTCTGCAGCAGAACAGCTACTGCAGGTCGAATGGACAGAGTTCCTCACTCTGCTTCTGCTGACGGGCTGCAGCTTTTTTATCCTTCTAAGATACAAATACACTGAAAAAAGAAAACAGGTGATCCAACTAAAAAAAAAAATTGTTTCAAAATTACATTTATTCAAGTAAATGTATTAGGTTTATTAAGTTGTCGTGTCAAACAAATGCAAATAGATTCAATTTCAGAAATGTAATCTGATTACATGTAACTATTTTTTTTTAAGTTGGAGCTTCATTCTCTTTTTTTCAGTGTGGAGACTGTAAATATGGTTCAAGTTTAATAGTCACCAGAGTATTATGTGCACCAGAATTTCCCCACAATATTATGATATTTCTATTTCATACCAGTTTGATTGAAAATATAAAGATTATTCAATGACACAATAAACCTCAGAAAATTAGACCGCTCATCCAAACTGGCTCCATCCATCTCAGGCCTGACGTTTCGTTTTGTTCTTAAACTGATTTATAATTAATGTGACCTAGCTACTTACCTGTTATAACACCGACTCCATCTTCACAATCATAGTCTGATATCTCGCTGTCACTTATCCTCTGGGATCCTTCAGAACACAGACACGGACAGAAAAGGTTAGAAGAAACAAAAACAAAAAGGGTTCACTCACAGTAGATAAACTGTATTTTATCTAGTCAGGCCTCAGTGGCAGGTGGAAGCAGCTCTGCTGTAAATCTGAAACACATCACCTCCAGACCTCCATCACCTTCAAGAGAGGATTCCTCTGACCGAACTCACATGACCTCACCGGGTGGGCAGAAACAGTAGAGCTCTGCTGCTAGTTTTCGGAAACCATCTGACCTACATGCTCGTTTTGCAAGCGTGTGAAGGCAGTTCTTGCTATTATTGTCATAAAAAATACAGTACAAAGATGGAGAAGTTGGCTCTTATTTATTTGACCTGAGTCAAACTTTGACTTGACTCAGGACAAGTAGAGTTTACGTCTATAGTGCATTTAAAACAACAACAGTTGTCCAACCTGCCGCAAAAAGCTTCAAATCAGCAGTCGGAGAGTGTAATGCTCAGGCAGAATCACCTTGGGTTTTGAGAAAAGATCTAAAAATGTCTCCACAGTTGAGACTGTGGAGACATCCACTTGCCTTCCTCACAATACGACCAGAAACCTCGCTCTCTTGTTCCCCCACTGTCTTTGTTAACTTCACATGCTTCAAGTAAAGTTTCAGAAATCTCTCTTGGAGGTGAAGGTGTAAATAGTTTACATATGAGAGAGAAAGAGAAAGAGAGAGAGAGAGAGAGAGAGAGATTGCTCTTTTTGCACAGCATCAGAGCTCTATTAGTTCAGGGACTCACAGAAAAAAAAGTAACAGAAACAAAATAAGAATTAAAAAAGAGATAGAACTGTTTTTTCTTTGAATTTTGAACATTAATGCATGTTAATGAGAGACATCAAGTTGAATCTTCGAGTAATCTTGAAGGTGTGGATTGGAGAAGTAACACAGTTCTGTCTTCATCACCCAAAACAGCCTTAAACCTACAGACGCACTCTGATATCTGATACGATGCAGATATCAGAGGTGTAGTATCGGTAGGTATCGATCCGATTCAGAAAAATAGCTGAATTCACTTAAAATGCTTTTTTTTAAAAACAGACATAAATTTACTGAATTAGTAATTGATTTGATAACTCTGCATCAGTACAGCACACCGATAAACACCAATAGCTTCACAAGCTTGGTTAGAGATGTAGAAAACAACTTTAGTTTGTTCAGTCAGTGCAAATAAGAGTAAAACGGCCAATTTAAAATAAATAATAAAGAAATTGAAATGAAAACAATAGGTTGACTACTTTCATCAAACATGTAAAAATAAATCATAACAAACCTTCTTTCAAATGGTTCAGAAAGTGAGATTAAGAATTCTAAATATAATGTAAAATAAATAATAAAGCATGACTTCACTCAGAGCATAAAGCATAGAACTAGACTGAACAGATCTGCCATTATGGATTGGGCACATTGTCACCCATCTTGGATTTTTTTTTCCCAGGTCAGGACCGATACAGATGTTGGTATCAGATCGGTGCATCTCTAGTTAAAACATAAGTCCATCCATTACAACCTGCATCCACTTTCACTGTTCGGTCGACTTAAATCAAGAAGACAGCCGCGATTTTTCAGAAATAAGTGCTGCACTCTGTGCTGTGCTGCTGCCAGGCTCTCATCTCAGCTGACAGAGACTTTTCTTTCTTTCTTTCTTTCTTTCTTTCTTTCTTTCTTTTTTTTTTTTTTTTTACAACTGTCAGCTCTTTCACCTCTCACTAACACAAATGCTCAGAAAACTGTTCTGGTGAGGAGGAAGAAACCGCGAGCTGCTCACTGGAAAAGGAGTGCAGTGTAGCTGACAGAGACAGCACAGTTAGTTCACAAAATAAATGTTAGAAGAACTACAAAAGTGCAATTTGGATTTTAAACGGAGCAAAAAAAAAAAAAAAAAGTTAGATTATACACATCTACTGTATGATGATGAGTTTGAGCTGCTGCCAGGGCGTCCAAACTTTTTGTCACAAATAATCGAGACAAAAAGTACCAGCAGGACCAAACCTATTATTTTTAAGAGCTGATGGCCCAAATGGCCCCCAGGGCGCACTTTGGACACCCTTGAGTTATAGGATCATTTGAATTTTTTTAAAGCCTCTCAGTCTTTTTTTTTTCTTTTTTTTAAGAGAAAAACAATATTCAAGGAAAACAAACTAAAGCAGAACATGGAAAGCTGACAAACCACTAAATGCACTTAACAACGGAAAAGTCTTCATACTGATCAAATTACAATCACAAAACGGAGGGGAGAGGAGTGTTTAGGTGCAGCCAACTACAACTGGCTTATAGCCTCGATATTAATAGAAGAGTAGCAAATAATTCATTTTAAAAAATCTAAACCACTTTTGAGGCTATGGATGAGTGCTGCAGGGTGGGACTGTAAAACAGGTGAATACACAGAGGGAAAGCACCGTGTACGTAAATCTCTGCTTCCCCAGAGCGCGCGTGTGTCTGCTGCCCAGAGCCGACCGTGAAGCAGTTTAAGTTTACATCGGCTCTGCGTGCTAGAATCCATATAAGGCAGCAGAAACACGCGCTCTGTAGGGAATAGAGACGGGAAGTCGAAGCACAGGGAGGCATTTTTAAAGAGGACAGAAGAACAAGGCGCTCCACAGAGCAGCGACGGCAGGTAACACAGGGGTCGTTACCTGAGTTATACGAATACGAGCCTTTGTCTGTGAAAGCAGAAGCAGTAATGTTGATGTGCGGCAGAAAGTAAAGCAAGACATATTGTCTGATATCAGCTGAATCTCTCTATCTCCTTTTTTTATGTACAAAAATGTGTCCAGACTACATATTTAACATGGAAAAGAGCATTTAGTGGGAAAACGTTGGTAGAGATTCTCACTCTGCAGCCGCCGTGGTGGGCTCTCTCCGTGGAGCTGCCTGCGTTGTGCGTTTGGGGAGGAACGTGGGAGTGGCATGGATGACACGTCGTGTGTTTGTAGCTTGTACCAGTGAGGCTCGTCGTCTAAGAGAGCGGTCTCCAACTCGATGAGAATCTGCCACCAGAAATTGCAATAGTCAGGCAACAAGGCGCACGCAGAAAAATGTGATTTCTTGTAACTGGGCTGACGGAGCAGTCGTGGTCTTGAAGCTAAAACCAGTGGAGAATCTGTGGTAAGACTTAAAACATAACGATGCTATTTAAAAGAGAAGACAGGAAGGAAAAAAGGGAAGGAAAGGGAAAAAAGTAGGAGGAAAAAAAGGGAGTAAAATAGAAAAAGAAAGAAGAGAAAAGGGAAACAAAAATAAAAAGAGAAGAGAAAGAAGATGAAAAAAATAATAAAAAGGATGAGAATTTTTTTAAAAAAAAGGTATTTTCCAGGTTGTTGAAAACTGTTACAGATTGCCCAAATTTTTCTGTTTCAGACAGAAATAACAGGTTACATGTTTTCCTTATGGCTCCAAATGGAACTTGAGGAGAGCAAATGAGATTTTTAGACTTACAGAGAAAGTCAAGTTACATGACCAGGGCCTTTTTGGCCACAGTACTTCTAACAAACAGCTTCTTTCTTCAGACTGATTAAGAGAAACACAATGTTAGCAGGTAACTGTAGGATTGCAAAGGAAGCAGATTTCTGGGCTAACCACCTAATTTCAAAACCAATCTATCATCAAACTTTGCTTGACCTCTGACCCCCATTGCAAACCCATCGGCAAAATATGATTCAAAATATGTAAAGAAACATAAACTTTTAGTCACTATTCAATAATTGCCACATTATTGAATAGTGACTGAAATAATATAGTATAAATGGTGACTTAGGAGACCATGAGTTCTGTGATGGAAAATGTTATTATCAGATCATTTCTTATGACTCCATTACCTAAGAAAGTAATATTTTATCATTAAATATGTTATTTTATTTTATTCCCACTATTCTTATAGTTTTTTGGCAGCAGTGTTTTGCAAAAATACATTCAAATCAATTATTTTAACTTGTATGTTATTTTTACAAAATGATTGAATGACACAAAAAAAATTCTGAAAAATTTAGGATTAAAAACATTTATGGGCTCCACTTAGTTAGCACAGGTATAAGTGACACTTTGTTATTTGTGACATTTCACTAACTCAAATAAAAGCGAAAATGGATGCATTTTCTACCGGTGCCCAGTCTGTTTGACACAGAGCGGAAATCCCTGAAACTGACAGGTTATCATATGACTTGACGATGCTGTTGGCCCAGAGGTTTGATTCCCTTACCTCTCCCAGGAACTCGCTCTCCTCTTCCCTGACCCGGGCTTGGTCCCACAGCGTGATCTCCAGCATCCTCTCCCGGAACTCCCGCCGGTGGACCGGCGAATACATAAAGGTCTGATTCCATTTGGGCTCTAAGGATTTCTTTACTGTTTTTGTTCTCCTCTTGCTTTTGTCACTGGAGGAACAATAATTCAGACTGTTTTTATTTAGAACCTCAATAGGGAAGAGCCGCGGTCACAAGAGTTAAACAATACCACACAGCACAGGACACAGCACCACAGCATGCTCAGTGAGTGGACGCTTGTTTACTGCACTAACGCTTCACTAATAACCACTTCTCGAATGATCCAGAGAAACACACACAACCAAATGTAGTTTGAAACGTACACACAGAGGGGAGGACCCAAAAATTGTGCTAAAACAGGAAGAGTTGCACTAATGCAACATATGTTTACTCAAGTTAAAGTAAAAAGTAGCCGTCCAAGAAATTACTCCAGTAAGAGTGAAAAAAGCAGTTGATAAAAACAGCAACATCAATCATTTAATATCTAAAAACTACATAACCAGAGGAACCAAAATTTAAAGCTATGTGTTAATTTTGGTATTTTAAAGACCAAAATGAAAATAATCTATATAAATAACATAATTACAAAAATGAAATCAGGCAAAAATAATAAAATTTTTAAAAAAAACAGAAAATTTTTTTCTAAATCAATTTCTTCCAATATAAAATGTATGAAACTTTAACAAAAGCTGCAGGCGTGTCACTGGTCAGGTCAAAATGAGCTTGTTATTTATCCAGTCAAGTTACTCACAATATGTAAAGTAACCAGAAATTTTACTCAAGTAAAAATACCAATACTTCATACTAAAATGACTCAAGTAAAAGTGAAAAGTATAATAAAAAAGTGATCACCCCTCCGCCCCCACAATAAAGTTACAAAAGTAAATGTAACTGATTAAATGTAACTACACCCAACTCTGCATGCACATATTTGTCCAGCTTTTAATGGTGGAAACATGAAAACACAAGCTTGTGACATCACATCAACAATTCCAAAACAATTCAAAAAGCAAATCCAATAATCTACAAAGTTCAAATATATCTATACAGACAGTTTATTGACAAGATGATACAGACTTATATAACAGATTTGAACTATCACCAAGCTATTTTAGTCTTACCTTCTATCAGGCAGGAAGTAGATTTTGACGTAAGGGTTCCTGGGCCGGCAGTCTTCCCTGGGTAGCAAGTCTTTGGCACCCAGAATGGTTACAATTAGCTGATGACCCACTTTGTCATACCAGAGTTTTACCTGTAGGGGCAAAGCCAACACGACATGCTGAGACCTTACCAGGGGTCCACATGGAAAAATTTTTTAATAAAGACATAAGGAATAATGCAGGAGAAGATGACTTCATCAAGCCAGAGCAGAAGTTAGTACAGAACAATTGATGTCTAGCTTCACTGACTGTAACGCCCGTTTTGCTTTTAAATGAGTGATTGGTTTCAGTCCAGGATTTTCTCCTGTGTCTACCTGACGGGGCAAACATGTTTAAAGGACGTCAAGTCGCGCGTTAAGCAGGACATTTATCATGACGTCAAATCTCTTTGAATCGTCTTTGCAGATTCATTTCGAATTTGGATTCTGCTTAATTTGACGAAGACCGTCGTCTGAATGTGCTTTTTCTGGGATATGACGTATGATTTTGGTCACCTTAAAAAAGTGACTGAAAGCACTGAAAGAATACTGCAAGGGCTGGTTTTGGAGGTTCCTATTGCTGCAAAACTAAGGAGCAATTTCAACAATGACTATGTAACGCATTTGATGAACTCTGATTCAAAATCTAATTTATTTCTGTTAGTGATGTCTTACTTTTCCTTAACATAGAAATGACTCCCAGATCAGTGATTCTGTTTCTGTTTTGCGTATCTGTCTACTTAAACCCCCAACCGGTTGCAGCAGATGGCCGCTGACGCAGCTGAATTCCAGTTCTGCTGGAGGTTTTTTCCTGCTAACCCTCCTACGGACTTAAGAGATGGGGCCATTTGGACCCCACAAGTAGTTTTTTTCTGTGCGCAGTCTGGCGGGGTCGCACTGACCGTGTGTGAGCTTTAACAAGAATTTTTCTTTGTGTTGTTTCGGGAACTGGCGGTCTGACAGGACAACCGTCCCCTGAGTTTTCTTAAACAGAAAACTCCTTAAACCAATTTCAGTAATGACCTCCACTTAACTGCATTGTTTGACAACTAGAATCAATTAAATTGATTTTTCTTTGAAAAGTGCCTTGAGATGACGTGTTGTAAATTGGTGCTACATAAATAAAGTTGAATTGAATTAAATTAGATTGTCAAACCTGATACAAAGCAGAGATCCTTTGACACATTCTGTGTTTTGTGTAGTCTTTTCTCTGTCCAAATACACTGATAAAAAAAAATTAAAAATCCAAAACTTTGTTTTGTTCTCGCGCATCATCTCATCTCATACGGGGAATGTATCGTAAAATCCGTAATATAAATGCCATAATGTTATTCTAACTGAAATTAACTAAAATGTTAAAAGTGTCATGGTCTGAAATATTCCTTTAAAAAGTTTTTTTGTATCACTGATTAGGTTGTCTCAGTGTGTTTAGAAACCCCCTCAGTGACTTATAAGAAGAAACCAATCATGCCGATCAAATGTTAAAGGAGAAGTATGGACTCCGGTGAAAGACACTTAAAAGATGGAAAAGTTCACAAGAAGCCTTCAGAACAGCAGATGAAATGAGAAACAAGGCTTCGAAACATTTGTCCATACTTCATTTAAAATATGATCATGGAAAGGGAGTCCACTGTTTACAAATACCAGCTTTCATGCAGCAATGCGAGAAGAGCACTTAAAGATGTTTCAGTAAGCTTCACTTAAGCAAAACAAAAAATAAAAATACCATTACTATCTCCATTTAAAAGAAAAAAATATAGAGAAAAATATATGCAGCAATTACTTTAAAATGTTTAAAGAAAGTCCACAAACTATCGCTATTGCGTCCTCCCAGTCGGCCATGTTTGTTTATGCTGAACTCACGTTTGGTCTCCAGAGGTTTCGCGAGATTTCTCATCTAACACCTGACTATTGTTGAGTGGAGCTGGTTTGTGTGTGGCTACGACTAAAACCTGCTCTAACATAAGACTTATAATCTCCGTGTGTGGTTTCTCAGGTTTTGAATATCGGCAAACATTTTAAAGTCTTGCTGTGAGAAAGAAACAGGCATAAGTGCTATCAGACTGTGCTAACCAGAACACTCTTCAGTGTGGATGTTTTTACTGTAGCATGAAGACTCGAAGTTAACCTTTTCATCAGGATTAGTGGGGTGTTAAAAAAGAGGTCACAGGAAGCAAAAAAAAAAAAAGAGTTTCTCTACAGGAAACGAGAGAGCCAGACTTCAGCATGTGCTGGTCATTTCCCCCTTTTGCCATTTTGCACTTTTGAGAAGAAAAGTAGCGGTTTGGCAGAGGTCGCTGGTTTAAATCTGCTTTGCGGACAGACCTGGTCACATTGACCTGGAGATTGCCTTCACTTGATAACAGTGAACACAAAAATGTCCTGTTGTATTCTTCTAAGCATTCGATGTCGGTCTGTTGCAGAATACGGTTTTGTAGGACTGAGAAAAGTACAACAAAATCTCCAATGTAAGGTAAGAATCCAGATTCCTTGAGGAACAAACAGAGAGACTTATATCTACAATTGTATGATTTATATAATATTAGATTTTAAATACAGCTTAACTCTAAATAATTTGCCTTTGTAATACATTTGTAAAATTATATTTGAAAGAGAATACTTTCTCACATACCACTGTTCTTATATAAAGAAGAAGAAAAAAAAATGGAAACAACCTCATTGATTGCCAAACATAAAACTAATTATCCAGCTTGGGGCTGATCACTGAAAACAACTTTGGAAAAAAACAAACAAAACAAAAAGCAATGAGAGGGAAACTTTCAAAAGCTGCTCAATTTAGTTTAACATGCATTACAGTACAAGGGAATAATGACGTGAATGGGTTAAAATGAGAAACAACTAAGAAGAATTGATTGTAACCATGATACCAACACATCAAACTTAAGAAAAACCACACAATGCACTCTTTTGAGAGGGAAATTTGATGCTACGATTTCCCCCAAGAATGCATTTCCCAAAAATATGGGGGGAGGAAAGCCAGTCGACAGTAAGTGAGCAAAAACCAAAGAGATAGTGTGTTCCCTTTATACAGGGGCCATTACCTGGACCCTAGGGGCAAAAGGCGTTGTTCTTCTACTAAGGCTTTGGCTCTGGATAAGCAAAATTCAACAGCAAAAGAAACAAAAAAAAGAAAAAGAATATGCAATAAAACCAAAGAAATCTCACATTGCACTCAAAAACAACAACCAGTGTTTGTAGGTTCCACCAAACATCTGCGGCCATGGGTTTATTCTAAGGAGAAAAAATGCTTCTATAAAAGTTTACTGGTTCTGCTCCTTATCACCTCTATTTATTAGGTGTTTTTCTCTCTGCTTTTAGCTTTGTAAATACTCACAACAAAATCCTGAAATCTACTAATCAAGCTTTAAGTGTAATCCAAGAGGACTGAACAAATTGTTTGTGAGATTGATTCGTTTTATGCTAAATTTTTCCACAAAAAGAGAACACAAGATCTCATCTGTTGAGAAACAATTTAGTAGCTCATAGATCAACGGCTATGCTTGTGTCTTCATTAAACAACAGGAAACACTTGCAACGTTTGTCGTGAACAAAATTTACATAAAACATTTTTAAAAATTCAGGTTTGAGACATTTTTCGCCCAATTTTCACTATTAAATAACCAAACTTTGAGCAAGACGTGTTTCAGTGGTGTTACTATTTCTACACCAGCTTCCCTTGAGGATTGACTTGTTCCTAGTTTTAATGCAACCCTTTACCTATTTTACCCCAGGAGGCTTCTTATACCAGATACTGGAGAATGCACTTCGCAACCTGATCTAGAGTCCTGTCCTGGATTGGCTGAAGGCCAGCTGAACAGACTGACTGGTGAAAGTAGAGAACAGTCGCAGCAACAATCATCTAAAACCAGACTTTATAGTTTTATGGAGATTTTACGGAGGGCATAACTGTAAAGGTAAACACAAACTTAAATGTAGTTTATTGGGATTTTACGTGAAGGGGAAAAAAAGTAGTTGAAAGTGAAACAGAAGGAAAACAATGAATCGTTCCAAAGTTTTCACTTTTAAATAATCTGAAACGTGTGTTGTACGTCTCAGTTGTTGGCAGGACAACTGCTACTCCTTCACTCCACAAATTTACAATATTGGGGACTGGAAAGAAGAAAGCCAGTGTTGAAAAAAAGGCTTAAGAAGTGTTATTTGTTGAAAGAAATTAATGGAAATCCCCTTCAAACTGTGGTGGACATTTTTCACCAGCCCAGGCCTTGAAATCCAATATGGCTGCCACACACTTAAAACATGGTGACAACTACAGTCAACTTATTTACACTTGTCTCATTCACTCACTCACTATTTATTATACATCTCTTATTACAGTGTTAAAGCACAAAATACATCAATGTTGTTGGTATTTGCTTTCAATAGTTAGCATGATCACAAAGCAGAAGAGTAAAATGATTATTTTCCAGATGCTGATTTTTGATTCACTGCCGTTCATTTTAATTTCAATCTAATCTTTTGGCATTTGTAGCTTCCTATCTTGAGTTTAGCTTACACTGGTCTGCGTCATATTTAACAGTTTACGTCGCAGAAAGCAGCCAAAGAAGCACCAGTGGGATTTGTAGCACAGTTTGAGCACCGTGAGTTTAGATCAAAGCCACTTCTTGTGTTGAAATGGCCTAATTTCCAGACACACATCTAATTAAGAATCCATGGCATGACTTAAAGATGATTTTCACAGATTAATAGGCTAATTTTCATAGTATCTAGAAGTGCATAGCTGTTAGAGAGTCAACCCAAAAGACTTGCACCTGCATGTAATCGCAGGGGAAAATGGTTCCGCAAAATATTGGGTGCTGAATGAATATGCACTAGTTTGTGTTGATCTTTGACATAAAATCCCAATAATATCCCATTGCATTGAAGCTTGTAAGTGCAACATAACAAGATGTGGACAATTTTACAGGCTATGAATACTTCCATAAGGCACTGCACATGCTAATGTTGTATTCCACATTTACAAAGAACTCTCTAACTACAGACAAATTGTCGCTGTTTCTGCCTCGGTGTGTATGGAAAGTTGTTGTCACTTACTGAGAGTTGTCCTGACAGGTACTGGGGGGCGTCCCGCAGCATACTGGGACTCATGGGGGATGTGACAGAGATTGAGGGACGATCCATCTTTTGAGACTCAAAAGAGCTTGAACCTGGCAGACGATAACAAAACAGTTAAAACAAAAGAAGTGCTGATGTTAAATTTATGTTGTGCTTTTAATCAACTATAAAACTAGATAGAGAGAGAAAAGAGTAAGGAGTAGTACAGCATTGACATTAGATTGTTTTATAGCAGTTGTACCTTCAAGGCCATGGACTGCTATTGAAAACTGTGTGAGAATGTGTAGGTACAGTGGATTTTAAATGAACTCTGCATGTCTGCTCCATTCAAAATTATAACCAGGGACAATCCCAATCAGTTGTAAACACTCTCGTACGCATTTCAGAACATAAACGCTGAAAAATATTTTAACTTTACTGGTTAAAATCTCTGGAAAAAAAGGCTTTGATGGGAACCTTTTTCCTCTCTCCATCTCTGAAAGTCAGCGGTGTCTTGTATTTAAATGCAAACACTGCAAAACACTGCAAGGTGGCTGGGTTTAAACGGTGTGCTTGCAAATGAAAATACAGAACAACGTTTAGGTAATTTAATTCTGACAAAAAATATGATTAATAGGGTATTCAACCAGTGGGAAATGTTTAGAACAGGGTCCGTGCAAAAAGTCCTATTTCTGTAGCAGGACTGGTTTCTGTGTATATATGGTCCATGACTGCCCGAGAGAACTATTTGAGTTCTGAAAAGGTTTATGAATTGGCAATGAGTCTTTTCTAATCTTAATATTTACAGACATATGGGCGTGTTAATACTTGCTAAAGATTATGAGAATACTTACTTGATTCCAGTTGTGCATGTGTGCTGTCGGGTATCTTCGGAATATCTCTGGAAAACAGATATGAACAAGAAGTGAAAAGAACAGTCCGATATGGAAAAGAACTGAGTGGATCAATTTAAGCTAATGCTGAATACACTATATCACATTAATCTTCATTCTGCCTCCTCAGCAGGTAAAAGTAGGTTAGATTAGAAACTGACAAAGCAAAGTGCCAGTTTTTAAATAATTTTTGTTCAAAAACATTACTTTACCAGAAACTCTGGTAAATTTCATACAGAGCTGGTAATGACAAAGCCAGAAGGTAAAAGGAAAATATGCTGATAAAGCAATGTGGCACTGGCCCTTTAGAAGCTCATTTTTTTAAGATAACATGCTTTGCTCCCAAAAATTTGCTTTTAGAGTATCTATTTAACACATATCAAAATGGAAAAATCACAGACAGAGGTGGAGCCTAAAACCTCCCTAACTCATCCTTCAACATAAAATTTGTCAAGTATAACCCTTTATATCAGGGCTCTTCAAAACCTCGAGAGCCCGAGTCTTGCTTTTTAGATGTGTGCCTGCTTCACCACACCTGAATCAAATAAGGCGGCAGTAAGAAGGACTCTGGAGGACTTTACTGCGCTGAGAATCACCTCCTCAGCGCAGAATCACCTCCTCACACATCTAAAAGTTGACACTGGCCCTCGAGGTCTGGATTTGACCTCGAGGGCCAGTTGTTGCTCTATCTGAGCGCAACAACATCGAGGAAAAAGTCAATAAAAGCTACTGATGTGATGCTATGATGTGTTGTCCAAGATTATGAGACAATTAACTTTGATTTTGTGATTTGTGTTCTACATATAGCACTGATGCATTGCACTAAGAAGGTCTTGGGTTGAAATCCTGATGGGACTCTGGTTTCCTCCCACACACTGTTAGGATAAATGGTCTGTTTGTCCTGTGTGTCTTTCTATGTTTCCCTGTGCTGACCTGACAAGAGTTTACCGTGTCTCGGCCTCAATGACTGCCGGAGATGTGCACTGGCCTCCCAGTGACCGTACAAGGATATTTGAGTAAAGACAATGAATGGAAACCAGATACTGTGAAAGCCATGGCATAGGGTTGATTATGGGTCTTACAAATTTCATTGCTTTAAGCCTGCAGTTAATCTATATCAGATCATGATTTGAAAGTCCTGGTATTTCAAAGAGTCTGTTGCGTCATGCCTTCTCTAACAAGGTTTTCTCAGGGCTTCGGAAGAGATAAGGGCCAACGTACCAGGTTAGGGCCCTGCCATCCTTACCATTCTATCTGGTGAGCTAGCCTGTGAGTGGTCACGGAAGAGGGATAACCACCCGAGTCCAGAGAAGTCCCATAGCCCCCCCAATACATCCCCCAAAGCCATAGGTCTGAGACACAACCCAAGCACCTGCACAAACAATGCCATACTAAGAGGGGAAGACCCCATTGTCCCCTCCACCCTCTCCCTAAGATGCCGCCACTGACTCCAGGCCTTCTTACACCTACAGTCTCCACCAATTCTGTTCAATAACCAGGCCTTTAGCTTCCCTGTTCCCAGTAATACCCCTGGGTCCAGCTCTCAAATCACCACCCCCTCTTCTTCTACCCACACCAACACAGTTCCAACAAAGGTCAGGTAGCTCTCAGAGGTCTCCAAAGACACCAGGGAGGAGTCCCCACAGAGAAACCACCTACCTGGCCAGGAGCAGTCTGAGAGAACCTATCCTAGCCAAGCAAAGCGAGGCCACTAGCAGAGAGCCTTTTACTAGTTCCAGACTAGCTGTCATCCATCCATCAATCCATTGTCTTTACTTGCTTGTCCTTGCAGGGTTGGGGGAGGCTGGTGCTTATCTTCAGGGCTCATTGGGCAAGAAGGGAGGCATACCCTAGACAGGTCCCCTGTCCATCACAGGGCAACTCAGAGACACACGGGACAAACCACCATACACACGCACACACTCATAAGCGAAATTTAGAGATACCAATTAACTGAACAGTTCTGTTTGTTAACTGAGGGAGGAAGGACAGTCCCAGTTCACTTTGAATGGATGTTAGCAGCGGGTGTGGGACTGAGGTCTAATTTTCCGTGCTCACCCTATAGGCCGTGAGACTACCAGCTCCACCTGAGGCTCAGGCTTGGATTCTAATATGATATTGTAAACTTCTTTAAATGTGGCTCCCTGTAAAATCCGTCCGTTCCACTCCAGAACCTGGTCACCTGCAGAAACACCAAATGAGATCATTTATTTGCTTCTAGATATGGAATGTAAACAACAGACGGGGTGTGCTTTTGATACCTGGTCTTAGGTGTCCAACTGTGTCTGCTAGACTTCCTTTCCTCACTTTAGTGATAAAAGCACAAAGTCTGCCAGATTCTGTCATCTTGCCTCCAACTACCTGTGAAAGTAGAAATTATCACTGGATTAGCACAAAACATATTTGTGAAGTAAACTTGGGTAGAGCGTGCAGAGTATTTTTTAGGGGTGCATTGATAAATTGTCACAGATTTCCTTAATGGTGGGAGACCATAGATTTGCCAATACTTGTCCACCGTGCTTATCTACCTCTTCAAAGGTCTAAAAATCAACCACTGTCCTCTTTTGCTCTGCCATGAGAGAGGTTTGACTGATAGACCCACCCACCATGTCATGTCTGCACGTTTTCAATTAACAATAGTCACCCCACTGTTACCAGCTCAGTGACTTTCTTGTTATATTTAGCAACATTTTTGACCAAAAAAATCAGTATCGGCCAAAATCGGAATCGGCAGCTCAGGCTTTTGTAAAGATTTAGCCAGAAAACTCCAGTCAGTGCACTCCTAGTACTTATATTTATTTTCTGCTGAATGTCATGTCAGTAGAAGCAGCCTAAGAGATCTAAAACTAAAATAAAAGCGTTTCCTGGAGAAAGTCATTGGTAAATGTGAACCCGTAACTTCTAAAAACCGTCCGTGGCTCTACTTCAGTCCCCAGGGATGCTTTTTAGCACAGCTCTGTGGCTCTGAAACGGCCGTGGGTTAGGTATGCACGGTACAGTACTGAACTGCTGCACACTGCTGCACTCAGCTTACACCGGCAGCGTACAAATAAAAAAAAAATAAAAAAATCCCATTTAATGGCAGCTGAATGCCAACATACAAAGAAGCTTAGAGAAGTCGGCTAAATGAAATGACTTTATGTAATAGGCAGGAGCTCAAATGGAAGGCCAGCAGAGGAGATGAGAGAAAGATGGTCAGCGAGGGCGAGGCTGGCAGCCTGACGGATGGCTGGCTGGTCGGCTGCAGCTGCTGAGCGGACAGAAACGCACAGAAGCACTGAGCAGACACAAACATGCCATTTCAGGAGGTTCATTCAATCAGTAATGATTTTTCCCCATCTCGCTGCTCTAGGTTATCTCTCCTCGTGGCAGGCTTTATGCAACAGTGCTAAGTGACTGTAACATCTACAACTGCAGAAATAAAACAAAGGGGGAAAAAAAAAAAGAAATAAAGAAAAAAGCAACAGCATTCAGCCTGAGCAATGACGTGGTTACGTTGAAACAAAAAAAAAAAAAGTAGAAAACTCAAAATAAAACAGAAATAATAAAAAAAACAAACTAAAAGTAATTCAAAGGTACACCAGTAAAGAGAGTTAGCTTGCATATTGATATGATCCAATTATAGGAGGATACAACATTTTTATGTTGTATATTTTATGAACACTTGATTTTCCCCACTTGTTCCATATCAAGAACATAATCAAGTATATAAGAAGTAAAAGCGTTTCTAAGTATTGATACCAAACTATGCAGCAATGTAAAGCAAACAGCATTCAGGGCTAAAATTAGCCAAACATAAAAATAAACTAGAGAATTATGGACTTTAGAACCAAAGACTTATCATGCGTAAAATTTAAAAGTGAAAATTCTTGCTTTTAAGTAAAATTAAGTACATTTTTAAATAAATGTTGATGCTGTAACTGGTCATTTTTAAAACTTTGAAATTTTGTACAATTTTAGCAATTAAAACAGACTTGTCGATAACAAAAATCTTAATTCGTGATCATAGTTATAAATTTCAAAAGAATAGCATTTAAGAAAATGTGGAGCACATTGAGTCCATTAGTAAACTTCATTACATAACATTGAGTTTTTAAGTAATAAACCTTTTAACAGATGAGTAAAGCTACATAAAATACAATTCCCAGCTCATCTGTTCATATTTCAAATCTCACTAAACATATAACAATTTACAAAAACAAAGTCCTCATTAACTACCTGCTGAACTTGAGCTTGATTTTGCACATCTACCACACTGGCATAGGAAATAAAGATAAATAAACCAATTGTGAATAAACACAAAATCACAGGAAAAAAGTGATCTTAGTGTCTCTTAGAAGTTAAAGCCACTTTTTATAGCAATTATCAATCAATATTTAAGTGGCAACATATTAAATGTCTGTCATTACATATAGAATTTGACCATTATTTTACATGTTATCTAATGTATGTGTAAATCAGATCATTTACTGTGAATCATATGGAGATACAGCTACAGTAAACAGAGTTCCAGTGCTGTGAAAAAGTGTTTGCCCCCTTAAAAAGTCTGTTTTTGCTTTTTTTTCCATATTAAATGTTTTAAATTATCCAACAAATTTAAACTGCAGACAAAAATAAATAGAAAAAAAGCTATCCTAACCAGCATAGCAAGCCATCAGCAATGGCCAGACCCAAGCCTTATTACTACCTGACTGACAAAATAATAATAATGACCAATGGCAACACGACATTGCCTGATTTAAAGAAATGCCAACACAGATGACAGTCATTGAAAGCTTTCAGTCTAGAAAGGGTTCCAAAGCCATTCTTAAGACTTTTGGACTCAATTGAAACCCAGTGAAGATCTAGAAATGTAGGAAACATTAAGCAGTGGTAAACCTGCTTAATACTGCTTGATAATCCTAAAATGTGGCTGAAAAAAACTCTTCCAGAGTGATGTAAAACACTGCATAGTACACAAATGTCTTAAGGCAGTTTTTTACATAGGGCCAGCTTGGTTAGGCTAGATTTTTGCCTTAATAATAAAAGCATTTTGTATTTACCGAGGTTGACAGAAGACACCTACAAGGAGGCAAATACTTTTCCACATCGCTGTATTAGAAACTCACTTTCAGACCAAGTAGAGCTCCTGAGTCTCGAGGCACACTTCCATCTTTCATGCGCTTGTTGAGCAAAATACGGCCAATGAGGCGATCTCCGTCTTTGGATGGCTGCCATGTCACCGGGTGCTACAAAGTCAGAGCAACAATACACCTTTTGTTTAACAACTCACTCATTTGAAAGGGGTCAAACCAGAGCAAAGCAGACAACTGTCTCTGGTGAAAAGGGGGCATGAAGGTAACAGAGTTGACTTTGGGGGAAGAAAATTCACACAAACTCTGACGATTTATGAGGGATGCTTTCTTGTTTGAAAAATGCGTACATTGGTGGTTTAATTCTGAATTCACCAATAAATGTAATTCGTGCATTTGGGGAAGAAATTGACATTTTTACAGTCAGAATTCAGCCGGTGTAGTTACTAACTTCCAGAGCTTGTGTGAACCTGCTAGTGCGAGGTTGGAGTGAGCTTCATGCAGCATCCCATGCAGAGTAAAGCAAGCAGCCCTAACACTCCCCCTCAAACCAGCACTTTAAACAGAAGCAGGAAGAGCGGAGCGGCGCTCCGACGCTTCGCTGCACACGAACAGGCAACCACCAAGTTGAGCGGTGAGAGGAGAAGCAGACGGCACAACGAGAAGGAGGGGGGAAAGGCAACCCATGATACAGGTTCAAATGAAGTAGACCACTGGGTGCCGGATTAAAAAAAAATAAAATAAAATAATAATAATAATAATAAAAAATAAGGATGCAACACCAATGATTCAAAGTAAAGCCAAGAGACACAGATAAAGTAAAATCACACAACTGAAAGAAAAAAGAAAAAGGGGGGAAGGGAAGGGAAAAAAGAAAAACAAATGTTTACATTTTTGGTGCAAAACAAATTCAACCTTCCCATTTTTGTGTATGTTTGGGGTTTTGCTATTAAAGTGAGTGAAGGGGTGTTTGGAGGCACGGGGGAGGGGGGAGCAGGTTTCTGTCTGGACTGGGTGGTGTGGGATAGGAAAGTAGAGTGAGGAGGAGAGGCCTGAGTAGAAGGTGATCCTACTGAGCTAAACAGGACTGCTGCAGAGCAAGAAACACAATGTACGAAAGGAGAACGAGCATGCAACTAGGAGATAATCTCCTGGGAGAGACCCACATTTCTGTGTGCCATGACAAACAAAGAGGTTGTGCGTCAAGTGCTATCGTTTAACAGCTACTGTGTCATGTGTGTCTTCTGTTAGGAGAGCAAAACAGCAAGTACAAGTAGCAAGCAAAGAGAGAGAGATTCCAAAACTTGTGTGTGTCTGTGGGTTTTTTTGTTGTTTTTTTTTAGCAAAAATGTGATCGGATAAAAAGAAATAACCAAGTTGTGAGGAAAATTAACTTTGACAAATAAAAACTCTGAAAGTAAACATCTCATCCGACTGAACGTGGTGAGAGAAAGTAAACAAATACTGAATGGGTAAATCATAAACAAGAAGAAGAATCACAAAATGCAGGCTACATTTTCTCAGTACCTTCTCACTATGGCTATGCTCCTCGTTTAGGGTAGTGCTACTGCACGTATCAACTCCCGAGTCTTTAACCTGTGGTTCACACCATGCCAAGTCCTCTTCAAATGAGTGTCCCCCAAAGCGCACCATTTTCTTTTGCCTCTCAGATAAGGTGTGTGTCGGCTCGGATTTAAATGCCTGCCCAATAGTTTTTCTTTTTCCCCTTTGACTCTCCCCTACAGGCGTGGGATAAAAAACAGAAAGAAAACAGAAAAAACAACATGCAAAGGTGTAAATAAAACAAAGGAAAACATGAAATGACAAAGGACTCGGGGAGATCGGGGGGGTAGGGTGTTTGGGGATGGAGGAGATGGGGGGAATGGGACAGTAAAGACAGAGACAGAAACAGAGAGAGAGAAAGAGAGAGAGATGGGATTAGAGGACAGGACGTGGGGGTGGGGGGTACAGGAGGGGAAGAGGGTCAGGGCAGGGCTCCACATGTCTCACCAAAGACATTGGGGAGGCCTCGCTGCTATGCCATGACGCATGGTCCCACCAATGGCCATCCATATCTCCTGTAATGTGAGGGGGCGGGGGGGGTTAGAGGGAGGGGGGTGGAGGGGAAGGAGGGGGATAGTGGGACGCGAATACACGAGAGAGGACAGCAAGAGGGACAAGTGAGGACACCACAAACCAGACATACACAAGCACATACATGTATTACATCTACATCACTTTGACGAGACGTCCACATATTCACTCCAAACACACACACACACACACCCGCGCCTACATACTTTCACACACTGCCCCGAACTCAGACGGTGAGCATGTGTAACTGCTAAGGTTCCTGTGGAGAAACGACGATGCCACTCAGGTATTAATCTGATGGATGATTAATGATTGCACATGTATTAATATTAAACTGGGATCCAAGTTTTTACTCGAAATACATGAAGAGAATTCATCATGGATATTAGAAAACCTCACATAAAGAGTGGACAACAGCAAACTATATAGAAATGCTGTGATATACTTGATATTTTCAAACTTTTACTGTCTAAAAATGTCACTTTTGCGAATATTATGTTTGATTATTTAGGCACATCTTCTGTTTTTTACATTGAGACATTGCTGTAAAAAAAAAAATGCATACATATTTTTAGGATTCAGGCCAGTTGTTGATGTTGCACTTCGATGTCAGAAGCTAAGTTTCCACTGACAATATAGTCGTGCAATTTGACATTTTGAAGATGAACTCGTTAATGGAACAAAGCCAATTTTGAAAAAGTCTTGGCGCTAGGATGAGGTGGTTTTTTTGGTCGTATTGAAATTGGTTCTTTTCACAAAAAAACAGCAATGGAAACTTTTTTCACATCACACGAGTCACATAATCAACAACCTGATGTTGCCACTGGCTCAAACCACGAAGAAGAAAATGGTCGGCAGTAGTTAGAGCATCACTGCGTGGCATTTCTTTTAATGACTTATTGCGCAAACAAGCATATTTATTAATTTTATATTTAATAGAAACACAGCAAATGCAAAGTGGTGGTGGGGGGGTGGAGGGGTGATTAGCAGAAAACCTACAAAGATCTGCACACTTTTGTAATGGAAAAGCAGCTACTGAGAGCCGACTGCAGTACTGGAGGCAGCACGTACATTTCGTATCGTACCTAGAAATGCATTTTACCTAAACATTATGGACGTCACACGCGCTAGGATGTGTGGTCCTTTAACTGACAACTGAGAGTAGAGATGACCAAAAGTGTCTTGTAGCTGGTAGCGCATGGTCCCACCAATGGATGGCCATTGGTGGACCATGCGTCATGGCATAGCAGCGAGGCCTCCCCAATGAGTTGCATAACAACAGAACGGTGTGTGTGGTCTACTGTACACTCCGTTCTGTGGGCCAGGTTCAGGACAGAAAGCGTTTGCTGCCTTCCAGTTTGACTCTATTGTGTTTACATCTTCTTAGGCGAGCATTATAAAGTCTGGTTGTAGTTGCAACTACTTTAATATTTTTCCATCCTCCACACTCACCAGCTCTCTCTCCCCTCTCCGCCCCTCACTCAGCGTCCAGCATTTACACACTCCCTTCCCAGAAGCTTTATTAACAGTGGCACACCACAGTGGGGCATCGATTCCCACCGAGGCACAGTGTGGTTTTTCAGAGAGCAGGAAACTCATCAAAGCCATAAATTATGCGCATCAGCACTGCGTGCCCGGCCCTGCCGCTTCGCCCCGGCTCCGAGGCCCCCCTCCAAAGTGCTGATTCAGGTCGAAGGCAGAGCGCGGGCAGTGCCGGAGTTCACCAACTCCAGGCTCTCCATCACTCTGACAGCTCAATAAAAACCAGTGTAAACTATTAATTGGATCATTAATTATTGATGCTGTTTTTACTACAATTCGAAGTGTGAGAGCAGAAAAAAATTAATAAATAAATAGAGGCGGGGGTGAAACAATGTGTATGTTTAAAACATCGTCGCGATACTAAGGAGATACGATGTCCTGGTGAAACTCTAAGACTAAAAGGCCATTTTTAATATAGAAAAGCGGCAAAATTACCTTTTGAGGTGAAATGTCCAAATTAATAAGACTTTCTTTGTGGGATTTTGCGCCGTGTTGACAAACTACAAACCCATGGACTTACAGAGGGGCAAACACGGAGGGCAAAAGCCATTAATGGCAGTGTAATTTAGGTTGTTGTTACACAGTGTCCGCCTGTCTGCTGCAGTTAGCTGGCTATTCTCTCCTTTTCTGTGTGTTCGGCACTATTATGAGACTGCATGTCAGAGGAATCAATAAAGAGGAAAAGGAGAGAGGACCATCGCGGTAAATCAGTCTCCGGTGCTCAGAGACGGCAGTCAGACCTGGAACAGCAGACACATCCTTCCTCCTCCAGCTTCATCCTCCTCTCAGACTGAACCGCTCTTGTTTCCTCGTCTGTCCTTAAAGACCCCCAGAAGAGCGCTGCAGACCTGAGAGCAGGGCGTACATCCTGCTTAGCTCTGCTCTGTGTCACCGCTGCACCTTCAGCAGCTTACTGCTGTTTCACGTCTGTCTAGGCAGACTGAATGTACACATTTTAAGAGATTCATGTGCACTTATTACAGGAAGCAAAAGGTTATTTTTTGTGTCAAATCAAAACTCATAGGGCTACATCACATCAGGAAAATATTAGAGATCCACCAATCCAATACTGATGTCTGTATCGGTCCTGATATTGAAAAAAATTCTGTATCGGGTATCGATGACAATGTGCCCGATCCATAAGGGCAGATCTATTCACGATAACTCTATGTTATGTTTTGTGGAAACACAAAATACTTAACGCATTTTATCCTCATAAGTTAAATAAAATAAATCTGGATAAATATCCAGTATTATAGTAAATAAATCATTTCTCCAACTCAAGTACAAAGGACAGTAAAATAAAAAGTGCACTTCACTCTCAATTTCCCCCAAATCACACAAAGAACATCTTCGGTCTTCCACTGGGACTGAACGAAAACGTCCGGTCTCCAACGGCAAAGTGCCAGATCTAAACTGGACCCACACGGACCGTCGTTTTTTAGACAAGTTCCATGATGCATATGGCTCAAGACCATATAGGCATCTTTTAGTAAAATATAAGTACGTTATTTTTGTTTATATAAGATATCAAATGCCCACTTACGCTTACACACCTCAAAATAAAACAGTTTAAGCTGTTCAATATTACATCTTAACTTAGTCCTATAAATGTACTGAAAATCTGCCTCCTCAAATGTCTCAATTTGTCTGGTTCAAACATACCTGTTTGTGAAATCCCAAGGGAAAATGTGTTTTCTTAATATATGATCTGGCATACAAATAAACCTATTCCACAATCTGACCATATCTGCAATATATCTAACTTCATATTTTGAATTCCTAATTGCACTTTCTGAACCATTTTAAAGAAGGCTTGTTGCAGTTTAGTTTTTACGTATTTGACCAAAAATAGTCAAGCTGTTGTTTTAGTCAGCTTCAGTTTCTCAATTTATTTGTTAATCTCCTAATTGCACTGACTGAACAAATTAAAGTTGTTTTTACATGTTTGACTAAGCTTTCATTTCATTTATGCCTGTTTTTTGTTTTTTTTTAATAAATGTTTTGAGTCAATTTAGCTGTTTTTTTGTATCGGATCAGTATCGACCGATACTTAACCTCAAATATCTGCATCGGTATCAGAAGTGAAAAAAGTGGATCGGAGCAAACTTCATTGCAATGCTAATGCAGAAAACTATGATTATGAACTTGATGACATCAAACACACTTTTTTGTAACATTTTTCATCTTTTATCGTTAAACAAATCTCCCACTCATCTCTATGAGAATTATTATCTCCGCCACTGTATAAAAAAAGCGTATGTAGGCAGTCCATCGTTATAGCCAAATATATAAAATCATCAGTGTGCTCAGAATAAATATGACAGGATAATACTCTATCAAATACTTTGTCTAAGCAGTCCTTTGAGATGTTCATGTTGCACAATAATATTGCAATGACAAATGTAATGGAAAATGACTGATATCTCATAAGTGCCTGCAGCTGATGTAGTTGCTCTGGCAGCATCAGTGGACAATGTTGCACTTGATCATTAACTTCTGTGGCTGCCTCTTTATGAACAGGGAAGCAGAAACTGCTCTGGGCCGTGCAGGAGTGTAAAAACACAATGCCAAGAGGGCCGAAATAATCACAGACTTCAGGCAGTTTAAAATAAATTAAGAGAGTGAGAAAGATTACTCACAGGTGGAAAAACATTTAATACGACTCCCAATTTTTTTTCCAAACGTGGACATCCCAGCAAATTATCCCAAGATCAGACTGTGAAATTTGTAAAGTGAAGCTATGTTGCACATCCTGCAACCCGACTCTTAAAGACAGCAAAACCAGCATGAGGAGAAACAAGACAACCTGGCGTCACAACTTAGGTTTGTGAAACTGCATCAGAATGAACCACAGGACCAAAGCATTCTAGAGTCAAACCAAAGGCCAAACAGAGAAATGCATGCTGACAACAGCAAAACCTGCAAACTCCATATGAGCAGAGAAAAGCTGTCAAGCACAAGAGACCAAAATTCCAAAAGTTAACTTAAAATTGTTATGAAGTCATAGTCATAAAAATACACAAGATCTAATGTGAATCTGATGAAAATACTGGCAATTTAAGTAGAACCAGCATTACCAACATCACTAATGCGTTTTGCAGCAGCACACAATAATACTGGGCTTGTAGGAACAAGTGTTACTACAACAGGAAACAAACCTAAAAGATACACCGTCAAACTCCACCACCACCATCAGCACCCGGCTGGAACCTGTTAGACATCGATTTGCACAAGTTGAGGCACAAAGAGCAGCAAAGATATTTCAGAAATTTGAAATCATTCAAGACTCCTTGAAAACTAAACAATAATGGATGTGTGACAACCGCCAGACAGTTTCATATTTAGCATTTTTAAGTAGTTATGCTTTGATTGTGATCCACAAACAAACACAATGTTTTCAGATTTCATGTTTTGACTCTGCTGCATATCAGTGAAGCAAAGCAATAATCAGAACATGGATTTCTGACATAAGCTCTAATGAGAACAACGTTAGGCTTCGGCTAGTCTGGAAAGTTCAACAGCTGAGCTCTGATTTTCCTCTTCCTTTCATGAAGGCTGGCCTGTGGAAGATGTAGACACAGACAGAAACACAGAAGCTGTGACCCTTTCAAGACCCTATTTTGGCTACCTGTAAACATGGAAACTCCCACATTAATAATGTATTATCAGCGCTGAGCTGCTTCTCTTACCACAACGGACAAAAACTGAAGCCAGCCAAATGAATTCATTGGCCTTGATTTCTTATTATATATCGAAAAACTGAGCTTCCAATTTTTTTAAATTTTATTTCTTTATGTTGATAGTGTTATATAACGTATGAACATATACAGTAATTATTTTACTACATCCCTATTTATTTAGCATCAACTACTTCTGTCTTTTATTTTTGGGGTTGCTGCTTTTAGGCTAAAGAGTGTTTTAAAGGGGCAGTTTGATGTTTTTTTCTAGGCATATTGTGCCATTTTATAGCTTCAATCAAGTAACTATGTGAACTTCTCTTGTTATAAAAAAATATGACTTAAAAAAATGTACTTTGTTATTTAACACCTTGAAATTGGGCCTCTGTCTCTTTAAAAACTCCTGCTCTTTCTGAAACTCCGCCTTCAGAACATCATCACAACATGGCTCCTCTATTAACTCTTTAACAGTGGGTCAATAGAGTAAAACTGAAAAGTAGCTTGTATAATGAGCTCACCACCAGGTGTTTGCTAATGCTGGCTAGTCTGAAGGAGCAGAGTTAGGGGATCGCAGGAGGAGCTCTGCTGTGTGAGGCGGAAGTTCAGACGCCTGGCAACCTCCGAGGAGGAGCTGCAAATTGAAGGCGGAGCTAGGTCCACCCAAGCGTTTTGCGCAGCTCAATGGTTGCCATGGGAGATTAAAGAATTTCTCAGACATGAAAGAATCAAGGCAACACTCCAGGTGTGTTTTTGAGGAGGGAACAATATTTTAACATGATGTCAAGCTCACAAACATCAATATTTACATACATGAAACTGCCTTTAATTACAGGTTTAACATCAATTTGAAATTATGAAACTACAAACAAATAATTTTTAAGTTGACTCTGCATGATGGCATTTGATTAAAGTCCCTCAAATCACTTGTTGGAATGAGAGTTTCTATCTCAGTGCAGGCAGGACAAAAGATCTGGTGTCCGGTGTGTTCAGTTTTCTTTCTTTTTTTTCCTGTTTCTTGGTAAAGCTGATAAGAACCATACAGTACAGTAAACACAAGTGGTAGTAAGAACTAATAATTACAAATGAGTTTCAAATAACCTGACTACTAATCACTGGAATAAAGAGCTTATTAGAAAAATACTAGAAGCACATGCAGAGGAAACTATTAGTCTAAATGTGGCCATTAAGTCCAGAGCAGCTCTCTCCTATTTATCCTTTAATCTGAACAGCTTTCTTCCCGTTTTGATTGAATCGTACACTGTTTACCACCTCGTAGCAGCTTCCTTTACAAAGACTCATAGCACTGCACCAAGACAAAAAGCTCAGGTCAGTAGGATACAGACACGCCCTCTGGTCATTTGTTATCCTGAAACATTTCTAGGCATCAGTGAAGGATAAAATTATTTTAAAAAATTGAGACGGCATCCCTTTGTTCACCACACATCCACTGTGGCTGCTCCCTGGGTTTCTCCTCTAATTTGCCGCACCAATCATTAGAACAAAGAGTGCCGTTTAAAAGTTTTCATACCCCCAGTTCTGCACCTTCTCATGTTACAAACACAAACTTCGATGTATATTAATGTAACACAGTACAACACACAGTAGAGCACAATTGTGACGTTTACAGAAAATAATACTTTCTTCTTTTTTTTTTCAAATTTAAAATCTGGAAAGCGCGGTGTGTATTTGTGTTCACATCCTTAAAGTCAAGACATTGTAAAAACAGATTTCACTACAATTAAACCTGCAGGTCATTTCGAACATTTCACTACCAGTTTAAGAAATTACCATTTTTCTGTGTACAGTAGGTCAGGGCTAGTCAGAATTGACGAGGGCCTCTAAAGAAAAGCCCTTCTACAGCATGTGTCAACTAATAATTATTTTAGTAGTAGATTATTCTGACAATTGACAACTGATAATTCATTTAACCACTTAAGCCTTTTTTATACAATATTAGAAATACATTAAAAATGCAAATAAATAAACTCCTTTTTTAATGGAAAATAAAATAAATAAATGTATATATTTCTGGTACAGTTTTGGCCTAATTATAACTCTGAATGTATTTTTCTCTCAATAGATGGCCTTTTTTTTAGAGTCTGTATATTCTGGTTAACGATTAATCAATTAGCAAATTAGTTGATTATTTTCATAAACGATTAATCACAAATAATGCGATTGATCGTTTCAGCCCTGTTTTGTTATGGTGTGTTTATGGTGATATGGAACTACAGTTACATATAGAAACATATCTGACACTCATTTTAGTAACATTTTGGTCAAACCATTTAATTTTGACCAGTGCAGCTTCTACCACACATATAATCTTTAAACTTTTTTACATCATTTTCCATGTCCTGTCTGCTATGTTACTTTGTCTTCATAATGCTGTCAATGCACACAAGCTCTCTAAGACCAACTAAAACTGCTGCCTTAATACTGAAATTAAAGCTCACACAACTGCGTAGGGATGCCATCATGGCACATTTTATTCTTATTTGTCAAAAAAAACAAAAAAAAAACAAAGTTAACCTAATTTTTTTACTTCCAGTTTTCTGTTGTTTAGTCCCCAACAAGAATACATTGAAGTTTGTTGTTATAATGTGACAAAATGTGAAAAATTTGAAGTGGGGAAGAAAACCTTTGCAAGGCAGTGTGTAAAGCAAAGGAGCTGAGGAAGAAAACTTCAAGATCAGAAAAATTGCTGGAGATATGTTGACCTAATATGGTATGCACAAAAATTAACATCCGTTCACACTGAAACACATCAGGAGAGTTCAAGAACTACTAGCCTCCTCCTTAAAGGGACAGGAACTGCTGCAGCTGTTCCCTTAACAACTAAAGCTTAACAACTAACAACCTGCAGCACAGCACGGCTGAGATATAAGACTCATTACTGTCAGTTCTCACAAATATCTTCCCAAATGTGAAATTCTGAAGTCCCTTGTTTAATTTGAAGTCTTACAAGAAACATGCAGTGACTGCTACGGTCTCTTGACTTTTCATGCAACAATTCCTTACATAAATTTGTAACTCCAGAGAAGAGATGGTGATGATTATTGGTTTTTATGATTAGAAATAGCTCACATTCAAGTATATGTTTAACTGAAAATAATGAGTCATACACATAAAACTATACACACGCTCAGACACACACACACACGCACACACACAAACAACACAGACGTTCATAGCGCAGACTGGGGAAACTGAAAGTTATACAGTATTTAAGTCATCAACAGCATCAATAATCAACATGAGACAGAAGCAGTAATTAGATAATGAACTATTTTTAAAATATTCAATTTTCAAAAGAAAAATATTACTGCATAGTAGCTTAACAATGCCCAAAAAGCAGTACAAAATACTTGTATATCATATCGTCACCTTACTAAAATAATACGTAATGTTTTTGCCAAAAGTGATTTTGGCAAAAAATAAATAATTAAATAAAATACAAATAATCACCACCTCTTTTTGTTTTTTCAAAAGAAATAGGTTATTGTTTTAGGAAAGTGATGATATACTAGCATTTGATAAACATATAAATATGATAAAGAGTGAGAGGAGTGTGCAGGCTCCTACCTTTTTCACTGACTGACTCACTCTCAATCTCCACATCCTCACAGCTTGTGTACTCCGGCGTCGTGGCCAGCTCCTCCTCTGAGCTGCTCAGCGACACCTGCCTCATCTTTCCACCCTTTTTGGTTTTGTGAGGCTTGGGGGGCGGCGGCCGCACCGACTCCGACTGGTCTGAGCTGAGAGAGTCGTTCCTCAGCATGCTCTCCATCTTCTCCCTCTTGGTTTTGCGGACGGCCGAATTGGGATCCAGGTGGTGTTGCTGCCTCATCATGGGGTCCCCTCCGACGCCCAGGTCTCCTCGCCGCAGGTCCCCCGACCGGTCACCGAGCACGGGGCTCCGATGCGGCGTCGGGGGGCTGCAGTTGGAGCCCCTGTGACCTCCGAGGCCCGGCCCCATGGGTCCGGGGGAAGAACGGTCGACGGAGTATGAGCGCTGTCCCACCATCGGCGGCCGGCGCTCAGTGAGATGCTGGCGGGACAGTCTGATGGGGCCCGGCTCGTCCTGCTCCGTGTAGGCCAGGGAGACGTCGCTGTGGCGGCGCTCGTGCCTCAGCCGGCCCACTTCGGCGTGCATCCTCATCTGCTCCTCGTAGGGTTGGGGCTTCACGGGGTAGCGTGCCAGGTTGGGGTCGCTGCGGTACCGCGTCTGGAACTCCTCCTGGCGCTGGCGCTGGAGGTCAAAGTCACTGGGTGGCCCGTCTAGCTCTTGGTCCAGCGGATATTCCTGGGAGTGCCAGCGGCCGGGGCCCCGGCGGTCCCGGTAGCCCGACCGCATCGCATCGACGTCGGGGAATATGTGTGGGCCCTGCGGAACCCGCCGTGGGTCCACATCCCCGTAGTCTGACGGTGATCTGGGCATGCTGCCGTCTGTGGGTGCATACTGGTCCCCCCCTTCCCTTTGGTCGTATTTTTGGTTTGGATCCCTGGATGCAGACGGGCTTCGTTTCCTGAAGGGGAAAAAAGAAGAACAGGCGTGTCACACAATCCACTGAGCAAACGGCAAAGTTCAAGTTCAGATTTATTTCTATAGCACATTCAGCAACAAAGCAGTTCAAAGTGATTTACGTCATAAAAACGACATACCGTCACCTATTGCGAAAAAAGCAATAAAAAAGAACGGGTTAATGTTTAAAACCGGATAAACGTGACAAAAAGACACTTTAATGTCTCCATTTGTCAATCTACCTTCCAAGACTAGATCACGCGGAACCTTTGGACGCCAATAAATTGGAGCAGAAATTAGTATAAATAGTCGTTTTGAATCAAAACTCGAGTTTGAATCAAATCGAATCATAAGATGAGTGAAAGATTCCCATCACCAAAGATTCCTCAGTACCTTTTCATATTAAGAAAAATAAAACAGTAAAAAAAAAAAATAGAATAAAAAAATGTAAAAAGTCATGGTATTATAGGATTACATTAATACATGAACAACAATGGAGCCAGGTGAAATCATTGCATCCATTCTCTACTGAATCGGACGTCAAAAAGGAAACCCTGGTGAAGAAGATGGAGAGCCTGGGGGAGGCTAATTGTCCAATAATGCGTTTATTTCTTTATTCAAAGTTAATTATTCATGAGCCACTTTTCTCTTACATTTCTTCCCCTTTTTTACTCCAAAGTAATAATGACATTTCAGTAAGGAAAAAGCTCCGTGAAGCATCCCCTTCATTTTGTACCCGACAACTTTCCATACATTTTAAAGAGCTTCATAAATCACTGCTGCCAGCTCAGCTCTGTGGTCAAGGTAAGAAAATCCCAGCGTGTGATTGGCTGATGCACTGAAGAGGAATGAACAGGTATGACCCTCGCCTGCTGCATCACAGACAACTGAGGGTTGGTGTGACCGTAATGGATTGGCAATATAGCAGATATAAACACTGTGGATGGGTACAGCCGGGCAAACATATTCCTCTGTTCTCTCTGATGAGTTTTCTATGTTGAGTACTGAATAATCTCTCTAAAACAAAGTGCCAGCTCTGGGGAGAGACAGAATGATGAACGAGTGCAGCGAACAAGGTTGTGAACTACTGTACATTTAAAGTATGGGCTGTTAGAAAGGAGAGAAAGTTTAACAACTGTGTAGGACAAAATGTGCTTTCCAAAACAACAGGACACAAAAGCATGTGTTACTCAAATGGACAGGAAGGATATCAACAAACTAGACCATCACACTGACAGGAAAATGAAATAGCATTTTTCTTGAAATATATATGTTTGATGGAGTGCATGTGCCACTTTAAATCTGTAGCCTACAGTTTTGGCAACAAAAGGTGAAAACAAAATCAAAGCACCAGCTAAGTGGCTGATGATGTAGTGTTGCAAAAAAATAAAATATAATAAAATCATAATAAAGCTTAATTTGCCCCTTATTCAGTCAGCAGGAAACAAGGAATTAAAGAGCTGTGGTGTGTAACTCTTTCAAAAAATATGGTTGTTTTTTCTTTACATATTTTTAAAAACTCACTATGTTGTGACAGCATAATATGTGGCAGATAATCTGTGAAAAGATCGATTTCCTCCACCTCCTGCCTGAGCTACTGTTGCTATCTAAAGAACCACAAACCAAAAATAACCAGAGCCCGGAAGAGGGTCTTAGCAGTGTTAATCAGGCTCATGTACTCGCTGCTACATGTGCTAATGGCGAATAAACAACTTACCATTACAGAACAAACTGTTTATTGGCCGTCAATAAGGCCACTATGCTAAGTAGCCTTAGCTTTTATGGCAGGCTCTGCTGATGTGTACAAGCTGTAGCATAGAAGAGAGCAAGGTGAAGGCTGTGAACAGCGCATACATGAGGGTGATTGACAGCACTAAGACCTTCCTCCTGGTGCTCAATTTTTTCCCATTTTATCAGTCATACTGTCATGACATAGAGACAGTTTTATGTAAAAAACATATTTCTTAAAGGTTACATACCCCAGCTTTAATATTGACTTTCTCTATAGTTGATATAATTATTAAATTTTTTCTTATCCTTACCAGTTGGTAACATGACGATTAATTGCTTTTTAACTAATCTGTGGTAGACTTACACAACTTTACACAAAACCAGAGTTGCAGATGGAGCTGCGTTCGAGGCAAATGATTTACGGAACTTTCCTATGCACAGGTCTATCCTGTGCCCGTTCCCACATGGCAGTGAGTTTGGGTTTGCATTTCACGTTTGCCGCTGTAGAAGCTAAAGAAAACTTTCAGTTCCAAAGAAAAACTTGAAGTTTTAGGAAATGGAAAAACCAGAACACAAACCTCGTAAAGTAGGTGCACATGTCAAACACAGCAGACATAAACAAAGTGCATTTTGGCAACGTGTAATTCATCCTGACTCGGGTACCACATTTTACTGCCTACATTTAGCCTTGCATAAAATGCCCACGGCAGCTTGCAATCAAGCTAACAGCTCTGCTCCACCAATATTCAGTATTCAATTTGGACAAGAACAGAGAAAGAGCACAAAATCTGTCCTGCTCTCTCTCTCACACACACACACACACCCACACACACCGCTACAGCAGCCATTGTGATGTGCCATTTACCTCCACCCACAGCAGGGTGACCAAGACCAGAGCTAGCATCCTGCAACCCTTCTCAAAACACTTAGGAAGTATAGCACGACGCCATGCTATTTTACTCTACAACTGAAAAATGTAACTGATTTATCATCTGTAGAATAAAAAAAACTAAGCAGGTATACAAAATGAATGAATGGATTACATTTTTGAAAAGCAAGTACCAGGCAAATGTGTCCTGTTGTAGGTAGGAATCAGAAAATTTAGTCCACGTGTGTTTAGTTTGAATTCAGTGTGAACACAGATGATTTGTAAGTGCCACAGCATTTTGTTGAAGACCAATAATGAACCAACAGTAGCTAATAGTCATGCCTCCAGCTCCCCCGGCCCACCTTAAGAGCGCCACTGCTCTGTCTAAATGAGTTTGCACTATTGTGCAAAAAGAAATGGGCAAAACCTTTGGTTTAGATGGACAAAGTACCAAAACCTTCCAGATTTTGTTTAAAAAATTTTATCACCATTGTGCATTATATAAAATCTTAGTAAAACACTTCCCAGTTTTGAGTGGCCCTGTGACAAAAAGTGAACAAGTTCAAGCTATATGAATACAGTTCACAGTCTTTGGGGCTCTACGTCTTGCATGGAGACGTGGAAGTGGGAGCAGTCCTTGGTGTGGCTGTAGTCTTGTAGCTGCAGTCGCCGATAACAACAGGAAATGTTGTTATGCTGCCAGCCATGGCAGCCATTCTGCCATGGGTTCTGCTGCCAGCCATGTTGTGAACTTCCACTGCTCTACAGGTGACTCCAGTGATAATCATTTTTGTAAGTACACCGTCTATCAAAAGAGGCGTAGCGCATTTAGTCCACGGTTCACAAAAATCATGGGATTACACTATGGTCTTGTAAGATTAAAAAGTGGGGCCCAAAAAGATTATCAGTGACCTGACATTGGCTTGCCATGATAAAACCTTTATACATTCTTCAACACAAGCAAACAGAAAAAAAAAAAACAATTGGTGAAAATCCCTGATAAGCTGGTGTGTAATGACAAGTGAGTCTGTCGGTCGGAAGGCTGTCCCAGTTTGCCTCCAGAGGTGTGTTCGCTTTTTTGCCCCAGTAATCAGAAACATCCACAGTCCAGGCCAAGTTCCAGGGCCGACGCTAGACTATGCGACCTCCTCAGCATCTGTGTAGAGAATCAACTAAGAAGACCCAGTTAGAGGAAGCCCGAGGTATATATCACAAACATCTGATTTGGATTAATGATCGCTTTTGAAACGCAAAGCCAGAAAAACGGGAATGTTTTAGGATTTTGACTCCACTATGGAGAGTGTCAATTTGCATGTTTGCATGTTCTCCATGTAGGGTTCTTCCCTGGTTGCCTTTCTTCCCATTTCAGTCCAAAAAATGAATGTCAGGTAGTGGTGGGCATTTATGGTATCGCTTATCATGTATCGTGATACATTTCTTGCCATAATAATAATTTTTATTTATTGTTTTCACAAGGAATTCCAATTAATGATGTTTAAAATACGCCGAAACGGTCCGCATTGTTGGTTTTACCATTTTCTCAACTGTTTGTTCAATCAAAGTATCAACAAAAATAATTAAAAGCAGTTGGTGTCTGCAGTTTAGTGACACAAATCACACTTTGTTATGTGACTGGTGTCCTAAAGAAGCGTTTTACAAACGGAGGTGTTTTTCACGAGCAGTATTTGTGTTTGTGGGGCTGTGATTGTGTACCATGGAGTCACAGCCCATACAGTTACCCCCAAAAAAGAAGAAATGAATAGTTCTCATCATCACTATCATTGCTATCACATCAGATAACATGTACATTCTCTCATGTATTCACATTAACAATTAACAGGTTAGCTTATCTATAGTGTAACGCTGTACTATTCAAATGCCATGATCAAATTTTCAGTTCAGCTACAGATGCTTTAAAACCCTCACATCCGGCAGACGAGAATTGCATTTTCCACAGCAAAAAAACATCTTCTGTGAAACGACTGTATAGCTGCACCATAACTTTTCCATAAGTTCCATGTTTAACTGTAAAATCGACTCTAAAACAAGAAGTAACACTAACCTTGAACAATGAAATCGTTAAATCTGAAGGTGAAGCTCGGCTCAAATCCTCACAGAAACAGACTCTATTCACAGAGGCTGCCCCAGTTCAAATCCACGGCATCCGGAGGTGCCTTCCAATCAAAATATAACCAAACTGGAACTACGTTTCATATCTGCTCACCTACATGACAAAAAATAAAATAAAATTTAAAAAAATCCAGCAGGATGAGGTGAACACATAAATGGATAATGTCTCGCAGAAATGACTCTGCCACTGTTCTGCTTCTGCTCCTAATGAAGAAGTACGATAAAACAGGAAGCCAAAAGCAATCAAGGCTCAGACGGGGATGCCTCTACTTTACGTCTGACGAAAAGATGTCAAGAAAAAAAGAGAGAGAGATGTGCTGCACAGCTCTCATCTCTGACAAGATTAAACAGTTTTGGCTCAAAAGAAATAAAGGAGAGTAAAAAAAAATCTAAAGAAACAAAAAGGTGTGGAAAAAAAAGAAAGAAAAAACAAACCTGGAGAGGACGAAGGAGGAAAGACAAAAATGTCTAAAAGAGTCTAAATAAAGCTGCGAGAGTCATTCTACTGCACTGGCATGAGTCGAGCAGTTCCGGAGTATCTGGGATGTTCCTTAAAGTGAAAGTAAGGCATTTAATTCCCTTGTTCCAGAATACGATTAAAAACTATTTAAATCCCGATCAGACGAGAAAGGTAAAAATTTCCATCACCCAAATCACAGCAGAGCAGCAACCAGGAACCAGCAACCAGCAAGCGGCTTCGCCTCTGATAGTTTGGTTTGTGCAGTCTAATCTAAAACGACACCAACACACTGCTGGATTAGGATCAATGGCACCGTTTATGATTGTGCTCCAAAGGCTTCTGGGGCAAAGAGAGAGAGAGAGGATTTTTCTGATTTGAAACCTAAGTCATGTGATCTCCATCTGGCTGGAGACTGAGAAGTGACCTTCCTTCTAATTCCCACCAACCGCATCAGTCCTCAGCGACTAAATTGGGAGTTCTGGGTTCGCTCTTAGGGAGCTTGACTTTCTATGATCCCTAAAACACATAAAGTCAATGTGATTTTTTTAAGTGCTGAATTAAACATAAAGAAGGGATACGAAGAGGCGTAAAAAGTAAAGCCTATACAGTCTACAAATGGACATACCATGACAGATTCTGTATTCTCCTAAAGGCATCATACCTGCTTTGTTTTAATCTTTTTTCAGGCATTTTTATTTTCAGGTCAGGGATTTTGTGACAGTGGACCAATGGGACCAAATGTTTTCAGTGCAAATCTGTGATTCACAGAGTCTATTTCAGCATCATGAAGTTACTTCTAGTGCTTAGAAAAATCTGCACATCCGAACACCAATAGTTGACAACCTTAAACACTGGAGAGATGCGTGTCTGATCTCTTTATTGACAGATAAACAGGTCTCTTTTTTAATCATTTTGCTGATGTTGGTGCTGCGGCAAAACAATTTCCCACATGAGATTAATAAAGGACCTCTCTATCCATCTATATTTACATGCTGTTTAATTGGAAACCCAGCGGTTTTGCAGGTCCTGGCAGAAAAATATCGTTGAGAAATAAAAATTGTTGTTAAGCTCCAGCTTCTTACCAAGATGCAACAGCTATATGCTTTTCATTCCAGCCTTTCACAATATAATTGTTGATTAATGTGCGTTAATACATTCCATCGTCCCCAATCAGGCACAGAATTCGGAAAAGGACGGACAGAGAGAAACACTTTTTTCCCCCCCCTCTGTATTTTAAAAAGCAGTATACACTCAAGCCAGATGGTGACGAGAAGAAAATCTGTCTCGCTCTTTATCAGCAGTGGTGCTCTCCACACATTAGGCCTTCATGGAAGAGATGTAGGACAAAAAAAACATTGTTGGGAGAAAGTTGTAAGATTGCCATTTTCAGTTCGTCACAAGCCATGTAAGGCCAGAAGGAGGCAGAGGACCCAAACACGGACTCATGTTAGAGTAGAACCACTTTGCTTTTATTCAAGTAATAGTACAAAGTAGGAAATTACTCTAGAGTGGGTACAAATGTATTTGGTAAAACCGCTGTAGCACCGAATAACTCATCACTTTATAAGATTATTATTTAACAAGAATATCAGACAGACAACATTATAAAGCTATGTGAAAATTGTGGCATTTTAAAGACTATAAAGAAAAGAAATTTACAGATAAATAACATGATTTTAAAAAATTACACATTTAGGCATAAGAAGCAATTTTCCAAGTCCTTTTTTTTATTATAAAAAAACAACTAAGAAGCCAATACTTGTTAGAACAATGTAAAGGTCTTCCAGTAACAATACATAATGTTTGCTGTCTCCTGTTCACCTCCAAACGGCCCAAATGGCTCGAGCAGATAACGACAGAACAACAAAGCTTGTGTACAAACAGGAAGTCTCACTTTGACATAAACTGTAGGTGTGTGTGTGTGTCTTTGTCTGCCGTATTTTAGTTTAAAATAGGTTTGTTGTTCATTCACTGGAGTTGCTTGCAGTGGTTTTACTCCAGTAAGAGTGGTGATACTTTAGAGTAATATTACTCAAGTAAAAGTAAAAAAGAACAATCCTGCAAAAAAAATGGTAAAATATTTGAAACTGTGGTAGAGCTTGACCTTCCAAAAGGACAAAAGCCTTAAACATACAGCCACAGCTACTGTGGAAAAATGTGGATTGAAGTGTATTTCTGTGTTAGGATGACTCAGTCAAAGTCCAGAAGAAGAATTGAAGCTTGCGGCTGTGACATAACAAAATGTGGAGGGTTTCCAGCAGTAAGAATACCAATGGTTAGCTGGCAAATTACGAGGCAAATATGCAGTCATGTGTTAGGCAATAAAAGCCAACAAAATGTATGGTACAAACAGATCCAAAACTGAAATATCTCAATGCACAATAAGCAGATATCCAAGCCTTTGCTAAAATACTATTCAATCATATGACCTTAGAGTCTGAAGAAATTGTCACAAAGATCAAAAAATAGCCCTGCAATAATTCACAAACAGGAGAAAAAAAACCCCTAATTATTCAACACAATCTCTTTAAAGAACATATGTAGTGGGAAAGATTCAAATAGAGACCACAGACTGCAGATGTCATGCTCTGTCTGAACCGATTACACCCTGCCGGAAAGAACAGTTCCATCCACAGCATCTCACGACAGTCCCACATGCATTTCCATTAACACTTGACGAAAAGCGAAGCAAGTAAACGGAGAGCCAGCCACATGCCTCCACGGCTGCAAACATAACAAGTAGTGCTCTGTGTGTTTACATGGTGTTGATCTGCTGCATGTGTTCTATACTGTATCATGCATACTGCACTGCCTGTAAGGCTTCCTTTTTAAGAAGAGGCACCGCTAGCACTCTATGTAGGCCAAGCCTCAGCAGAATATTAGATTAGCTACAAGTCATGACTGTTACACTGCAGCTTGCTCCTCCCCTCCCTACAGGAAAAGGTTAGAGAAGCAGAGCATGTGTACTTTTTTTGTGTGTGTCATACTGCCAAGACCAGCTATCAGAAAAAAATTTAATTGCTCAGCACAACAGGAACGTCATCAAGCAATCACCTATTTGGAGCAGAAAACAGGCAGACAGCACAGGGAATTTCTCAGCAGAACATATGCTACTGAGCTTTTATGTTTGTATACTATTACAAACATAAATATTATAATTTACTGTATAAATGAAGACATGGCGAAAGTTCTAAACTACAGGGGAATGCGGTGTGGGCGAGTGCTTTGATTAAAACAGCAACTCTTAAAAACTGACTGCTAAGATTATCGCCTTGCCGCGCTCATGAGCACAAATGGGGCCGGGTCAAAGTGGAAGTCGACTCTGCCCCCAAGAGAACTTGATTTTAAGCTGAGAATTGAGAAATGTACACACTAAAGAAGAACATCCAGGGTCAGCATGCAGCTTCAGTTATTACTGCTAGAAACTAGAGAGCAAGTGCAAAATCTGGGTGTATTGATGGACTCAGACCTGAACCTTCAGCGACATGTAAATACAATTACAAAGTCGGCCTTCTATCACCTGAAGAACATTTCCAGGATTAAAGTGCTAACGTCTCAGGAAGATCTTGAGAAACTAGTCCATGCGTTTATCTTTAGTCGCATTGATAACAGTGTCTGCCTAAAAGTCAGTCAAATAGTTGTAGCTGATCCAGAACGCCGCTGCTGGTGTTCTGAGTAAAACCAGGAAGTTAGAGCACATCACCCCAGTTCTTAAGTCACTACACTGGCTCCCTGTAGCTCAGAGAATAGACTTTAAAATCCTTGGGTTAGTTTATAAATCACGGAACGGTATAGCCCCACAATACATTAAAGATCTGCTGTTGTTGTATCAACCTTCCAGACCTCTGAGGTCTCCTGGTTCTAGCTCTGGTTCTGCTCTGTGTCCCCAGCAGCAGAACCAAACATGGAGAAGCAGCATTCAGCTTCTATGCATCACAAATCTGGAACAAACCTCCAGACAACCGCAAAACAGCCGAAACTCTAGCTGCGTTTCTATTACAAATGTGCGCAAGACTTTGTCAATATTCCTCTAAAGTAAAAAAAAACAACAACAAAAACATTTCATAATTGCAGGGTTTCCATTAAATAAGAAGTGCAATTAAAATCAATCAAATGAATAAATCTGTTCATGTGATAAGCTACTGAAAAACGTGCCGCGCAGTCATCCTCCAACTACTTCCTGTTTTCTTCTTCGTGGTTTGCGCCAGTGGCAACATCTTGTTGTTGATCACAACAAGACTCCTGTGATATGAAAAGTGTTTCCATTGCACTTTTGCTAAATAAACCAATTTCAATGTGGCCACAAAAAATAAATCCCTCCTCATCAGAGCACCAAAAGGTTTTATAAGAAAATGAAAATTTTGTAAATTGGCTTGTTTCCATTAGGTAAATTTATTTTCGTATTGTCAGATAATGCTGCTACTTAAATCAAGGCTGAAAACCAAACCTGTGTAAAGTTGACTTTGATGAATAATTACCGGAACACTGATCAACATATTTGATGACAATTATTCTTGATGATTTTGAGAAAATGTGATATTCATTTCCCATTTCATAATTGATTACTGTGTTATGCTTAAATGATGTAAAGCACTTTGACCTGCCCTGTTGCTGAGATGTGCTTTACAAAACTATTTGACTTGACATACTAGGAAAAACCATCTTCCTGTGATTGTTATGTGGACAGCATCATGTCTTTTTGTTGCTTTAAACAAATCAGCGAGTAAGGGTCTTGTTTCCACGGTTGCTTGTGAATACATCCTACTTAGATCTTCTGGTGTCTCCTGGTTACTCATGAGAGATGACTGTCTCTCTAAAACTAAGTGTCACCAAACAGCTTTCTAAATGCATGTCAGAACAATGGGTGAAACTCAACTTATACACAAATGCCACAAAATATTTTCAAACATTAAAGTACTAAAAGGCTCTTGTGTTGCATACTTAATGTTCGGTGCTCGTCAATAATCGCTCATTATCCAAAGTGTTCTCGCCAGAGAACTTGGTGAGATGCAGTCTTAATTCTAAACCAGCATATTCAAACGTGACCAGGTGATTGACTCTATTTCTACTACGAAAGTACCATCTTAATATCCTCCCATTTTATCCTCTCTTTGACAGACAAGTCCTTTCGTATACACCCAGACTCCTCCTATGCATTTCCTCTTGTTTCTGCAATGCACGCATTTTTTCCACCATTCGAAGTCAAAGCCAGTGATGCCGTGTGGCTGTCTGGCACCAAGAAAAGAAATGGAAAAGCAGCACGGCGGCCCGCAGAATCTAATCTTTGAAGCCCAGAAATAACATCTCTGAACTAATCAATGACTCTCCTGTGAAATCAGCAGAGGTTCCAGCTGACTCGGGTTCCGCCATTACCTACCTACACATCTAAATAAAACACACTCACTTCCACCCTCTCTTTCCTCTCACGTCCTCTGAGTCTGTTATAATCATCAGATAAGACTGCCGCAGAACAGTCCTGCGTGGCACTGTGCCGAGCCGTATCTTCACCAAATATACAACAAGGTCAAGCGTGAGAGGGGATGTGTGCGCTGGAGACGGACTGCTCACAACACAGAGGAACACTGAGAGGGTGTAAGACATCTGTGCACACTGGAGCAATGTTTAACAGTCCTCTAACCTTCATCACCAATAACAACGGTAAGGTGGTTTAAGCTGGAGAAAAAATAAAGAAGTTCACCACCCACCAAGACACCTTCTCAGGATTTCCACTTAGAAGTATGCACAATTTTGGCAAAAAAAAAAAAAGCCTACTAACTAGAATTGCTTAACAAGAACTTGCAATTCTTACCTACAGGAAACAGTACTGTTAGGAAAACAAGAGACCCTAATGCCACTAAGGCTACACGGATAACAGGAAGCAGTGAGATAATTTCTAATAATAGTCATTTTCTACACCTGGTAAGCCCTACCAATTTATTTTGGGATCCTTCCATTCAGGTTTTGATGGTCATGAGAGGTTTTTTTTTGTTTGTTTGTTTTGATGCAGTTTGTGCCTCATCAGCCCAGGTTCCTAAAATAACTTCAACATACGTAAAACTCTCAGCAGGTCTGCTTCTGCAGAAGCTTGTTGAAAACACCAGAACACATCATTATCATCATAACTACATGCTGCAGTGTCGGTAATTTATGTGGACTTTTAGATGATGTCGTATTGTTATGAGTTCATTCAAGTTTCAGAGTTTTACAATATAAAGTGAATCTATTTCAGTAACTCAATTCACAAAGTGAAACATATGGGATAATTCCAAACAGGCTGATGTTTTAAAGTCTTTTTCTTTGTTAAATGTGATGATTTTCCTCTTGCAGCTACAGTAGATAGATTAGACTAATAATAAAATAATGAAAAGTTTGTTTATTACCTTCTTAAATGTTGTTATTTAGAAAAAGAAAAGTTATTTTAAAGCAACATCAAGCCTTACTGGATGTATAATCTAATATATTGAGTGTGACTGTCATTACCGGCGTCACAATAAGTGGCACTAACGTTAAGGTCTATAGCATAGTTGCAAGTGAAGCATTGTTAATATATACTTTATTTTTAAATTTGTCAGAGTTAAGAGATATTTAATGCTAATTCTTGGCTAATATTTATCCAACCAGTAGGGGGCACTCACAGAAGAGCAGAGTAAAAATCTCATCATCAGTGAACATCAGTTTTGCAGCGTTGCAAAACATAATTCTTGGAATTCTGAATCCTCAGTGTTTCATTTTCTTCATGTTTAGGCCCATGTAACAAGATTTTTAATGCACATCTAGAAAAGCTGTGACAGCAGCTGGAGGTGCCGATTTAAGAGACACTCTGGTCTACATATTGTTTTCCTGCAGCACAAAAGCCAAAAAAGACAAACTGCCAATTAACTTTACCTGTAGTTGTATAAATGACATTAAATGTGGTTAATATGGTGATGGAAGAAAAATGCTGTTAGGTAATCCAGACAGCAAGGCGAGGATGGAGAACTGTACTGGAACTAGAGAGTTTATTTACATAATTGAAAGAAAGCCGAGCTGAAGAAAAAAGGGAGGGGAAAAAAAACATCTTCAAAGTCAGCTTTTTCCAGGTCTTGGCCATCCCTGGAGAACAGATCAACCGCTATCCTGAAAACTAATGAAGTAGTATACACCAGAAATGGACTGAATATTACATACGCTTTTATTTATAATAAAACAGCAAATTGAATGAATGAATGAATGAATGAATGTAAAGCCAGTAATGTATCAAAAAGCTGAAATACTAGAATATCATGTCTCTAGAGTGGTTTGTTACGCAGTTGTTCTGATTTGTATCATAAATGCTCAGTTTTAATTTTCCATGTTGTTTTATATTTTAATTTTATTTTTACAGACTTGCCCTGGATATGAATTAGATAACAACAAACAAAATGGTAGCAGACGTTTAGAAGTTTGTCAAGTATCTCATGACAGAATGAAACACGTACACAATTTAAGATTGTCTGACCACTGTGTGAATCACATTACTTTACATTAATGTAACATTGTTGTGTATTACAATATTTTAGCTATTTGATTAATTTGTTTGTTACTGGAACACAGACGCTGTACACCATTTAAAAAAGGAAAGATCTTTGTAAGTTCAAAATAATTTTTGGACTTTCTGTTTTCTGAGTGAAGTGGTTATTCTGAACACATGAGCAGCTTGTAGAAAGAAAAGAAAACAATACATTTCTACACCAAACTTCTACAATGTCGCTGCTTAGGAGCAATTCAACAAAGAAAGCAAATCATTCCCTGACAAGCCACAATCATCATGCTAACAATAAACTACGACACAAAAGGCAAAGAAAAACGTACCACTGCTGTAAGATATTTAACGAGCACACACACACCAACAACGAAAAGCAAAACACCATCCATAGGACATAAACATTAATATTATGATACGATTTAAGGTCACACACTTATCCATCTATAAATATGCCTGTTCAACCTCTAAGGAAACCATTCTTGCTCCAGAAACATCAAAGGAGTCTTAAAGTTAAAGGGGCAGTATTACGGTAAGTCAAATCGACTTTTTGAGCTTTACATCATGTTGTAATGTTATTCCCCCATCAAAAACATACCTGGAATGTTGCCTTGATTCTTTAATACATGTTTAAGATTTCTTTTAATCTCCTGTGGCAATTGAGATGCAGCTCCTCCTCGGAACTGCAGTTTCCAAGCTTCTGCCTCACAGAGCAGCCCTCTCCCAGTCAGCTCCTTCAGACTAGCCAGCAGCAATTAGCAAACACCTGGTGGAACTGCACATCTGCTGAGCTCACTATACAAGCTATTTCTCCGTGAAACGATGGTAAAAACCCTTGTTAAAGGGTTAATAGAGGAGCCATGTTGCGATGACTTCCTGGAGGTGGCTTTTCCGAAAGAGCAGGAGTTTTTAAAGAGTCAGAGGCCCAATTTCAAGGCATTAAATTACAAATTCAAATTTCTTTTAAGTCAAATTTGATGTACATTACATTTTACAATAACTGAAGGTAAACGTTAACTTGATAGTGTCTTTATGTGCCTATAAAACATAATACTGCACCTTTAATAATCATGGTCAGACTTACCGTTCTGCTGATAAGTCTTTATGTTTCCCTTCCTGAATTTCTGTCATCTTCATCCTTGCTCACTATTGAGGATACCCTGTCTGAAGAGTGTCTTCTACATGTATTTACACTCTCTTAACTTTATCACCATTCACCACATTGCAAGTACAAAACTTTAGTGTCTTTCATTGGTAATTTATGTATTTGACCTACATTAGAGAATTACTAGGGCATGATTATAAAGTAGACTGAAAATAATGCATGGGTTTCAAACCTTTTAGAAGTAAAAATCTGGAAAGCCTGGAGTAACTTTTTTTACCCCAAGAGCCAATCTTTGCTGAAATTGCAGCTGCATATTATTTGGAGCAGCTACATATCCACCTGTTTTACACATTTAGAGACTTGGCAAAAATGTCATACTGCTTTGCAAAACAGCTGAAACCTTGTGGCAGAGTATCGGGATAAAAGACAAAACGACTAGCCACAAAGAAGTAAACTTTAGCCAACACACTACATTTCTGAGATCATTTTCACATAAAAAACAGCCACATCAGATTCCTAATACAGGCTAAAAAGCTGCATTTTGACCTTTACTCAAAACATCTTTAATATTTTCTGAATCCCTTACATTGTTTTTAGTAAACTCTAAACTGGCTTTTTTCCAACAATGCTTTTCTTCTTGTCAGTCCTCCACAAAGGTTATATACACAACCATAATTAATAGTTGTCCGGTCAACATATTCTCCAGCCTGAGCCATGGATCTCTGCAGCTCCTCCAGAATTAAAATTTGCGTCTGTGGTGATTTTCTGATTTATGCCATGTGGGGTATTATGCCAGGTCTTCTTTTTGGAAAGTGAAAATAATTGAGACGTTTGCAGCTTGGAGCTGTGTTTTATTGACTAACCCCGCATTAAACTTGCTCGGTGGTCTGCTTCTCAGTCTTTATGCTGCATTTGAAAACCATTAATAGTTCAACTTCCTCTCTCTAATCCTGTGTTCTGATGGTCTGACGCTCAATCGGAGATTCTAAAGTGATTTTATGTGAGAACTAAAGCACATCGGTACATTTGCTTCTTTCTTTTGTCCATATATACATCTCTCTGTCTCTATTCCTTCTCTCTCTCTCTTTCTCTCTCACATGCAATCATAACCATTCCCGTCTCTGAGACACCAAAGCAATAAACCTGAGCCTCCAATCTTCCAGCGCACACCTCCCCTGGTGAGGACAAAACCAATAATGGGCTGGCTTAATTACAGCTGCTGAGTTTCACCACCAGCCAGGTATAAACACCGAGGGGGTGCTGAGCGTGGGCCAGGTAGGACGGGGTGCTAAGCAGAGGTGAAGGGCTGCTGAAGAACTATTGGGGGTTACGGTCTCGGTTTGGCGACCCACACCAAACCGAAATCCTTGAAATCCTCAAGACGTTACTTTTGTAAGCAGTTTTCAAAGGCAGTGAAAAAAGACGAGGTGGAGGCCTTGAGGCTGGCGGTGAACGTGCAGGCAGAAATAAGGCGGGTATAATGTCCTACTCTCCCTAAACTGCTGCAGCTAAGGGGCCCTTCAGCCAGGCATTTAACTCTCAGTAGCTACAGGGGAGCAGCTTAGTCAGCTTGATTTTGCATCCACAAGGTTTTAATATGTAGCAGTGGGAAAGTATAGCAGGCCAACAGTAGAGCATAGAATATACGCACAGTCCATAAGAATACAGTAGAAGGCTCGAAAACAAAGTAGTAGTAAACGGTTTGTGCAGTAAACATGTTGCTGTTAGCGGTGTAGCGGTGTGAAAATGTAGCAGCAGTCACATACCGACCCTCTCTGTCACATAGAGAGGGTGGTCTGCATTACATCACATATAAGGTTTTGTTTTTGGTCTCAGCGACTTCAAAATTTGCCAAATTGTCGTGACATTTTTAGCACGGTGATGCTGATTCTAAGAGGAACGGAATCCGACAACGCTGTCTATTGCACAGGATATGTTTTATGTCCTTATTGCCGTCTGCAGAGCCTCACCCACCGTGCACCTAAAATTAAGATTGTTAGTAGTGTTTTTACAAGCAGCAATTTGCAACGTTATTTGTGTATTTGCAGCTTTTAGATGGTAAGAAGATTAACATTCATGTATAACATATAAGCTTAGTAAAATGCAATCAAATATCTCATTATGGAGAAGGTAATCATTAGCATCCATGGAGAACATGTCCCACATCAGGTAGCCTACAACATACCAAACCTCTGGAGGGCATCTAGACTTTCGTACGCTTTCAAGTCTCCTCCAGTGTAAGTGGAAACACTATTTATGACAGAATAAACCATGTGCCGTGAATTCAGGCAAAGTTGGCGATTTGACAAATCAACAAACCCATCGAGCTGGAGAAGATATGGGTCGGTTTCGGAGCTAGCTACTTCCAACTTCTGTTAACACCACTGTCTATGTGCCCCAACTAGGTGTGCTACATCCACAGACAAATTAGCTTGACTTGAACAAGTAGAAGCCATGGCTGTGCTAGCCACCAATAGCCGTTGCTCCTTTCAATACTCCTTGTCCTTCACTTCCGACATCATAGCGCCTCAATGTGATTAAGTGACGTGGTTGCAAAGGGTCAGTAAGCAAACACCTTAACTAGAATGACGGTGGTCTAAGAAATCTGACAATCAAGACCCTTTTGAAGACAGCTCACCTCTGGCTAACTGTTAGCTTGCTTGGGATTAGTCACTAGGCAGCTGGAGACAGAAGAGAGGACAAGGAGTTACAGACCTTGTCCTACAGTTATAAGTCAAAAATGAAGCTTACCCTATAGCTATTTTTGTTAAATAAATTATGCCCACTTTACTTTCACTAATTTCTGCTTGTGTCTACATGGAAACATCTGCGATATCACAGTGGATGATATCGCAGACATATTAGACAATCAAAAAACACAGAGTTTTTCCTTGTTATTCACCGAATATGATTTTAATTATAACTTCTTTTTGAAGACATAATGCTAACAATTGATGGTAATCATTAAAACCGGTAGTTGACATATTCCTAGAGGATATTACGATATAGGTTCCCAAAGTTAAAGTGTTCAAAGTGAAACAGTAACGGGAAGGAAAGTAATTAAGTTCCTGAATCCAACTAGATCTGAAATCTGATTTCTCTTCCTTCTCGTTTTATTTTTTCCCCCTTCACACTTGTTTCCTCCTCTTCTCTACCCTAATTATATGTCATAAGAACATGACTAAGGGAGCTGCAGAGGTTTGGCAAGCTGCAGTCCACAGCCTCTTGCTTGTCTTCATCTCAGTCGCCACGGTAACTGATGCTGGGATGTTCTTGTCTCTTCCTGGTACTTTTGTCTTAAATTCCGCTTGGTCCCTGCTCAAGTCAAATCCAAAAATCAGAATGGAAAAAGTGCGTCTAAGATGTGCGTACCGATAAGCTTGACAGAGAGATAGAAACTAACAAAACCCATATTTGAGAACTGCTATGTTAACATGTAGTTTTAATTCTATAATTCATTATATTACAGAAAAACACAGAGATATTACACTTCAAGGCACTGTGTTTTCGCTCCAAGTCCTAGAGTGAGAGTCCAAGTCCTGCAAACAAGACTATATTTGAAATACGGATTCTCATAAATCAAATTTGGTTTTATATCATATGCAAAATACGAAGCGGTAATACTTTCTATATATTTTGCATGTCAGCTGAATCTAATAAACTTACAAAAGTTTTTAAATCTGCTCTAGAAAACTCATCAAAAACAAATCATCTCTTTCATATGCTACACAGTGATGTCAAAGAACAGTCAGGTTTTCTGTGAAGGCATTTGAAATGTGCATTCAACTTGCTGCAGCACACGGGAATGCTCTGGGTGCGTGTGTGTGTGGGAGTGTGCATGCGTGTGTATACAGGAGGAAAGAGGCAAATTCGGCTGTAGTTTAAATGTAGTGACCACTCATATCTAAACCGTTGGAACCTTCTAAGAACAGATCCCCACACCCCATTAGGACCTCCGCAGACGCACGCATGCATAATACATGGCAGCTGGATCTGAAAAGGCACAGCCCATTAGAAGGTTTCTGCCTGGGTAAGAAAGAAACAGAGAGACAGGGGGAGATAAAAAAAAAAAAACAGACTAACCTTCAAACAGTCAAGGCTGAGCTGGGAGCAACATCTGTAAGGATGACACTCCGATCAGATTTACCAAGTTCTGTTGTTGTGTCATTGTGAGTGACGTTTCACGGTTCAAAGAAGTAAAACCAGCAGACAAGCAAACAGAAAGTGTGGATAGGCTGCCTTAGTAATAATAGAACATTTACATTGGGAGGTGTTCAAACTTAAGGACATTGAAGAGATAAAAAAAAAAGCTACTGATGGAGAATAAGTTCAATCCAATCAGTCAGATGTGATGATTGCTGGATCACGGTTTCCAGGCACACAGCCCCTCCCCGTTCCACCCTTCCAGTGCCTGAGTGTTCTGGCCATGTAATGTGAGGTGGCAGAGAGCCCAGCAGTGCTGTAAATTATTTCTGACAGTAGGGTGGGGGACAAGAGGGAGAGACTTGCAGTCCCAAGAGACAGACGACAGGGAACGGTGCGGCGATATGGGAATCAATACCAGGAGAGAAAAGAAACTGTGGCCACATGACAGAGGAACGCACGTTTGCGAGTTTTTTGTCTACTGGATTTATGGCAAGATTCAAAATCTCACGTTTTATTCTGACTCTTGACCAGTAGCCTAGTTCCAGCATTTTCTCTTACAGTAATACTAAGCTATGGTCGCACTGAAATTCCATGTTTAAAACGAACTAAGCGACGCCGTATGTGTTTTAGTAATGCCGGACAAGGCCCTCTGCTCGCCTGGTTCCGACTTGACAAATGCACAAGCTGAGTGAAAACCTTCCAAGATTTAAAGCTATGTCAGCAGAATCATGATTTAAAGCCAATCGCAGCATTTCTGCCATTTTTACTCTGAGCCAGTAAAGACGTCACGCACGCAGCAGCGGTCCGCGCACGCCTCAGACAGTAGTGCCTTTTTTCTTGTTAGCTTGTGAGCACTTCATCAAAGTTGCTGAATGTAAAAATACAACAGTAAAAAAAATAAAATAAAGTTAAAATAAACAGTACGTTTAACTGGAAAGGGGTCCCATTGGCTAAAATTCCACTTGGGGCCTCAAACACCTCGGGGTCGGCCCTGCAGCTGCTGGAGATGAGTAGGTGGTGGGCCTTTTTGCTTGTTAATCGTATCAGAAAGTTTAGTGCATTGTGAGAGACTAGAGCAGGGGCGTGGGAGAGAGTAGCAGAGGGCTGTACATTCACTTGTTTTAGGATCCTGACTCTTAATACCCCCCCCCCCCCCCCCCCCAATCATCCCCTCATGTTCTCCTCTGAGGCAAAGCAGCAGCAGCATCAGCAGCAGCAGCGGCAGCAACGGGGGCACACGGGGCTGCTGCAGCAGCGATGCGTTGGGCTGTACTCGCTCAACCAACAGCAGATTTAGAACCGGATATTTCCACAGTCTACCTCAACGAATCATTTTCAACTATGGCTCCTTCTTTTCCCTTCCTTTTCCTTCTCTTTATCCTCCAACAAGTCAATCAACAAACAAAAAAAAAAACAACAAAAAAAAAAACCTGAGCACAGCCCACCGCGGAAAGTGGTAGATCGCTCCCCGTCATCCAGCCGGGAAATATCTGCAGCAGCAGCAGCAGCAGCAACAGTACTACCGCTGTAAGGTTGCTGTTACGCAGGCTGGATGCGATCGATAAACGCAACAAACCCCCCCCTCCTCCTCCACCACCACCTTCCCCCCCCGCCCCCCAAACACCAAATAGCTGCTCGTCTTGCCATACCAAACGAGGGGGAAGCCCTTCCTCATAAATCTGGGCATTTCTTTACAAAGGAATCACTCACCCGATGTTGCCCAGCGCCTGCTCGAAAAGCTCCGTTTGCAGGATGTTCTGAGGTGCGGAGAAAGCCCCGTTGAAATGTGATAAAACCGAGCTACAGAACTGACGCAATGTCTCAAACTGCATTTTCCCCCTCCGTTTTCTTTATATCCTTTGGAAGGTGATCACCCTTTTTTCCCCCCCTCTCTCAGCACCACTTCATCCCAAAGCCGAGCCCCCCCCCCCAGCCACCCACCCCAGCCCTCTACCTCCACCTCCTCCTCCACGTTAACTCATCCGCTTTTTTTCTTCAGTGTTTTAGTTATTATCTCCAGGGGCGCGTGGAACGCAGAAAGACAGAGAAAAAAAAAAAAAAAAACACCGATCAAGTTCCATATTTCTCCTGCCGCTCCCGGTGGGAAAGTGTCCTTAAATGAGACGCAGTCGAGCTGGGGATCCTTCGGTCATAAATGGTTCAGGTCTCGAAAGAAATAAAGAGGTAGTTCCAATAATGCCGGTAAAAAAAAAAAAAAGAAAAAGAAAAGAAAGAAAGAAGGAAGACAGAAAGAAAGAAAAGAGAAAGCCGTCTGTTCTTTTCGCGGCGGTGAAAATCACATCTCGGTGTGCAGAGACAGGGGGGTAAAGGAGCGGCCAGAGTGGGAAAGAAGAGGCGGGCGGAGTAGCCTGTCCTACAGGGCAAGCGGCAGCGTCCCTTACCGGCGGTCGGATCAGCTGCTGTCTCGTATTCAACTCATATTTCCCGTAGCTTTGTGAAGAGCGGGGCTTCATACACACGCACACGCTCGCGCACGCAAACACGAAGCGGTCCCACGAACACGCGAACCAGAAGTGACAGGCTATGCAGCTCTATCGTGCGCGCGGCAGAGGATAACTCAGTGCAACGCGGCAGGGCGATACTGTCGTCAGAGTTTTTATATATAGACTACCATATATGGCTCCATACCATCAGCTCTGCATCAGTAATGAAGTTGGGCTTTGTGTGAGGAGACGGTATGCACAAAAGTAGGGCTCTCTTGACCTTATTCTTTTATTTTATTTTTTTTAAGGAACTTAAATCAACGAACCCCACAGACAAATTTTTTTACATAGACATAATGTATTTCATGAGGTTAAAACGGAATAGACACTTGAGTATGCCTGAAATTATATAGAATCATCTTTAAAAAAAAATAATAATAATTCAAACTATGTAAATAAGTTCTGTTAACACACAAAAAGCATTTTTCTAAAAAAATATATAGTTGTTGAAGCTAATTTAATTCACACACCATATGCACGCAGTCAGTGCGTTCATCACGGGAGTGGCTATCACAATGTTGTTGGAGAAAAGGGGAGGGTATTATGCAAAATCGACTTTTTGAACTTTATGTCATGTTATAATGTTATTCCCTCATCAAACACACACCCAGAGTGTTGCTTTGATTCATTCATGAATGTTTCAGAAACCTCCAGACTAGCAGCAGCAGCAGTTAGCAAACACCTGGTGAAACTCTGGTCTGCTGAGCTCCTAAGAGTGATTGTAAGCAGCGCCATTGTTGTGATGACGAACTGAAGGGGGCGTGTCGGAAAGCGTAGGAGCTTCTTAAAGTGACAGAGGTCAATTTCAAGGCGTTAAACATGGCTATGATGCAAAGTCAAATTTCTTTTAAGTTGTGTTTGACCTATACAGCATTTTCATAACAACTGAAGGTAACATACTTAACTTCTTTAAGTATTTAAAAAAATGTTGTTCTATCCAATGGTACCAGAGAGCAGCAACCAACCTTAAACCTAAAAGAATTAACATAGAATTTTAGCTACAATTATAACGGATGTGGTGGGGAAGACAACCAGAACAGCAAGCATGGAGGGACATATGCTAACCTTTGATGACAAAATCATTGGAATAACTAAAATGAAAACAAAAATTCTATTTACAGTCCTAACAATTCAAATAACGCTTTTACATAGTCTGCCACATTGTTTATTATTGTATCGTCGTCAAGAAAATCAAAGGTCAAAAACATAATTTGTTCAAAAACCAGAACCTTTGGAAACAACCTGTTTCCAAACAACCTGATGGCATCATTTTTTGCAGAGGTATTACACTCATTTTGGCTTTTTTTTAATGAAAATATGTGTGACTCCTTGTGCGAATTACAACATGTTATTAGGAAATGCAGAGAAGAGAGTCTTAAAATGGTGACAGAGCTGAAATAAAACGACTAGAACAAGTTTGAATTGAGCTAAAACCAATAGTTGAAGGAAATCACCAAAAACAAAATACTTTTAGAAGTTTTAGAAGCTTTAGTTTTGCTGAAGATAGAGATATCTTATCCTCAAACATTCAGCGATAATTTCAGCAGTTATTTATAAAAAAAAAAAGCGTTCAGCCCTCCTTCACAGACAACTTCACAGTCAAATATAGCCAAAATGATTCCTGTGCTCTACCACTTGCGTCTGTGTTTCTGAGAACTTTAATTAAGCCTTCTAATGACTGCAGCTCGAGTTGGGCTACAAATCATCCCTCAAACTACGTGAACCCAGTTAAAAGTTTTGGAGTTTGTCATACTTTTACAGTGCAGGTGAGATGGATTTGACTTGTCTGGAAAATGTGCCACTATTTGACGATCGCTGTCATGAATCACACGACTGCAGATGTTGTGTTACTGTAGATTCCAAAATGAGTTGCTTTTATTCAATCCTACCGTAACGCAACCCGTTACTGCACTTCTTTTAGAGGTTCAGATTTTCTATTATCTTATCTGTGCGGTCGCAGATCACAGCAAAACATATAAAATAAACATTTGATTTTTGTTCCATGAGAAGAAAGACAAAGACACTCCTTCTCTGATTAGTTTGGTTTAATGTACAAATGTAAGCTAAGCTAAGTTTTGTGATCATTTCTATCTTTTTGCACTGGATGTTGCCTTTGACTGGGCCAAGATTTTGAATTTCAAGAAGTCCTCCAGTGATTAGGTGAGGAATAATCGCCGTTTGAAGAGTCTCGGCCACGTTGTCGTGCTAAATCTGTGTGCTCATTTTAAATGACACCGCCGAGAACAGGACAAATTAGGGGTCTTCCCAGGTTAGTTCTTCACATAAATAGTCTGTCAGAGTCTCTCCTCCCTTCTTTAGCAGAGCAGACCCCCTGAATTAATTTATATATTGTTTAAGATTAATGAAAGTGGGCTCCGATGCCTATGCAGTGGGAGTTCTATTTATGGAGCTTCTGCTATCCATCACCGGGCATTATCCTGTAAATTTTCAGACATCCAGCTTCCTGTTCCCTGCTAGTGCAAATGTAAGCAACATCGGTGCCAGGTTTTCTCACTGGAAACAGTTCCACTCCTGCAACCGTACTATCAATTAATATGCAGTAGCCAGGGTTTAGACCAAGTCGCGTTTAGCGGTCTGAGTCACTCCCTGCGTCTCTCTCTCTCTGACTGATGCTTCACGTCTGGAGCAGCAAAAAAAAAAATCAGAGAAAAAGGGAAACCGGACAAAACGAAATTAGATCACCGAAGCAAAAACTATTCATGAAGAAAGACAAGACGACGAGAGATTGCTCGTAGATATTTCTGTGTGTATACAGATTCAAAATATAAGCTTCTCCTTAAAAAAAAAAACAGTAGAAGGCCCTCAGTGGGCATAAATTTAACTACAGTACAGCACACAACAATCAAGAAAGGCAAAGCAGAATCCCAAGTGCAGCATGTTTGTGCTCTCAGCATCTGAGTGTTTTACTCATTCACTGAATGAGGCAAAAGGAACAACAATCTTCTACATTTTCCCTACCTGAGAATTGCTTTTTTTAAATTATTTTTTTATGTTCCCTTAATTCCAAAGCAATGACATTTTGCTTTGAAAAGTATGTTTAGGTTTAGGCCTAAACATACGGCCAGTTTAGTATGCCTAAACTGGCATAGGGCCATAACAAAAATAACTTCAAGTAAATAACACCAGTTCATTTCAAGCACAAAGAAAACACAATTGATTATTACCACCCTTAATGTCCCAAAGCTCCATCCTGTCTGAATCAGACAGGCAATTATTTGTCTTGATATGCGCCGCTGAAGAGAGGATGAGTGGGTGGATGACTGTTGTAGAAATGCTGACTTAGAGCTGGATACAGAGTATGTGCTTCTGTCTCCTTTGTAGGCATCAGGGACTCGGTGTACCAGCGGTTTTATGTGGGCTCTTGCTTGGCTTGTGAGGTTCAAATCACATCCCACATAGACCGACGCACACCCATGGAGATCAGCGCTAACGCTAAAAAGCTTGCCTTAGTAGAATCCTGCACTGCGACTTATAGTTCTGATCTCTCCAAAATCATTGGATATAAATATCAATAAAGCATTAATATCCCAAACTTCACCATGCGTTAGCTTCTGGCTGGGGAAGCCCTTTGCAAAAACCCCCACAGACAATCCTACAAAATATGTAAAGAATTTTTTTTCCTCACTTATATTCACTATTTGATAATTGTTACATTTCTTTAACATGTACGCTGCCTCGTGCTTTCTGAGGCCTTTGGATGATTCCCTGCGTCTTCTTTTTTTGTCAGAAACGTTTCCATTTCATGCTTGCTAGTTATAACATTGCTAGCTAAAGCAGCAAAGCAGCTTGATAAATTTGACTGACAGCCAATTAGGAAGATGAGCGTGCAAATAAATAACATTTTATCAACTAAAATAATGGCGTATATGTCACTTTTTGTGCCAAAACCCTTTTTTTTTTGCCTAAATATTTTTTGGCAATGAAAAGTGGGTGATTTTTTTTTTTTTTTTATGTTTTTGCAAAACAAAATAAATAAATCACGCACATACAGTAAGTCACTTGATGACTAGTGCCATTAAATTAGGAAAGTGACCATTTCAATAAATTATTTTAACCTCTGTTTTATGAAAATGATTGAAAAACACATTAGATTTAATGCTACAAAAAAGTATTAAAAACATACAGCAGGGCGTGCCGTGGTGGCGTAGGGGTTAGCGCGACCCACATTTGGAGGCCTCAAGTCCTCGACGCGGCTGTCGCGGGTTCGACTCCCGGACCCGGCGACGTTTACCGCATGTCTTCCCCTCTCTCCTTCCCCCTTTCCTGTCAGCCTACTTCATGAAAAGGGACTCTAGAGCCCACAAAAAGACCCCCTGGAGGGGTAAAAAAAAAAAAAAAAACATACAGCAAAAAAAAATTTTTTAGAGTCGATATTTTTATTTTTGCTTCTTTTTTCCCTCATCTTCTCTCCAACATTCTGAAACCCCCCCTAGTGCCGCCCCATTCAGGCCCATGGGGCGACTGGCCCCAGCTGCATAAGTGGCTGGATTAGACAACATAAAGACCCTTTCAACTTCCATAGAGCATGAAATATCACAGAGCATACATAGCAAGTTTTTCAAAAAAAACAAATTAAAACAAAGAACTGACCTGTCTATAGGTGCATCACCAGACCCCGAGTACCTCAGCCCCGTTCCATTGTCAAGGGACGCCTGTCTGGGCAGGAGCCCGCCGTGAGGTCTGCTTCTGTCTGACGCTGGTGTCAAGTCCCCTGAGGCTCCCTGGTGGGCATACAGGGATGGGTGGTGTAGTTTGGCCTTTTTGCCCAGCGGCCCACCCTCAAACACGCCACGCACCTGACCGGGCTCCGAGTCGTAGAACCACGCTCCTGACTTAGTGAGGATTTCTTGTTGTTTTCGGCACAAGTTGCATACCCACATAACCTGTAAGCAAGAGAAGGGCCCATTTACAACTTCAAAACGACCAGGCAGAGATTTTCTTTTCTTTTTTTTATTTTAATTGTATGTTAGACTGTGATGATGTGAGTGCTTTGCAAAAGTATTGACACCATGTGAACTTTCATGTATTGTCTCGTTCAAACTACATAGCAGAATGTGTTTTTATCAGGGTTCTCTGTGACATATCAAAGTGGCTCATTATTGTGAAGAGGAAGAAAAGCAATACATGGTTTATTTTTTTGACAGTTAAAAATCAGTAGCTGTGGCGTGTGTGTTTATACATTTAGCCACTCATGAGTCAATAAGTGTACAACCACCTTCCTCTGCTATGAAAGCTGCGAGTCTTCTGGGTTATGCCCATTTTGTGCAATTTTCTTAATAAAAAAGCCAAACTCAGTCAGGTTGGATGGAGAGAGTCTCTGCAATTTTAAAGTTTTGTCAAAAAAAAAGTTCTCCTCCAGATTTTAGTCCGGGTTTTTGACATTGCCATTTTACTTGACCCAATTTCAGGTCTTCAGCACCATCTAAAAGGTATTCGTCCAGTACTGTTGCGTAGTTAGCTCCATCCATCTTCCTTTTAACCTCAATCAAGCTCTCAGTCTGAAGAAAAATATTTCAACAACATGATGTTTTTTTTTATTTATCATAGGAAAGGCGGCTGAGTACAAACAAATGTTCTTTGTAAACCATCCATCCTTTTCCTCTCACTTCAAAATGATGTGCTAATTTGTGTCGATCCGTCACAATGAAAGACTGCGGAGATTGTGTGGGGGAAAAAATCCACAGGAGAAAAACACTTTTGCAAGGCGCAATAATGTACGTTCAATACTGCAACATAACCGTATCACCAATCAAATCACTGCTGTAGGATGAAAATTACTTTTTAACCTCGCTTAAAAAAAAGTTGTTGTTTTTTTTACCCTGGAGCAACGCAGTTCATATAAATCCACAGTTTATGTTGAAGAAATGAATAATGAAACATCTTACACATGCAGCAGCTCTTGGAATCTTTAGAAATGGAAGTACTGCAGTTTCAAATTGACTTCTTTTTTTGTCGTAAACTCAAACACTGTGAGTCCATCCGGCACACACTCTCACTCCGGTTAATGTTTTTATTTGTAAATAAATTTGCAACGGCACAACACTATTAAACTCATTTTTCCACGTTCGATTGCGCCGAATTCAGGTTTTCCTGGACAGAGCCGTAGCGTACCAAACAGCCAGTTGAGAGGAGGAAAAAGTTTAATGCGGCACCACAAACCTCGTCTTTCACTGTCGCGGTGCTGACTCGGTTCATTTCTGTTATTGGTACGAGCTGAACCTGAATTGACCGATATGTTATTTCTATAGATTAACTGAATTCACTTAAACTACTATCATCTCTGCGCAGCTGCTCAAAAGGCTGATTTGTATCTGCTCCCTTTCACAAACTGAAGTAGATATTAACAAAAAAAAGAAAAAAAAAGAAGAAGATTGAAAAGAAAAAAAACGAGGGAAGATAGCAGGGTACTTATGTGAGGCTTGGGATGCACCAATGCAAAACAAACAAAGACACATGCTTGATTGAATGACCTAAGAACAAAGGAACTGGTAAAATCACTCAAGATCCCAGAATTCATAGTATTTCACATCTGGGTGTGACGTAAACACATTGGTCGAAGGAACTCCAAGGATGAACAGAGAAGGGCCTATACTTTTTCCTTTATCTATAAGCACGGCGCTACGCTGCAGAATTGTCTGGATCTCACTGGCTGAGTGAAAGACCTCTCTACTTGGAAAAACATTGGATCTGAGCAAAAATCAGCTGCTGATGAAGAACTGAACCCAGATCTGAACCCAGATCGTCAAAGTATAAACAGTGCACCATTCCCCAGTCGACATACTGCTTCTGTGTTGACCCAAGAGAATGGACCTGGTACTGGAGTTGTCCGGGTTCATTCAGCTCCAGGAAGTCTACCAGAGACATTATCTCACAGAACAACAATACTCTTCCACAAAAAGCAACTTTACAAAAACAAGGGAGTTTTCTAGAGGATCTCTTTGCCTAAGTTGCTAAAGCTAGCTGCCGGAGCCTGCTAGCAGACCTAGCTCCTTTGCTTACTGCGACGCAAATTTTATCCGCCATATTGTTTGCTACATCTGACACATCGACCCTGAGTAGCATCTTGTCTGTTAGCTAGCATAACCTTGCTCACTCACACACATATCTACCCATACACACGTTTGTGATGTTGCTGCATTGTTTTTGATAATAGTTTAGTTGACGGTTGCTAGTTTAGTGACAGTCAGAGTTTATAAACTGTGAAGCTGGGGTTCTGATTTAATAGATTCTGCTGTGACATAAAGAGAGGTTGTTGGTGTTTGTGTATATGTATGCAGCGCTTGCTGACTGAGAACGGCTCTGATTCTCTCCTTCCTCTATTCTTATATGATATTCCACCTGATCCCAACTGGTACTTGTACAATAAAAGCCCTCATAGACTGAAAGTGATTTGGCTATCGATTTCTGATAATCAGGTGGTGCCGCGACATGGGAATTTAATCACAAATTGCTCACTTCTATTTATAAATGCCCTTGGGCGCTTACTAGTAGCTATTGATAGCCAAGCAAGGCTATCATTTCCCAATAGAGGTACTGCAAGGTAGCTAATTACATGATCACACTTTTAGCAATAAACGTTTTTTAAAAACACTACACAACTTAGTTTATTTATTATTTTAGTACCACATTTCCTTTCAAAGAACTTTACAAGACAAACTGATCCGATTTACTGTATACAAGACATGCAAAGTCAAATCACTGCAATTATGCAAGCAGATTTAAATTGGATGTAATATATTCCAGTTTGATTGCCATTATAAACTGCAGTCATATTCAGTCTATAATGCTAAATGTTAAGAAATGATCTTGCTAAGGAAGTCCAGTCAACTGAAACTGAATCATTGACTTTGCAGCAATCCCTCCTCCTGAGCATCCATGCGATCACTCCACGCTACATCTGGTTTCCAATTATAGTTTGTTATGTTTCCGCCCAAGAGTAATAACTGGTAAAAGTACAGGTAGTTTTGGGTTATTTGAATTTCAATATCTATGAGGAGAAGGCAGAATATTCCCTTAAAAGTTTTGATAGGTGAAAAAAATTTATCCGCGAAAAATCTAGCAAAGCTTTACCGGCAAACATCTGCAGGAGTTGTACATAGCTTAAGGTTTAAAAACCTAATTTACATTTCAATTCACTCGGAATTTCTTCATCATTTTTTCAAGCTTTCGGAATTGCTGGAATATGGAGGTCACGAGTGACAGAAGGACAATATTCTTAAATCCAGTGCTAGGACTACGCTAGCTTCATACTTTTAGTTTTGCTAAACACACACAATTGAGCTAGGTTACATTTGTGTTTTCAGGCCCAACACTGCTGCCATGCTCCGGTTCAAGAATGGGCCAGAAACAGAACCAGCAGCAGTCCACAGAGAAACAGTAAAACACTTAGAGGCCTGAAGAGCTACTGACCAAGACCACTTGAAATAATTGCAAAAACAGCAAAATATAAAGAACAAAGCAAAAATGCAAATCTTTTTTGCTGCAATTTTTTCAGATATTTGAAAATGCTGAACAAAAAAAGACTTATGACAAACTGTTACGCCCCCAACGTCTAGGAGTATGATTCTCGCTTGGGGTGTGAGAGGTCCTGGGTTCATATCCCGGACGAGCCCCCACTTATGTTACGCCCTCAAGGGCGTAACTTAAGTTTTATAAAACCTCTTCCTGCTAGCTGCCCCAGTGGAGGAATGATTTCAGGAGCCTTTTATATGGTGAAGGTGAGCCTCATCAGCGTCTGATTGGCTTGACAATCCTCTGCTGGTCCAATGGAGTAGCAGCTCTCCTGCAGCCTCCAGGCAGCCAATCAGGAAGATGTGCTCTCACAGCTGAACCTGCATAACAAAAAGGAGCCTGCACAGCCTTAAGAGGCCAGGGGCCGTAACACAAACATTTTAGCCTTAAATTCTACATTTTTGTGGAGGGGGTTTGCTGTTGTTTTTCTGTAAATTGGATTGTATAAGTAGCTAAATTTAATTAGCGCCTCTTTTTTTTAATAGAGGAAAATAATAAAATGTGAAATATATATATATATATATATATATATATTGAGCTACATCACACTTTCAACAAAACAAACATGTTCTCAACATGCAGCTTGCATGCTACTGTCTGATTCTGACACAGACAACATTTATGACCAGCTATCAGTGTTACAGATGTGCTGTAACTGTGCTGACACACAATGGAAGCTATAAATTGCACTTCATGTATCCCGGGGGAACGCGTCCAGTAAGACAGTGACTGCCTCGTTTAAGTGGGGTTATACAAAGAACTCTGCAGTGAACCGCATGTCTTCGGTTGAGACCCGAGAACCACCGAGGTACGCGCACTTCTTTTCCGGGACATCCGACGAAGCGGCAACATAACGGCATCACGGGAACCCTGTAAAATTTTTATTGGTTTTCATCTTCTGAAAATCGGGTCAACAGAACTGGAAGAAACAGACTTGGTGACACATGCTGCAGTTACCAGAAAAAATATATATATTTCAATCCCACTCGTACCTTACGTCAAAATAATCCAACATAAACCCATTGTTGAATCCATCAGAGCTAGTGTACCTCTGTTCAGCAGTATGACGTCATGCAGATGTCTGCATTATAATATCAGTGTGTGCTGTACTGCAGTCACAAGGACTGCTTAGATGGAATATTTGTTAGCTTATTATATTTCAAGCATCATGCATTCACGCCCTGGTTGTCAGTGATATTTCTGGCCACTAGCATAAACTCTGACTGCCCTTCATGTCAACATTCTATATGATTTTTTTTTTTTTTTTTTTTTTTACCCAGATCCTAAACTAGGAATATTGTTATGATGGAAAAGTGGTGAAGAAAATATGGGCTAGAGGCAACTGTTATTCTTGTCACAACATTCAAAAATACGATCTTGATCACTTTTTACTATCTGGTAAAAAAAAAATAAAAGTGTGACAACATTTTTGTTGTATCAAATATCAAACCATTGACCTACATGAAAATAATGATTACCATTCACATGTTTAGTTACATCAAAACAAGTCATTGTATCAAAACAACAAAAAACATGAAAAATTGACTATTAAACATGTTTAATTGTATGAAAACTAGGGTTTCCCCCAGTGTATTATAAGCCTGGCAGGCCACCAGGCTTTACTTGTGCCCCCATCAGGCTAAGCATTGCTTTTTTCTAAAAAAAACTTTTTCATGTTTGCATTTTTTAAAACTTTCTAGTTGGTGTTCAGATATTAATCTTCCAATCTTTCAATAACACATAATTACCAAGTGATACTTTCAAATTTCCTGCCAACTTTAAGCATCGTTTAACTCTAAAACACGATGGGCCGCTGGATGAGTGACTGCCCTACGCCCAACCACCGGGCTTAGCAAGTTATCAGGGGAAACCTTGGAAAACAATTTTAAAAAAACATGAAAAATTGACTATTAAACATGTTTAATTATATGGAAACAATAAAAAACATGAAAAATTGACAACTATCAGCATGCTTGGACAGATAAGAGCCGAAAAGCAGAAGAGCCACGTCAACTATTAGATTTGGTTTTCTTTTCTAGTAGATTTTCTTATTTTATTTGAAGAAACCACAGTTAAAAATATGGTTTAAAATGTCATAATGCTAAATAAATTAAACTATGTCACCAATTGTGGCTTTAAAATTTAGAATGAAACACATTCTAAACGGTACATCCTGTTCGACGTACCATTAAAATTGGGAACAGCTGAAACAGATTATCTGCCTCCTAAACTGAAAGACGATGCAAAACGCAGACACGAGGCCAGGTGGGGATAAAATCCAGACACAGGTGGAGCTCACACAGAACGGTGAATTATGAGAGTTCATGTTCGCAGCAAAACCTCACCACAGATTCATACGCTGTGAAATAAAGCAGCCGTAACACACTCGAGTTGTGTATACATTCTCTGAAGACATTCTGCTCTGGATTCTCCCAAGACACACACACACACACACACACACACACTTCCCATCCATCTCGAGGATGATGGCTGTGGTTTGTAGACAGGCCCCATTTCTCAGTGTGATCCTGTTAATTTCATTGTTATTATAACAGCACTTAAAAAAAAAAAAAAGAAAGAAAGAAAAAGCCAAGTTCATTCTACATGCTGTGAGCAACGGAGGGGGGAGGGATGTATTCTGTTTAATGCGCGAGACGATGTTTACTGAGGCAGTGAAATAAGAGAAACAAACACCAGAACCCTGAGATCAATAAATAATTTCCCTTCTAATGGTTTCTCATCAGATCCAGCGATGGTTTTAGGGACACTAGCAAAAAAGAAACAACAGCAAAACAAAACAAAAATGGCTTCTAAAAATACATTTGCGCTTATAAAGCTGCCCAAAGCAAGAATGGAGGTCATTCATTATTGAGAGCCATGCTATATAGAAGGTAATAAAACATCATCATCTAATATAATGTCCCATATAGAGCCCCATCTGACACACAATATGTCAGCTTTAGATTTTAAGGGGAGAAAAAAAAACCCTAAACATTTTACAGTAATTATCCTTATCTGCCTCATGCTACAGCTTTCTGCCACGTACTCTCTGTGTCCCATTCAAAAGAATGGAAATGTAACCATTCACGCCTATGGAGGCTGGATTTTGCAGCATGTATGAGAACAATGAGCTCTCTCTTGTGGCCATCAAACTGCACTACAGCCTTATTTAACCCAGGATTTAGAATGAATCAGCAGGAAGCTTTCAGCCGTATCAGCACGCTGAATGAAATGCAGAGCTCAAAGTTAAATCAGCTGCTCCTCCGAATGGCGTGCATTTACTCTAGTCTCCGGCACATACAATCAAATCCATCTGAGAAGCACATTTCTATGTGTAAAAAAAAAAAAAAAAAAAAAGAGGCTAAAATTAGGAGAGAGGTAACCATTGGGCGGGATGCATTATTCATAGAGCAGTAAACGGCGTGTCATAGGTATCGTATTGCATTACCGTTACTCTCCTTTACCTGAACTGAGCCACACAGTGAACACCCATTGTTCTGCGAGTGGAGCGTTCCTCCAAACATCGGCATCTGGATGGAGTCCAGCTCCAGAACACACCCGCCAACAGACAGACATCCTGACCAACACACACCCGAGCAAATTGCTGCCCCAGCTGGGTGGGTGGCTGGGAGAGGGAAGCGGGGCGGTGGGGGGGGATACATGAGGCTGATGGGCTGCAGTGACAGGCATTTCAATCAGCCAGTGAGGCAATGGATGAAACTGCAATTCTACAAATCATTTCAAGTGACAGAGTACCCATGCATTGGCAAACAAAAAACAAAAAAAAACATCATGCAACACTTTGATCTCCCACTTAAAAAAAAAAGAATTCTCTTTATATATATATATATATATATATATATATATATATATATATATATATATATATATATATATATATATATATATATATTGACTTAAAATCAAAGAAGAAAAAGTGTGAAGAACATTTGAAGGAAATGAGAGGAAATGCTTGCTTTCACATGCCACTGACACAGCCTGCACGTGGTGAATTACATTTTAATGAGCTTCTAATTTTAGGGAGTCCGTTTGTAATAATAATAGACTTGATGAATATTTATGTTCCTTGTTTGAAGTTCAGCAATACAGAGGAGGGGAGGGAGAGAAAAAAAACCCGGAGATAGTATTGTATAAATCCGGCGAAATGGCTGTCTGTCAGACCCGCACATCTTCAGCCGCTCTATGACCTAAATAAACCGAACATTTTTTTTATTATTATTATTTTGACTGACGACGCCTGCTCGCTGACATAACATACACACACACACACACACACACACCCCCACCCACCCACACACACACACACACCAACACACACCCACACACACACATACACACACTCACAGTGGGTGGTTTCTGAAAACCACTTTACATATTGGTGAGAGGGGATAGAGGTTATATTTTAATGCATGTTTTGTTTTTTTACTTCGAGAAAAAAAAAAGGAAAAAAAAACAGCAGAAATGATCTGCATTACAAATGATGGCAGAAAACGCGACGTTCATTCATCTTACCCATTGTGCCGCCGATCCCTGAGCAGAAACACCGCGGTCTGCAAGTCCTTGCGGTGTGAGTGAGAGTCCGCAACCTCCCGCAGCCTCCCGCTCCCAAAGAGAAGAAACTGCTCCGACCTTCAGCACCGCGGACAGCTCCTGCCGCCTCCTTTTTTTTTCTTTTTCTTTTTTTTTGTCTCCCCCCCTCCCCCTCCTTACTGAAGGTTAAACTCAAATCGACCCAGTTCGATTAGACAAAGCACCTATAGTTCTGAATGTAGTGTGTTAACGAAAAAAAACGAAAAATTTACAAATAAAAATTTAAAAAAATACATCCGAGCCGGTAGGTCCGATCAGAAAACGTAGAGTGCGCCGTTCTCGGTGCTGCTGGAAGCCCCCAAACCAGCCGCGGCTTCGCGGCGTCGGCGGTCCGTGTCTCCGCTCGGTTCTTCTCCGCTCGCGCTCTCCAACGGACAGACGCGGAAACGCGCGCGCTTAGCGGCGGAAATACACCGTCTGCCGCTCCGTCCGTTTTTCCACAGAAACACTTTGCGTAATTGCAAACTCAGTTTGTATGTCGTTTTTTTTGTTGTTGTTCCCCCCGCCCCCCTGCTGCCTCCACTCCAACAAATCATGATTGACCGTCGCTGCTTTCATTGGTCGCTTCGCGTCATGCTGCCAGTTATCTACAGGTAGCCAGCGGATCCAAACTTTGTGGAGGAAACTTTGGCAGATACAAAAATCCTGCAATTATTAAGTTTCATGTTTCTTAAATGAGAAGTTATTTAGGGGGTTTCCGGTTTAAGGCCAGCACGTGCCGATGGTGGCTTCTTCACATAGACACAAATGATTTTAAGTTGCACCCGGCTGGATATAAAATTATGACCACTGACAGGTGAAGTGTCATGCAACAGTTTCATCTCCATAACCAACTAATAACCTAATGTATGCATCCTCTTTCCATCCCCAACGCACAGGGGATGGAAAGAGGATGTATATACTAGGTTAGAGCAATTTGTCCTAGAAGTTGTTGTGTTAAAAGCAGAAAACGTGGAAAACATAAGAATTTGTGAATTATCCAGCCAATACAGGCTGACGTTTTTCTAAATTCCTTCAAACTGAAGCGTCTGTGTTTGTGTTTCTGGTCTGCAAAGCTCACCGTCTATCAAAACGAGTCCAAGGAGGGAACAGTGACGACCTGCCTAGAGGGAGCGTTGCACCGATTGCAGTTTTAGGCCAACTTCCGATATTTAAAAAGGCTTACTTGCTGATTCCGATTTTGGTCTGAAAAGTTTCTAAATACAGTGACAAAGTTGGTAAATCGGCAACAGTGTTTTGTTGTTCATGTCTGTCTCATTTGTGAACGCCCACTGCTGTGTCCCATCAGCAGCACAGATTTTAAGGGACGTAGGGATTGTTCTCATCTCACCTCCTAGTAACTGGTATTGTGTTAATACTGATACTTCGTTTTATTAAAAAGAAACAAAACGAGTATGACTGTATTATGATTCCTACTAGAAAATACAAGTTCTGAATCTTTTTCCATGTTGTTGTTACATTAATACTCTAACCATGTGTAACTTCCCACCAATCCAAAAAAAATCAACAAATGTTGGTCACTATCTATTTCTATTTCCAAGTTAACATCAGTACCTCTTTTTCCAAGCAAATAAACAAACACCAAATCCACAGAACATACATCTATCCATCCATAAATTATCTCCCACTTAATCCGGGTTTGGGTTACAGGGCCAACAGCCTAAGCAGAGAAGAGCAGACTTCCCTCTCTCCAGCTGTTTGGGTCAGCTCCTCTCGAATCCCAAGGTGTTCCCAAGTCAGCTGAGAGACACGGTCCCTCCAGCGTGTCCTGGGTCTTCCCCTGGGGCTCCTCCTGGTGGGACGTGCCCAGAACACCTCACCAGGGAGGAGTCTAAACCAGATGCCCAAGTCTCCTCAACTGGCTCCCCTCGATGTGGAGAAGCAGCAGCTCTACTCGAAGTCCCTCTTGAATGACGGAATTTCTCACCCGATCTCCTAGGCTGAGCCCAGACAGCGTGCGGAGGAAACTAATTTCAGTCGCTTTTATGTCCTCTTTCAGTCACTACCCACAACTCGTGTCCATAAATGAGTGGGGACATATTGACTGGTAAATCGAGTTCTTTCTTCACCACAACCCACTGGTACAGCCTCCTCGTCACTGTAGATGTCGTACCAATCCATCTATCGAACACCTGCTCCATCTTTCCCAAGATTCTGAGATATTTATAATCCTCCATTTGGGGTAGGACCTCCTCCCTGACCCAGAGAGGTCACTCAAGACACATGGAGGTACCGATTCTCATCTCAGCTGCTTCACACTCTGTTGCAAACTACTCTTGCAAAAGCTGTAGGTGTTGAAGTCAATAGGCAAACATCATCTGCAAAGAGCAGAGACACGGTCCTAAGGCCACCAAAACACATCCCCACAACACCTCAACAAGAAATTCTGTACGCGAAGGTCATGAACTGAATCGATGACACAAGAAAACCTTGGTGGAGACCAACTCTCTCCAGAAGAAAATTATAATTACAAAAAAAAAATAGTTTGTCTTGTCACAGAGTAACCAACAATAATATAATATTGATTTTTTTAACCAACTTAACAGATATGTTTCTTAAATGACATGTTATTTTGAAGGCATAAATAATTTGGTAGGATGACCCAACTCTTAGACTTCTGTTTTTGGTTTATGTCATCCTCTCTCTTAAACGAAAACAGTACAGTTGAATTCTGTGGTTTTTGAAGTTCAAGCTGAATATTAGTGAACTTATGGTCATATAATGCAATCAAAAAAAAAACAAACATTGAACATGTCCAGTTAAAATCAATTCAGCAGACCCCTCATCTTACCCTGTACCACCAATTTCACAATCAGTTCCTCTGCAATGTATCGCATGCCGATGTAGCATGTAGAGCTCGGCCAGTTGCCGCTGACACAAAGCCTTGTGAATATTCAATAGCGTTTCACAGAACAAGATCTCTCTCGCCACTGCTGTCACCATCTGTGGTAGAGCGAAAGAGTAGACGGATGGAAAAAGAACGGATTTCACCACCGCCGCCTATTTCACTGACACACAAGCTTTTAGACAAGATTGCGGGACACACAAATGCGTGTTCCTTTGTCGGTCCCAGAGTAAACAAAGCATCTGTCCATCTGCGGCCACAAGCGCGCTTGCACAAAACGAGATACATTTTATATCACAGCGGCCCTGATGTGTTAATAATATATGGGAGTTATCTTGCGAAGCTGTTGCGCGCTTGTCTTTCTGAGGAATGTAGGGTTCACAAATTCCAAACGTCCACTTCTGCGTAAAAAGCTTTCCACCTCAGCAAACTCTTTGTGCCACTAACTGACCCTGTCTTCTAAACTTCTGCATCCAGGAGTTGCACTGCTTTCATAGTCCAAGGCTACTGTAACTCCTGTAACTGCCTACAATGCAGAGTCAAGTATTCCTTCTGTATTATACTCTCATGCTCGGTTAAAATGGAGTATGTGGCGTATTTGCTGTAACTTAGACCACTAATGGAGATCCTTCCTTGAGCACAGCAATCAAAATTCAAGCATTTTGAATTTAATGCAAATTCAAAATGCTTTGACATTGTATTAAAGGGGCAGTATTAGGTGTTTTCCAGCCACATAGCGTCATTTTTACAACACAATCAAGTGAAAAATGACACAGTTGTTATAAAAATGCTGTATATATCACATGACTTTAAAAAAAGTGCAATTTAACGCCTTGAAATTGGGCCTTTGTCTCTTTAAAAACTCCTGCTCTTTCTGAAACTCCACCTTCAGGAAGTCATCACAACATGGCTCCTTGATTAGCCCTTTAACAACGTTTTTACCAACATTGCACTGACAAGTAGCTCCTATAATGAGCTCAGCAGATGCACAGTTCCAGCAGGTGTTTGCTAATTGCTGCTGGCTAGTCTGAAGGAGTTGAGTGGGGGAGTCACTCTGTGAGGCGGAAACTCGGAAACTGCAGCTCTGAGCCGCGAAGGCGAAGCTAGGTCCACCCTGACGTTTTGCACAGCTGAACGGTTGCCACGGGAGATGATAGGATTTCCCAAACATGCACGAAAGAATCAAGGCAACACTCCAGGTATGTTTTTGACAAGGGAATAACATTATAGTATGATGCAAAGCTCAAAAAAGTCAACTGAAATGGTCTGCATAGTGAGGTAACAGATGTGACAGGGAGGCAGGGCAACAACAGGTAAGTGGGTACAACTAGAAGCTCATGTCCTAACCTATCAGGCACAGCCTATGAAGTCCATCGTCAGCCTGCTGCCACTGTTATTACTCAACACCATCTGCACAGAACAGTAACCGATCTCCCTGCTATTATAATCCAGAGGATGATGGACAGCCATACAGCCGGAGGTTTGGCATCAGGGGGACGAGCAGGACAGTGTTCTGCCTCTGTCTTTCTGCTGCTCTAATTTTTCAGAGGACCCTAATCACGTGTATTTAAATGTATCATAATCACCGTTTAGCAAAAAGAAAAAAGAAAAAGAATTCAAAAGTTAGCTGTCACAGAGTGAATCATTACATTTTAATACCATTACATATCCAGATGAACATTCACTAGCCAAATGATCCACATCTAGTTTTAGATGACAGGAATAAAGATGGTGAAGCATACAGAAAGTGATAGAAGAGTCACGATAATCAAACTGTTACATCATATTACCAAAGCAGAATCTGAAGCAGCTCCACATGCCAAACGATGGTTATGACAGTTATCTGGCCTCGGTTACCGTCAGGAAATAAAGCAGTGACACAACTGAAAACACAAGCGACGGCGACTTTATCGCTACACTTAGCAACTTTTCAAACCCCTCCGGTGCCTTTTTGTTGTCTTCCGCAGACCACCAACAGTCAGAACAGAAAGACTCATTTCACTTTGTGTGGCCCCACTGCAAAATAAATCACATGTGCAAAGCTGAGAAATGCGATCGCACACATCAACCAAGCTGTTCCGTTGGAGCCAATAGGAAAATTCAGCCGCAGCGCACACCTTTAGACCCAAAGAGGGCAGCACTGAGACGGTTTTGCGGCCAAATATTACAGAATCAAACTGATTTACCCTGAAATGTCGCAATTTGGACAAAAGCATAAAAATAGCACCCTTAAACCCTATTTAAACAATTTATCTGCAAAAAAAATGTAAGAAAATAAAAGTTGATTTAGGGTTTAGTTACCTTTTAACATGTTCTTTCCTGTTTATGAAAGACTTTTTTGTTTTTTCGTGGTCTCCAAGTATATGTAGTTTAGCAACAACAACAAAAAAAGGAACAGACTCACAGATGAGACTAGTACTTTGATTCGAATCAATCATGGCTGCTGAATGTGTATTTAGTCACACCACGGCATAATCACACAATGCTTGTTTTCAGATGAAGTCCAAACAAACAGAGAAATGTTCGCTAACCACTTTGTCCTCCTGTTGCAATTCCATGAGAGCAGGAATGCAGCAGAGAGAAGGAGCAGGGATACAGACGGCGAGGAGGGGAGTGTTGGGTGGGGGGAAGGAGTGGAAGAGAGGGGGAGAAACAACAGACCGTGAGCGTCACCAGATCCTGGGAGCACTGTCACATATTCCAAAAAAGCAAAGATAGATAGATAGATAGCATTTATTGTCATTGAACAGAATTCAACGAAATTTCCATTGCAGCTCCCGTGCAAAAGGTCAAATATATACAGTATAAATAAGCAAACACACAATAATAATAATAACAATATATACAACTAAATTAACTAAAGGCACTCAACCATCCAAAGAAGTAGCAGCAGGTCCAATTATGGCAAAGTACAGATAATGTGACAGTGCAAAGTGCAGAACAATATGGCTGTGTGGGGGTGGGGGTATGTATGTGTGACTGCGAGGTTATGATATGTGTGGGAGGGGGGGGGCGGCAGGGAGTAATGGCTCTGACGGCTGTGGGGAAGAAACTGTTTCTCAGTCTATTTGTTGTAGTCCGTATATTCCTGTACCGCTTGCCTGATGGCAGCGGCACAAACAGTCTGTGGCCCGGGTGGCTGGAATCCATCGCTATGGATCCAGCTCTCTTCTTGACCCGGTCTGTGTAAATGGAGTCCAGGTCTGGGAGGGGGCATCCCACAATGCTTGTGCTGTTCTCACCACCCGTGTCAGTTGTTTCCTCTCCAGTGCTGTGCAGCTGCCATACCACACAGTCATGTTGAGGCAGAGGATGCTCTCGATCATCGCCCTGTAAAAGTTCACGAGCAGCCGTGAGGAAAGTCCAGCCCGTCTCAGTTTCCTGAGGAAGAAGAGCCTTTGTTGTGCTTTCTTCACCAGGTGGGAGGTGTTTGTGTTCCAGGAGAGGTCAGAAGTGATGTGGAGGCCCAGGAACTTGATGTTGTCCACACGTTCCACCACTTCTCCATCTATGAGAAGGGGAGTGTGAGCCGTCCTCCTGGACCTTCTGTAGTCCACAATGACCTCCTTGGTCTTTCCTGTGTTCAGCACCAAGTTGTTGGCTGAACACCACTGAGTGAGCTGCAGAATCTCCTCTCTGTAGTGGGTCTCGTTGTTGTCTGAAATGAGACCCACTACTGTTGTGTCGTCCGCGTACTTCACGACTGTGTTGGTGGGGTGGATGGCCACGCAGTCGTGTGTAAACAGGGTGAAGAGAGCTGGGCTGAGCACACAGCCCTGCGGCGTGCCTGTGTTGAGGACCAGTGGGGACGATGTTGAGCCACTTATTCTCACCACCTGAGGCCTGTTGGTGAGGAAGTCTCTGATCCAGTGGCACAGTGAAGCGGGCAGCCCCACCTCGAGTAGCTTCAGCACCAGCTTGTCTGGGATGACGGTATTAAATGCTGAGCTGAAGTCTACAAATAGCATCCTGACGTAGGTGTTGGGATGCTGCAGATGGGTCAGGGCTGTGTGCAGAGTGATGGAGACAGCATCCTCTGTTGACCGGTTCGCTCTGTAGGCGAACTGAAGGCTGTCCAGGTTTGCGGGGATGAAGTCTCTGATGTACCTCAGAAGAATCCTCTCAAAGCACTTCATGATCACCGGGGTCAGAGCGACGGGCCGGTAATCGTTCAGGCTGGTGATGGACCTCTTCTTCGGTACAGGGATGATGGTGGAAGACTTGAGGCACTCAGGAACCATGGCGAGCTGCAGGGACAGATTGAAAATGTCCAGAAACACTCCTGCCAGCTGGTCGGCGCAGGTTTTCAGCGTCTGGCCTGACACCTTGTCCGGTCCTGGAGCTTTGTGGGTGTTGATCCTCCTCAGGGTGGACGTCACCTGATGCTTCTGTAGGACGAGGGGCTGGTGCTGCTCTTCCAGTTGGGGTAGATGTGCGGCTTCTCTGCTGCCCGCCGTGTCAAAGCGGGCAAAGAAACTGTTTAAGGTGTCAGGCAGGGTGGGGTCGCGGCTGGTCAGCTGAGTGCTGTGTTTGTAGTCCGTCATGGTTCTTATGCCTCTCCACATGCTTCGGGGGTTGTTGTTGATGAAATGTTCCTCAATCTGCTGTTTGTACTGGAGCTTGGCCTGCTTAATACCTTTTTTCAGTTCCGACCGGGCCCTGCTATAAGCCAACCTGTCTCCAGACCTGTAGGCAGCATCCCGGGCTTTCAGCAGGGCCCGTACTGTGCTGTCCAGCCATGGTTTCTGGTTTGGAAACACTTTTATGGTCTTAACAGGGAGGACAGCGTCGGTGCAGAACTGAACATAGGACAGAACGGACGATGAGTATTCCTCCAAGTCTGCGCCGTCCCTGAACACACTCCAGTCTGTATGCTCAAAGCAGTCCTGAAGTGCAGAGGAGGCCTCCTCAGTCCAGACCTGAACTATTCTGGTGGTCGGCTTAGTTCTGCAGGCCAGAGGCTTGTAGACAGGAATCAGCTCCACTGAGATGTGGTCAGACATGCCCAGATGTGGAGCTGCTACAGCCTTGTAGGCTCCGGGGATATTGCAGTAGACCTGGTCCAAAATGTTATTGTCTCTGGTGGGAAAGTTTATGGATTTGTGGAATTTGGGAAACACAGCCTTCAGTTCCACGTGATTGAAGTCCCCCGCCACAATCACGGCCGCCTCCGGGTTGGAGTTCATCTGCACGCTGATCAGGCAGTACAGCTCCTCTAATGCTAGCTTAGCATTAGCCCTCGGTGGTATGTAGACGGCCACGATCACAATGGACGAGAGTTCTCTCACCAACTTGAAGGGTCTGCATTTCACCGCCAGATATTCCAAGTCAGGAGAGCAGAATGTTCCGACAGAGTGTGTGGCTGTACACCAGGCATTGTGTACATACAATGCCAAACCTCCGCCTCTGCCCTTACCCGAAGCTGCAGTCCGATCCGCCCGGAACAGAGCGCGCCCCGTTATCTCCACCGCTGCGTCCGGGATGTTATCCTCCAGCCAGGTCTCTGTGACAACAGTCACACAGCTGTCCATCCGGCGAGAAGTAATCCGGAGTCGCATCTCGTCGATTTTGTTGACGAGGGACCTGGCATTGGCGAGGAAGAGGCTGGGGAGGGCCGGTTTATGAGGGCTAGCTTGTAGCCTAGCACGCACGCCGGCTCTCTTACCCCTCTTTTGTTTGCGCTGCCTCCTCCGTCGCCTTGGCAGCAGGGGGGGAATGATCATAGTCCCAGGTGTTCGTAGCAGCTCTGGAGGAATAAAGTCCAGCTTGGTGGGTGTGTGAAGTCCAAACTGTGTTCCTATGTCCCACAGTTCTAATCTGCTGTAAGTTGTAACGGCTTCCAGTAGTGTGTTGAGCGAAGACATCAATAAAAACAGGCTAAAAAAAACGAAAACACGGGAGCTCCGAGCCGCAGCGTCTACACGCGCCGCCATCTTGTTCATCTTGCGTGGAACAAAATAACACTTGTTTTGTTTGCATTTAGTTAGTGCAAAACTAAAACCTCTCAGTTAATCTGTGGAAAAGATTTTTGCATCAGTAAGCGACACAGGGAGTGTTGCATTTAAAAGAAAGCATAAAATAATGTTCTTTAGTCAGAACAGCAGTGGAGAGTGAGTTCCCTCTAGTGGTGAAACAGCATTAATACAAGCCATAGCAGTTTCTCGCACAGCTATTCATATTCTGTGAAAGTTTTCATATTTTGTCATATTCCAAGAGCAAACTTCTGTGTATTTCTTTTATGGTTTTATGCAATAGACACAAATGTTCACAATTTTCACTTGTTTTTTTTTTTGTTTTGTTTTGGGGGTTTTTTTTACAAATAAAACTCTGAAAAGTGTGGCATGCATGTGTGTTCTGCACGCTTACTCTGATGTCCCACAACAAAACTCAGTGAAAACAATTGCTTTTAAAGGCAGGAGACAGTAAGTATTAGTCATTCACTCCACAAGCTATCAAACCAAGTGTGCGGGGCGGGGCGGGGGTTCCTGTCAACGTCTGTGTGAGGAGGAAAACAAAAACTCACCATTCCCAGCATGAAAAATGGTAGCGGTAGCATCATGCTGAGGGGATGCTTTCCTCAACGAGGACGGGGGTGAAAACGTTTCAGAGTTCACTGGAAAACGGGTGGGGCTAAATTCAGGCCAATCCTGGGAGAAAACCTGCTGACGCCGGCAAAAGAGTTCATAACGGAGTGGAGATGTGAACTCCAGTGGGGACGTTGCCATGAGAACGGAGCCAGAGCTGCGATGGAATAGTTTGTCCGTCAAAGTTCAGACTTGACAATCGGCGGTCAGGCCTAAAACTCCATGCTCACAGATCACATCCGACACATCTGACTGACCTTGAACTATTTTTGCAAAGACAAAATGCACAAAAAATGAGTTTCCAGAAATGAAAAGCGGGTGGAGAAAAATCCCAGCTGTAATTGCAGCAACAGGTGGCGCTATAAAGTATAAACTAAGGGGAGCTGAATGCAAATGCAAATACATGCAACACTTTTCAGTCTTTTGTTTGTCAGAATAAAATAAAATCATGAGGGTTTTTTTTCCCACTTCATAATTAAGTCTCACCTTGTGCTACATAAAACCTCAGAGAAATACAGAGTTTGTGGTTGTGACAAAATATGTATATATAAAAAAAAAAATTAAGGAAATTTTATAAAATATGGAAATTCTTTACGAATCCCTCATCATAAATAATAAAGAATTAGAAATGCCTAATGTCTCAGAGCAGGTTAAATGTAAAGATTTCATTAGAAATACTGTTGGCTTAGTTCTCACAACAGGATTCAACTGCAGAGTTGAAGACATTAATATGTATGACTGACTGTTTGCTGTGTTGTGTTTGTAGTGGTGATGAGGCTGGAGGGGTGTGTGGCTGTGTGTGTGGGGGTGAGGGTGTGTGTGTGTGTGGGCGTGTGTAGGGGTGCGAGTGTATGTGTGTGTGTGGGGGGGGGTGCGCGTGTGTTACCTTGTTTGACCGCAGAGACACTCGTCCTCCGCACCTAGCACAGAATTTCGTTTGGCAATATGAACAGATGTGACCGCAGCCGTCAGCAAATTTCGTCTTGTGGCAAATTCCACAGGTTGGGGCTTCGCTCTTTTGGTCCTGAGCTGGCTTAGTCTCCTCCCCCATCTTCTTAACCTGGTCCTTGTACGATTCAAACTGCTGGTGTAACTTCCTGCCAGCGAATGGACAAATAAACCACAAAAAAACAGGTTAGAAAATCAAACTGGAAAAGCGGCAAACTGGATGACATGTATACCTGAGCATCAGGACAGCCACACCGTATGACAACATGACAGAATGTTTTTTACTGATAGGTATTTTCCTTTCGAACCTAAATAAAAGAAAGAACCACAGACAACGTATATGAATTTTATGTAGAGCTTTTGCAAAAGGAGAACGCTCTATCAAAACCTCTCCTCCGATCAGTTCTACAGAGCGTTCTGGTCTGCCCTCACAACAGCTTCTGTTTTTATTGTCAAGAAGGACAGGCAAGGGGGCAGTCAGGAAAAACAACAGAGGTCGTAAAGCTTCTAACCCAAACATCTAACAACCCAGGTCCAGATGTGATATCTGATCAAAGGTCTGAGCCCGGTTCAAATCTCGGTCAATACTGTCAAGAAAACAAAATACGACTGCTCACAAGTGGTTACTAAATTAGGAGGTGTTCTTGCAAAAGGGTTTAAGGTCTGAGAAACTTAGTGTTATCTATTTCTCGTAAAGTTGAACAGACAGTAGTGACCTCCAGGTCATTTAAAGAAGAGAACACTTTAAAAAGAAAATCACAAAGATCTATAGACTTAATGTGAACTAAAGTAAGAATAAAATGATAATACCAAAAAATCTCTAACATTACCATTTTTAATTCTTTAATTGCATTAAGTATTACATATATACTTAAAATAATGGGATTATTTACAGAAAACACAACAAGTCAAGCTGTTCTTGTCAATTTTGCAGGCAGCAGACACATTAAACGGAGGTTCAAGTTGCCACATGTTAATCGGAAATCAAGCACTTTCCAAACCTTCAAAACACCCAATTGAAATTCAAGCATTTTCAAGGATCCCAAGCATGAACGACATAAATAATGACACGGTTCGCTGCCTAACAACAGAGGTAAACAACCAACACTGTGAAAATCAGTTTTGTTGTTTTTTTAGCCCAAACTTACGCTCTTCCAATAAGCCTCTACTACGAGCCGAAAAAGTGACGCAACCCCGGATAAGAAGTGAATTTCTGAAAGCAAAAGCCCATAAAGTTACATCAGAGGTTTAAAAGTTGAGCCTCTCCTCCCCCCGCCCCCTCTGACACAGCATCTCTTCAAACTCAGGCGTTTGGGTATCAGTTCTGCTTTGCAAGTTTGAGGATATCACTTAATTCTGGTTACTCGGGTTCCTCTGTATTAGATGAATAATTTGCACCCGTCTGTCTGTATCAAGGCGGTTGTAATGCGAAGCGAGGAACACCGTTGATATGAACCGCTGGTTATTAAAATCCAAATTTAATTTTATTTATTTTTTTATGTTATCTGCAGGCAACCATCAGTGGTCATAAGCAGAAAACTTTACATCTCACTTTGCAGGAATCCACGCAGCCTTCCTGTGTCTCTTTGTGTTATCCTTAACCTGATTGCATAGAAAAAAGGAAGAAGAAAAAAACTCAACTACCACCCAAAAATAACAACAAAAAAAACGTCTCCTTACATGCATTTTGCATGACACATGTCAATTGAGTGTCTCCTTGGAAACTAAACACTGGGCTGACTTCATAATATGGCGATTAGAAGTGGTTTCGCCCCACATATCCCCTGCAACATTCATTAGCTCTTGTGAATTATTGAGCACTGCGATCCTTTTACCACATACAGGTCTGCATTTGACATAAACATGCTTCCTTTTCCCACAACCGGAGCTTTAGAGCCCAAATCCAGCGGGCGCACACATCTTAAGACACCGCATGTGTGCGTGCGTGGTGTTGTTGTTGTCGCGTCTGACTCTCTGTGCCATCAGAACATTAGATAAAGTGCCACTGACATGCTCCACGTTCTATCCACAAAAGGATTAAAGAGCTAATTATATCAGCCCTTGTGTATTTACTGAGCAGTGATTAGACTTGTGTGGCTCTTTGTTTAAGAGATTCAAACTAAATCACATTTACTCACAGAACGACTGATAACCAGCTGAGTTAAAGCCGCTGTTACCAAGGATCAGGGAGACGAGACATCAAACGACATATATATATATATATATATATATATATATATATATATATATATATATATATACACACAGTACAGACCAAAAGTTTGGACACTCCTTTTAATCCAATGACTTTCCTTTATTTTCATGACTATTGACATTGTAGATTCACACTGAAGGCATCAAAACTATGAATAACACATGTGGAAATATGCACTAAACAAAAAAGTGTAAAACAACTGAAAATAGCCCTTATATTCTAGTTTCTTCAAAGTAGCAACCTTTTGCTGTGATTACTGCTTTGCACACACTCTGCATTTTCTTGATGAGCTTCAACAGGTAGTCACCTGAAATGGTTTTCACTTCATAGGTCAACCTGTCCTGTCAGGTTAATAAGTGGGATTTCTTGCCTTATAAATAGTCATGAAAATAAAGAAAACCCATTGAATTAGAAAGGTGTGTCCAAACTTTTGGTCTGTACTGTATATATATATATATATATATATATATATATATATATATATATATATATATATATATATATATATACGACTAGTAGTAGGCCTATGCTGAGAAATACTAACTTCCATCTCTACTCAAAGAGCAGTTGGAGGTTTTGGCCGACTAATTTTCTGCCATTGTATAAAACGACCTCACCACAAAAAAAAAAATCTATTCAGACTTTGAAATGAACAGGATCACTAAACACATTAGAGAACATCAAATGAAACATCAGGAAGGGCACGTTGTCGACGGCGCGCAGCAAAACTACGGAAAGCGGCACAAACGCGATGCAGGTCGCCGCGGCAGCTGGTACGCGTTAGCCGTTCAAAACTGGGTGGCTTGTTGTGTAAAAACATGGTCAAACGCAGGTGAGACTGCCGATGAGTAATCATACACTGCTCATTGTCCAGCTCAGTGCTTGTGGATCGGAGCTCTCTTACCTATGAGACTGCAGCTATACCCGGTCTGAAACCTGAGCCGTCCTCCTGGACGTCAGACAGATTCAGCTTCTCGACAGCAGGGTGAACTACGTGACGTCTTTACAGCAGCTGGATTTTACTTATTACATTATTTATCGTTGATTCATTTGTAACTTTTTGGGAATCTTTAGCACATGTCCAAAAATTGTAAAAAATAAAAATAAAAAAGAATTAGCATTATAATAAGGAAATAGCTACGTCCTTGGAATAGGCAGCAAGGGCTTTAAAGCTGCAGTGAGGAAATTTTTTTGTTTTATTTTTTACATATTTGTTGAAATGGTGTGTTGAAACACATAATGTGTGAAGAAAATGGCCTTCTCCCAGTGCTCCTAATGCTAACCCTTACCCTAACCAATCAGAGCCAGGAGGCGGGTCTTAGCGCTGTGAACCACTCTCCGAGGGGTGCTGCTCATCTCCCCGTCTTGTTCCCCACCTTGCTCTCTGCTGTGCTGCAGGCTAGCAGAGTCTGTCGTTAATGCTAGGGCTAGTTAGCATGGCGCACCTATGATGGCTTGCTGTTAGCTTTGTCTAGCCTTAGCTTACCAAAACCTTTGGCTGTTTTCAGCTTACCCCAAAACAAATAGCAATGAACACAACCTCATGAAGTAACACAGAATACTATTAGCAAGGTGAAGCTAACACAAAGAAGCTAAAGAAGATACATTTACAAATACAATTTGCTGACACAATAACTACTTACAAAAAAGTAAAATGTTTTTGAGTGGTTTAGCCTGTAGTTTTTGCTGTAATATGGCATAGTATCTTTAAAGACACATGTATTCAGAAACAAATATAATTTTGGACTATAAAAATGTACTCACTTAAGCCTCTAAGTTCTTTTCTTTACTTTCACAGCTTACATTTTTACTGATGTAAAAAGCACAGGTGCAGCTAATATTGTTAACGAAGTCTAACTTTTACCTTTTCGCCTTATTACATTAGTACAGCTAACGTGTCAGAATCAACTTAAAGGCCTTCATTTTATTTTCCCCAGTCTTTGAAGTTTGTCTAGTTCACGGTCTTCTTTGGCTGACTGCTACAGTTTGAGATTACTGATTTATTCTGATAGCTGCTGAGGAATGGAACTTGGTGCTACTTTTGGCTAGCATCTGGAGGTTTCTGTCCTTTTTTTTTTTCTGGTGAAAAACAGGGTGAAGAACACCCGCTCGGAGTGACACGGCCTACATTTTATCAACTGAAGATGACACAAAGGAGCTGGAAAAAGCTAAATATGCTCACTCTGATGCACTGATGTAACAATTAAACACCATGCTGATAAACCTTTGGCGGGTTTCCTGAGCCTGCTGTGTTTAACAGTTTTTGGCTTTAATTTGATTTTTCCTGCAACACTTCTTGTTCTCTACCGGCAGAGGGCGCTACATAAGATTTATTTACCAAGGAGAAACTAAACTCTGTGGCAGAAACAACAGCAAATGAAATTGTCATTGCTGATATTTGTAAATGACAGGGGCATAGCTAATGGACTATAATTTCATGCCAAGAATGTTGCCTGAACAGCAAAACTATCATTAGCATTATTATTATTTCTTTATGTGACTCTATCTACCATAATGTTTACAATAAGGTTTTCATTTCATTCCTTAGAGTGCACTGATTATTCTAGTTGGGTTTCATCATTAGAGGTGATTATACATGTATATTATAAAATCTAGAAATGTTTCTTGCATTCAGAGTTTCACTCTTCAGTTTCTGAGATTCTTTGTGATAGTTTCCTGTGATTTCTGTGGTTCTGTTCCCTTCACTTCCTGTCGTGTTCGGGGGGTTTTTTTCTTACCTCTGTTGTTTGAGTTTTGTTATCTCCTTTTGTTTTGGGTTTTTTTTCTTGTGTTATGTTCTGTTTGTATGCTGTTCTCTGAATACTGGCCTGTGTGTTTTGCTTCTGCCCTGCAATTCTTTCCATTTGATTTGATTCTCTCTGTGCTTCAGCTCTCTGCTCTTCTCACTCAGCAGCTCACATTCTGGCCATTTAGTCTCCACCTGGCTCTTGCTCCACTGATCACCCCTCCTTTCCATACCGTACTCACCTTTCAGTATCTAGCCATGTAACATGCAGAACATTAATTTGCAGAACAAAAGTGTGGAACCCGAAGTTCTGCCGTAGATCTTTTAAAAAGTAGCAGAAAAAGGCCAAAAAAAAAAAGCTACAAATTCTTTTTTTTAAAGCATAGCATGTGAGTCAACACCAAAACAAAGCAGAATGGAAAACAACACTTACAATCCAAGACCTAGTAGGATTTCTTTTTTAAGTCTGTTGTTTCAGACCATTACAATTTCTTACCCGACCACTGTAACAAAAATAGATGCGTCAAACGAAAGGTTTGTGTCAGCAAGGTGTGAAGCTGATACTCACTTTATCAGACAAGAATTTGATACACCGCTAATCCAACACCAATAACCACTCTCCAAGCTGCAGTATGTAACTTTTTCAACAAAAAAAAAAGCTTTTTAGAATATTTGTTCAAATTATCATAATGTTGTGTTGTGCTGTGTTGAGTGAGTCCGATAATCTGTGAAAACAAAAAAATCGAGCTCCTCTGCCTTCTCCCAGTGCTCCCAGTACTAACTGCAGGAAACTCCACACACGGTCAGAAAAACCAATCAGAGCCAGGAGGAGGGTCTTATTGCTGCCAATCAATCTTGTTCTCACCCCCTCCTGCTTGCTCTTTGCTAAGCTACAGCTGCTTCACCAAAACATAGCATGCTACCAATGCTAAGGCTAGTTAGCATGACCACCAATGACGGCGGATAAACGGCGACTAGTTTTTTCACCATCAGCACATTGAGCAGCGTACAGGAGAATGATTGACAGCGCTAAGTCCCTCCTCCTGGTCCTGATTGGTTGTTTTTGAGCAGGAGTGATGCATGCTTGCACCAGAAGGAATTTTTTTTTTTTTCACCCATTATCTGTCTCATACCATAATGTTACAACATTGTTACAGTTTTAATAGATACAGAAAAAACAGCAAAAGTTTCATACTGCAGCTTTAAAAACATCTTAGGAACTTTGTTTATAACCAGCCTATTGAGCTCCTTTGGTCGCCAGTATATTTTTTGTTTTCTTGCTAAAAGTAGATCAAGACGGGTCTGTGTTATTACTTACGGGTCTGGTTCAGGCTTCTTGTCATTTTGGGGCTTTTGCTGGGGCTGAAGAACATTATTTACCAGGTCAGTGATCCCACTAAAGGGAAACCACCTGTTCAGATAAGCAAAGCGTGGCTGAAACATGGCAATCGGTTATCAAAGGAGAAAATAAGTTGACCGTTAAGAGAGGTTTTTGGGTCGCAGGGCAGTTTCAAGGAGTGAGAAATAGCAGTAACATTCACTACAACCACAGCAGATAGAGGAGAGGGCCAGGACACTGCAGAAGGGCAACAGTGGGGGCCACCAACATCCAGATATGGACAGAAATACAATGGAAAAATCAGAAGAGGGTAGAAGTGCAAGGCTGTCAGAGTTAAATTAGAAATAAGAATGGTAGGGGAAAAAAGATGTGAGCTCCACAGCCAATGGAAATGAGCGTTACAGACAAGGCTAACAGAAGTATCACTTGTTCTAGTTTACAGGGGCAGCAGAGGTCAGGTTTTCCAAATGACCAGTCTTAAAGAGAGATTGGATCAAATGAATCAGTAGCACAGTAGAGGAGCATTGAGTCCACGTTTGTAGTCGAACTACAGGGTTTGCACAGGCCAGCCAGAGTGCAGCCGATACACTGGATGAAGACGGACAGCCAAGTAGAAACCAGGGACAGGGGGAGGGTGTGCTAGAAGTCTGGCAAAGAAATTGAAAAAAGCACCAGTAAAAAAAAAAAAAAAAAAAGCCACTGCCATTAACGCCACGGATGTCAGCTGTTTAATATCAATACAATTCACCTGTCTGGTCAATTTCAGCTCACAGTGTGGCGTACATGTAATCACATATAGCTCGATTACTATAACTGTGGAGACACCCAGCTGTCATCGCATGACATTGATGTCATTTCTTTCGTTTAGCCCCCAGAAGACGAGGAGAAAGCCACAAGAAGCACACAGCACAAACTGCCAGGAAAAAAAAAACTGTCAAAGCCTAGAGCACTCTGGGTAATGCAGTTTACTTACTGTGCTTGCTGAGGTTTTGGTTCTTCTTTGAGCCTAAAACATAAAAAAATAAAATAAAATAAAAAGGGTATGGAGATCTCATTGCATACAAAAACAGAAATAGATGAGGAAAATGAGGTGACGACACGACAATGGGACAATAACGATGTTAACAGAAGACATGCAATATGTAGAATGATCTATATAAAGACTCAAACAACAATGGAAGAAATAGAATGGTAAACAAATATATGTTCACATGTCTATGTCGCTTTAAGAATGGAAGCCTATAAATCTGGCGCACAAGCGACATCTGGAAACAAAAACGACCGATGAAAAAAGTTAAATTCCGCTTCAAAAAAAAAATTTAAAAATCTTATGAGACACCGGAAAAGACTATTGTTGAGTTCCAGTTGCGCTAAAAGGAGTTAGCCTATCAGAGAAGCTATTCAACTAGCAACTTAGTGCTAAACATGTTGCAACAAGCGTTCCCAACGCTGATGTCAGCGTCCACAGACATAAAGAAGTATTTTTTCAAAGACGTTACATGAATTATTATGGCTTCCTGAATAAGTATAATACCACTTTACATCAGTCTGACGGCTCAATGACCTAAATAACAGATTAAAAACAATAAATATCTTTGTTTATGCGCTCATATGTCTGCAGGATTTAATATTCTAGCAGCAGGGTTTTGAACTGAAAACGTTTTCTTTGTCAATACCTCGTTTTCGATTAATTACAGACTCTGCAATTAGCTCAGTTAAAAAGTCCCACCACTACTTAGAAATTATTCATGTGATATTAAGAGGTTTGCTTACAGGAATAAAAGATTTATTAATAATAATAATAATAATAATAATAATAATAATAATAATAGTTCCCTATACTGATCAAGAAAAGCAAGGAGCAAATATTTGGTGGAAGAGATTTTTTTGAGAATGGAGAAAATACCTCCACTGGTGATCGGATAAAAAAACACAAAACATAAACGATTCATCTCATCTACAAGTTGATAGAAATATATTTTCAGCACTCCCCCCGCTCCCCATAAGTAAAGCAGAAGTCAGACAAACACACACACACACACATGTTTGCCCAGCTAACTTTGCGGGGACTTTCCATTGACTTCCATTCATTTCTACAGCCTAACCCTAACCCTTACCCTTACCCTTACCCTTATCCTAACCCTAACCAAAACTCAATTCACACCTTAGTCCTAAATCTGACCCCTGACTCAAAAACAGCATTTCGCCTTGTGGGGACCAGGCTTCGGTCCCCACAAGGAGCAGTGAGTCCCCACAACGTAGTATATGTCAGGAAAATGGTCCCCACAAGGTATTAGAAACAAACGCACACACACACAGCTGCTACATGACCATCTCACATGCCTCAGAAATCTGTACACCATCCGACACATGAGGCTGCGACTTTAGCCTCTCTCGCTCCTGCTTTGGGAGCAAACGTCACCTTAAACTAACCAGAAACGAGCAGCTGAGAATCCCACTGCAAAACCCCTACAAGCCCCTGGTCACCACTCAGTCATAGTCACAGTTCTCCTCAGAAGGTTCGTGCATCCCCAAAACAGTGCATCTTTGTTGTTTTGAACTTTGACCCCATCTGATTAAGACGGTGACCAGGGTTCACTGTAATACTTAACTTCCACTGCGAAAGCTGCTCCAATTACATCAATTGCACTTAATTGGAACTATTTAAAATTGTATGAAATAAAACCAAAGACTGCAGTAGCTTCCAGTAGAAAAAAAAATTAATTAATTAATTAAAAAGGTGATGCTAATGTAAGTCTTCTGAGAAAGCTTTCGGAATACTTAAGCGCTTCCTGGAAAGAGGTTGAATGGAGCGGCAACTCAACTTTTCTCCAGTCGAAGCAAATGTGAGCCTCGGAGTGAATATCTAAGTGAGACAAACACTTCCATCCAAAACAGAATTAGTTCTAATGCTGTGTGCATATTAAAGGGTGCGCTCCGTTTTAACCCAAACAAACAATTAAAAAAAAAAAAAATAACAAAGAAAAAACTGAGACCGAGTTTTGGACAGATGAAGCTTCACTTTTGAACACTTTTGGTGAAAAGCAGAAAAGCGGCAGAGCAGGAAATCGGCCGGCGTGGTCCGCGGCCAGGTCGGCAGCCACAGAGAGAAGATCCGGTCCTGCGTACCCGTCAGTGTCGCCGCTCTGCTTTCCGATGAGCCAGTCCATATTTATCCTCTCGCTGTGTTCTCCCGGTGACCTGCAGCGCCGTTCTGTATTGATCCCATCAGCCCCGTCTCTGTGGTCGCATTACAAGCCTCATATTTATCTGATGGAGCCTGCTGCCTGCCTGGACAGCTGCCGGGCACTGAGCGTTCGTGCGCGCGAGCCGACGTCGTCTACGCAGAGGTGTACGCGTGCGCCACTGCGCCTCCATCCGCCGCCCCCTCACCTCCCCCCACGTACTTTAGCGTGTGCGAGTGAGAGCGGCAAGAGACTTGGCGAGTGAGTGTGCCGCTGTGTTTTATTCGACACGGGGCAGTAAAAGGAGAGAGTGTAAAATGTCACAAGTGACGTATTCAGTGTCCTGGCTGCTAAAGGAGGCCTGCAGGGCTGATCCAGTCTCAGTTTTCCGTCTCTGTTAACCCGCAACCTGCGTCCCTTGAACTCCCTGTGACACAAGAAGAAGAAATAAATAAATACACCAACCTGTTGCAGTTTAGCAACTTGGTTCTTTTGCTCTTTCTCCACTTTTTATATCACAACAGAAACAGTTTTAGTTTTGTTTTTTGTATTTTTTTTTATTATTATTATTAGATTTGTGTGACTTTGAACCGAGTTTCCAACAAAGACTAATGCTACAGTGCCCTCTAGCGGACAAATGGATTTCTAATGTTTCAAGAGAGACTTGCACACATGAAGTGTCTTTAAAATATGCACCGACTGAATCTTTTTTTTTATCGGCTTCATGAGTCATTTGTGGTTCAAATTAGGCATGATCACAAATAAAAATGAATGGAAACTATTTTCAAGCAAAACCGTGCAGTTAAACTAGCAACAGATGGGAACTGCTCGGAACTATTAAAAAATAGCTTCTTTTTTAAAAAATAATTTATTTATCAAAAATGTTCTTTACATATAAATTACCACTTTGAAAGTCTTGAGTTTTTGTACAAGTTACTAATTATTTTTTGACTTTAGTGGCAAAATCCAAATTTACAATTTCACAAGTTGGATAAATTGTCCCAGTAATCATTGCCATAAATAATAACATTGTTGTTTCGGAAAATTTTCAAGTTATGTATTTATAATGGTGTAATAACGCAATTTTGCCCTCTGAAAGACCAAGAAACTGGAATATTGCAAAAAAGCATTTAGCACTGAAACTGGAAGGTATTTGAAATGTCCAAAACAAAAACCCGACAAACCAAAAAGCAATCAATTAAAACGGAAACCAAAACCACACACGACTGAAACCACAAATAAAATCTTGCTCTTCAAGAAATGTTAATCGGAATGGAAATGATCAAGCTCATTTATAGCAGTTTATCATGCGATTAATTAATTAATTGCTTATCGCGACGGGGCTAAAACCTTTCAAAAAGGGTCCATTCATTTTTACATTTTTACAAAACAATATAAAGGTGCTTATTGAGGGGATTATCTAGTTAAAGACGGGAACCGGGGCAATGATTCTGAAGGCCAACACAATCAGAGTGATAACTGGATCATGAGGAAGTGAGAAAATACCAACTACTGTACATACATCATTAACGCTGCCGCCCTGCTGGTCAGGAATGCCAGCAGATGCAGGGTCTGTATGAGGTAAGTCAAGTGATGCAGAAGGTAAAGTTTCACTTTCACTGCTCCTGCTGTCATAACGCGGTAAAATATCAACATGCTCAGTTACCGGATACAGGCAACTGCTTAAGAAGAACATCTGACGCTCATGTAATCAAAGACACTGAGAAGAAGAAGAAAAGAAGTTCTTAATAGAGTTTTATCAGTTTCTGAAATATGTCAAAATATCATCAGTGGCAAAACTACCCTATTAGCAAAAAGAGAAGAAAAAGTGACTGTAAAGTCTGACAAAGACGGTGTTTTCCTAAACAACTTCAGTCAGAAGTCGTCCACTTCAGGCAGCCATCCTAAGCAAATCAACATGCTGTGTGTGACGTTAAGTCTTTTTACAGCAAAGTTATGCAAGTCAGAATCCCCCCCCTCCAACTCTAGTGTGCAACCTGCAAATCTTAAAGAAAGGTAGAACGCGCTAAATATAGCAGGTCAATTTCTGTCAGTCGATGAGGCGGTGAGACACCTGCTCACTCAGCCTCTCCGGTAAATGCCAGGAGAGCCGCTACTGAACGCTTCCTCTCCGTCATCAAAGAGGATTAGGAGCGGCGGACAGGGCGCTGATGACTTCCTCAGGTATGGGGCGCTGGCATGGTGAGATAAGGCAGGGCAAACGGGGACGACGAGATGGCCTCGGCATAGACGAGTCGGCCGGCTACGGCGGCTGGGCCTTAGAAAGTAAAGATACGATTGAACGCACACGCCCCCACTCATCAGAATAGGCAATCGAACAGTATGCAAGCCGGACCCCCCGGACCGAGAACTAATATTCAGATTGTCAAAACGGGAGTTGGCAAGAGTAAGTTCTTTTTTGGTGGGGGGGAAGCGACGGGAAATGGCTAATCTGCAGCCAAATATAACTAAAAGTCCATCTGTTTCCTTAGATTACCCGCCAGGATTCAATTGAGCTGCCTCATATCTCCCTTCCCCGAGAGATATCCAAGTGGCAACGAGTCAGCGAGTCGCCACGCAGCCGTGTGACACGTTCACAAGTGCATCTTTTTCGTGCGAGGGCTCACAAGAACCATACGTACAATATTCAGTTTTGCAGCCACTTTATCACACAGCATAACTCATATCAACACCGTGCCTAGCATTTAGAGAAAAACTCACAGAGTCTGTATTCTTGAACATATAGATGAAGAAACATTTGTTGTCTCTCTGGGTAAAATTGGGTTCAAAGTCATAACACATATATTTTTTTTACAGCAGCATAACCTGGCTCTGAGGATTGTTTTTGGAAAAATATTTGAGTTTTTTAATCTTTAAAAGCTAAAAACAAAAAAAGCTTATTTTTAACAAAATTATCGGTGTCAAAACATTGAACAACCCACTTTCTGACCAACGTAGCTCTATGTGGAAATGTAACTGATCCCCTTAAGAAACATTAGTTAGCCTTGATTACGTTTTTTAGAGAATCAAGAAATCACATAACATGAGCCCGTCTGACGGCACACAGTGGGCTAGGATCTCAAAACGTAACACATCATGCACCGATCGAAAGAAATTCGTCAACTACTCCCTGAGGGCCACCAGACAACCCAGAACAGCTTTAAAACTCTACAGGCCTTACTTCCATCAGCTATCCTCAGTACCAATGACTTTCACATTAAAGAAACAAACGGGAGGGAAAAATGCCACTGAAAACATCCTGATGATCCCCAAGATCTTCTGAAAATATTTCATGGTGTTGGAACCCAGCCATGAAAGACTAAACTACAGCCGGGGAAGAAAGACACTATTAATCCCAGATTGCACTGCATTAGCCCACTTTCAGTTCAAAAACATGCTTTGTAGGTTTTCTCAGTTAGCATTAAAATTAGCTTGATGATGTGAAACATTTGATTGTGACCAAAAGTCAAAATAAGAAGAAATCGGCGAGACGGCAAATGCTTGTTTTCACTGTGGCACATTCATTACCTGTGTGTCACACCAGACCCAGATGGAGACTTAGCTGTCACTGATTTTATTTCTCTCTCACATTTGAATTCTGCTGTAAACACACAGCCATGACACCCCCAGTGTCTGAATCACTTTTTCCTCTCACAAGTCTATCTGCTACGCTAAGCTGTGTGTAGCTGGGGCGGGACAAACGTCACACATTTACCTCTGTAATGTGCTAGCCTGTCAGGGATTTGCTTGCTGTCTGGTGGAGTTCTGTGTCGCGGCCCCTAGCCCAGGCTCTCCAAATGCACGTAGTGCTTTACAAGCAAAAGCCGTTGTGCATCATGTTCAGCGTGGTATCATCTGCATCAGATTCTGCTGATTAAAGTATTTGTTAGATCAAACTCACACCGGAGGATTATGCGGTGGCCCTGTACCATCCGCACCCACACACTGCTGCTGTTTGTCTTTGCTTGGTATCGTATCACCACTTCCCACTTTGTTCCGCAATCCTATATTACAACTCGCAGATCACAGTTGTTATTGTTTTGTCTAAGGGTTTAATTTTTTTTCTTCGACAGTAGAAACTTTATATCTACTGACTGTTACGTTTGTTGTTTATTGGGTCCTCCATATTTTTTATTATATGGAGGACTCCCACTGTAGGGTTGCACATTTTTACCCACCCCAACAGCAGAGTTCAGAATTTGATTAATAACAAGGAAATCAGATTACTACTGCAATCATCTTAGATTGTTTCACAGCGATGTTTAAAATTAATGTTTAAAATCTGTGACTGGTCAACAATTGTTGGCAAAGTCTTCGATTTAATCTGCATCTCTGACCAGAAATCCTAACATTTGAATACATACAGACAACAGTCTGTATGTCGCTGTTGTCTTTAATAATTGTGCTTGTCCTAACATGTCGTTCTGTGTGAACACCAGGTTGCTTCTCCTGTCAGCCTAACCTACTCGTTCTGACGTTTTCATTACGTCTGTGATCAGCACTTTCTTGGCAGTTGACAATGTCCCGTCTCCCGTAAACGCCTCAACAGCTTCTCTGGGAACATTTCAGACGCTCAGACGTGTTTCAGCTCCGTCCGCTGCCTTTTTCTGCGTGTTAATCTAGCTGGATGAAGCCCACTCATTTCCATCTCTTCATCCACGCCAGAGACACAGCAACATCACAGCCGCTTGGCCAACACCAGCTCTGCCTGATCAACATTTTCTTGTAGAATTTACAGTCACGTGATCCTACGACGGCCATTGTAGATGAAAAAGAAAAGAGGAGGAAATTTCTGGCACAAAATCTCACAAGTTTTGAGATTAATCTCAGACATTTTCTAGAACAGACAAGGACATTTTTTTGCTTGAAAAGTCGACTTTTGGAAATTTTCAGTGTTTGAAAGTTCTGCCAAAAAATCTCGGAAATTTTCTAGAAAAAAACAAAGGCATTTCTAAGTCTGAAGAGTTGAAAGTTTTTTCATAGAAAATTCAGGGTTTTAAATTTACTCTTTTTTTTCCTTAGCTACAATGGCCCTAATATGCCGTCGTATGATCCAACTCTCAGTGATCAGTGATGAAAAAAAATAGGGTTAGTGTTCCGCTGTGTATTATAAAAGATTAACTGTAGCTGCTGAGATGATGTCCAGAAATTAAAATAAGAAAACATCTCGAATAGCATATATAGCAGTTAAAAGTGTCCTATTCCAAGTATTAGCATACTTTTAATTACATTTAGATCTCTAAGTCTCTGTCTCTATCCGAGATTTTTTGGGGGATCAGAACTAGTGAACCAGTAGAGAGCCAGTAATGTTCTTCAGACTTAACACCAAAATAAAACTTGCACATCATAAGTTGAAGAAAATCTTGTAACCGTTTGTAGTATTACAAAAAAAACAAAATTTCTTACTAATATTCTACTTTTATAAACATTCTCTCTAACGCTCCTCAGTCCAATGTTTAAGCAGACACACATGCTGGAATTGTTCCAGGTAGAAGCAATGGGTGGACTGTTCTAAAAATGTCTCACACTGAGGGTTATAATAGCCCAGTCATAGCTAACAATAGAGCGGTATTTGATACCTGGCCTATTGTTGATCCATCTCACTCCACTCCTTCTTTAACCAATTCCTCCCTACAGGCAGGGCTGCTTCTTGGCTATGGCCACACGTTTGCCAAGGGCGCCAGCTACAGAAGGGGGCGCTGCTGGGACAACTCAAAGAAGCAGAAGAAGAAAAAACAGAGTGGGATAACTATTAGAGCTAAGGCACAACACTCCATGGCACCTTTTTTTCTATTCTCTGTATTGAAAATAACATATTTGAAAATATAAACAACCTGCCCATGTTGCTCACTATGCTAACATCTTCCTAACTTACAGTGCAGCTAACATTAACAGGCAGACTAAGTTGTCGCTGAAGGCGGAAGTTAGCATATCGGTAGCTTCTGACCGAACTATTTCACTGTTTGTTTTCCACGTGGAACATTAGCATGGCCTTATACGAGTTTGAAAGTATTGAAATAAAATATATTTTCTCATAAGCACCGCTATCAGAAAAAAACACACTGCGGCTATCGATATTTATTAAATTATTCTCTGCAAAATATTAAAACTGAACTAGCTTATCTGCAAAATGAAACTTTTAAGACATACAACTGTTGATGGGCACTACTTCCCTCCCCAACCCTCTCATTTTTTTTCTTATTCTTTTTTTTTAGGTTTCCCTTTGAGGAATTATAGGCTCCCACGTGTACTTATTCCACCACATCCTGGCTACACAGAGTTCAAAGGTCAGCACATTCATCAAATGGACAGATGCGTAACTGCCACACACAATAGGACTTCAATTAAGTTGAACTTGACGACTCTAAACATCTGTCTGACGGCCGGCAGATCTGTTTAAATTCGCTTTCTGTAAAATCCCTAATGAAAGGATTTTCTTGCGTCAGTCGCCTCTCTGTGCAGATTTAAAGCCAGCCATGCAAACAGCCATCCAAGCAGCTGGCCCCCTGAGGATAAGGCGAAAGGTTTCTGCTGTCCGTCAACTCCAGCACTCCAAGTTCTTTTCAAATTTTTGCATCTTCACTGAAACTGAACTCCTGTTATTTGCCGGTCCCCTACCTCCTTGTTCAGCTGCTACATTTTCATGGCACCTTATATATAGTTTTTACTGTATTTCTTATTTTTATGTATGAAATTGGATGAAAGCGTGTATTTTGTGTTTATTTTATGGGACTATGGTTGGAAATGAGCATTTTTGCTAAAATCCAGTACATTTACGACAACAATGTATGTTCATTAAAGCTGCAGTATGTAACTATTTTTTAAAATGTTTTTTTTTAAATAAAAACTATCATTATGTCATCACAGTATAATATCAGGCAGATAATCTGTGAAAAAAAAGTAGAGCTCCTCTGCCTTCTCCCAGTGCTCCGAGTACAAACTGCAGAAATACACTGCTCAGTCAGAAACAACCAATCAGATCCAGGAGGAGGGTCTTAGCGCTGTCAATCACTCGTGCTCACCCCGTCTCACTAGCTCTTTGCTAAACTACAACTGGTTCACCACAACATAGCCTGCCGCCAACGCTAAGGCTAGTTAGCATAACCACCGATGTTGGCAGATAAACGGTTTTCTGTAACAGTAGGTTGTTTTTCCATCATTGGCACATTGAGCACTGTACAAGAGGTTGATTGACAGCGCTAAGACCCTCCTCCTATTTCTTATTGGTTGATTTTTTTATTTTTTATTTTTTTGCAAACCGCAGTTGTAGCACTGGGAGGTGATTGATTTTTTCACAGATTATTTGTCTCATACCATACTGTCACAACATGGTGACGGTTTATAATAGACATGGAAAAAACATATTTTTGTAGAAGTTACATACTGCAGCTTTTATATGTGTTGTTCAATTGAAATAAAATCAATCAATTCATTGTTGTTGTGATGGTAGCAGTATTTTATAAGGGAGAAGTGGTATTACGGAATTAGTTGGAGATCCTCTACTAAAATTGCAATCCCAGGATGGAAAATTAGCTTTTTGTGCTTCAACCCTCAGCAACATACTCATGTGAATTTTATTTGTTAAAAAAACACAGGCTCTTCTGCTTTTAGGCTGATTGTAGTCCAATGCCTTAAATGTCACAGTAGTGATCGCTCTTTGTCCTTCACTACAGTGTTTATCTCAGCTGGTCGCCTTGGCAATCTCTACCTACAGCAGCGTCCTCATCCACAGCACTTGTTTCAGCAGCGTAATGCTCCTAAACATCCCACCTCCTGATCAGCGCCAGGCGAGCAGCAATCGATACAAACAGCGTTCGCTAGAATGTTTTCACTGCTGACGCCGCTGTGTTTAACGTTTCCTGTGAAGCCAGCTCAAGCAAATGTAAAGTTATATTACAGTATCACTGCACCACTTATTACATAATGAAATATCACAATTCCCTTGTTGGGAGGCCTCTACGGAGCAACTGTGTGTGTGCGTGTGCGTGGGGGCGTGTGTGTGTGAGTGGATTTGCTACATGTCTGTGTGCGCGGCGCCGGGTACTTGTTTTAAAAAAAGCACTGGATGGTTTGAGATTTAGGCCAAACAAAGGCGTGTTTGAAGGGCCCGGTCGGCAGCGGCACACACGTTGTTGAGTCACCGGCTTGCACCTGCTTCGGCCAGCTGAAACCTGAATGAGTAAAACTTGGACAAACACACACCAGCTGCCGTCTGTTGCCTAGGTTTTCTAGACGGGTGCGTCCCCACAGGTTTTCTGCCTTTTCTGGAGGCCTGGCAGTATATTGGCTACAGCAGGAAGCTGAGTGTGTCCGCTTCCGCACTGGAAGCATGAGATTTCTATGAATGGAGCAAGCATGAGATAACGTAGTCTGATCAAAAAGCCGTGTGTTTCCCGCTTCCACCGTCTGCCTCTCTCACCAGATCTGCACAAACGTTTGCAGGAAATGCTACTTTTTTTCTCTTTTTTTTTTACCTCCACCGTTCACAAGTCTTAACTAAGAAAACAGTATATTTTATTAGAAATCACAGGCAGTCTGGCTCTTATAAACTCCACCTCTTATTTTTTGCCAAGGACATTTCTAACTCCGAAGCCAAGGGGAAGGAAAGGAAGAAAAAAAACAAAAACCTTCCCAGCTTTATTGGAGGGATAAAATCCGGACAGCCAATAAAACTACATGCTGACGAATGCAGATGTCATTTAAAATAAAACCAAAGGAGACAATAGGAGCTGGTGAAGTGCGGCTGTGTCGATGGGATTTTGAGGCGCTCGTATCGGCAGAGAGAACAGATAGGATCAAAGACGTCAGCGTCTCTCCTCTCATTTGTTCTCTGATGTCCTGCTCTCCTTTCCTGTCCTCTCTGCTCCTCTCCCGTCCCGTCTCACTTCCTCTCTTTTCCAAACCCTTACTCTACGGTACCTTCTTCCTGCTCGTCCCAGTCGCTCCAGCCGTTGGGCCGTTCGATAGCAAAACCGGAAGGCCCAACATCTGGACGTCACCGAGTGCTGGATGCTGAACCCTCACTACAAATCGACACAAAGGCACCACGCTTTGAACGTACGCATCCGCCACTATGGTTTTTGGTTTGGATAACATCTGAAAAGAGCTCTGGGCATTTGTGTTCAACCAGGGCCACAAAAGTTTTGGATTTCTCATTGTAGATTCGTTTTATTTCGTTGTGACTTTTTTGCTTGTCTACTTCGGTTAGCTTAAATTCGTTTTAAGAGTGTATTTGTTTGTTCTTGTTAGGCTTTAGTTAAATACTGTTTAGTTGATGTTCAGTCTGTATTATTTATAGTAATAGTTTTTTCATACTTTGGTTCACTTTTAGATGCCGATTTCAAAAAGGTCAAACTATTGTACTGTAATGAATAATCAGCAGAAGATACCATCTTCAAAAAAAAAAAACGGTTTAACAACAAAATGGTGTTTTCTCCAAAGTTTTGCTGTCGCCATTTTGCAGACCAACATAAGTTCCAGCAGGAGGATTAAGGAACGCTCTAATTTGCCGGCAGCTGATGTAAACAGCTTGAGCGGAAGAGAAGAAGAAAAGAAAAACAATTTCACATCAGTTGAAAAGGCTAATACATTGATTCATAAACATGAAAACTATTATGTCTCGAGTTTCAGTATGTTTTAGTTAGCTTTATAGATGCATGACATAGTTCCACTTGCTTGTAGTTTTTTTTTTCCAGTTGCTAAATGTTTTTATTTAATTCAGTTAACAAAGTTTTGTTCATTTTAGTGAACTATAAAAACCTTGTTTTCAATCATCTCTACTCTGATATCCCTGAAGCTAAACTAGCCTAAGATCCGAGCCGTTCCATCAATCTACCATCCAAAAAATGGTAGTATTAGGGGTGTTATCACACATTAAACTTGCAAGACAAGACGAGACACTTTGTCGAGTTTGTGAGAATGAGTTGAGAGTTGAATATTGCTCTCGAGAAAACTGCAGAGATCAAATTTCTGGAGCAAAAGCGTCCATTGATTGTTAAGTGAACCATACAGACTACGACAAAGGCTATTTGCTGAAAGCCTTTGTCGGAGGCTTTCAGAACCCTCGGAGAAGTAATTAAGCCAAAACTGTACAAAAGAAATAAATATAAATATTTTGCATGTAAGACAAAAAAAAAAACAAATACATCTTTGTGTCTAACTATGTTCTACCCAGAACTCCTCAAGTGGTTTTAGCTTCATCTGGTTCCAATTCTGCCAAAAGAATTCTCATATTAAGTACTTTTTGCTATCCGTTTATTAATTGTTTAATTGGAAAAAAATAGTCAACAGAACTTGGTAAGTTTGACAAGTCCAGCAGAAAGGGCTGAGCTGCTCACATGTTGATGTTATTCAGGGTTTATTCAGCTGCAGATGCATCCTTTGCTACAAATGACTAAACATTCACTAAAGAAATGCTGTGCTATTGCATTTTAGGCAACGAAGTGTTTATTTCGGAATTTTAAAAACGGAACCGAATTATTTATTTACTTGCATCTTTGAGCATATTTCCAACACTGTATATAAAAAAAAGCCGAAGTGGTTAAATGAAAAATCTGTAGAACGTGCCTTTTTTTCTAAATCTGATTAACCAATTAATCATCAGAATAATCATTAATAACCGATTACTAAAATCATCATTAGCTGCTGCCCTACTCTAAACTGTCACTGTATAATATTTTTTTTTTATTCACTGAAATTGAATTAGCTTTTCTTCTCACGGTGCAAAACTAGTCAAGTATTTCTGAACACACTGTCCAACACTGCACACTCTGCATTTTACTGTAAAGACATCCGATCTGAGACCAACTACGTGACGCGTCAACCGTCCGTGACTACTACACGTTGTTCCTCTAATTAGCTTGATGATGCATTCATTTGCAGCGCGCTCTGCTTTACAGAGTCAAGACGATACATCCTCTCCTCCACTTTCTGTTTCTCTCTCTCCCTCCCTGAGGGAAAGTGATGGGGGGATGGAGTGGAGGGTATTTATGACAGAATGTGCTCTCTGCCCAGGATGGCATGAGTGAGAGTGTACTCTACTACACTGTGCGGCGGAACGCCGTGGAGCTTTGCACCCTCATCGCATCCTTAAATTTGACTTTTAATTTAAGCTAAGGCGTTAGCTTCCGCCACGTTTGAATCGCCAGCTGCTGAAACTCCATCGGCGTGTACGCTTATGGGACTCAAGATGTCCGTCACTTCCTGTTGTCGGTTCGCAAAAAAAAGTGTACAGTAGCAGAAAAATATCCGAGGTCCAGGCTGGTGTGACGTGTGTGTGTGTGTGTGTTCTCCTCTCTCTTATAGCCTCCAGGGACACAGGACCTCTCAGGAGCACTGACCCAGCTGGTACACCGAGCACACCGTAGCACAATCAGATAAACGACCAGCAGGCAGAGGAGAGGGGTAGGAGTGTGGGAGGACAAAGGGGAGGTGTGTGAGTGTGTGTGTGGTGAGGGACGACTAGGGTGAATGGAAAAAAAAAAATAAAAAAAATCGGATGTGATCAATCATGGCTAATTTTAGGTCTGCGCACTCCATGTTGAACGCCGTGCTAAAGTTGCAATTCTGCAGCCATACTTTTAAAAAGTATCCACCCTTCTACCGACTGCCTGAAACGAAGGATAAAAATAGCAAATGAATCACAGTTTACAGTTGGAATTATAAAAAAAATAGATTTAAAATGACTCTGAAATCAGGTTGCTAACATTCGGCTACAGATAACAGTGTCAGCTAGCTTAGCAGCTCTGGTAACACTCTGTGGTTACCGAAAGTTTTCATACACCCTTGCGCTTTTCCACTCGGTCACTTTACAGACACACACTTCATTACAGCAGTGTATAATTGTGAATGTGTGTAAAATAACACAGAGTTTTAATTTTGTGTGTGTGTGTGTGTGTGTGTGTGTGTATGTGTTTGGGGGGAGGGGAGGTTGCAAAACAAAGTGTGGTGTGTGCTATTGTGTTAAAGCTAAGAGTTATTTGCGTGGCCTGACACATGCACATAGGGTATGATTCCTCATATTCTGAGTTGGATTATAGTCCGGACTTTGATTCCGACTTGTTTAGGGCTGAAACGATTAATCGGATTAATCGCGATGAATCGATTATTGAAATAATCGTAAGCTAATTTAATAATCGACTGATCGTCAACTGGAGTATACAGGCAAAAAAGGCAGTTTGCTCACAGAACAACACTCTCAGAGCAGTGAGTAAGCCAAAACTACATAAAAATATATACATTTTGTATTTAAGATTTTAAAAAAAGTATATTCTACCCAGAATTCCTCAAGTAGGCTAGCTTAGTTTTAGCTTCAGCCAGTTTCAATTCTGAAAATAAATAAATAAAAAGTTTTAAAAATAAAAATCTTTTAGCCTTTGATACAAATAATCAAGCATTCACTCATGGAATGCTATGTTATTTCATTTTAGGCAATAATAAAATGCTTATTTTCTTACATTAAAAATGAACATTATTTATTTGCACCTCTTCATGCTTTCTAATAATGTATATAAATTAAAAAAGTCTTACATGGTTAAGCGGTAAATGTGCTAGAACGTGACAATTATTTTATTTTTTATCGTCGCAATAATCTAGAGAATAGTCAGTTACTAAAACTAATCAGTTGCAACCCTAAGCTTGTTTCCTACCAGGATTTCCTTGTGACTGGCTAAATTTATCGTACAATCAACTCGGAAAAGAATCCCCAACGCGTGATGCTGCCGTGTTTCGCACTGTGAAGTTCTGTGGGGGTTTTTTGGTTTCCTAACCACACACAGCATCAGATCTCCTGTTTCGGTAACAAATCTCACAAAAATAAACGGCTCATGGCAACTTAAAGACACAGGCGCGAGCCACGTAGTGAGAATCAAACAGAAACAAGCTGCAGTCTGGTAGCGTTAGCCTATTCTGGTCCTCAGAACATCTCGCCCTACATGTTGAATTAAACCCCGTCTGACTCAGTGGACTCAAAACACTCAGGGTTGTGGGTTTCTTGAACCACAAAGAGGAAACAAAGTAATGAAGATTTAATGTTGTGGAGCTTTAGCAATATTTCTGACTGCAATTTAGGATGCCTCTGTCCATTAAATATTTATAGTCATTTTCCAGCCTTTTTTATGTGTGTATTACATGGTCGAAAATTATGCATGAGCAAAGCTGAATTACAGGAATAATCCTTACGCTCCAAGTCGGTGGGTTTTTAGGGCGCATTCACACCAGCCCTGTTCAGTCCGCTTTGGTCGAACTCCAAGAAAGTCCGGTTTGCTTGAGGAGATGTGAACGCGCAATCAAGACTCTGATGCGAACTCTGGTCCACCTAAAAACATCGGTCTCTGTTCGGTTGAAGGGAACTCTGGCGCAGTTTGGATGCATATGTGAACGTCAAGCGGACTGGAGACCGCTCCGAAAGCAGGAGGTGAACCGTAGCGCAGGGCATTCTGGGTAAATACAACCAAAACAAAGGCTTGTGTCTAGCGTTAGCGGCAGAAATGGCTTGAAGATTTTGGCCATAGAAAAAGAGAAATTGTGCACTCGCTAAAAATCTGACGCCACTCCATTTTTGTTTACATTTTCTGAAAAAGAAAGTAGTTCCTTCCTTGGTGCGGCGCCACAAATAAGGAGGTGAACGACTTTTTCACAGGGTTTGTTGTTTTTGTTTTTTGGTTGTTGTTTCTTTGATACAGTACAGTGTTGAAGTGGACCACACCAGCTGAAAACGTTACGCGCTAATTTTGGTCCCCAATCCAACAGAATGTAGCGGACTATCAGGTGTGAAAACGCACCATCAGGCCACATGTAGGCCTCAGTAACCTAAAGAACCCTGCAATCTTGCATACAGTTACCACTGTATCCATCGTTGTGGTCAGCTGAACTCTTCCTGGTGAATACATATATATATATATATATATATATATATATATATATATATATATATATATATATATATATATGTCTTTACGGTTACAAATAAAAGCAGGAAATGGGAAATGATGTTATCTAATACTTTTCCATCTCACTCACACCAAACCAACAAACAGCCTGACATTTCAGGCTGTTTGTTCTTGGTTCTCAGTGGAGAACCAAGAAGAAAGGAGAGGTTGAGCCCCAGGCTTTCTGTGGGTCAGCCCATCCCAAAACAGCTGATGCCTGGCTGGAGGGCACACGGAGCGCAAGTGAGCGGACCGGGCTTCCCATAATCATTATCACCGTGACCATAGACTGAAGCACCCAAGTCCAAAAGGAGGTTCTTGATAGCACAGCGTCTCTACCTGGAGTTCATTCCAAAGACTGTGTGTTTTGTTTATTTGTCATGACTGAAAATTGTTAAAATGTTGGCTTGGGGATGGATAATACATATGGACTTGAGGTTTTATCACGGTATGCATGGCAGCAATCCACGCAACACAAGCACAAATTCTGCTCTTGAAAAATATTTTTAATACGCTCCTTAAAGAAGTGTGATTTATAGCACTAAACTGCTCACTGTAACTGCTTTTGATCGTATTTTCAAATATATTGATAATCTCATTGAACAAACAGTGGAGGAGATAGTGAAACTAACAATCCCAACAATACGGACAGTTTACCAAACATTAATCGCAAGGATGAATCAAAATTCTTTTACAAAACGTATCACGATAAATGATAAATGACACGATAAATGCCGACCGCATTGTTGGGTTAGTTGCAATGTTGTACTGACGTGTCGAGCGCCACCATGAACTCTTTTTTTTTTTTTTTTTTTTTCCTCCACGCACACACACCCGCACACACTGCAGCAAGGATGAATCGACTCAGGCGGAGAGCAGCTAATTACATGCAAGTCAGCATTGCTGGATTTCCGTCCCCGCTCTCTGTAGCACCTCCGAAGAGATGACAGTAAGTTGGCAAGCCCTGCGTGCTGGAGGCTCCTCTCGTCCTCTCCTCCATCCCGCCATCCTCTCAGGATTCCCTCGGTTAGACTACGCACTTCAACGTTCGGACTTTCCACTTCTTCTTTTTTTTTTTTTTTTCTTTGCAGCACCAAACCAAAAAACTTCTGTGTGGTTTTTTTTTTTGTTTTTTTTTGGAGAGACTGGATTGTCGCTCTTTGCGTGAGCTAAATGAGACGTGGGAGTTTGTTTCTGACACTCACTGAAACGCCGCGAACGATCCGATGACAACTTAATCCGCCGCGGTCGTACCTTATTGCGGGGCTGAGCGCATTAAAGCTCCTCCAGGATATGTTATGCTTGTGTGATTCATAGGTTTAAAAAAAAAAGTGGGGATTTACTGTTTGATGAGTCAGGGTGAGTCACCAATTATGTAAAGACAGTGGACGTCAAAACAACTGTGGCGATTGTGAATTGAAACGTACAACAAAAAATGACTTTGCTTTTGAGATATAAGCACATTTATTTAAGAAAAGACAATCTTCTGGAAAATCCGAACCGAAAATATATATTTTTTATTTCTACTGTATCGTGGCACCATACAGCCGCTGAGCCAGAAAAGGCATGCAGAAAATATCTGAATGTTATTTTGTTTCTAGTCTTAGTTAATGTTCTTTAATTAAAAGAAGTTTAGGAAGTTAAACTTCCTAAAAGAAGTCCCTTTTTTTTTTGTGCCTATTGCGTCTTTTGGAAAGACGGAGGTGGTGACATTGTTGGCAAAAAACGGAAGAAATAAATCACTAGTGGCAAAAAAATGACAAGCCATTATTATTTTTTAGAAAAGTGACAATATGATGTGGGTGTGGTGATATTTTGCTCGCAAAACACAACTCGAATACATAAATAAATAAATAAATTACTCCATTTCGCAACAGGATATGAACTTGTACGCCTATGTTTACTTCCGGTAAACAGTTGGCAGGAGCGCGTGACATAAAAACAGATTGTGTTCTACTACTCAGATTTCCAAGCGTAGAATCATCAGCTCCAGACGAAACTTTTGGATAAAACAGAAAATGTCATACCACATATTCTACTGTATATCCGTTTTATTGGCGTCTAAGTTGTTCTCCGTTTGTGCTTCTCTGTGTGTGTGTGGGGGGGGGGGGGGGGGGGGGTGCGTGCGTGTGTGTGTGTGTGTGTGTGTGTGTGTGTGTGTGTTGAGAACTCTAAAAACAAAATCGAGTAAAATTCTCAACAAAGTCAAATTCTCCGGAGCCGCCCATCCAAACGATTCCTTTTGCATTCGGTACGTTATGGAATATCGCCCTGAAAACAGAGCGCTCCCTTTCACCTTTCACCCCTACGAGAAACAGAAATGGGGTAGAAAACGTGAAGTTGTTTTGGGGTTGTTGTTTTTTTTCTCTCTCTCTTCCCCATGAGGAGGGAGAAACAGAACGAGAAAGCGGGCGGAAAAGGCCTGGGTGAATCACACGGCACGTACACTGCAGCGGCTGAGGCTATTGCTGCGTCTTACAGAGGACATGAGTCATGGTTGTCGTGCAGCTGCACGAGGCAGGGGATTGCGCAACTTTCCCTGCTTCAGGAGCGCGGCTTTGGGAGGACGGCATCACAAGCGATCTTCGCTAGATAGTGGCAGGAATCTCTCATACTTCAGTGAGTGGCACAGATTTGGTGGTAAACCGCCTTAGTCTAGAGGCTCGACAGCCATTGCTAGAAATGAGAAGCCGGATTAGCGTCGTTAAGGGCGTGTGGGAGTTTAGGGTGCCGGTGTTTGCGTCTCCCACTTTTTCAGTCACTAGTTTGTGGAGTTTCTTCCTTCCACAGGATCTCATCTTAATTACATCATTTTAAGAAAAAAAAATTAAATAATAATTCTTCTAGTGGTTGGAGAACAAACACGGAATTATTTATCATCCGTTTAAACAGCCTAGAGCTAAAAAAAAAAAAAAAAAGAAAAAAAAATGTCATCTGTGTTCTTCTTTATGAATAGTTTTTGTGCGTCTCTTGTTACTATATGATTCTTGTAAATTGTACTGAAGTTTATAAAAGAATATAGGGATCATGTCCAGAACCAGAACCATACGCGGTGAAGCAGCATTCAGCTTCTATGCACCGCAGATCTGGAACAAACCTCCAGAAAACTGCAAAACAGCAGAAACGCCGAGTTCCTTTAAATCCAGGCTAAAACCCTGATCTGTTTAGGAGTTGCTTTCGACTCATATGGAAAATTGATCAATATGTCTGATGTGTATCGATGGTTTTGATGATAAGTGTTTGACAAAATGTAACGTTTGGTTCTGGTTTCAAAGTTGATGGCTACGATGTTTTTTATGATGTCGAGCACTTTGGACTGGCTTGTTGCTGAAATGTGCTCCACAAATAAGCTGTTTGATGGCTATAAATATTATCTAGAAGAAATAATTAAGTAGAAATTGTCCAAAACCAGCAGCTTTGTAATCCCACAACGAGAACAAGCCACAATCTTCTGAACGGACACATTACACCTTCTAAAAACTACAATTACATATATAGACACTGGCACACAAACATACTCACAACGTTTGAGACTTTCCGCATTTTGTCACGTTGTCAACCAAAAATAAATGTATATCGTTGCAATTTTATGTGATACACCAACATAGACTAATGCATAATTTCCAAGTAGAAGGAAAAAGATGGGCAGTTATTAAAATGTGTCACAAAAATCAAAAAACTGTGCTGTGTGTTTGAATAGAGCCAATCTGAGACAACACTTGGCAGATGTTTCAGTGGGTGTTTCTCTAACGTATGTCCTCATGTAGAAACAGATTATTTTTCACCAGCTTTTCGTAGCAAAACTCAAATGAGTTCAATCATATTCCATCAGAGCCACGGGCTTAAAAAGGCTCAACAGTCCGATAAAAGAAGGCTGGTTCCGGCTCGGTTCCGGGGACGACTGTGGCGCCTCTGGGGATGATGGTCAAAGAAGGATTTCACATACAACAACACAGTGTCTTCAGTCAGAGGCTTCTTCAGATTCTGCTGCAACACAGACTGCACAACGGGAGATCCCAATTGCCCACGGCCACCGCCATCTACAATAACTCGTTGAAGAATCTCGAAGGATTTGTGTTACAACATCATTTAAATTCCCTTTGGGACCAATAAAGTATCTGAAAATCAAACTGAGCATGAACCTCTGCCCCTGGTCTCAGGTCTTCTGTTGCTACTTGAAGGTTTTCTTCCAGACAACTTGACTGTTGGCCCAAAAGTTTGGTTTTGGGCCAACATTTTGGGCTTGTTTGACCTTTGACCTTCCTCTAGATGTTTGTTTCTGCATTGGAACTTGTCATGGCTCTTTCCTCTTGCCACTCTTCCAACCAGACCGGATTTGTGGAGTGCAGAAGCAAACAGTTACCCTGTCCACAGATTCTGCAGAAGATCACCATGGAGACTTTCTCGATAATACTTTTCTTGCCCCGCAGCTTCACAGTTAAGCTAGAGGACCAATGTCTTGGTTGTTTCCTTTTCTTTTCTATTTTAAAACAATGGATTGAACTCCTGAGACATTGACTTTCTTTTATAGTGGTTGTGTTTTTCAGCTTTTGATTCAGTGATATTTCTGTTTCATTGTGTTTTCTGTTCGTTTTTTTTTTTTTACTTTGTGAGGAACTTTGGTCAACGGAAAGCCAATGTTAGAAAGGAGCCTTATGAATAAAGTTTGATTTGACTCAGTCATACTCAGTCAAATTATAATGTATTTTCTCCTTACGCTTCAAAGTATGTGCTTTTGTTGGTGTGTCATAAAACAAAAACACAATAATAACATTAAGTTAAAAACTGTGATTGAAACATGACTGGATTTGAGCTGCAGAGTAAATAAAAACAAAGATGCTGCTCATTAGCCTAATAAGTGCATTTAAACAATGTTTTTGAATAGCTTAGCCTCAAAATTTAGTTATTAAATTCTGCTACTGCTTTTGTGGGGCTAACTATGCTAATCTGGCTTACATTTCTCCAATAAGCTCTTACTATGAAGTTAGCAATGATGCATTGAAAAACAAGAACACAACACATTCGCTTTAAGGCTGAGTACAGAAGCACGTTCACCCTGTCGTCAAAGGAGAACAAATATAAAGAAAAATCAACAGGATGGACACATTTAAGGTCACCACCTCTACATCTCCTCTTTGCTAATCTAGTTCGCATTGGAAACCTAAAGTTCAGCAACAACAACAAAAAAAGAAAAATACAACAGAAATATTTTCACAACCAGGTCTAGACGATGAGTGGGGGGGCGGGGGGTGAATTATTTAGTCATGAATTCAATGTATTCGCCAGCACAGATAAGGTTATGAAGTAATGATGGCGGAAGTGGGGAGGGGAGACACGCTCCGCTCCACCTTAAAAAGTAGAGGCTCGGAGCGGACAGCACCGCGGTGCTGAAATAGCTCCGCGCGACATCTGTACAGCGGCAGAGCGGAGCAGGGCGGGGTGAGGCGGGTTAGGGGGGTCCAGCGGGCTCTCTGTCCACACTTTAACGCTGGACGCCGGGCACAACACCGCAAAGGACACCTGGAATGATCTTTCCAGTGTCACATTGTGTAATCTCGGTGACGTTAGCGCGGGGAAAGGTTGGGGCGGCTTGGCGTGCTTTTTACGTGAAAATGGCGGCCGTCGCTGCTCACCCAGCCCACTGTAGCACATACAGGCTTAAATACAGTCACAACAAACGTGCGGGCGAAACTACAAACGAGTGCCGCATTATGGAGCGACACCCTGCCGTAAAAGACGAGACATTTCGATACGAGAGCGGAGGGGGGAGCTGACGGTCTCCTGCTAGAGGTCCAGAGTGAATGGGCTGGATGTCAGGGGGGGAGTGAGGGGGACAACATGACCCTCCAGTTTCCACACTGAGGGACAGAAATGACCACCAAAAACAAGCCCCCTCCCCCCCAAAAAAGCAGCCGCATTCCCGCTTCATTTCCGCCTTTTTTCTTACTTTAACATGGACTGCTCCTTCGCCTCCTCCTTCTTCTGTCGATCCATGACACCGAGGATGATCTTCCTCTCCTCCTCGGTGAGGTGGCTGAGGTCCGGCATCTCCGGCATGGCGCCGGCCGCTGAGGGAGCAGCGGCGGCGGCGGCAGCAGGGCCGGGGGCGCCCCGGGCCCCGTGTGGAGCGGACATCTTTTACCGAGCGGTCGCTGAAAGAATATCAAATAATAATTAAACAAATATATAATAGTAAATAAATGTTTATTCGTCTGGTCAATGTACTAAACTGGTGGTTAGGAGAAGGCACACACGGCATGACGTGACACGAGTTAGCTCGGTAGTCATGCACATTTTTCTTTTCATTCTTTCTTTCTTTTTTTTTTTTTTGGCTCACTGTGGTGCAGAAAATAAGTGTCAAAATGTTCTTCCTTGCAGCTGTTAAAGCTGTCACAGTGCGATTTAATAAGAGTCAAGCTGGTGGGGACTGGAGAGCCAAACGTATCTACTACTACTCATCAACATCTCTAAAAGAAGAAGAAGAAGAAAAAGGCTAGATTTCTCTGGAAAGAACCCCGGGTTGTAGGTTATAACCCTCAATCCAGGGGAAGGAGGAAGGGAGAGAGAAAAAACAACAGAAAATACAGTGTAAAAAGAATAACTCTTGCCTTTTACTTAGCAGACATGGTAAATCCTGTCTAACCCATCGCTGCCATCCTTCAGAGGGCTTTCGCTCGCATGTTGGAATAACAGATACCCGGCGCGTCCTTGTTTGCTTTCCCTTTGGAGCCCCGAGCCCCCCGCTGCCACTCTGTTCAGCTCGCTTTCCTCCAGGTTGGTAATTCTTGGAGATTTCTTAGATGCACAAAAATGGATGCAATGACAGAGAAAGTGGGGGGCGGGGGGTGGGGAGAGGAGGAAGGTTTGAGAGATACAGAAAGAGAGAGAGAGAGTGAGGAGGGAGGAGATGTGTGTGTGTGTGTGTGTGTGTGTGGGTGTGTGAGAGAAGGGTTGGGGGGGGGGGGGGGGGGGGTTCAGAGAGAAAGGGGGCGGAGCGGTGGAAACGTAGAAGCCAGAGAGGACGCGCTGGATGTTCATTGACAGCAGGCGCGACAGTGAGCGCGAAAACACGGAGTGGAGGTGAAGCTGGAGGAGGAGCAGCAGCAGCAGCAGCCGTGGCTGGAAGAGAGCTGATGCATATTTCATAAGCAGATCATGAGCGCTGACCGAGGGGACAAACGCGCGGAGGATGACTAGTGACGGGCGGCTGTGGCTGCAGGTGCGGCAGCGGTTCCGGTCAGTGCTTTCACACGCGCTCGCGCGGCAACCCGCGGGGCTTTTGTTGTCAGCTGACGTGACCATTTCTGTGACGTCGCATGAAAAGAAATACAACTCAAAGCGATTACACATGGAAGGACAGCTGTTGTTTCTTTTTTTTGTTCTTTGTCTTTTTCAATACACCAATATGAAAACGAGATGGTTCGATAATGTTTGAACAACTTAACATAAAAAAAAGTCAGCTGGGAAATTGTTTTTGGGGTTATGTTAGCTGGTTCAAATGTTTCAATCTTTGAAAAACTGCAACGTTTTTGACGATAAAATTGACAGGGCCGACCCGGAGTTTATTGAGGCCCTGGGTAGAGTTTTATTTGGATACCCCCTTCCAGAGGATAGTTTAAAGATGTAGGCATAGCAACCATTGGGGGGCAAGGTTTTTTTTTAACAATCACGCTTTTCCTTGATGATTCAAATGACTGTTTTTCCTGTATTTCACCAGCCAAGTCCAATTTGGACTCATTTCAATTCTAACACACAAAACTAAATACTATTAATTTTCTTTATGCATTAAAGCTCATGTCTCTAACACTTATCTGATTTTTAATACATCTTAAAAAGGTGCATCAACATACAGTATATATTGTCGTGTTTCTTGTTTGAAAATAGCCTTAGGTTTTCATTTTGATTCATTTCAAGAATAGAACTAAATATGTTTGTTGTATTTTGAGAACTGATCGGGGGGGAAATTGGCTCATTCCTATAAACCGTTACAGTGCGCATGAAATGTGAACACACACAGACACAGCTTCTGTGCTACCAGCAGAAATGATTCAATTAAGCATTTACTGATTTTAAATTTTTTTAAAAAATTATGACGATTTTCCGCAAACTGTCAACTTGCAGACTGGTACCGAGCTCTTGGCGCCCCAAATCAGCAGGAGCCACAAAATCTGCTTACAGCAATTTGGCACAAACACTCTGACCCTACATCAGGCAAGGCGAGTTCATTTGTAAAATACCATTTATGTGTACCGAGTAATTGGGAGTGAATTATAGAAAAACCATGACACGGAAGTTGGACACGTTAAAAACACCTAATGCATCAAAAACACAAAATTAATGAAAGGAATATCATTAAAAGAAAGAACGTGAAACCAAATCTAAACAGCTAAAAAAAATAAATAATAAAGCATTTGAGAAATTCAGTGATAAACGCGTCATTACGGGTTTGCTGCAGTAAACAGAAATGTTTTCAATCTTGATTGAAAAGAGCCAAAGACTTCAACACCTCAGTTCCTGACTCACTGTGATCTGTTCCCATCTCTACCGTCTTCGGAGCTGATCTCACTTTATTGGCCTCTTTATTTTTACTCGCACACGTTCTGAGATTTGACCGCCGATTCATAATGCAGTGAAGATGTGGGAAGTTTCTTGTCCAACTGACCAAAACTGCAACGAAAACACTTCTTTCAATAGTGACGGATTTTGCCACTGGCGCGAACCACGAAAAAGAAAATGACAGGAAGCAGTAGGAGGATGATGGCGGCGTGTTTTCTTTAATGACTTGTCGCGTCAACAGTTTATTGTATTTCTTATTTAATGGAAACAACGCAATTACAACATTGTGGTTTTTTTCAACATTAGCAGTATATTGACCACGTTTTGCATAAATCTGCAATGGAAACACATCTAGTGACTGCTGCTCCCGCTTAAACTTTTGCCCTTTGACGTGGTGCTACCAATGTAAACGAAGTCCTGCGAAGCTGGTAACAATCCTAAGTAGCAGAGCAAACATTCAATTCAGTTCAATTTATTTATATAGCACCAATTCACAATACATCATCTCAAGGCACTTTGCCATAATCAAAGAATAATTTTAATTCAGCTACTGTGGTGTATAAAATTTTAAACAACTTACCAAATGGCGCTGTAGGCTAAGACATGGGTGTAAATTTAAGATGCACCAAATCTTACTGTGAACTTTCGTTTTCCATTTCACAGTTTTGACAAACGCAAACAAAACACTTGGTTGTTTGTCGATCACATCATCACGCAATGGTGTTTCCAACAGAGGTGATCAAAAAGTCGACAGAAAATTGTTCACCCCACAAATCCAGGTCGTCTCCGCGCACCTGCACACACTCAAATTAATAACGCCACCACCAAGTGCTACCTCATAAAACATGCCCACGTATGGCAGCACAACAGGGTAAATTATCAAAAAAGAAAAACAAAGTAACATGGCTTTCATGCCTACATTTCTGCTTAGGCTTGTGCAACACTAACCTGGTAAAAACCAGACGCTTGTTCTATGCTTTGCGTCGTACAGAGGATCTGGACCCCCGGCTATTGAGACACAATTGGAGGTGTGGAGTCTGTCGAAGTCTAAAATTTTATCCAGTTGCTAGTGTTTGTCCATGCCGTATGCAACACGCCAGTTCGGCGCAATGAAACCGCCTGCGCCATAAACAACCGTTTCCCACCGCGGAGAGAGAAGTGCCGAGCCGAACGAGGCGGCTGTTGATGTCGATTCAGTATTTTTGAAAGCTCGATCGACACTGTCCGAACGGCTTCCTTCACTTCCTCCGCTGCCACTGCTAAAAATGTAGACTACAATTCTAAAACGGCGCAGAAAATCGACGGCACTGTTCCCGGTAGAAATTCTACCGGAGGGAATCCGAGTTAAAAGTTATCTTTGTCAGTTATCACAAACAAATTGCTGCAAACTGAATGAATTCAGCTGAACTTTTTTTTTTTTTTTTACAACTCCACCGCTTCTGATGAACCTCCACTAAATTCTTAAAACTTTGAGCTAACACTTTAAACCATTTTAAAAAAACAAACAAAAAAAAAACGACAAACAATTCAAGTTCAGATGAAAATATGAACCTGTCAGACTTAAAACACAATCAGACTGTGTTTAAGTCTGATTCAGGATCAAACTTGAACACAGTCAAGCGTAGCAAACATAAAAGAAAAGCAACAAAAATCAATTATTACATTTGAATGTGATAAGACTTCAGTGACAACATCTAGGACATTTATTTAAATATGGAATCAAACTGTAGAAACTAAAGAGTGGTGAAGGGACATAAGAGAATCTTAGAACCAGATTTATTTAAACCAACTTTATCTTTTTTTATTTCCAACATAAACAACTCCACTGAAGTCTTTCATTTTCCATGGCTCCAAAGTGAGGACCGGATGTACCATGAGCCTTAATAACAATCTGACTGACTCATGTTGTGTATTTACAGTACAGCTGACTAACATCCACAACACAGCCACTGGCGCTCGTTTTCCATCCACATGTGAATCCTCGCAGTTTTAGATTCCAAGTACGAGTCCTTGGTGTCTCCACCTCACCACCAAACAGGAAGTCCTTCTGCCTCGCGAGCGGGATCTATTTCACCACACTGACGACATGTTTCTCCTTCTCAGACACCACAGGCACGCTTCCTGGTTTGCTGTGCTTACGGACGTTCATCTCCCTGGAAAAACAACAGAGGAGCCATGAATTACTCAAACTGCTGGTGAAACGAGTCAGGAACAGGCAGAGTGAGAGAGAGGAGAGAGAGAGGAAAGCAAACAAAGACGAGGAACAGATTGAATGTGTGACTGTTGGACTAACAGCTGCGTCACACACTGGTGCTTTCGAAAACCAATGCATAAAAGTGCAGATTTAAAATCTTTTATGCATAACAGTATGTTACCAGAAAGTTTGTAAAACAAAATATGAGATTTGCAGTTAGAATTTGAGAGGATCAGAGGTTAAAAAAATACATAAAATAAAAAAATCTGAAGTGAACATATGGAACGATGTATTTCTGTTTATGGAACGAATCTGTCTAAAGAAACCAAAGAGAGTAAGATCTATTTTTACTTGTGAGAAAATAATAAAATATTATATTCTATCAAGGTACAAAGATAATACATGTTTTTTCTATCTTTAAATGCACACATTGTCTGTCTGTTTAAAGAAGCGTCTATATGGGTATGATGTTTACTTGCTTATGCTATAGCGAATTGACGTTTGAGAGAAGAGGTAGACTATATATGTTTTGTTTTTCCATTCAAAATGTGGCTTGTTCACTTTAAACTGTAAATGAATTAAATAAACAAATTTGCAAAGTCTTATGTCTGATATATTATATTAAAGCAGTGATGCAAATCAGAGAATAAGCTGCGATTCACAGGAGGGAAGGGCAAACCGGGACAATCGATCCGCCATCCGAGCTGTAAATGAGTATGTAATGCCTGTCGCGGCTACGTCAGAGCGGCCCGATCCCATCTGTGAAATTTTCCATCAGGACAACTGCGTAGGTCACACCTTCTCCCTGGCACCAGCCCAAATCGCTACCTCTCCCTTAAACGGAGGCAGCAGGGGATTCCCATCGTTTCTTCCCTGTGTGCTGCCGGGGGAGAAAAAAAAGAAGAAAAAGAAACTGGATACGCACTTTCGCCGGCGGGCCTCCTTCATGACCCTCAGCTCGTTCCTCTGGTGGTGGATGACCTTGGGCAGGTGTCGGTGGCGAGCGATGCGCTTGATTTGTGGGTGGTGCTGGAACTTCTCCTTCAGCTTCTGGCTGTAGTGAATGGCCTGCTTCTCTCTGGGAGACAGCTGTGTCAAAAAAAAAAAAACAGGGAGATGGAGAAACACAAATATACATGAGCCCAATTAGTTCATCAAGAAATGACTGAAACGTCTGTTAACACTCCCCGGTTTTCACAACCAATTCTCAGTGGGTCAATATTTTCATTTTGTCAAAATGCTCTGATCACTACAAGAAAGCCCTGATTAAAACAACATTTGAATGGCGGACACAATGTGTGTCAAGAACTAAAACCTCAAACATGAGGTTCAGGATGGATCGACATACAGACATGTCAAAAGGCCATTAGCTTTAAATATCAGCAGTAGAGAACACTCTTCATTTAGTATAAATCCAGAGTCGGCCATCCAAAGCTTAAAGCCAACGGCACCTAATGGCTCAGAAGGGCAAAAAAAAACAAAGTCCATTCTACCAAAAACAAACTAGAATCTCAAAAACCTCACAGCAGCCTATGCAAACATAGTTTTATTTTGTGAACTGGTAAACCATGTGGGTGGATATTCACACAGAAAGTAAAGATTAACACAAGAAATTGAGGTTGGAGGCGGTTTCATACAGGAATGATCCAGGATAAAACTTGGTAGAGCTTCAAACGAAGCGTTTAAAGCGAGCTCAGCTGAAACTGATATATTTGTGTGTCGTTACAAGTCAAATCAATTTTACATCAACAAAGTTCAACTCACTTGTAGGCCTGTTGCCATAAACAATAAATCAATTCATCGCATGATAAATTAAAATTATCGACCTCACTTTAATTTATCGGCTTTATCGTTTCTTTCTGCCTTTTCCCTCTTTCTATTGATGACACTGGCTGAAAAAAAGGCCCGTCTTCTCTATCTAAATCTAATGATTATTGAAGGGCAATATAGTATACAGACTTCATAATCTGCACTCTTTTGGTTGAACGTAGTTTTTGTTTCCACTTTGGTTTTATGTTGTGTTTAGTTTTAACTCAAGTGCATTTTTTGTTAATGGAGACCGAGAGTCCATTTTATTTTTTGTTCCAGTGTTCTTTTGAAAATAAAGTGCATTTACTTTTGGCAGAATGTGCCTGCATTATTATGTCATGACCATTACATGAGTTTAAAATGGTCTTCAAACAATATTGTTGTTTGTTGCAACAATTTCCGAGACAATTAATCGCTCAGCAAAATTTGTCATCGTGACAGGAATACTCGCTTGACCGTACAATGCTGATCCGTAGAGTTGAAATGACTTCGGAGCGACAAACTCGTTTAAAAAACAAATCAACGTCTGTTAAGAACGTGAAACCAGCAGCTCGACAACATGCCCACCTCCGTTTGGCCCATGAAAGCCACCGTCTGGTGACTGCCCTCCTCCGAGGCTTTTATTCTAATTAGAAGCAATGTTTTATCTGGGATTCAATTTGAGGGGGAACAGTTGGTACAAGCTGATCCTGTTGCACCAATCTAATCCCTCTAAAATAATAATAATAATAAAAAAAAAGTAAAACTGGGAGATTCCTAGAGAGATCTCAGTGGATGTCTGATCAACAGACGGTTTGTATCACCCAAAACTGATCAAAGACCAATCAGGATCAGGAAAACTGCTAGAGGAGGAGGTACCTGAGATTATGTCCTCCAGTTTTCTGGATCATCAACACCATCAAGCAGAAGTTTAGTTAAGATGGAGAGGGATTCCAAGGAAGTCCAACAAGTCTATAGAATCGTGGGCTCATAAAGACATTCTCCTAAAAAAAAGTCAAAACCTCACTTTAACCATTATTTTAAAACACTGAAGATTGAAAAAATAAAAAAATAAAAAACGCTCATGCGTTTGCTACATTTTCTGAAATTCAGTGGGTACGCTCGCCGGCAGCCGTGACGGTCCTGATCAAATCAATCAATCACATTTTATTTGTATAGCACATTTCAGCAGCAAGGCATTTCAAAGTGCTTTACATCATATCAAACACAGAAACACAATGCAACTTAGAATCAACAATCAAAACACGACATTAAGTCAGGTTCCATCAATAGATTTGTAATTGATTACGTTTCAAATACAATTTAGACAGGTGGATTTTTAGTCGAGTTTGCATCCATAAAAGATTTACCTGTTACACTCCTACTGTGTTATATGGAACAAAATACCTATTGCTATTTTCATTCCCACTCACAATCACACAGTTTAAAACGATGTAGAGGCATTTTAATGCATCACTGGAATCCAAATCTGAAGGCTTTTCTCTCAATTCTGTTGGTTCAGTCTCAGACTGGTAGGGTTATTTAAAATTTACCCCCATAAAGTTTTCCTGCATTTCTTCATATACAAGAAAAATAATTCTTATTCCATTTCCACTAACAACCAAACAGTAGCATCAGCAATCAGTGGCTGAATGAGGCATAGCGCACGTGACGAACCGAGTCGCTACTGAACTGTAAGTCTGCCTCCCAAAATTGCCCCACTTTAGCATTTATTGAAAAAAAAAAAAAGTTAATATTTAAGTTTCAGGTCAGAAAATGTTTTGTGGAAGTGTTTCACTAAGTGATATTCCAAAGTGATGGCCCAAAATAAGTTACCACAACAGTTCTTCTACAACAAAGAATAAACAGAACATGACTGAATATATAAATTTAACCTCGAGTCCAAACGTTCCAACATGTTGGGGAAACTTCTAAAAAGTGAGTCGCAGCAGTCAGGAGAGTCTCTGTCTGTCCAGAGTAATGCCTTCAGTCCCCCGACTAACCTTTGATTCAGCATCTCGGCGTTTCTTGATAATTAAAGACGCTCTCAGTAGAACTTCACCGTTAATGCTGCGTTACGTTCAAAGTGGCCTCCGTTTAAGTGATTGGCCCATTTCAAAGTGCTGATAGGAGCAGCGCTTGTCTGATCTATTTAAGTGCAGAGCCTGCAAGTAAATCTCCCCGTGCACAGTGACAGTGAAACAAGTGCCAAAAGCAGCCCGCCTCCACCAGCGAGCTGCATTAAAAGAATAAGCAGGAGCGAATCTGATTAGGAGTGAAAGACGGCTGCTGGAGATCATCTTAATAATCTGGCAGCAAACCGTTGTTTGAGGCAACAGAGCATTTCTTGGGAAGTCTTAACAAGTCCCATGCGACAGCCGAGGACGCAATATTATTAACGTAAAAGCAGATATTATTGACAGAATCCAATTGATATCAAATGTTTCCAATCTGAGCTTTTCTTTTCAGGCTTTCCTTTCATCAGGAGACACTGTGCCAACAGGAATATAGCACTTATTGAGAGTAATTGTACCCTAAGTCAGCATCCATCAGTGCATTTGGCAACGGTCGTCCCCCGTAGCGTAGCTGCTGGCAGAGTGGCCCACTGTTACAGTGCGGAGGCGGGCCCGGGGCCAAAAAGAATGCAGCCAATTCATAAAACTGGCTCGAGTAATAAAACCTGACGGAGATACGAGATATTAAGACAGCTGAGGAAAATTCAGCTGCTGATCAGCATGTAGACATTACTATTAGTAATGACCCGGGCCGCGTGCCAACAGGAAACTAAGCAAAAAATAAATAAATAAACTCACCACTCCCAGTTTCTCCGCCGCGTTCGCCTTCCACAGCCGGATGTTCATTTCGTCCGAGCCGCTCAGGACGTACTTGCTGTCCGCCGACCACTTTACGCAGATGACGTGCTGCATGCGCTTGGTGTGGTAGACTTCTCTGCAAGCACGCCCAGAGACATATTGCACCGTAAGCTTCTAAAAGCCGGATGGGCCAGGTTTTAAAAGCGGCGAACGCGACGAGAACCGACCTGCTGCTTGCAGAGTCTTTGGGGAAGATGCGGATGGTCTTGTCGAAGCTGGCGGAGACGAACTCCCGTCCGGTGGGAGAGTAGTCGACGTCCAACACGGCGGAGACGTGGTCCACGTGCACTTTGACGGGATTCTCCAGATACCTCATGTCGTATGTGTACAGGCTAGTGAGTCAACAGGAAGCAACGCTAACGTTAGAGTCTGCATCTTTGGTACAAACCAGGAGGTGTAAGCGACATTTGAGCTACTTGTGTGATGACGAGAGCTGGCAATCAATTTAAAAAATTTAATCAGATTTATCACCATGCTTAACTCGGGCAGAGTTAAGCATGGATCATCTTGAAATGTAAAAATTCACACTGTCCTAAAATCTTTTACAGTCTCAAACCAGATATCTCAGTTTTCCAAGTAAAGAAGTAATGTTTGTTTCAAACATGATGTTTGAAACAAACATTACGTTGTTTCAACGTAATTCAGAAATGTTAGCTGTAAGCTGGTTGTGCATCGTTGGAAGGGTAATTCATCATGCCATTAAATACATACTATATTGGTTTTATTCAGCACAGTGTTCTTTAAACCTTGCTCATCTTTTCACTCGCGTTTGCAACTCTGCGCTGCTGACCGCAGTACAAGACCTTGTAAAGTGTGGCAGTGAACTAAGTAACCCTCTCCAGGAGAGAGGCTGAAAAGTCAATAAATATAGCAACAAAGTTGCTAAGTTAGCAACAGTGGAGCAACGATTGTTAACCACGTTAACCACATTTTTGACAACTTTTCAGCACAACCAGTACAGACCTGAAAACTTGCTGCACCTTTCTTACGATCCCGCCTTAACAGAGCCAGTCATTTCTGTTGAATTAGACTTTTTATCTCAAATTAAAGGTAGAAAATTATTTAAAAGGATCTACATGCTTTTAAATTCACTATTTGTCTTATTAAATATTTTCAATAATTACACAAACCAGAAGCTGTTGAAAGAATAAACAAAATCCAATTCCCTCTTAGACTCACTTGTAGTCTTCATTTGCACAAGTGAAGTAGTAAGCTTCCATTGGGTTCCAGCTGATCGTGTTGGTCCTCATTGTCATGATCACCTGAAGGAGAAGCAGAATTTTTTCAATATGAACTTCAAAGAAGGAGAAGAAAGAAGAAGAATGACCCACCTTTTTAAGAGGTGTTGATTCCCTCATGTCATATAAAACTATACTTCTGTCAGAGGCACAGCTGCCAAGGAGCTCCGTCTGTGGAGAGGAAAATGATCCAATTGGACTAAATCAGCAGGTTTCATATGAAACAGGTGCAGTTCCAGAATGGTGTGCTATGTCTCACCTCCACAGGGTTAAAACGGACGGAGCTGAAGCTGTCCACGCCCCAGGTGAAGGAGCGGATGGGGGTGCTCCTCTGCTCGTCCCAGATGTCCACCTGGTGGCCGCATGTTGCAAACACAGCGCTCTTCTGGTGATGGTCCAGTCCTGTGAACACGGCCTAAAGAGGGATGCGTCTCTTTAAGCAAAAAGAAATCATAAAGCAGGAAAAATTTGTCCTGATGAATAAAATTAAAGAGGCGTTACCTTGCCGAGGATGGTGTTAAGAGGCTCCTCCTCCTCTCCGTAGCCCGGCGCTTCCATTTTCCAATGTTTGATGGTTTTGTCATCTCCGATCTGTTACAATCAAGGATAGGTTTTCATTAAGGGGAGCACTGATTGCAGTTTACTGGCCGATCATCAATCTATGAAAAAGACTCATTTGTTAATTTCAATTTTGGCAGATACCAATTTTTTTTGTCTGGGAAAAAAAAACAAAACAAAACAAAAAAAACGATAAATATAGTAAAGTGGCTAAGTCGGTCAGACCTCTCTCTCATGACAAAGCAAAAGAGGACAGTGGCCGATTTTCAGATATTTGCAGATAAGATAAGGTCAGTGGATAAGGTCCGTCTCACGTGTTAGTATCAGTCGCTTGGGGCTGATTTATTGGTGCAACTAAGCCTGGAAAGGTAACAGATTTTGCTGTAGAATCTTTTATAAATCTTTTATGGTTGTTTTGAAACAATTTTCAAGTATTATTATGGCAATAGCCCAATAATGCAACAACACATTCTCAAAGATCATTAAGCTTTAAATTCTAATGAGCATTTAACACTGGAAGACATCTTAAAGGTCCAAAATAAATAAAGCGACCGAAACAACAAATAAAATTAATTTTGTTTGTCACAAAATTATCCTTCAAAAAAAAAAAAAGGGAGGCTAGTCGAGACCAATGTGTCAGACTGAAGACTTTAGTCATCCAGGTTTTGGTGGGAAGACACAAGAAAAAAAAGATTAAAAAACGATAAATCGATGCAAATGGAAATTATTGAGCTGATTTCAATTTATTATGCGATTAATTGATTTACTGTTTATTGTGACAGGCCCAGGTGCACCCCTAGTTCTTATGCTGCTGATACTTAAAAACAAACAAGCTGAAGGGAAAAATGTGAAGATGATGAAGTAGACTGCTTACCGTAAAGAAGGAAGAACCGCAGTATCTGACGACCATTCCCCGGACAAACCCTTCATGTGCCTGGAGAGTGCGGACGCACTCGTGTTTGGTAAGATTCCACACTTTGACCTACAAACACATTATATATATATATATATATATATATAAGCAAACAGAGTGCATGAAGCTCCTCGACTTTCAAGGGCTTCAACGGCTTACCTCGCCATCGCAGGAGCCAGAGAGCAGGGTGGAGAGACTCCGGGGGTGCTTGGCCAGACAGTTCACCCCGTCTCTGTGTCCGTCCAGGGAGGCCAGAAAAGGCTTGGCAAACACGCGCTCCAACTTCGTGGCGTTCAGAGCCCGAGTGTACTCTCTGCTCACCTCGAACGGATGAAGGGAGGGGTCGTAGTTCCTGGGGACTGACACGGGGACAGCAGTCAAAGGTTGGTACAGCAAGTTGCGTCGCAGAAGAATTCACAACCTTAAACTATGAACATTTTTTTTTTTTACCAAAAAAAAAAAAGAAAAGATAAACCGAGACTCTAAATTCTTTCCGTTGCTCGAGGAATGCTGTCCTGCTTTTTTTTTTTTTAATGTGCCACTGGTCCAACACGCCTGAATCAAATCGCTTAAATAGTCCTGCTAATGACCCAACTGTTTGATTCGGAGCAAAGGAAAGCTAAAAGAAATGAACGTCACACGTTTTGTACTTAAAAAAAATAAAATAAAAGCTACTCAACAACTAATTCCAGCTTTGTGTTGGTTCTGTCGTATAAAATGCCAATAAAACACACAGAACTCTGGAGAGGCAACGAGACAAAAAGTTTAAAACTTTTAACTTTAGTTATTTTTGGAATGGGGTTAAATGTTTTAGAGTTTAACATAAAACTAGTTATGATAAACTCTTTCTATTTTTACCATACATAACTACTGTTCAATACAAAGCTGCTAATGCTGGTGTTGTCGCTGCAAGAGAAGATCAGAAGTTGATGTTTATGCTAATCGTTAGCCTCTGGAAGCTAACAGTCACGCGCTTACCTCGCTGAATATCGTGTTTAGTTTCCCGGACATAATCATCCGGGTTTCTTGAGAGGACCTTGACCTTCATTTGGTTTCAGAGCCAAGAGCAACGCCAATACAAAAGAATGTTTAATAACAATATCTTAATGTTCGTGCAAAAAAAAAAAGAGACTAGCCGACATGTGTTGATAGTGAAGAAGCGGCTTGGTCTGCTCGCGTTGCATTGTGGGACATCCGCGCCTGTTGATTGCGTCACTGAAAGAAACAATAGTCAAGTTAGATATTTTAGAAAGAGAACGAACCGGAAATAATACCGGAAAGGCGTCAATTTACAGACTTTAGTGGCAAGTAGGAGCACGCGAGGCTTAGGGAGTATAAATGAGATTTGTTAGCGTGAAAAACTGCAGTAGCAGCAGAAGCTCGCGCTGAACACGTTTGAAAATTACATGTACACTTATAACATTCACCTAATAGGGAGAAATGTTAAGAAATGACTGTTTTCAACTAAACTGTAGGTGTCCCAGTTATAATTATCATACGCTTGGACAATACAGCCCAAGATATCTCTGTTCATTTCTCCTTTCAGTCTCCTTAGGATGCTTGGTGCTTTTTTTCCCTTCACCTCCCTTCAGTGTTTGTATCGATCCAAGTCTGGAAGCTGAGGTGACCATGGAAAAAGATAGATTTTTTTAAAAATTATTAATTTATTTTTTTTGGCCTCACAAAATGACTACCGTTTATCAATACAATATTTTAGTTCAATCTCCTGGAATTTCAAGATGTCACATGTTCTAACATTTCCTGATGCAACGAACATTATTTTTTCTCTAATTGTCTTTATTTCACGATGGATGGATGGATGGATGGATGGATGGAGAGAGCGAGAGAGAGAGAGAGAGAGAGAGACAGACAGACAACGGGCTGGGACTCGAACCCGTGACGGCCGCGGTAAGATGTGGGGCTCGGATTCGAATTATTTTGAAAGTACATTCCGGAAGTACAACTCTGAGGAATACAACATGACATTTATCTAATCGGTTCCTCGCAACAAGGTCGAGCCGGAGGAGTGTGAGACTTGACACTTGTCGGTGGCGATGAGTTTCGCCTCATGTCAGAAACGTGGCTCGGCGTCCGACGTGCCGTGAATTTCAGGCGGTTTCCTCGTATCTGTGCCATATCTAAATGTTGTCGCGGAGTCCACCAGCCGTTTCACTGTTACTGAGTTGTTGGGGGTTTTTTTTGCGTTGTTAGGAGCTCAGCCAGCTGCGGCGGAGGAGGCTAGCTGAGCTCGGTTACCTGCTAAGGATGAGCTCCGCACCGAATCACCGTGACGCTACAGAGACAGCAGGGCAGCCCAGAAAACACGTCTCCGTCGCCGGACACGTCCAGCAGGTCTTCAGCCATGTGAAAATAGAAAACCTGGTGGCGGGACTGAGCGGTGGTGTGGTGTCCACTCTGGTGCTTCACCCTCTGGACCTGGTGAAGACCAGGTTTGCAGGTACAGCGTGAGGATCGGCTGTTCTGGATGTTTTTTTTTTTTTTTTTTTTTTTGAACACCTTCACTAAGATATGAACGTCTCTTCCAATGCAGTGAGTGACGGACTGGAGTTGAGGCCCAAGTACAGCGGTATTCTTCACTGTATGAAGAGTGTGTGGCATCAGGAGGGAGTGAGGGGTCTGTACCAAGGGGTGACCCCCAACATCTGGGGCGCGGGCTTGTCCTGGGGCCTCTACTTCTTCTTGTATGTATAAAACCTGCATCAGGACGACTTCACCAGCAACAGTGACATTCAGAAATCTGTTGATGTACGTTTTCCCTCTGACTTTCCAGCTACAATGCAATCAAAGGCTACACTAAGGAAGGCCGTCAGGCTGAACTGAGCCCAGCAGAGCACCTGGTTTCAGCGGCTGAAGCAGGTTAGAGCCGACCGCTCAGCTGGATAACTCTGCTCAGAACTGGATGCAGCCGAGACACGGGGCGTACGGAAGTGACTGCACACCCGTTTTGTTTATTATACTTCCTAAGGAGGTCACACTGGTTTGTTTGTTTTCTGGATAAATTTAGCTCGGGTAATAAAATTGAAGCTGCCACACAATATTTCTGTGTAAACAGACGGATCCAGGTAGGATAACGACATCATTCTGAGCTCTGAATCACTCAAGTAGCATGTAATGCCAAGGAACGGAGTGCAAATTCACTTGCACCTGCAAAACAATCGAGCAAAACGAAAAATCGCAACAAAATGCTGTATTTATTCCAGATATTTTATTACTTTATTTGATTTCTTTCTCTTTTTTTTTTTTGCAAGACGATTCAAGTTGATTACTATAAACAGAATAAAAAATAGCTTTGAAAATAAGGTAGTGATCCACTAAATATGTGGTAAAGGGACATTAGCATCTAATTTTGAGATTAATATTTTTTTTGAAACAAGCAGCACCAAAGCCCTATCTTAAAGACTTTATGTATTTTTCACATTCTTACAATCAGTCTTTAATTCACGCAACCATTAAAACTTCAAACTATGAAATGAGTTGCTTTTTGTTTTCTTTTTTTTTTGCACAAATTAACTATATCCTTCTTAAAATATATATTTTTCTTCTACTCCTGTTTAAGAAAGGTTTCATGTCAAAGCCTGAGATATTGGCCGTAAGTTTATGGTGAACATTTGATTTATTTAAATCTTTTTTTACTCGGCATGAAGTGCTGCTGAGAAAGCTGGATCTGGAGAAAAATGTTTATATGACAAACGAGTAGAAACCTATTAAAATCTTAATTGTGGTACTGAAATACTTTTTTAATATTTTTCTTTTGACAAAACTAACCTATTGAGTTGCAGCCAGACCTGGCAGAACATTAAAACAGTGTGTTTTTAGAGCGGTGTGTGTGTGTGTGTCTGTGTGTGTCAACTTGAGAGGCTCTAGCAGACCTTTAGAGTCTTGTTTCCTGCTTCTTCTTCTCAGGCATCCTCACTCTCACCATAACCAACCCGATCTGGGTCACCAAGACCCGACTGGTTCTGCAGTACAGCGCCGACCCCACCAGTAAGCAGTATAAGGGGATGGTGGACGCCCTGGTTAAGATCTACCGCCACGAGGGCCTGCCAGGACTTTACAAAGTGGGACATTTTTTTTGTGGACTTCCATGCGTGACATATGAAATGTGTCTGATGATTATAGATGCTAGATTTTGTGCCATGAAAGAAAAACGTAAAAGTCCAACAGGAAAGTCATAATTGCAAGTTTTATAGTAGTAATCATGAGGTTTAAAGCCGTAATTATGAGCTTTAAGGTCATCATTTGAGGGTGAGTTGTTGTTACTTTTGGAATAAAAGCCATAATTTCACCTTTCGGTCATAATTATGAGATCCAGTCAAAATTATGAGTCATAATTTCAACTTTCAAAATCATAGTTTTGATTTTAGTCATAATTTTGAGGATACAAGTCATCATTTTGACTTGAAAAGTAATTATTATGAGAATGCAGTCCACAATTTTAACTTTCCAAATCATAATTATTAATAATCATACTTGAGATACATTCGATTTCGTTCAGTGTCTCATAATCATGACTGTAAATTAGAAAGTCAAAATTATGACTTTGTTTTTATCAACAACAACAAAAAAAGATGACTTTATATCTCATAAGAAGTCTGCCTTTAAAAATCGGAATTATAACTTCCTGTTGAGCTTTTAGTCTTTTCTTTCATGACCTGAATGAGCTTCCATACTTCCCTGCCGTCACTTCGGCAGGAAATAGTCATCCCCCACTAGGGGGCATCATTACTCATCACACGCATACCTCCAGCTGAAGTAAAGTCCGGTTGTGTTCTGCAGGGTTACGTTCCGGGCCTGTTCGGTACGTCTCACGGAGCCCTGCAGTTCATGGCCTACGAAGAGCTCAAGAGAGACTACAACAAATACAAGAAGGTGCCTTCAGATGCAAAGTTGGTGAGTTTCAAACTTGGGGTTACGCTGGATAAAGTCATCCCTTCCTTCTTCCTGCTCACCCTCCTCTCCATCGTTCTCTTATGAGCAGGATGCTCTGGAATACGTCACAATGGCAGCGCTGTCCAAAATATTCGCCGTCGCCACGACGTACCCGTATCAGGTGGTGAGAGCTCGGCTCCAAGACCAGCACAACAGATACGGCGGGGTCGTGGACGTCATCGGACGGACGTGGAGGTACGGATCTGCCGGCACCGGTCGATTGGACCCGGCTTCCTTTTCACCCTCATTATCTCCTCCCCTCCCCGCAGAAACGAAGGAGCTTCGGGCTTCTACAAAGGCGTCGTCCCAAATTTGATCCGCGTCACGCCGGCCTGCTGCATCACTTTTGTGGTTTATGAGAACGTGTCCCGCTTCCTTCTGGGGACAAAATGAGAGAGACAGAGAGGACCCGGCATGGACAGCCACACGGGGCGTCAAGCTCCGGCTGAAACGTTGGAGACAAAGAGGGGAGCGTGTTTTCCCCCCAGAGGCTTTCCTTAAGTACGTGGAGATGCGTAGAAGTGAGAGGAAAAATAGTCAAAGCTTCAAATCAACTAACTCATTTTCGGTCAAACATATTGGAGGCGGATTGGGGCCACTGAAGTAAAAGAATTCTGACTTTAATCTCAGAACTTTGGCTTTTTTTTTTTCTTAGAATTTTGGAAAATAATTTCTCGTAATTTAGAATTTTTTTTTTTCTCCCAGAATTGTGACTTTTTTTTCCTCAAAATTCTGACTTTTGAACTTAGAAGATTAAAGTCGGAATTCTGAGAGGAAAAATTCAATCTGAATTGTGAGATTAAAGTCAAAACTCTGACTTTTGAACTCAGACGATTAAAGCCGGAATTCTAAAGAAAAGTCAGATTTTTCAGAGAAAAGTCAAAAATCCTGAGATTTAATCCTGAATTCTGAGTCACTTTTTTTTTCAGTGGCCTCAATCCTCTTCTGTGAAAACATGACGGGAATACGTGTCCGATTTAAGCGCACAGTTAGTTCGTGGGGATGTGTTGCTTCAGTTTGTCCCTTTGGAAATGATATAAATGTGATACGGTAACTATTATTTTCAAACAAGAGGGGCATAGTGTAACGATGTGTGGTGAATTCAGCATTCTACCACAGAGGGAGTTTTGTTTATGTTTTCTGGCAACAGAAGGACGAAAAACAAAAGTGTATTTTTAAAGCTTGATCATCAGCATCAAGATCTCAGGTCTCCAGTTTTACCTTTATTATCAATTATCCATGCATGAACTGCAGCATTGATGATGCTTCTTCCATAACGTAATTTTTTCCTCATTACACAAACTTAAGTGTGTTGTTTTATGGCATTTTGTTATGAAATGTGAAGTGCTTTATTAGTGTGTGAACACAATAAATGTTTTATTTTTGACCTATTTTACTGCAGGGTGTGGTCTTTGGTTCCAACGCGTAATTCCACATTTTTCCAGGCTGCCAGTTTCCAGGCTTCCCGACTTCTATGAAGACAGTTAAATGTTTTTGGGTATTTTTTACCCCTCCAGGGGGTCTTTTGTGGGCTCTAGTGTCCCTTATATGACAATAGGCTGACAGGAAACGGGGAAGGAGAGAGGGGAAGACATGCGGCAAATGTCGTCGGGTCCGGGAGTCGAACCCGCGACGGCCGCGTCGAGGACTCAAGGCCTCCAAATATGGGTCGCGCTAACCGCTACGCCACCACGGCACTCCCCGACAGTTAAATGTTTAATACAGAAATTTTACAATGCTTTTATCATTTGAAACCTGTAAAAAATAAGTGATTTTTTTGTGCAGCCTTAGACCACTATTCAAGAATGGCACAAGCTTGGTTTTCCAGCCTGAGGTTTATAATATACAACATGTATAAATGTCACAGTAAAATTTTCACTGCCTTTCAAAAAAAAACAAAAAAACATAAAAATTAAATTCCTCTAAAAAGTGAAGGTACAAAATAAAGTCATTTTTTTAAGCAACCATGTTTTTCCTTGTTTCATACTTATTAGGTTCGCAAACCTTCATGCAACAGCATTTTTTTTTTTAGTGCGCCCATTTGTCGTGAGATGTTGATGAAGATGACTTGAATGCAGAAACGCTGAGGCAGTAAGTAGATTTGAAGATTTAATGATTAAAAAAAGAGAACAAAACATGGGAGTATGGGAAGAACAAAAAAAAAAAAAAAATCCAGGGATCACTGACCAGCAGGGTCCTTGTGTGTTATTCTCACACAAGGAGGATAATAACGGGAGGAACCAATAAGGAGTGACTGAGAATGAGACGTATATTTACAGGAGGTTGATTATTGAACAAGGAACAGATGGCTGATTAAAAATGGGTTGCAGGCGTGAGGGAAGAGAGAGAAAATGGCACAGGATACACAAACTGGTAACAAGAAAAAATGAATCCAACACTAGCAAATACCTAGACATAAGGAACATAATTAAACTAAAATAACTATGAAAGGACTGAAGCAAAGAAAAGCAGAAACATGGTTGATCTAACGACTAGAAACTAAGGAACACTGAAATAACAAACAAACCCAAAAATGACTCAAACAACCCAAGATTGTGACGCCGACTTGGTAAAGTTTTAAATGAGTGACCCGTATCCTGTATCGCCGAGAATACACACAATAAAGTCCAACAGGAACAAAAAACAATCAACATTTAGGACATTATTTCTAGTTTTTATGTCTCAGATCTACGATGACTTACTTGCGTCCTCCCCCTACAGAAACCACTTCTTTATTTGAATAAAATATTTTTTGTTTAAGCGTCTGTAGGTGAAAAGAAAACGTTCAGCGAAATTGTAACGTTCAAGAATAAATCCACATTTTGTCGACCCTCGGTTGTCAGCTGGAAAGTTTTGGCCCATGTCATAAAAAAAAAAAGGACGTTTAAAAAAAACAAAACAATGGACAAACAGATGGGTGGGTTAATAATAGATGAGCTGACAGATGAATGATGTTGATTAAATGCATGGATCAAAAGACGCAACGTTGGATGAAGAAATGGAAAAATGGAAAAAATGGAAGGACGAACTAACGAATGGACACAAGTCAGACAACGGGACATTTTCTGTAAAATATAAATATGTTCCTAAGCTCAGTTTTCTTGTCCACATTTCTCAAAACCTGGAAATCCCACGTCTTTCACTTCCTACAAGCGATAGAGTCGAGTCTTTAGAAAAAGGTGATTTTATTGACAGAAACAATTCACACAAACACACACACAAACGTCATACAGTACATTTGAATGGTTACTGTAATCAATTACCAGGCCACCAGCAGACCAACAACAACAACAACAAAAAAAACACAGTACAGAATTTACTTCTAGGAGGCGGAGCAACAGAATTTTCTGTATGTGTAATTAAACAGAACAAAAGAAAAAAACATTCAAGGTACCATCAGTGGCTCTGTCACTCCTCAACCGGCCGTACCTGATTATTTCTGGCATGTCAGGCGACTTGCTCCTACACAACAAAGACCGGGTCCTCCCTTTCATATCGCTCTGTCTTCTCATTTAGGCAGCTCCTCTATGATGATCCTGGACACAGAATTCCACCCCGTGGAAGCGTCTCCCCGGGGATAATCGGCGCAGGTCCCCACCCACACCGCCACGTCCACCAACCCTGCCTTGACGCCCTCGCACAGCCCCTCGACTGCAAAAGGAAAACAAGAGCAGAGGTCAGAGGCAAGGATGTTTTTTTCTTCTTTTTTTTTTTTGTTTTTTTTTTTTAGCAAAATCACACAACTTCAATCGTTTCACGTCTTAAACCCTGAAGTTGTTTACTGACAAGCGGCGGCCCTTGTGAAGTCGAGAAGACGCCTGCTCGGCAGCAGCTGAGCACACGGAGGATTACCTGGGGCGTGCTTCTTGGCGAGCTCCAGCCAGATCAAAAGCTAAAAACGACCGCCTCTGTTATTTTCTGTTGGTTCGGGCCGAGCAAAAACACTGGCACAAAGATACGGTTGGTCTGTTTGGCAAAAAAAAAAAAAAAAAAAAACGAGAAGAGGAATTGTCACGGTTGATATAATGTATAGCCTCTGTCTGAACAACAGGTAAAAGACAATCCCGGCACGTTGAGGCTCCCGGATACGCTCTGCGACGTGCCGGTGTGATCCGCCGGATTTGTTTCAGAAACGTTTTGCGTTGCTCTCGCTCAAATTGTCCGGATTAAACACGAAACCAAACCTCAGTTGGTTTCCTCTTGAGACGACCGCAAGTCACCTTTCAATACCACGGTTTTAACTGTGAGAGCAAAATAATGACTAAATAAAACAATTTTTTTTTTAATTAGGCAAACCTACTCAAGTACAAAATGAGGTGGTAACACTTTATTTGAAGTGGGTGTGCATAATACTGACATGGCAACACCATAAGCATGAAGGTGCCTTCATGAATCCTGTTGTCATGAAGTGTCACTCGGTAAATAAATACACTTTTAATGCAAGTTTTAATAGACTTTTGCATTAAAAGTGTATTTATTTGCCACATGATGCAAAATTGACATGTTTAGTGGACTTTTAATGCAACATTTAGTGCAACTTTGCATTAAAAGTGGAATTATTTACCCAAAGACACTTCATGAAGACATTCGTGAAGACTCATGCTGCAGGTGTTTTATCATGTTTACGACAGTGTCATGTCAGTCTTATGCACACCCCCTCAAATAAAGTGTTACCAGTGAGGCACAAGCCACTATTCAATATTTTAGTCCTTTTTTTTTTTTCCTATTTTTTATTTTTATTTTTTTCACTACAGGTACTCCCTTACCTGAGGATGTTCTGTGGATGTTGATAGTGGAGTTGAGCTCCGGACTCCCCTGGTCCAAGTAGATGATTGACTCCACCGGCAGGGGTCCCGTGCACTCGGCCCCGTTGAAGGTGAAGTACCACCGCTGGCAGCAGGCGTTCTTGCACTTGAGTCGCAGGGAACCGCTGAAGAGGACTCTGAGAGCGCTGTCCGAGCGCAGCTTGGTGAACGTGCAGTCCTTAGACACGGCAACAAACAAGATTCTGAGTGAATTTGTGATGTTTTACAGAACCTATGTAGAAAAAAAAAAAATATATATATATATATACACCCCTTAAATTATACCATGTTTTCTCACTAAAACCATCCGCAAACTTTAATGTGTTGTACTGGGACATTATGTGATGGACCAACAGAAGATGGAGCAAAATTGTGTAAAAGTGAAAGTAATGAGAAAGAAAAAATGGTTTTCAGAATTGTATTATATATATATTTTTTTTTAACAAATAAAGACATAAAAAGTTTGGTGTACATTTGCACTCAGTCCATTGCAACACGGTGTCCAGGGTGACCCTGAGAAATATGACTTATCTTAACACTTTACAAGAAGACGGCTGTTTTTTTGAAAGAAACATAAGTAGATCTTTTTAACGTGTGCCACAAGTCATGTAGGGGGTTTAGCAAAATATATGGGAGAATGTACTCTAACCATGGGGCGGAAACGATTAGTCAGATTAATCGATTTTGGAAATAACCTTCAACTAATTTAGTAGTTGATTAATCGTTAACTGGAGTGCACAGACTCAAAAACAGGCCATTTGCTAAATGAAAAACACGCTCAGAGACAATACTGTACAAAAAATATTGACATTTTGCATTTAATATAAAAAAAATATTTGAGAATTATTCAGAATGTGCAAAATGTTTTATACGATTAATTGATGCAATAACTGCTCCTGAAATAATCAATAGTCGCAGCCCCACTGTTTCAGATGAAACAAAATAAAAATTCAACATTCAATTTCTAGATGCTCATGAAATATGGTGGCGGCAGAAACACGCTTTTCTTCAACGGGGACAGATAAGCTGGTTAGAGTTGATGGGAAGACGGATGGAGATAAATAACAGGACGATCCTGTGAGGAAAAGCCGACTGCATTCGACTTGGAGACGGCAGCGGAGAGGTCAACGTCCAACAGAACAACTGACCTCAACAGGCAGCGGGAGGATTCGGATCCCAGCGCATCAGCGCGCTGGGATTTCCCGAAGTCCACGCATAAACCTACATTTTCTGCGCACACATTCGGAAAACGACATCGACACACGATCTCAATCCAACCTGACGGAGTTTGAGTTAGATTTTTTTTTTTTTTTTACGAGAAAGAATGGGAGTTTCCAGCTTGAAGCCGGTGAAGACACACACACACACGCACACACACACACACACACAAAATAAAAAAGCCTGGAGCTGCAGTTCATGTGTCTCACAAAACACCAGTAAACTACATTATAAAGCTCGCGGCTACTTGAGGTGAAACTGTGAGCCCTTTCCGGAAGCGCCGTGCGAATTCATAACACAGACACTGCGCAGGCGGTGATACTCACCGCCACTTTACCCAGGTCGATCCCATAATTCAGTGCGTTCCAGGCGCACTGCTTGTAGTTGGGCCTCCAGGGTTCCTCAAAGATCTCGCTCACGCATTCCCCTTTTTCACCTTTGAGCCCGTCACGGCCCGGGATGCCCGGCGTGCCTGGAATGCCGTTGGCTCCGGGGTTGCCGTCTCTTCCAGGGGTTCCTGCTGGGCCTTGCAGGCAGCTGCCATACTGGAGATTAATAATAATAATAATAATAATAAAAAACAGGAAGGGAGAGAGTAGCCCATGAATGCCAAGAAGGGCAGCCGAATCTTGGGTAAATGAAGTTCCTGATTCGGTCTTCCGTTTGCTGCTGCTGCTGCTGCTGCTGCTGCTGCCTCGCGCGAGTTAAATCCATGTTTAGGAAACATGCACGTAAAATGAGGCAAGATTATATCTCATTTTACAAGTCACGTAAACAAAATCCGATGCCAGTCGGGGTGCGGTGGGGAAAAAAACCCAAACAAACAGATGTGTCTCCAAATCAAGGAGAAGGTTTGAGAACCGACGGACATCAAGCCACCAAGCTAATGAATGATATATTGTGCGTAAATGAGGAACTGCGAGCTCGGAGGTTCGTCTAAATTAGTAGGTGTGCGACTCATTGTCCTGCTCGGTTGTTGTCTGCCATCTTTGGGCAGATGCTGCAACACACTCAAGCTGACTCAGACTCACTCAAAAGTCAGCAGAGAGCTTGCCAAAAAAAAAAAAAAAAGCCACCGCACACAAACGCCGACACAATGGAAGGAGCCAAACGAGCGAGACGGGACACGTTCCTCGAATAGAAACACCGAGTGATTGCAGCGCAAAGGTTTGGAAAATTGGTGTTTTTTTGTTTGGGGAGGGGGTGAGGTGATGGGGAAGGCGGCAGATGGGTTTTAATTTAGGTTATTTGTAGGTGCTCTCTGTCAGGCAGGATAAACCGACACGTAGGAAGTGCATCCTTGACCTTAGGCAATCATAGTTGACTGGAGCAGCTGGGTTTGCTGCCCTTTTTTACTCAGCATGCAGCTGTGGAACAGCAGTGGAGCCAACAGACATTAAGTTTGGGGGGATGGGGGAGGGGTAAATCAAAAAAGTAGGGGTGGAGAACAAAGAGTTTTTACTTCGGTTTCAACATCTTGTCCTGACTTGGGTCCCAGAGGTAAAATTCTCAACCAAAAAAGAAAAAAGAAACAAAACAGTGTTTCAGATTTCCTAATCTAAAAAAAAAACCAAACAAACTAAAAATGGGACGAAATGCAGAATTCCTCTAAGTCTGTTCCTGCCATTAAGCTGCGAAAGGGTTTAGCTCCCAAGAGATACGAGACTTTACGTCGTCTCCAGAGGAAAGGCTGGATGAAGCGATGAAATTAGAAGGTTCTCGTTTGGCACTGAGTGTGCCGAAATAACACTGGAGTCCTTTCAAGGAAAAAAAAATGGGACGAGATACTTCCAGACATCCCGGGGGTTATTGGTGACGGCGTCTGGGAGTGATTCGAGAAAACCGGCGTATTCACAGGGTGGAAATGTCTGCAGAGTTTATTAGAGGTTGCATTTCTGGACGGCTTTCAAAGGCAGACAAATGAATGGAAACTCTGTCCGCCCTGCAGTACAGCTGACTTTTATATTAGCTGCCTGTATGCTCCTACAGTGGCAGCTTGCCTGCCTAGTTACACTATGGCCATATTGCACATAAGACAGACTCTGTTCCAGTACCTGGGTGCATGGCATGTGCATTAGTTCGGAAACCGTAGAAGTGCTGGCTGCATTTCATGCATTAGTCCACACCAAAGCACAGGCAAAAGCTTTTCAGGAACATGCAGAGTTTGATTTGAGAGATTTCCGATTCAACGGGTCTCGGGCGTAAAAAGCTGGATTTAGAGATTACCATGCTGCTCCGACAAGGAGGTCTTCCCTCGTCCGAGGAGTGTCTAGTGCAGTTGGGTTTGTCTGCATCGTTTCCTGTGCACTGGATACAGACGGTCACAAAATACGGACTTTGTTACACTCTACGACAAAAGAATTTTTGAGCGAATCGTAAATATTAGTTGTGGAAACTTAAACATCGGAATAGAGCATGTTGATTTGTAAAGGTGATGTTCGGTATTGGTTGAGCTGTAACATTTTTTTGATTTCGGTACCTAAAGGTTTCGATTGGTAATTTACCGTCTGCGGTGTCCGACAAACAACGGTGGAATTGACGTGTTTGGATTATGAATTGATATATCAAATTATTAAAATAAGGAAGTGGCGTAAGAGAAGGGGTCAGAATTTGAGTTTGTACTCAATTTTTAGCAACAGCGCTAATGCTAATGCTAAAAGTAAGGTCAGGTCAAACTACTTCATTTTGAAAGTGTTTTGCTAGCAAGCTTTGTCTTAACTAATAGGCTCCATACATGGGTTAGGGTTAGCAAGCGTCTCACTTGGGAACATACCTAGTTAAAAATCTGAAATTTGGCTATGTCTTTTCATTTTGGTGGGGTCAACACAACATCATTTTTTTCTTGCCTTTTTTACTGCCCCCCTTTTCACAAGCCCCTAGGGGAATTTCTGGATCCGCCCCTGCACAAAAAAAAAAAAAAAAAAAGAATCTGAAAATCTATCCATCAAAAACATATGCATATAGGTCTCTAACAGTTTGTTGGAGGCATAAATTACAGTAACTGCTTGAAGGTTCATTATGAACACTTCTGGGAGCAGAGGGACGGGGGAGGGGAGGGGGCACTGGTTCTAGGAAACCTAGCTAAAATAAACACAAGTTTTATTTATGAAACCCCAAAGTCAAGGGATAAATGTGTCATTTCTGCGTCAACGTTGCCATAGGCAGTAAATCTACACAAATATCCTTTGGATTCGGGGTGACGATCATTAAAATTAATCATCTGCAGAACCGTGAATGCATTTTTTTTTTTTCAACCGTGAAAAAAAAACAACAAAAAAAACAAAAAACAGCTCACACCTATAAAAAGTTATTTTCAACCGGAAAAATGGGAACACAAATAACAAAGCCAGACAGCACGAGCCAGACCCCAGCTTCCTGTTTTCCCTTCTTCTTCTTTTTTTTTCTTTTTTTTTTTTAAAGAGCCTACTCGGTTCTGTTGGAGGGCTGCCGACCGTGAAGTCACGGAGAACCAGCTGACCATAGAACCACACAAACGGCAATGATCTGCAGATGGAGGAGGATCATTTTAAAGTGCCTCGTGCTCCAACAAGTGAATTAACCAATAAAAATAATGAATTCTCCCGTGTTAATCAACTCCACGATATAAAAAGACACGTAAAACAGCGCTAAACAGCACAACAATAATAAAAAAAAAGGGCAAGAGCGAGACTAATGAATATGCAAAAACAAATCAATGAAAGTTACATGAGACGCATTAATAATACAAGGGGCGCTGACACGAAGGTCACCGACTGCGACAATCCCATTTTAATGAGATTGATCAAGAGAATCTACTTTGAAAAGTTGAGTCTTTAAGGTGACTTATTTTTTTACAGGGTCTTACCTTGTCAACGTCGGGTTCCTTTCGGTATCCTCTGCTTTTCACCTTTTCCACGCCGTAAAGAGGCAACGCCAGGCAGAGGAGGACGAGCAGGCGGCTCGCCAGAGGAGACATCGTGCCGGTGGTGACAGCCGAGTCAGTGTGCCGCCGTGTGAGGGAGCGATGCGAGGCGACAGTCCGTCTAAGCAGGAGGCCGGAGGAGGGCAGGCCGACAGGGGAAGGAGCCAGTCACCGCGCAGAGACGGAGCTAAAGAAAACATTCCCGGGTGATGTGGAGGGGGCACAGTGAGGCCACTCTGTCAAGATGTTGAGTCAGTGTAAAAAAAAAAAAAAAAAAAAAAAATCCGAGCTCAGATCAAGAGTGCCTCGCCACAGCGTAACTGTAAAGTGTAAGCGAAAAAGATTTTTTTTTAAAAAAAACAAAAAACAAAAACGTGGTTTTCGGTTCTTATTCTTATTTATTTTTTTGAAATAACAGTCTGATGAGTTCAAATCTTTAGTAGGGCATTTATATCTGCTTTCCATATCTTAAGTTTTTCTATTATTTGCAATAAATAAATAAATAATCAGGTGACTTCTAAGATAAATTGCTTGCACAGGCTTTTACTTAAGGGTGTCAAGAGTAAAAACAGCTGAACACCACATTTCAAATGATGATATTCTTTTCCTTCCGTTACCCAATTGTACGCTGATGTAAAAGAAAGAAAAAAAAGTCTCAATAAAATACAGTGACTCACACAAGGTGGAAAAGAATTGTACGTGTTTTTATTCAAAACATCACAGTAATCCGAGCTTACAAACTACAAAAGGTACAAAACTTGACCCAGGAAACAGAAAAAAAAAAAAAAGAATATTTGACAGACTACACAAGGCACATCATTAACTACACCTATAATAAGGTGACAGAAATACAAAACAAAACATTCATTGACACGGTTTCCCTTTTAATTTGTGACTCTGGAAATGTCTTATCTCCCAGAGTTAAAAAAAAAAAAAAATCAACTCAAAGAATCATGCAGCATTAAAGACGCAATGTATTGTCATATTAGTCACTTAAGGTGCGCAAAAACAACTTTAGATCATTTCTCTGTGACTTAAATGTTACGAATACTCCTCAACTAGAGCCAGTTCAAAGTTTAAGCAGAATTTGAGGCGACATATCGCCCCCTGCTGGCCTGGAGGTCCCAAGAGAACTTGAATTCACACAGGACAGGTCAAATGCACAGGTTGTATAGATATTAAGAAAAACCTTCACAATTTGAAGATTATAGTAACAGAGTTATATTGTGAAGAAAAGCCAGGCCTGCTCACACTTACATCTATAAATCACTGCTTGCATTTATTTATTATTCAGTAATTTGTGGTTTGTGCTTCTAATACCATACAGTGCAAAAAGGCCTGCTTGATTATGTTTGGATTATTTCCCAAAAGTGATTTAACCCAGTCCAGTTGATATGTCTTTAAAGACACCAGTGTACAAAAATGTAAAAACAAAAGTTCAGGACAGAAAAAAAGTGGAAAGCTTTTCAAAAATAAATTTGCACATTCAACTATTTCAAGTTTAAGAGCATCTTTTAAGAGTGGTACATACTTGGTCTTATAACAAACAATGAATCCAAAAGTAACAATAAGACTTCCAAAAACAGCACAGCTTTCATGTTTGGCGACATCATAAGCCACCTCATGAAGATTCAGTGTGTGGACTAATACAGTAAAAAAGCTTGAATTCTACAATAAAAAGAATATTTTACACAGGTCATGATGCAGGTTTTTTTTAAGGACTCGAACGGCGTTTAACTGAAACCTCTAAAAAGTGTTTGTGACGTATGCGATGTTCCTAAAAGTCCATTGGTAGTAGCCTGGTTGAGATCCAGCCGTGTTCTTCAACATTCAGACTAAAACATCGGTAAAGCTGGAACACGCAGTCACCACCTTGAGCAGCTGCAGTCTAAATCCCACATATTCTGGTCCAACAAACCACCTGTTGTTTGCTGCATGTTTAGGGTTCTAAACATTCGCTGGATACAACTTCAAAGACCTTTAAGCCACCATCAGTTGGAGGACTGAACAGGAAACATTTTTTAGCTTAGATTTCTTTTGGGTCCTTACTCTCCTCTGACGCCTTGTCCACCTTCTGGTGGGCGGAGTCCAGAATGCTGCTGTGCGATTGGTTCAAAGTCGGATGCTGCTGCTGCTGCTGTCCACTTGTAGCTTGTCTGGCGTCTGACAGCTCACTTCTTGGAGTCATTCTAAACACAAAGGCACAATACAGATTGATGATGTTTTTTAGATGCAGAAATTATAGCTGCTTATATGTTGTTTTTGTTGCTTAACATAGTCAAATTTACAGAGTCTCTGCTCAAACACACACTTTTCACCAAGTAAATGAAACCTCCAGTGTGTACTTAATCTGCAGAAGCTTTTTATTTCAGGGCTGAGGTGTAATTGGACAAATCAGCATAAGCAGTAAAAGGATTAAAATTTTTAATGAAACCCGTTTCATAAACAGGTGCAGCTATTCCTTCATCATCTCCCCGTTAATTAGGCCGACAGAAGGCTGATTCCGAGTGCGGCATTTCAATTTGACATGCTGGGAAACGAGATCCCCTTTATAAGCGAGACGGTCCAAAAAATTGCGCAGGAGAAAACGATCTTCAGAAATGGCCAAATTATGACGGCAAAATGAAAAGGAAAAAAAAAAAAGTATTTCATTGATTTAAGGTTTTTCAGGTGGTCAATGGCAGATCGGGGATAAGGCTGGGCCACCACGGAGAGGTTGAAGGTCTGTTACAGAGAAACGCAAATGCTTCTCAGTGACAACCTACAACTCGGATGTCAAAACAACACCTGTGTTCTGATGCGGCCTTGGTCGCAATGGAAGCAGAGACGACCACACCATCTATCAACCTGGATTTCACATCCAAATCCACGTCAACCTGGACTGAACACAGGCCAGGGTTCAGGCAATGCTTACTAAGGAGCCAAATCAATTTTTTAAGCAAGTTCTACTGCTGCTTTAGGTAAGGCTGCACCGAGTGCAGTTTTCTGATCTATTAAAAAGCCTGACCTGCAAATTCTCATTTTCATCATTTTTGGGTCTGAAAAGTCGCCAAGTACAACAAGGAACAGTGGGATAACTTCTGTTAAACACACATGTCTGGATGTCAGGCCTTTGCCGAGGTAGATAAGATCAGTGGATAAAATCGGCTTGTCACACAAGTATCGACCGGTCACTAGTCCCTCAAAACTAAGGAAATCGTGGTGATTTATCAGTGCACCCGTGGCTTAAGATTTAAGAGATATTTGATCTAAACCTGAAAAAAAAAAAAGACAATATAGGTTTCAATCATTTTTTTTCTAAACAAGAAAATTTACAATTTACTTTCATTGTATATTTTAATTCATATGAAAATGCCATCATTTAGTTGATACATGATGCACCTAAAAAGGACCAGTAGGAAAGCAAAGAGTTTCAGAAGACAATTCCCCCCCTCGTTTAATGAACTTTTGTCACATTTGTGTGCAGAAGAACCTATGAACACAGCTAAGTATCTGCACCTCACCACTACATAACTAGTCAAAGGGTTCAAATTTAAATACTGTGGCGAAATTAAAAAGAACTCAAGAAACTATCAGTTTGTAAAAAGTGTTTAGTTTTAAAGAAAAGAAAGAAAAAAAAAACCCTCTTACCTGCCGTCTGCTACTCTGTTCATGCTCTCTGAGCGGCTGCTGACCTTACTGGAGCTCCCACCTTTGCTGCGCCTCTCCCCGCCCTCTCGCTCCATCTCTCGCTCCCTCCTGGAGCTTCGGCCGGAGGCGCCGCGGTCCAGGTGCTCCCTGGCCGAGGTCTCAGACAGGGAGCTCCTCATGGGCAGCTCGTGGTTGCCGAACGCAGAGGAGCCTTGATGCACGGTGCTAGCGGGAGAGACGGCGGTGCTCGTGCCCATAGACTTGGAGATGACTTTGAGCTTGTGGGAGGTGGGTTTGTAGTGCTTCTTCTTGTGCTGGACGCGGCTGTTGTGTTTCAGGAAGAACTCGCAGGACTCCTGGAGGACCCGCCGGCTCTCGCTGATGGGGCTGCGGACCAAAGATGAGACCCCGTTAGCACGTCGACACGGCAGCTCTCCTTCTGGTTACTGTCGCTACATCACAGATGCAAGAGCCTTACTCTCTTTTGCGATTTCGTTTGAAAAAGTACGCCCACTCAGAACAGGTCTTTTTGCTGCTGACCCAGAACACGGCAGATATCCCGACCACCAGCGTCATCAAGTATTTCACGAGAAACAGAGAGAGGTCGGGACGGGTGAGCTCCGAGGCCTGAAACACAGACAGACACGAATGCTAACGAGATCCTTGTGATCTAGGCAAATTGTGTTCATTAAGAAATCCAATTTGAAGCAAAAACTGGCATTCGTCAAGGGGCTAAGTTGATTTTGACAATCTGGTGCTGGGAAAGAAGGCATTATGTGCTGCTGTGCCTTTCTTTTAATTTTTTTATTCGACTAAGCCATCATGATGTAATTGCAGTATGAAGACCAAATAGTTTAAACTTATATGTAGAAACTGGCCTCCTTGGACAATGCACAGCTGGCTCAACAAGAGGTCATCACACAGTTCATCAAAAGTTGAGTTTGCCGTTTCCAAGTGTTGAATCCACAGTTCTTCTGTAAAGAAAATAGCTGACCAGTTCTCCAAAAAAACCCACTGTATTTATACATAAATTATCTCTAATTTTTAATGACTTATTGTGTGTACAGATTTATTCATGTGTGATTTCAATTGCACTTCTTATTTCATGGAAACACCACATTTCTCAAATTGTGTTTTTGTCAAAATTAATTGAATATTGAAAAGGTTTTGTGGACGTTTACAATGGAAACACAGCTACTCGCTGATTTTCCAATCTTTACACAGGTAGATGAAATGAGTTGATAAGATCAGGGCCCCTATTTGAGAGTGAACGACGGAAACAGCCACAGATACCTTGTAGGAGCAGGGGATGCTGTACTCTTGACACCTGTCATTGATCCAGGTGTTCTCCCAGGAGCCGCGGTGACTCTGCTCGTAGGTGTAGCAGGCTAACAGGGTGACCAGCGGAACCAGGTAGAGGCAGCTGAACACGCCAATCCGGATCATGAACTTCTTGAGCTTCTCTTGGTTGCGCTCGTCGTGCTGGATCACCTGCCTGACGTGGTTGAGAGAGACGATGCCCGCCAGGATGAGGAAGAGGCCAACTACGACACCCACGCACAGAGGGGCGAGCACGAAGTACCGCAGCGCGTCGAGGTCGTAAAGCCCCACGAAGCAAACGCCGCTGATGTTATCTCCTTCGACCTTGTTCAGGGCCAGCAGCATGACGGTTAATGCGCCGGGGATTCCCCAGGCGGCGGTGTGGAACCACACCTAGAAACACAGGACACAGAGAGAATTGTTGCTTTGGAGGATAATTACCAGATTTTTCTAGATGTGCCACATTATCACCCGTAAGAACTTTCTCCCATTTCGCTATAGACACGTTGCAACGTCACGTAACGTGCTCAAGATCCTGCCAGAGCACTGCTCTCTGAGGAAGACCACCATTGGATTTATCTGTTGAGTTGTCATCATAACGCGCCAAATCTTAAATGTACACATGACATGCAATAGAAAAAGGAACGCAGTGCTTTGGTACCAATTGTCAAGAATACGACAACTAAAAAAGAAGGTTCAAGGCTCTCATTTCACAGGTCAGTGAAATGTTTTGAGTACAAAAATAAAAAAGAGTAGTGAGGGAGAGGGAAGTAGGTCAGTTGCGCTAGCCTGACTTTGACAACCTTAACATGTAGATGTGTTTCGGTTCAGTTAAAAAAAAATAACGTGACTCACACATCTAATCTCTGACAGACCATCTTGAGAGCAGGTGTTTAACCACCGCGTTCAGATGATCGCTTAGTAATAATCACAAAATAAACACGAAGCCTGAAAACATGATTCTGTAACACGCTGAATGTTACATTCTGTGGGAAATGTTTGTGTGTTTATTGGTGTTGAATTGTGATGCTTTAGTGGAGCTGTTGTCAGGCGGTTGCTATGGCAACAAGTCTATGTGTAGAACAGCTGATATGGAGCGACAAAAAAAGACGAATGCGAGTGGTTCTGAGTTGTTGTCCAAAGGTTTTTCTGCGTTATTTTTCCCTTTGCTGTAGCACACTGCACTACATTAACAGCGCCTGCATCTCCAGGTTTCATTTTGTAAGCACAATTGTTTTACCGCAGCAGTGAGGCTGTGAGTGGCAAGTAAAACAATCGCCTTTTTTGCCCTCCAGCGTTGTTGCGCATGCGGGCAAATGTCCGGATGTAAACAACAACGTGCAGCGTGTCTGGAAAACTATAAACTTCAACGTGTCTTACTGCAGTTTTTGGGAGTTTACAGATTGGAACCATACCGCTTTCTTCTCGATAGCCTCGCAGCTCCATTTGGGTCCAGCTGCCAGGAACCAGGTGATGGTGAGTATGACCCACCAGACGATCCCTGCCATCGTGAAGAAATAGAGCAGCATAAAAAGCAGAGTGCAGCCTTTGCTGTGCGAGCCCAGCACCACGGTTTCCACCGCTCCGTGGTGATCCGCTTTGGTGCAGGCGGCGCCGTTTCCGATCAGGAAGCCGAGGAAGTACACGAGCGAGACGACGCTGTAGCAGACTGCGTAGAAGATTATGGGACGCTCTGGGTATCGGAAGCGCTTGACGTCGATGAGGAACGTGAGGAAGGTGAAGAGAGTGGCGCCCAGGCAGATGATGGAGCACACGCCGATGAAGCTCTTGGCGAACGCGATGTCGTGAGGTCTGAAGTACATGTTGGAGCAGGGCGGCGCGCAGTCCTGGGCGCCGAGGAACGAGGAGCCGTGGCCCGGCTTGGTCTTCAGCTGCAACGGGCACCAGAAGCCGAGGTCTCTCTTCAGGGACGAGGAGGTCACTGGGGTGGTGGAGGGAAGGGCGGAACCATCCAACCCGCAAGGTTTCAATCTAGAGGACAGGAGCAGTGACAGGATGAGACTGATGGAACATTGTTGAACGTTTTACGCCTTTTTTTCTCATTCTCTAGCTGTGAACCTGAATGTGTTTTATTTTAGTAATAGTTGGTATAACAATGCAAAGTACTACAGCACAAGTGAGACGTGAAGGAAAAAAGATGCATCAAAATGTTTCACAGAAAACACAAATAAATAAACGGAAAAAATTGCTTCATTTGTATTTGGGGCTTTACCCTGATGCTCCTAAATAAAATCCAGAAATTTTTTTTTTTCCTTCATAAGTTACTGTAATTCAAATTCATCTGAAATCCAGCCGTTTTGTGAACGCCTTTTGGGAGTTTTCAGAGAACATTATAGACCAAACGATGTGGACGAAGATGCTCTGGTTGGATGAGGTCACATCTGAACTTTATGGTCTACATGCAAAACTCTATACTTGGTGAAAAATAGGGGATCACTGATCAATTGGACGGCCAATAAATCGCGCAGCTAATAAATTGGCAATTGGTAAATGACAGTAGTGAAGACTGACATGGTTATTGCAATATTCAAGAGCAATACGGCAAACCTAGTAATAATGTGCAGATCCAGTATATTACAAAAAACTTTATAAAGTACAGCAAAGGCTGTGGTTGTAATGTGACTAAACGTGGCACAGTTGCTGTTTGTTGTTGGTGGGTGTCCTCTTACTTGTTGCACTGTAGCTCAGGAGGCCAGGCGATGCCAAAAATGCGAATATTCTCCTCGCAGTCAGACAGGACGGCCTCACACTTTTCCCTGCATGGGCGGATCACCCTGTTCTCCTCGCTGCACGCTGGGATAAAGGCCTGGCACAGGAAGTGGTGGACGTCCGGTGAGCACTGTAGGCTTGCTAGGGGCATAAATGGCTGCAATGGGAGAGGAAAAAATTAAAATAAATAAAAAAATTGACTTTTGGCTACAGAGGCTATTTTTCTCAAATGAAGTCTATGGAAAACACAACAGTTTGCTTATGTTAAGCGATTGGTGGGGGGAAAAAATGTGAAGGGAATATCCTGAATTAAGCAGGTTACAAAAAGATCGACGATTAGATAACCTAAAACTATTTTTCGAGCAGAGAATCATCAATATAAGAAGGACCCGATTCTTCCCGTCTCCTCCAAAGATATCATCGGTGGTCATGAATTAACAATAATCTAAAAATAACAAAGGCATAGAGATCCAGGGAGATCATGGGTCATGTTTGCGTAATAAAATTAGACCGTGAGCTGATCTCCATCTGAACTATGTTGTGATAAGCTGCACCGTTCTTTTCGGCGGCGCACAAAGCTGCCCATTCACCGGCTGGAAAGGAAGCATACTCTTCTGTTTCAACACGCTGGTCAAGAACTTCCTGGAGAGGGGCGCACGAGGGAGCGGCGGCAGGAGTCAGGTGGTTATGGGGGGAATGCAATATAGCTGGCAGGAAATGAAAGGAAATACATTTCTGAAACAAGCAACTTGACGTTAAAGCCACCTTTTAACTGGAGACACTTTGTCTGCTGAGTAATGTTAAGATTTTTAGGAGCTGTAGTCAAGCCGCATGAAGGAGTTTGTGTTTTTGCCCTCAAAAACAAATGGCGCATACTCTAAAGCACAGACCACTATTCAGTGTTTTGCTTCTTTTCCCTAAATCCTTTCTGGCAGAGGTCCCATATCTGTGAGGCCAAGGATCGCCCCTCTCTCTCTCTCTCTCTCTCTCTCTCTCTGACAGTAAGCACCCTTGTTTCTCTCCTTTGGAGGTCCCTGACTCGGAGCGCCTTCTGGGCTCAACAATCTGACCTTTATTTTCTTTGCAGTGCTTACAGTAAAAACTGCTCACGTTTCACAAACCGTCAACGTGCGTCAGTGTGATAAAGTCAAACCTTTTTTGCCTTAAAGGGGCAGTGTTATGTATTTTTCCGGCACATAGTTCCATTTTGCAGCACAATCAAGTAACTATGTTACCTTCAGTTGTTATAAAAATTATGTATATATCAAATATGTTTGACTTGTCTTCAGTTTGACAGAAGAGATGCAATGATTACAGTTTTCTAGTCGATCACGACCAGGGTTTCCCCCAGTATATTATAGGCCTGGCGGCCCGCCATGCTTTACGAGCCCCTCCACCACGCTAAGCCTTTCTTGTTTATGATTTTAGAAAAATAATAATAAATTAAAAACCGCTATTTTTTATTTATTTTTTTAAAGCCGGATTGCAAGCGTCTCTGTTGCTCTGAGCGTTTCACTGGCGGAGCAGATTTATTCCTAAAAGATATGTTTACAGAAGATAGGTTTATAGTTTATGCATTTAAAGCCGGGCCAATCACACCGCTGGCGCCTCTGCGCGTTGCCTCGCGCGCTGCAGCAGCTGGATGTCTTAAGGTTACGTCAGCGCGCTCCTCCTTTCACTCAAACTGAACACAGGGTGACCTTTATGGATATTTACATCAACCCCCTGTGAGGAATTATGTTTTTTTCCAGAGGTTTTGATCAAGGTAAGAGTTTAAACCCCACCACGTTAGCTCTGGTTGCGCAGCTCCACGTGAACCGCAAGAATAACGAGGACTTCGCTGCAGCAAACAGAAAGGGGCGGGGACGGACCACTGTCAGTCTCATACCTTTATTTGGAAATGTGACCCTTGCACTCCGGAAGTGGAGGGGGCGCTATTTCGTATTTTATCCGCGGTCTCCCGTTTTTATTTTGTTTTGAAATCTGTGATATATCTTCACCTTTAGTTAGGAGTTTCACTCTCAAAATGCACTTGAACTTATTTCTGTTATTTACTTCAGCGAAGCTCACAGTTTTTAACAAATTCCATAACTTTCTGTGTACTTCTAAATCTGCTCCTTAGTTGCATATTTTCGGGCCTGATACTGCCTCTACTGGCGTGGGGGTGGTAACACTACTAATATAATTACATTACTAAATCAGAGTACCACAACGTTTTTATTATTTATTATTAATTCTGGCATTACTGGAACCGTAAAAGATAAAGTCCCTCACAAAACACCGTACCTTTTCATTTCATTTAGAAAGTAGAGCTAATTAAATGAAACCATATCGAATCCTTTGTCCACTTAGTCAGACAGAGTTAATGTGCGTGGCTGCGCGGAGATCTGAGAAACACGTCCTATAAACTGGACCAACCAAAAGAGTTTCTGTGTCCCCTTGTTAAAAACTCAACAGACAGGAAATGGAAGAGCTACTAAAGCCACATTAGCAGCATTAAATTAAATCTCCTGTTTGTTGCGCATCTCTGAGCAGTGCAGCGGATTTAACTCATGCAGGGCAAGTCCAAGGCTGTATGAGGCCTTGAGCAGAATTTTTCATTTATGTATACTGAAACCATTAATTCAAATTTAGCAGCACTGATAATCTCAATAAACAAATGTTACATTTATGTATCTGTGGTTTGTGTTAAAATATTAGCATTTATGGGCCCCTGAAGCCCTGGGGGCCATATTGAGCTGCTCACTTAATTTGGATTAAACAAAAGTGCAAATAACTAATATTCATTTTAATTTTGTTTTTCATTTGTTGTTTTAAAGACTAGTTGTGGGTTTAAATATCGTTTCACTGGCGATGTCTTCCCGTAACATATAATTGCCCAGTAATATTTTTACTTTTCCTGTCTACTTAACATCTTTCAATACCAAAACACGGTGGACCGCCTCGGCGCCCCGACCACCGGGCTTACCGAGTTTTCTGGGGGAAACCCTGACGACCTTTAAAAAGCCTGACCTGTTGATTCTGAATTTGGTCGATACCATTTTTTTTTGTCTGAAAAGTGACTATATATAGCAGTAAAGTTTCTAAGTTGCCAAAAGTGGTGTAGTTATTGTTAGAAGTGAGAAATTTGACTTTGTAATTTAACATCTTGAAATTCGGCCTCAGTTTCTTTAAAAGCTCCCGCTCTTTCTGAAACTTCTGCCGTCAGGAAGTCATGACATAACATCGCTCCTCTATCAACCTTTTAACAACATTTTTACCAGCGTTGTACTGACAAGTAGCTTGTACAACGAGTTCGGGAGATGCAGAGTTCCAATTAGCATTTTGCTAATTGCTGACGGCTAGTCTGAAGGAGCTGATTGAGGGAGTTGTGGGGGAGGGAGTTCTGTGAAGCGGAAGCTTGGAAGCTAAGAAGCTGCAGCTCTGAGGAGGAGCTTCATCCTCGAAGGCGGGGCTAGGTCCACCCAGACGTTTTTCACAGCTGAATGGTTGCCATGGGAGATAAAAGGATTTCTCAAACAAGCACGAAAGAATCAAAGCAAAACTCCAGGTATATTTTTTGATGAGAGAATAACATTATAACATGATGTAAAGCTAAAAAAAGAGTCCACTATACGTAATACTACTGCTTTAAAAGGGTCAACTCTTTTTGAAAAAATATCTTTATCTAGAAGAAAAAGATACATGAGGTTTGTCACCTATTACTTAATTTTTTTTTGTATTCAAATTTTTTTTTTTTAGGTATTCTAACAGCTAAAACACCTGAGCTCTTGAATCTTCTGGAATTTGGAGCAAATGCCTTCCCTCTGGAGTACTGGACTGATTAGCCGACCTCGGCTGAGAGTGAGGCAGTCTGTTGGATTCCAGTACCAAGGCTTAGTGATAAACAGCTACACATTTCAGACAGGGCTGAAGCCAGAGTGTTAGGCTGTAACATGGGAGACAGCTAAGCATACAGTGGGGGGAAGGGGGGGCAAATGAGTGAGTCATTAACAGACAGAAGATACTCGGTGTGGTATGCGCAGTCAGCTTTGTGTGGGACCAGGCGTGTCCCTCCCCTTCCTCCTAAAATCAAAGGCTCCACGCAACAAAGTCGATAGAGTTGCCGGTGGCCAAGGTTGCTGTGAAATCGAACACCTGCACCTTTGCCAGATGCCGCACAAAAGACTCCTTCAACAGATCACTGCTCATATTCACAAAGTCTGACACTGAGTGTAAAAGTAACCAGAACCCTGGGTCCTAAGGAATGCCTGGAGACAAGATGCTCTACCAAGAAAAACGAAACAAAAAAACCAAAAAAACAACAGGGATTTCTGCAGAGGAACACACACCTGGACAAGTTTATAGGAGCATAATGTTACAGATCGCCGCAAAAAGTGAACCAAGAGTTGATTAAAGTTGCATTTTCAGAGATTTTTGCATAAAGAGATCATTGCTGAGATTTTTTTTTTTTAACCCGCCGTCTCATAAAAACATCCAGAACAGTGAGTGTGAAGCAACACGCAATGTGGCATTGTGCAACTGTTTTAAAGAGTTTACCAATAAGTGCGTGATAAATCCTTCAGAGATTTGCTCTTTCTCTTTTGACCTGCAAACCGCTTTCCACTGACAAGTCAGAATTATGGTTCTGGCTCACATTTCCATCATGTCCTGACTGGCTGCTCCAAACACCTGCAGCCCTGCACTGTTTCCAAGTATTTTCAACCACATTACACTCTGGAACCACATGTTTAGTGTCCATCGGGTAGGGCGGGAGGGTCACTACTTGATTGTTACTAGGGATGCACCAATATGAAAATTTGGGCCAATAGCAGCATAGATATTTTATATACCATACACGTTCCCCGAACCCTTCAGACATCATGACTAAGTCTGTTCACACGATAATCATTCAAAAACATGCCACACCATGATCTGCCAGCTACTTCCTGTCGTCTTCTTCTTCTTCTTGGTTTGCGCCAGTGGCAACGTCTGGTTGTTGGTCTTGTGACTCATGCGATGTTTTGTGAAATAAGCCAAATTTTTATATGGCCACAAAAAAAAAAAAAAAAACACCTCATCCTCAAACTCGTTTTATCGAAAAACGAGTTTCTTCGAAATTGTTGTGTTTACAAAATAAAGCGAATTTATTTTTGAAACGTCAAATTGCATAATAATGTGGTCAATGGAAGTGCAGCTGCTGTCCCGTTTAGCTCTGTTGTGAGCGAGGGCTAACTGACTGACCCGCCCACAAGGTCACATCTGGATATGCTAACAATAGTCACCCCACTGTTGCCAACTTAATAACTTCGTCGCTATATTTACAGATCTTTTAGATGAAAAAAATCAATATGGGCTGAAATCGGAATCAGTAGGACAGGATTTTTTTTTAAAGATCGTTGATCGTCCAGAAAACTGCAAACGGTGCAACCGTAATTGTGCTTCATCAATTATTACATTGGCTGGTAAACTCATTACTCACTGATCAAAAATGTCAGAAGCTGCAGCGTGATTTATATACCAATCAATAATTACCCTACAAACTTCATTAATGCCTTGCAAAATCTGCTGATAGATTTTGCAGCGGTGGATGTTTTAGTTACTACTGAATTTGCTGCATTTGAAGATGCAAACCCTGATTGTGCATCTACGGTTTTTATATAGCAAAAAACTTCATTCACATACATTTTGTTAAAACACTTACGCCATATTTCGGAGTTTTGATAAAGGTTATGGAAAGAGATGCAGCTTGAGCAGAACCTGACCGGTGGCTGGAAACTCAAAATTCAGATTTTTTAAAAACGTTTTTGCCAGCTCAGTGAACACGCCACACACAGGCACAACCAGATAGTTGTAACAACAACACTCTTCAGAGTGGAAGTTGCTGCTGAAGAACGAAAGTTGGTTATTTTCAGAAATAGTATTGTGTTTCAGAAGAAGCAGAGAATTCAAAAGAAGCTGGACTTTCTATGGAGGTGGGTACAAAAGAGGAGGAACGTTAGGTCTTACGTCGTTTAGGCTTACCTCCATTTTGCTAGCTGCGATTTCCTGGTCGTAGTGATCCATCATGTTAGGAAAGAAAGTCATGTTGTAGGGCATCCCGAGGCACCGATGCACTTTGATGGGCTCACAGGTGAACAGGCTGTGAGAGCCGCAGCTTCCAACCCACGCCAGCGACAGCCACAACCACAGTGGCCCTGGCATCAACATGGCAGCAGCTGACTTGGTAATGAAAGTCTGGCTTCTATGTCAACTGGAAGAGGTTGCTCTTTGGAATATATGTGCCTGAATTTGATGGATTTTCTTTTTCCTTCTGACTCACAGCATCATCCACAGATCACTTTTCCTGGAGACATTTCAGAGGCCTGAGCAGCAGGTCCCACATCCCTGTAAATAAATTGCGATTAACATGAAATTTGTCACTTTTAGGAGCCCTACTCTGGCATTTACTTACTTTTTTGTGTGTGTGTGTGTCTCTTTACCTGTGTACAGCAAAGAGAAATGTATTACAGTCCCTGGTTCAGTGAATTTCCTCATGTCCCTTGAGGTGCTTATAAGACCCAGCTTGAGAAACTCTCCTAAGAAACATAACTCAGGCGGATTTTGGGAGCCATAAACCAGTCAATCCCTGCACAAACTTTGTGCGCATGCATCTGCACAGGCTGGGGGGTGGGGGTGGGGGGGGGGGGGGGGGGGGGATGCAACAGGATCATAGGTGATTCAGAAGAATCAGTCTCGGCTTGTTGGAGCCCATTAAAACTTCACATTAAAACGTCAGAGCTCCAAATACGCAATTGCATATTAGGAGCTTAGAGTTATGAATGCGAAGCCGACTGAAATGCTTTCCCATTGATATCCTGTTTCTCACAAGGTAAAAGCTTCACTATGAACGTGGTCATTTCATATGGGGCCCATGTGGAATTAGAAACATTTGAAGACACTATGCACATGTTTTAGGTTATGCCAAGAAGTTGTTTAAGATGATTTATCATATTTTTCTTTACAGACAATAGAACTTGGGATAAATATTAGTTTACAGATTTGATGTGTTTCCTAACAAACCTTCAGACTAACCTCAAAGCTCACTACCGACCTGTACTAGTGTGTACACTTACTAATATTACCCATTGACATAAGTAGTCTTATTAAACTTTTACATTAAGAGCTAGCGAGGTAACACTGACACGTACCCACCAATTGGCGAATAAGAAACATTGTAACTATGTAATAGTTGCTTTAGAACTGTTTAACTTTGACAACATTCTGGAAGCAGAATCGACTTTTAAGCCACGAAGACAGACACCGAGTGTGCGGAGAAAGTTCAGCCGAGATCCCTGCCTCGGTCGCTGCCGTCGTGGGACAGCAGGCTCCGGGGAAACTTCGGTGGAAAATTGGGAACAATAACACAAGCTGAAAAACCAAAAGACACGGATTAAAATGACTTACCTCCTACAGTCAACGTGTTTTTGTAGCAGCAGTTCACATGGAAACACTAAGGAGAGGGTTTTTTTAAAGGAATGTGAGGACCTATTTCCTCCGTCTCTGTTTTTGTCCGGTGCTCCCATCGAATAGCGTCGACGCCAGGAGGCGCTGTAGCCTCCCAACCGCTCTGAAAGCGGAGTAAGAAGAGAAACAGCTGTGCGTGTGCGCATACGTGTGCGTGTGTGTTGTATGGAGTGCCAAAGGTGCCACAATGTAAAGCGTATATTGTTGCTTATAGCCAAAATGAATTGAATAAAATTGAACTTAACTGTGATAATTATCAAGGAACTTTCTAAATAATTAGGAATTTATTACATTTGTCATTAAAAATACATGTATTAAACACCAACTCATCATATACCATGCTATCAAACACACAAAAGCTGTAATGAAGATGAATAAAAATAAAGACGACAAAGAACAACAAGTCAGTTTTAAAACATATTCACTGACAGCATTTTGTCACACTGACTGTTTAAGTAGACACTTTTTCATGAGGTTGCGCAAACTTGGAGCAATGGGTATGTCATAGTAACAACTAGTTTGCTTGCTTCAAATTCTAAAGCCCTGGCATATTAAATGAAAGTAATAAATTATGGTCTCCAAGTTTTCAGCCACTATTGGATGATATAATATCTACCTTGCATTGTCATACAGATGTTTCAAAATGAGATTGGCTTATGATCCTCCTAAGCAAAGGATTCTGTTTAATTTCTGTTTGAAAGCTTGAAAAGACGGATTGAAAAAAGCAAAAACATGAATAAGTCCTTGGCATACCATTATGTTTATTTAATCTGACATTATTTGATGCCACCTTCTTTATTAAGCAAGTTTCCTGCACGCACCAAAGTCAAGATTGGGAAATGGCATAAATCTTGTCGTCTGGACAACATGATCTCTACATAACACTTGATTCAGTTTGTTAGTCAGTGTTAGTAATGAAAGCCTTACTTGCAGAATTGGAATTTAGCTAATGACAAGTCCACAGAACCTGGCAGGAAGTCTAAAATTGTTCTAATTTTTATATTTTGAATGAAGAATTTTTCTGAAATTTTTCAGTTGTCTTTGCCTATTGGCTGAAATTTTTCTGTTTAGTGCTTGATTTTTCTTCTTTCTTTCTTTTTCATTTCATACATAGATACATTTTGATTTTCATTATATGTCGTGAACATTTTCATAGTGTGTCACAATACAATACAACCAAATGAAAATAATATATAGTTTTCAAACTATATTACCAAAAAAATAAATAAAAAATCTTACTTTGAGGTGTGAATTCCTATTTGTCTTAACTTTACTCAAGCCTTCATCCTGGCACTCTTCCATGAAGGCTGAATTTGTGGAGAGCGTGACTAACAGTCGTCTTGCCAACCGATTCTCTCACCTGGGCTGTGGATTTCTGCTGCTCTTCCTGAGTTACTATGGGACCCTTGGCTTCTTGTCTTGTTAATTCTCCTTTTGCGTGGCCTTGAGCTGGAGAAACATACTCAGTTTGCACTTTTGCAATACTTTTAGGTACTTTGTTAATAGAAGCCTGTCACAATGACACATTTTATTCACGTATTTTAAGTTGGGTCAGTGGAAAATACTAAATATTGCTTACTTTGATATACAGATAAGTAGCTTAGTATGAACATAGTGATTCACAAAGAGGTCTCACTTGAATGCTCGACGTACAATGAAGGATGATGCTGCTTTCCTGATTTATCCTCATTCTAAAACGCATTTCTTTCAGACACTGTTTATCTCCTGGAAGTAGTATTTTGTATTTTTTTTTTTTTTGATTTCCACTTTTGCATTTTCCTAATTTTTTCCCCCCAGAGCAAAATACACTGTTATAGTGAAGTACAAGAACTGGGAAGACGATTCATACATTTAAACTCAAAAATATATTTTTTAAAAGTAACCAAAGTCCCGATTAATGCTACCTGAAGAGATTTATAGGAAAGGCTGGCGTCTGGGAAGTGTTATGAAGGACATGGGGATTATAACTCCAACGTATTCCAGGAACCGAAGCAACAGTGCCTTGTGGAATCGTTAATTATGAACTGAACACTTTCCCTTATCAGTGACAAAACTGCTGAACTTTGACTCCTTGGAGAAAAAAAATGACAAGACTATTTACATAAATGCTTAAAAAAGCTAAAGTGATCAAATAAGAACATGCTTTTTTGGGGGGAAAAGTATGTAAGGAACTGTTTGAATGTAATGGTTGATTTCACCAAACTAGTTGTTCAAAACCATAATAATAACACTGCAGTTTTGACTAGCAAGAGTACTACAGCACAGCACTTATACAGAAGAAACATTTAAGCATTGAATATTCAAAGAAGACACAGATCTACGCATCAAACACAGATTTACAGCAATTATTCGGTGGTAACCATTGGCGTCGCCAGACAAGTTTAATGGGGTGCATGCTCCAAGATATGTCATCACATTTCAAAGAAAATACTATGAGTGTTAAACAGCAACGTTCTTTTTATATCTACTGTGAAAAGTTACATCAAAGTCTGACTGATTGGAAGAAAAATTAAAAGGAGTAGGAAAAGAATAAATACTTGTGTATAGATCTGTTTGTGTTTGCGTATTATGAAGCCAGTAACATCTAAAAATGCACTTAAATCTTACTCCTCAGTCTCAGGATTCTTATGAAATCCTGCATGTGCATGTTCTAATTCGGAACCCATGCGTTGGCAAAAATATTTCTTTCAACTCTGAGAGAAAATACAGTTTAGAGACAAGATGGAGACTTCCCTGAAGAAAACCCAGTGCAGTCAATTGAATTTGACAAAACGGAAACCATGAGTTTTACACTTTATGGTCTATAAAAGTGTTATATTCAGGCATATTTTTTTGTGCAGAGCTGCACAGCCTTGGGGATTATAATAGAAGAAAATAATACTGCTTACAATAAAAAGCTATGTACGGAAGAGTACGGAAGAGAAATAGGGCCACCGAAAGCAAAAAGAGGTCAGAACTCTTTTTTTTTTCGGTGGCCCTAATCCTCTTCCGTATTCTTCCGTAGCTATGTGTCTACAAAAAAAAGTCAGAAATATCATTATTCAATATGCATAGTGTGAATTAACCACGCGGGGGCGCGCTTTCTCGGCTATGCAACACCGGGGTTCACGTGACTGAGCACCGCTTAGGGGCGGGGTTATAATGTAATATCTGACGGGCTACAGCAGGGCACAGCCAATACAGAATCCGCGGTAAGTGAGTGCCTCTGCTAGCGGCTGTGTTCCCGTTTCGCCCCGCTGTGGACGGGAAGGAGACCAGCTCCTACGGACGTCAAATGACATTTGTAACGGCGGCGCCACCACGGAGGACGGGGCCGACTCACTTCACATTCATATGCGGTATGTGAGCCCGTGTTACATTGGGATTAAAAGCGAGCCGAAATCAGTAAAATGCCGCGCGCGTACATTTCTGGAGTAAGGTGCTCCAGAAATGTACGCGCGTGGCGCGGCTGTGGGATGCAACAGGGTCATTGTGTTTGTAAATGTGGGGACTTGTCCTCCTTCTCTGTCCTCGTAGTTTGTGGACTGAGGCGCTGGCCTGTTGCTAGGAGACCTTTTGACAGCTGGAAGCTTTTTGGGAAGTGACAGTTAATGCACTAATGGGGTCTGGTTATTTGGAAACCCAAACCTTCCTCCTCCTCCTCCTCCTCCTCCTCCTCCTCCTCCTCCTCCTCCTCCTCCTCCTCCTCCTCCTCCTCCTCCTCAATCCTGTTACCTGTTCATCTGTAAAGCCTTCTGTCTCCTCTGCTTGAAAAACATTACACAGGCATTGTTTCTGTTTTTTCTTTTTTTAGTCAGGAGATTAGAGCGGTTTGCAGGGAACAATGGCCTACTTGTTGTGATTATTAACTGCGAATACACCCACGTTGAAATATATTTAATCTCCACGGTCTAAAAAAAACGAAGACGAATTTTATCATATGTAACCAAAATTTACATGATCTAACCACGTTGTAAAACTCAATGAAAAAAGAAAAACAAATGATTTTATTTGATTGTCTGAGGGGTGCTCCCTGTCCCTCCTCAGTCAGTAGCTGCCTCTGACCATGTGGCTGAAGGTCATTCATAAACAGGTCGATCAATACATCTCAGTGGGGACTACAGAAGAGCCGGCTGTACATTCAGCCCTCAGCTTCATACAGAAAAAAGCATTTATAGGAGGATAAATGAGACGTACTCATACCCCTACAACTTTTTGCCGTTTTGTCACGTTACTACTTCTAACTCCAGTGAATTTTACTAGAATTTAATCTCAAAGTACCACATGACCCAGTATGTCTTGAAACCAGCTTTTTACATCTAACGATGGAATTTTTTCCTTTTCTTCTATTGGAAATACGCTGACGCTCAGTTAAATTGTGTGGAAGACATCTGTAAACATTCATTTTCAAGTCTTGCCACCGATTTTCAATTGGATTTAGGTCTGAACTTTGACTGGACCTTCCTAACTCATGAACAAGTCGTTATTCAAGGGTTTCATTTCAGCCTTGGATCCTGCTGGAAGGAGCCTCTCTCCCAGTCTCTAGCTTCTAAGGGGTTTTTCATCCATCTTATCATCCCAAAACTGTCCAGCTATCCTGTCCCTACTAGGGATGCCCTAATCCACTTTTTTCACTTCTGTTACCAATACAGATATCTGAGGTTTAGCACTGGCCGGTATCGATCCGATACAGAAAAACGGTGCTGAACTGACTTAAAACATTTCTTTTTTTTAAAACTCAGACATAAATGTACTGGATTATCAATTTATTTGATAACTCTGCATCAGTACAGCACACTGAAATACACCAACAGCTTCACAAGCTTGGTTTGATTAAACATGTAAAAACAACACCACTTTAATCTGTTCAGGCGGTGCGATTGGGCGTAAGACAGCCAATTTAAAATAAATACTAAAGAAACTGAAACTGACGAAAACAATACGTGGACTACCTTGGTCAAACATGTAAAAAATTAACTTTGGCAAACCTTCTTTCAAATGGTTCAGAAAGTCCGATTAGAAATTCTAAATATGAGAGTAGACAAATAAATAATAAATCATAAAGTCGCTCAGAACACAAAACATAGAATTAGACTGAAGAGATCTGCCCTTATGGTTTGCGCACATTACCACCGATAACTGATCTAGAATTTTTTTCCAATATCGGGACCGATACAGATATGTATATCAGATTGGTGCATCTCTAGTTCAGGGTTATATATGTGTACAGTGTACTTTGAAACCTTTTATACTTAAAAATAGATATAATAACAATTTTGGGTTGACATACTACATAAAATTCAAACAAATTAAATGAACCAAGTGACGAAATATGAAAAATGCCAATGATGAGGCAGTGTATATGAGAGGAGCTGGTGAGACTAATTGTTGTACAGGAAGTAGGTATGTTTCAATCAGAGTACAGAGTGCAGCTTGGATTTCAGAGTGCACCTGCGCTGACCTCCTGGGTTCCTGTTTATTATCTCCAGTGTATCAGATTCAGGCATGTTGCACATTATGTCAAGGTTGTAGCTACACAAGAAGGAACCGGGTGTAATTTGGACTCCCCGATTGTTCTGAGAACTGCTGAGCTTGTTTGTTTTTTTTGTCTGAACTCTATGTTGGAGGCTGTCACTACATCCCCCCGTGCTCCAAAAGCAGCTACAAGAATTGTCAAAGTCAACAGCTACGCAGTCGGTAGAAGGGAGAAGTCAGCATTAGGCATGACGTTCGATAACGTGTGTTCGCACGTCGCACGGGAGGTTGTGACAGTTCGGCTCTGTCCAGTGGATCCGCTGAATAAAGCTGACATGCTGTTCTGTCCTATCAGGCTGATGTCTGCACCCAGAGAGGAGACAACAGTCCTCAGGAGGCACATCACACCTTCCCCTCCTTCATCTCTCGCTTTGTGAAGGGGCATGCCTTCTGAACCCGGCCTCAGGTAAGTAGCGCTGTGAGGCACAACATATCTTACATCCATGTTGTTTTTTTTGGCTTTTTTTCCATGTATTGACCAAGAATGACTTTGATCTATGGAGACAAAATCACTGTTGTTTATTAAATCATAGGAAGTCCAATGTAGAAATCAATACAGCATATTGTATTGTCTCAAAAACGGTTAAAATCCTTCCAAATCAGTTTCCTTTATGTAGTTTTACTTGTGTTCCTGTATATTTATGAGCTATTTTTTCAGTATGATGTTGTATGTATGTCAGAGATATACTGACCGATTTACAATATATGGTTTTTGTAAAATTTTACCTTTTACTATTACAGATTTTAATTGACTCTACGTTCTATTAAAGGGCTACATTATGAGAGCATAAATGAACAGTATTGAAAATATGGCTCCAAATTTGTAAGAAATTATGCATTGGCAACGTTATTTGTTTCATACAGTTGTTTTTTGTTTTGCAGTTTCGTGAAATTCACACAGAATCAACAGATTTTGAGCCTTTCTTTTGCACTAGAGCATAATTGTCAGTTTTTTTGCAAATTTTTCACAAAAATGGTGGGAAAAAAGTGACTTCTAGCTCCCACCTGGAAGGGGTTTAACAAGGAAAAAACGTTGCAAAAATATTTCTAGAGTAGCACAGAAAAATCAGGGATTTTGACTGCAAAGAAATGGCAAAAATAATCGCAAAATACAGGTTATTGGTGAATATTGCAATGAAGTGCGATAAAGCCATGTCTTCCCTTTGCCAATGAAGCTTCCAACACTTTCTGTAGCCTTTGGGATTTTGAGCCAGGTGTGGTAATTAACTGCAGTGAGACTCCATATTTAGCATCCAGATTTCTAAATATTACACTGGCATGCAACATTTGAAGTTGTGACACTTGGAATTTGTTTGTCAACACTAATTTGCATTTAAAGCAGTACATTATAATATGAATATTGCACACACATATTATTCCAGCCTTCCTGCCATAAGTAATCAACATTTGCTAGCATTTTAACTGACTTTTGCATCTGATATTTAGCAATTAGTATAGTTAGCATGGCTAGCATTGATGAATGCTAAATTCCTTTTAAATGGCTTACTACGTCTCTATGCTTTCTTTAAAATGTTAACCACTAGACTGATTGAAGATAGTTGACTAAAAGTCTTCTTCCCTTGAATGCAAAATCTGGTGCATTCACTGACTGGAAACAGATAGGATATTTAAAGGTTTTTTTACCAGCTACTTAAGGGGTCTGGGCCAATCAATCTAAAAGAATATTTCTTTCTTCACACATGGTGTATATGGGTTTAACCAAAAATATAAACACTGGTCAGTGAAACCATAGTATGTGTTTAACCTGGGGAGCAGGCATGACATATTAAACAGGAAGTCAATATTCTGCACTTGAAGTGGATTTGTTAGATGAAGAAAACAAGAGTGCAAAAGTATGAATATTTGTGACTCCATCATGAACTTAATTGTTTTTTCATATTAAAGTGGTCAAGAATCCACAAATGGTTTAAAGAAGGAAAGCTAGCTGAGCACCAACAAGGTCATATGGAAATTATGGCATCTGCTCAAAAGTATCCTCCAGTTTTGTAAAAGAACAAAAGTGAGCAAGATACTTGAGGTTTAACTGTGACCTTATAAAAGTTCAGGCAGTATTGTAACATTTTTATTTCAGGAGTGACATATTTACTCTGAACATCAACAGATTCCACCCCTCTTCCTCTCTCTTATGTTACCTCTCAGTTCTCTGATTGTTAAATCGCTTTGCTTCTAAACCAGCTTCCTGCTTTTCTGTGCTGCCGGATCTCTTTTTCTGTCAGAGTACCTGACAAGCAGCATGAGTTATTATCCCCCCTACCTCCAGACCAGAGCCCCCACACACCTATTTCCTATTTCTATCACCATGAAGGTGACAGAGCAAGCCTCCTGGCAGGCAACAGCATTTAGAGAGGCAACCCAGACTAAAACTGGACATAAGATAGATTTGGGGCGACAGCTCTGCAGGCTGCATGTGCTGTGTATTTGACTATATATATATATATATATATATATATATATATATATATATATATATATATATATATATATATAAAACTTTAGCAGTACTTACTAGTACCTATTTAATTCTATTTCAGGAAAGCAACACTGCTGCTACATGGTTACAGATTGAGCTTGAATGAAACTAGTAAATGATTTAATAAGGAACAGACTGACAGAATTGCTAATGAACAGTTTGATGCTGCCTTTATCACCACTTTTTACAGACTCAGGTCAGCCTTGTTCATGTTGAGGTCAGTTTTTAATGAGGTCTCTCTGACTTTCAAGGCAGGAAACTTACTTTCTAGGTGTTTTAGGTAAATTTTCCTCGTGGGAAATTCTGACCTAGAATGCATCACTACCACTTCACCTTCAGTTTTTTTTAACCTGTGATGTAGGTTTGCTGGAAGTCTTTGTCCTGCATTAACTTATATCCATGACTGTGCATTAAATGATATAAACATCCTAGACTTATAAAATATATTAAATATATTTATTTCTTTATTTGATCAGACATCAAAAGCAAAAGAACCCCCCCAAAACAACAAAACTCCCAAAACACACGCGCACGCACTGTGGTATGTCTTTCTATCTTCACAAAGACTTTGGATTGACTACCAATAATTTTTCATTTATTTCTGTGGCCTAATCATTACTCTTACCTTTAACCTAACCGTAATTTAACCTAAACTCAATTCCCACGCAAAAATGGCACTTCTTCTTAATGGTCCCGGACTTTGGGCCCCACAAGGAGCAGTGAGTCTTCACAATGTAGTATTTGTTGCAAAAAGGGGGCTAACAAGGTGATGATAAATGCTAAAACACACAAACTTACAAAGCAAAAAACTAAACAAATTTCAAAATATAGTTATTTTACAAAGAAAATGACTCTCCAGTCGGCTGTAGGATTTAAGCAATTTAATGATCTGTTTTATTTTTCTTGATTCAAAAATGAATGAAGAAAGCGATAAGTACATAAACCACTTAAATATAAAGAGGATGTACTTTAGTTTTACTGTTCGATGTGGCCTCTTTAAGTCTATAAAAGTTATAAAATCAATGTTTGAGTTAATAGAAAGAAAAAAGGATTAAGAAACATGTTTGCACATAGATATTGCATTCAGTCAGACACACAAGTTTGTTGTTGTTCTGCAACAACAAACCTAGTTTATGAATTCATGCTTGTACTAATGGATCTATGTCCTGAAAATCATCTGATCTCATGTTTCTCTACTCCAGCGTATTTGGCTTTTTACGTCTTCTCACACCGTCCAAAGACAATCTGATTTGGTTAATAGGCAATTCCAAATTATTCTTAAGCATGATTTGGAGCATCCATGTTCTACCAAGCCTTTTACACTCTAGTCCACCCATTCAGAGCAAAAGCTGGTAGAGAAAATGAATGAAGAAACGGTGATATCATTATTTTTCACCAGTTGACACAATGAGTGGACACTATAGATGGATGGATCTAATAACACTACTGAGACATTTTATTAAAATATACCAAGGAAGCTTTAATAAAAGCTTAATGATTTTTAAAGTCAAATAAGTTATTCTTTAAAAATTACAACTGTAAAGGGAGATATCTGATTATAAGTAATAAATGAAACCCCCTGATAATACTTGAGAGTTCATAAAACTGTGGAATACATATAAAATCCAATAAACGCTAGACATTTATGGATACATATCTTACGCAATAAAATATGACTCTTCTTTTAAAGTACTTCTTTAAAAGCAGAATTAATATCTTTTTGTCAATATATTCAAGATATTTCTAATTAAAGGGAGAAAAAAAAATACAAAAAAAGCAAAATTGTGTTAATGATGTGGTACTTTTCAATATATTTCAATCTAAATAAAAAATATAAACTCTTCATTTTTTCACATTATGCATTTTTCAGAGTCAAAAATGCCACTAAAAGTTTATATTTCTTAAAAAAATTTCAAAGTATGTATTTACTCTTAGAGTTAAATTACTAGGTTCACATGAAAACATTGTGCACATTGTGGATGCAAATTTCTGTAGCTGTTATGCTTTCATACCAATCACTGCTTTCTGCTTATTGAAGGAATGCCGTGTTTGTTTCTGTGCGTCAAACAGTAAGGAGATGCTGACAGGACAGAGGCTCTGCTACTCAAAGTCCCACCAGGACTCAGTTCTCTCTGCCCTCAACCAGCAGAGGAAGGATGGTCAGCTGTGTGACGTCACCCTGGTCGCCGGCGAACAGAAGTTCCACGCCCACAAGGCCGTCCTGGCAGCCTGCAGTGACTACTTCAGGGTTGGTACACTTTGTGTTGATCATTACCTGGAGACTTCACACAACAAACCATCTTATTAGGGAGTGCACGATAATTAATTAATTTTTGGCGATCGGCCAATTTTATCTACCTCCGCAAAGGTCTGGAAGTCAGCCTTTTACTTTACCGTAAGAGGTGTCTGACTGACAGACCCTCCCACCAGGTCATGTCAGCACACGGAAGGTTGACAATTTACCAACTTTGTCGCTAAGTCTGTCACAATAAGCGATAAATCAATTAAAATACGCTTAATAATTTCCAGGGTTTCCCCCAGAAAACCTGATGAACCTGATGTTAGGGGTGCTAGGACAGTCCACCCGTGGGCTACCGTGTTTTTGAGTTAAACATTGTTAAAAGTTATAAAATTCTGAGGTGCATGAGCAGGCATCTTAACGGGTAGGTGCCGGGATGCACCCCCTCACGCACAGGTCAATGTGTCAACTGTATATCTATCTTAAGTAATTATTACACTCACTATTACTATTAAATAGGATTTTTTTTTACTGGTGTATCAAAAAATTCTATTTAAAATAAACCAACAATGCTAAGCCTGGTGGCCCGCCAGGCTTACAATACACAGGGGGAAACCCTGAATTTCTATTTGCATGTTTGTTTTCCTTGTGCCTCTGTTTCTACCAAAGACTGAATGATAAAAGTTTTCACTCTGGTGCATCTTTCTCTACGTTGTCGTTTCCTTAGCGCAAAGGAGGAGTGAACTCTTGAGTCAGTTACTTTGCCTGGTGCATGGCCTGTTAGTACAGAGTGTGGCATTAGGAGCAGCAAGCCAGAGAAGCGTTAGTAGTGTATTTGTTGCTAGTTTTGTCTGTTTTCATTGTCTGTAGCTCGTGATTATAGTTTTTTATGGGCAATTTTGTTTATATAGACTTTGGCCGTTTTTCTTTCTTTATTTAGTGTATTTAAAATGTCTTCCCATTCCAGTGTTAAGAGTTTTATAGAAATTAAATTAAATTACAATTGGCAGGTCGGGATTTTTAAAGATCGGTGCACCAACAATCCTAATGCTCAGGACTGTGGCGCCACCTATGACAATTTCGGCTCCAATGAACATTTTTTGTGAGATCACCCTTATCTGATGAGATATTCCACCTTCATTGGCCTCCCAAAAATAATTTGACCTATTTCATTTTGCAAAGAACTGTTGAAGAGACTGAAATGGTCCCGTTTGCAAGAAGTGGCAAACAATGAAATACAAAGTTTTGCTCACCCAGGCCAGGTCCTCCTGGACTGAACCCTAGCATTAGTTGCTCTGGTTAGGCCTCAGAGGAGCTTCAGGCAGACACATGCTGTCAGATATCCAAACAAGAGATTTCCCATTGCACATAGAGAACTGCAGCGATGAGATTTAATTTGGGGACTCTGAGAAGATTAGAAGGTAGATACTAATCCTTCTTCCAAATGAGAAGCAGATTAAATATGTCCAAGTTGCCCGGGGATTATGCCTCCCCTGTGTTACTCTGTGTGACCAGGTTATTTTTACATCTCTCCACAGAGCGCTGATGGCAGGGGGAGTTACACTCTTCTCCTTTTGTGTGTCTTCTTCCTGTCCCTTTTTTTTTTTACCCCGCCTTTGTTCTCCAAAAAGAACAAGATACATAAATGTTTGCCTTTTAAGTTTCGTCTCGGCAATAGCAACGCCGCGTCTCCCATCTTCCAGATTATTAGATCACTGTGCAACAGTAAGCAAGAAAAAGTGACTTCGCAAGCAGAGCTCTCCTGTTTCTCTGCGTTGGCTAACGATGTTATCTACAATTTGTCATCTGACTCCATCGCGAGGTTTAATTTTGTTCATTTGCTGAAGAGATGAGGGCGGCTCATGCGGTAAATGGCAGCTGTGTCTGGTCTCTCTTCCTGCCTCTTTTTATTTTTTCCCCCCTCACACTCAGAAAAACTTCAGCACTTGTAGCGGTGATTATAACACATTATGTGGTCCAGCAGATGAGAGCGACGGCAATGGAATACCTGAACAGGCGTGACTTGGCGACTTGTCCTGAATATGTCATCTTCGTCTCCATCCCAGTCCCTTTGTGACGATGTTTACTTCGGGAGACTTGGCTAAGTCAGTCACGTCCCACATCATTCTCCACCTTTAGCCACCGCATACATCCACAACTTAAATTGCCGGACTAAGTGAAAATGTAGATTATAAACCTTTACCCGAGTGTTGCTGATTACAAAGACAAAATTGTAAAACCAAAGCCTCCCCAAAACTAGTGATGTCTGACTGTCTAGGAATTTTAACTAAGCCTGTCGCAATAAATAATTAATCAATTAGTCGCTTGATAAATTAATGCATGATTTCCATTCTGAAGGACAGTTTTGTTTACAGACAGTTCATAATGCATTTTATTTTCTGTTTTTGGTTGTTGTATTTTATTTTGGATATTTAAAATATCTTCCAGTTCCAGTGTTGAGTGTTCTGTAAAAAATGTAAGTTTATTGCCGTTTGAGAGGGTGAACTTGCACAATGATGCCATTATCAACATATTACTTGAAAATATTATTAAAACAACATGTGACCAGCGCTGTGGGCTTGAGGTATATTTGTTTTAAAGTAATCATTTTGACCTGTTAATCAAAGTTCCTAGAAATACTACGTAGCCATAACTTTTTTTTTTTTACATCGTTTTAATGCTGTTGCTTTACATATAAATATGGCAGGCTGATGTTTATAGTGAGAGTAATGGCAATAAAATCCTTCAGCTGGCACAGAAATTAATATCCAGGGGGTTTATGAGGTGGCGACAAACAGTTTGTGTACACTACTGCAATTGATTCCTAATTGGCTAAGTGTAGAATAGCCAAAAGGCTATTTTTGTTAGGGCTAAGATGTTTGAAAACGTAGTGATGTTTTCTAATATGGATAGTTTTTGGTAAACAGTGATTTTTTTTCTCCATGAGAGTGAGGTTGGGGTGTGAGCTGACCTTGAGGCTGCTTGGGGTCCTCTGCTGTAGTCGGGGCTCAGGTCAGCTTTATACATGCCAGCTACATGCTGTATATAATTTGAAAGTACATCAACAGAATCACTTTTTATTGTTAATTTAATTTTTTTTTTTTGCTACTTGTGTCTAGGAAGGGGCCACATTTAATGTCGGTCTTTTAAACCTTTACCTAGCATAGTGCCAGTTTGCCTACAATTTTTTTTCTATTGTTGGATTTTTATCCAACAGTATGAGATGTGATGTGAATTTTACACTGATTCTTACTGTAACTATTATGAGCTCAGTAAGTGCTCGCGTCACCTTAGTTGATTGTTATCAATCAATCAAATAATCAATGAATAAATCAATCAAAGCCTGAAATATGTTGGAAGTTGGAGTGTTTGATCCCATTTCTGCCTCTCCATATTTAACCTAAATGAAGATACTGAAAGTCAGATATTTTTGCTTGACTTGTCAACTCTTACAAATCTCCAATCACATTAAAATGATTTTAATATAAATATGTTAGATGGCCCGACCACTGTGTTATTGGTGTAAAGTCAGACTGCAACACTTTTTGACAAACTTCCTTGGTAAAATAGCTTCAGCCCTCAAGAAATGACCCAATATTTCTCCCCTACAGGAAAACAACCTCTCTGAAAGCTAATATTTCACTCTAAGTCTTATCACAACATGCAGACACATAAATTTTGCCAGCAGGTCAGTCTATCCGCAGAGCTGCAGTTTTGTGCGAAAGGCCCAGAGTGGGCGGGGCTCTGTGGCACACTGTGTCTCTGAGACGGTCCGTGTTCCCAAATCGCAGGAGCCATCCTTCACCATCAGTGGCTACCTGGACGTCTCCGCCAAGGATGGCGGCGGTGACTTTGCGGGAGGCCGGTTCTGCCAACATAGTTACTCGATTATGTAACTTTAATACAAGTTACTGTACATATTATACAATGCCCCTATCTGGCTGGAAGACACACAATTTAAACATCACAATGTGTCAGTTAAATCAATACAGAATGACTTGCTTGAGATGGGGATGTGTCTTCCTCTGGTTTAAGTTCATGTGTGTTATAAATTAGAGAACATTAGGTGAGTTATTGCTGATTTTGTGGCAGTAGTGTGCATGCTACAATAACAGAATAGGTGCTTTGGAAACATGCAGAGCTGTTTGTAGTTGGGGGGGATGCTGCTGCACACTGTGATTAAAAAGATACTTAAAAATCAAGAGTTAGCAAGATTGCTATCTTGAAGTGATGAAACTGAAGAAAAAGAAAAAAAATTCAATTGTAGCAAAAAAATTCCCTTTTATGGAGAATTAATGGTTTTTGTTTGTTTTTTGCTACTGCTTTGAAACCCAGACGGAAAACATAAATTACTGATTACTTTTGATAACCTCGTCTGTTTGTTCTGCCCCTCTGTGGTGCCGCTCTCTACTGGTTGGCGCTGATCAATTGACTCTGCCTCCTCATCCCCCTCCTCCTCCTCCTCTTCCTCCGTGGTGTTGCATCAGTCGATATAGCTTTGATTAGTGAACGGCTAGCTGGACTCATGCTCAGCAGTGGCAGATCCTGTGTTGGCTGCTTTTGATTTCACATGGCGCCCAGCGTGCGCTCATGTGACTGTGTGTCTGTGTTCATGGATAGGAGGAAGACGGCGAGGCGTAGCAGAGAGTACCGATTGTGCTGTTTGTTTCTGCTGGTCTCCAGGCCCCAGGCCGGAAAATCGATGGTTGATAAATCCTGAAAGTAGTGCCTGTCAGGCTTAAATTGTCTATTTATGAAAGTCACAAGTCATATGAAACACAAAGTAAGTGTATCTGTAAATGCTGCTATATATATATAGGAGGAGTAAACTTTGTGAACATAACGCGTGTTTTATTTACTATGACTGAAAAAGTCTGATCCTTCATGTAGTTCTCCTTTGACTGATCATTTTGATTTTGTCTCATCAGGCCATGTTCAGCTTGTGTATGGTGGAGAGCGAGGCAGATGAAGTAACCCTGCAAGGAGTCACCAGTGTTGGACTAAAGCATGCTTTAGATTTCGCCTACACCGGACAGGTGAGCTGCTACAATCGAGCTACTCTGCACTAAAATGCACTTAAAGACACTGTAGTGCTCCCTCTTGAGTACGAACCATTAAAAAGCAAATAAAAAGAAAAAAAAGAGCTTTGTTTAAACTTATTTTTATTAAAAAGTTGTTTGAAACTTGCGGCAATGTGCATGATTCCCCAGTGATAATGTCAAATGAGATGTTGACCTTTCACATTTTGCAGCAACTATTACTACTACTTATCTAACCAGAACTGCCTCTCACCAGCTCTGTCTTTTGTTTAGCACTTATTGATGCCTTAATTAATGCAAAGGGTGACTATCTCTTAATTTAAAGTGCAGTGTAAGGGATTTGGTTTGCAGTCACGGCATCTGAGAAGCTTGAAGTCACTGATTTCACCTTCAATGTTTCGGTATATTAGCCTGTTCTAGAGATAAATGAGAAGCTGCCCTGTAGCTGAAGTTACAACGGTCATGCAACAGGATGAATATCCACCAAAAAAGTAATAGATCTACAAAAGTGATGACTGAAAACAAAGGAATTAATGTATTATTGGCCCATGATGTCTAGATGTTAAGATCTATGTGTGGAGACTGCTACACTACTAACAAAAAGGTAAGGATATTTGGGGTCAAATTTATGAAAACGTAAATAGTTTATGATACAATGATATATTATATTTTAAAAATAGGGCCTTTAAGAAGAAGCATTGTGATTTCCTAATATCAAACAGTGATATTAGGAATTGAATTGTATTGAAAGCCAACATCAGTGGTGGGTACACGGGTAACCGTGTTTCCACCAACGTTGTTTTATGCGCATTTTGAAGTATCGCATTAGAAAAGGTTGATGGAAACGGCAAAATTTGAATACAACCTCCTCAATTTCCCCCCCAAAAAAGTTTTTATGCTTACTTTAGGTGCTTTTTATAAAAAAATAGCTATAGCATAAAAACTATGCTATAGCTTTTCTGAAAAGAGCTAATTCGTTAAAGGATAGATGGAAACACATTTGCTAAATAAGTTACAATGTAGCAAATATTTACCTCACATGTCTGATGGGTTGTTTCCATTGTCAGCATGCATTAGATTTGCATTTCTTTTGCTATGTCTCTGGACTGCATGCAACATCCCCAGTATTAGTACTAGTGTACAGCTCATAGTACTGTAAGGCAAACATCAGTTGACTGGCTTTCTATCATAAAGTGGGACAAAATCCATCCACATCGAAATTAAAAACATGGATACTTCAAGTTGTTCCTAATAAAGATGGTTTGGACTCAGCTCCTGAGTTTTGAGTTTTACACATTGAATAAGCACAGACCTGAGATGTACAGTAAATACCTAAATTTCTGAATGAGTAAAGATCATATCACTGTGTAATAAATTCTGGTACACTAACCCCTGGAACTGAAACAGGGTTCTACTTTATTTTTATTTATCCTTTGAGTAAATGAAGCCTTACAGCCCTGAAAGAAATTCTGTCTTACAATTTGTAGTTGTTGACCACCGTCACACATGTCACATAAATAATTCAAAACGCGGGTTTTGCAGATTACAGTTTTAATCTCAGCACCATAAGCTCCCACAGCAGGATTTAAAAGCCATGCAAGAGTGTATAAGGTCTGTCCATCCTAGGCAAGTGGCAGCCAAAAATACAGAAAAACATATTTCGGACATAAAATGTACATTTAAGAAACAACACAGCATTAGATTTTCATTGTGAATCTTCAGGACAGTTTTTTGAGAGACATTGTCATCTGTCCTTGCTTTCTCACCCTCTCACCGGGAATTGTTTGCGGTGTAATTGTTTGTCTTGCCCTTTTTGTCACTATGGCTGAGCCTTCAGCAACCAGCGCTGTGGCTTATTTTGTATCCTGAAAAGCTGTGAACTTATTAAATACTCCTAATTTTTCCCACGAAAATGAGCGAAAGAGTGTGCCAGTAAGTAGGTCAACTGCAGGCTCGCAAGCCGTCCCGTTTCGTTTGACTCTGATCCTCTCTGCCTAAAGGAGATGATAGTGCATGAGACATTTCCTCACATTGTAGGTGGCAACCTACTAAAAAATCCTTAAGAGTGAGGGTACGGACAAGCCGCACACAAGATGCTGACCTGAAATCCAGAAAATTCAGCCCTTGCTTTATCTTCTTCTCCAGATGAAAGTTCACAACTGGCGAGTACAACACACGCCGGATTACACAAGAGCTCCCTTGACTCCCACACTAAAGTAGGCACAATGTTACAAAACTGACTTCTGCTGAGTGAGGCTGAAGTTTTCTAGCCATATTGGGCGGCTGGAGTGAGGAGTATGGCAGCAGGATATGAAGAACATTCACTTACAGTCACTTGGAGTCATTACTGACACAGTGGTGCAGGTGTTAGCACTGTTGCCTTCAGGTGAAAAGGTGCTTGGTTTGACTAAGGTCAAGTCTTCAGTAGCTGCATTTCTTCATTTTCTATTTTCCCATACTTCCTGTCCCTCTTGAGTTTTTCCCTGCTATATTTGAGTTCTTATAAGTTTTCAGTTTTTCAGTTACCAAACACTTTTTTGGCTTCACCTCTACCTGCCTCACTATATTGCAGTCCCCACTAACAGGGTGCATCTCAAAGACGGTGCTATGTCCACTCATGGTCAATCAAGCCAAGGGAGATTTACCAGTCTACCTTGGCTTAACGGTCGCCAAGGGAGATTAAATGATTTCTCAAACATGCATAGAAGAATCAAATCAACACTCCAGGTATGTTTTTGATGAGGTAATAACATTATAACATGATGTGAAGCTCAAAAAAGTCAATTTTACATAATACTTCCCCTTTAAGTCAAGAAGGGTAAGTGACAAAAAATATTGTCTGTCGTCTCATTTTTCTAAGTGCGTATTTTTGTAATAACTTTTCCTTCCATATGAACAGTGTCGCCAACAGCGACAATGAAAGTGAGCTCAGAAAGTTAGAGGCTGAATATATTACTATAAATCTGACTCTAAAAGAGAAGAAAAACCTTTTATTTTGCACTTTTTTGTGGTCGTTTGATTCATAAATAAAAGAAAAATGTTTTTAATAGTCAGAAAGACTTAACGGAAAAGGAAATTGGTCAAATTCTGTACCTCACATTTTTTTGTACTCCCCTTTAAGAAACAATACAAAAGCTTAAAAAAATAATTAAAATATTTTCATCCAAAAGTTTTTGTTTCACTTGAGGATAAAAAGAAAACTTACTCCTCAAAAACGAGTCCTCAAAAAACAAAAAACCCCAAGGCGAGTTGGTTTCTGTAGACCAACTTTCATTTCCCTGCTCCTTCATCATGACGCTGCCAACACCGTACTTACTGGGTTCAGTGTTTTTGTATTTAGGCTCAAAAGAACAAATGTGGTATCGTCTGACCACAGCTCTTTCTCCAGCTGGCTGACCGTTCTCCAACCATCTAGCAGCCACTCCTGCTTCCTCCTAACAGGAAACATTTAGTTTCATGTTTCTGTTGAAGAAAAAAAACAAACTACCTGAGTCTCCAGCTCATCTTCCTAAATCAGGACGTTTCACCAGAATACCGATTATGACTGGTGATTAGCACATTTCCGTTCTCTCTCCGAATCGGTGCACAGGCTGCCGTTTAAGCGGAGCGAATAACCTCTTTTTATTGCCCTCTTGTCTGAATACGTTAGCTTCTGGAGCTCATAGACAGTGCGTGTGGTTAACTGGCCTGCAGCCCAGCCCTGCCAGGAAGCCATGCTGTGATGAATGGAAATGTGCAGATGCAGCTAATTGCAAGCAGAGGGAAAATGATACGGCTATGAGAGAAGCTTTGTGGGATTTTTTTTCCCCCTTTGGATGCACGTATATCTATAGAAACACTTTAAACAAGTATTTTTAATGAATTTGCGGGGTTTAAGTAAGTCTTAAAGTGGTTAAATAGTGTGTTATGAAGCAAAAACTGACTTTGCCCATTACTTGGACAACATGCAGAGGAGGGGAGACAGAACATTTGTTCTCAGATCAGTTTTTTTCCCCCTCTGCCTCAGGATGAATAAATAATGAGCAGGATTCAGGAAAAACATGATAGCCAAGAGTGCCACTAAATAACGCTTACCTGTTTACTGTGTCAGCAACATTGAAAAGCACAATGATGAAGTCATTTTTCTCGTTTCCACCCCTGATGCAGTCACAGTTATGCTGCTATGCAGCTAATTGCATAGCAGCAATTAGGGCAGCGTTGCTGAATGGATTATCAAAGATTTCCGCTCGGTTTAGAAAAACCATTGCAGATTAGTCCTCTGTGTGTCTGGTTTATTGGGTTGTTGAAGGAACGTTAAATTTGTCGGACCTTGTTGTCTCCCAACAACACTACCTGGCTCTCCTCTCAGCAGCTTATGAGCATGACTTGGCGGATTTACGGAGTGTTATGCCAGGAAAGAGAGAGCGGCATGGCAGAAGCTGAGGCAGACTTTCATCAGATTAGCCCTAGCTTAGCTTCTGGTCATTCAGCTCAAACAGGAAGCAAAGTCAGCAATAGTTTGTTGGATAGTTTAACTTGAATCATGCCTTGACTTTATGAATAAATAATAAATTAGAGCAAATAGTAGCTCTAACAAATCAGACACACTCTGAGTGTGTGAAAATCTGATGGCCTTTTTTTTTTTTTTGGTCCAGATTCTGTTGGAACCGGCTGTTATCCAGGACGTCCTGTCTGCGGGCAGTCACCTTCAGCTACTGGAGCTGCTCAGCCTCTGCTCAAACTACCTCATCCAGGTAGACGTACATGTACACACACACCCCTGCACACACCACATCTTTCCATGTTAATGGAGATTTCGTCATGACTTCCATTCATGTTTTATTCATTTCTATAGCCTAACCTTGACCCTAAACCTAACCATTAGCAGTACATGCCTAATCGAACTTTGTTCCTTTTTTTTCAAACAATGATGACTAGTTTATCTATGGTTATTTTAGTTGAAATGATAGATAAATGTTTATGTATTTATATTAAATACAAAGCCCGTTATCTGTGACCCTTCCCCCTGCAGCTAAATTCCTCTGGAACTGGGTCTGTGCCTAACCCTAAGTGTAACCTTAACTCAGTTTACACCTTAGTCCTTAACTAGGGATGCACAATATATTGGCATTGACATTGGTATCATCTGATGTTGTTCATCTAACATATTGGCACAGCAATACTAATATAGGATATTGATATTGGTTCAAATTTTCACATCGGTGCATCACTATCCCTAAACCAAAAACAGAACTTCAACTTCAGGAGTCCGAAGGACCAACAGTAGGTCCTCGCAATGTTTTTTTTTTTTTTTTTTTAATGGGCCTTACAAGGTGGGAAATGCTAAAACACAAACACACCTCATTACAATTTTCCATTCTCTAACCCCAGTGCTGAATCTAGCCTTACATATTAATAGCTCATGCATAACCACACCCTTAACTCCTTAACCTGAGCTCAGTTGACTTTTTTTGTGCTAAACCTTTAACGTGGATCCCAGAAATGACACCCTTCCTGAAGAGGGCTGGGATTTGGTGCCATGAGGACTACTAATCCTGATTAAATCCTTTTGGTAGCCATGACAAGAACCCATATGTCATGTGCAACTCTCCTCTGGCCTTAGCTGTAAGCCTTACAATACGATCAAACCGCTGATTAACTTTCTTCTTATTAGATGGTTTTGCAATTTCTGTACCTTTATGGACGTGTTATTCTGTTGTATTGAATAAAGACTAACAAATATTCCCATTTCATATGGCGTTGTCTTGCTATTTAAGTAGTTTTTTGCTCACTAATATTTTTTTTTGGCATTGCAAATTTTTTAGAATTCTTTGTAACTTTTTTCAGAATCAGTGGTTTACACCAATATTACTACACTTTTAAAGACTTTTGGAAGGGGCCAGATGTCGATGTCATGGTTTTGTAAGCTTCTGATTTGTTAATTCACAACATTTGAATCAGTCGACGAATGTATTTTACCTTGACCACACTGCATCCTTGTGTGAGATAAGGGAAAAATCGATCTATAAAGAAGAATTCTGTACACCTAAACATGTCTTGTTCTTTCTTGGGTCCAGATGCTTCAAATAATTAGGAATATAAACAGCATGGGAATGTCAGGACGGAACCTGGTTCAGGGTCAGATAACCATGCGGGTGTGTTTGATGACAAAAGCAAAACATCTTGTGGAGATGTTGTTTGGCGACGTTAAAAGCCAGTTTACTGACCTCTGAATTTGCAGCCAGCCACTTCTACAGTTAAAAACAAAGGTTCACGTTGTGTCAGATCAAATGGTAGTTTATAGAGGATTTTATAACATATTGTAATGCATGTTGTAAAATATGTCTTCTCTGCATAAATGAACAGAAATATTATTTCATCTTGACAGTTGTGCTGAAATTCCCAAAAACAATCCAAAAATGTTTAGTGAGTTGGTGTTTTGGGGTTAATTTGTTTGTTTATGTTTATGTTTTGGTTATGACAAGATATCAATCATGGTTCTAACGTGCCATCTGGTGGTTGTAAACCGTCATGACAGCAAAAGCTTGTTTGACTTGCTAACGGAGTGACTCTTTTGCTTTAACTAAATGCTGGGTTCAGTATAAGCAATTGCCAATAAACTTTTAAATTGTAGATATTAAAAATATTGCTGAGGAGACTGATTTATCTGAACTTATTCCACATTTACTACAGCCTGCCTAGATATTATTTTTTGTAAAGTAGTGCAACAATTCTTTGTTTTATGGCAGTTTTTGCTAACATCAAGATCTTCTGCAGGTGCTACAGCCACTCTCAAATTATGTCCAGTAGTTTTTAATAGTATTGGTTTATACTAAAAGTAAACAAATTGGTTAATTAAAATAAAAAAATCTGAGATGTGACATCTTTTTGTATCGCCTCAGTGTCATGTGACATTGTTCTAATCACCGATTCATCTTTTTTCAAGTCAAACTAAGGCTAAATTGGTAGAATAGACGGTAATTTGCATTTATTATATTAAAGTGTCCAGTTCACCAAAACCTAAACCAGCAATTAACACCTAAACAGAGAAAAATAAAAGTTTCAATGGGTTCAGAAAAACCTTCCTCAGTCTGTGGATGGTTGGATGTAATTGAGATTAAGCAATTAAACCTTGGCAAGATGATGATGTTGGTAGATTAATAAATAAAACAGGAAAACGACTAACTGAGGAAAGAAAGTATATTTCCACAGTCACCTATGATGTGAAGTGTATGTTAAATAAAGGAACAGGGCAGATGGCCTGTCCTACGATAGGATAACTCTAATTTTAATTACATACAATAATTTACTCTAATTTGATCTACTTTCCTGGTTGGATCAATCCAAAAAGATTTGTTGACGAAGTTGTTTTCCTGGAGAATAATCACTGCTGTTCCAAATCAGAAACAAAGCGTTCCTCTTTTGGCCAGCAGGAGGCTCCCAAGATCGCTTCGCTTCTCAGAATATACCCAGCTCTCAAAACTTCAAATTTGTTGTTGCGTTTATTAATAAAAGCGTTACTTCATGGTTAATAAATACCACATGTACAATTCTTGCAAATTTAAAATATGAATTTATTTAGGACTTTAAACAACTGACAAGTCTAAATATTATGATGTATACAGAATTTTAAAAAAATTAATAAAAAAAAAATCATTTTAAAAATTCAATTCATTTGCATGAACATGAATTCATGTTCATGCAAAACTCATGAACATGAATTTTCTGGAGTCTTCTGTAAAATGGACAGTCTTCACTTTGCATATACTTTGCAACCTTCAGAATACTTCGCCATGGTCAGTTTGTATGTATGTTTTGTTTACTCTGCGGTAAAACAAAGCTTCTACGAATGTTTGAATCGTTTTTTAAATAAAACTTTTCACAATCTATCATAAAAGCTATCCACGTCACACTTTGTGTTTGAAAACAGACCCTTGTTTGATATAAATGGATTTTCATGGACACCCAGAAGGTGGCAGTGTTGCCTCATTTTCTCTTATCCACTCCACTCCCCCCCCCCCCCCCCCCCCCCCCCCAATCTGCCTTCATCTGAAATGTTGTCATGCCATTACAGTGAACACAATGCGTACAGTATTTTTAAGCCATGCATCCTTTAGCCTCTCCCTGATCCTCCTGCAGGAGCTGAACGGCGTGAACTACCTGGAGCTGTACCGCGTGGCCGACCTCTTCCATCTACCCGCCCTGGAGGAGGCCGTGGTGGGCTTCCTGGTGGAGCATCTGTCTGAGCTGAGGCAGAACCGACAGGATGAGGCCCTGCAGCTGCCCTACCGCCTCCTCAGGGAGGTGCTGAAAAGTGACCGCCTCACCTCCCTGAGCGAGGAGGAGATATGGAAGGTAGTGTCTGAGTAAGGGTAGACAGCCGTTTCACACTCACGTTACTGCCTGAATTATATATCACAAATACAGCAGTGTCCTGAAAGATTCTATGGATTCCAAGGGGTATGCGACCTTTACGACCTACAGAGCCATTTTGCTCTCAGGACAGCCAAATAAAACCTGTATAGAGCCACGTGACTTTTTTAAATATAGGATAACTTCTTAGCCAAATCTCTTCTTCAGGAAATTTCTTGTCATTTTTAAATAATATATTTGTATTTTCAGGCCTTAAAATAAGGATATACATAAAAGAGGATAAATAGGTCCACCCAGGCGTTTTTTTTTACAGCTGAATGGTTGATGTGGAGATTTAAGGATTTCTCAAACATGCATGAAAGAATCAAGTCATCACTCCAGGTAGTGCTAGTCTCACGCGCTTGTTTTGGTTGTATTTACCCATAATGCCCTGTGCTATAGTCCGCTTCTTGCTTTTGAAACAGTATCTGGTCTTTTTGGGGTTCACATATACATTTGAACTGTGCAAGAGTTCACGTCAACCAGATCGAGGTCTAGATTTTTAGGTGGACCAGAGTTTGCTTTTTTTGGTCCGTCCGCATCAGAGTTTGATTGCTCATTCATGCCTCCCCAAATGATCCGGACGTTCTAGACAAACGAACTAGAGTTCAATTAAAGCGTATTAAACAGGGCTGGTGTGAGCGCATCTTAATTACCACTAGAGGTCACCTTGTTGGTAAATAGAGTCCACATGTGTAATTCAATTTAAGCTTTAATCCAAGTGTTCCATGAAGGCGTCAGAGGTTTGTCAGAAACAAATAAAGAGAAACAGCAACCCAAAAATCCCAGTAACACAGCAGACAGGTCAGGGGTTTGGTTCTAGAACAGCGGCCACAAACCTTTTCAATTCAAACTAGAAAACATCTTTTGTTTGGAGTTACAACGAAACAAACGGAATGCTTTTTTGAGAGCTGAGGTAGTTAAGTTTATATTTATTTCAATTTTCATATTTTAGAACATTGTGAACAATCTGACATTTACAGTGGAAAAAATAATAATTTTGTGACGCAAGTTTGTTTGGAGCTATAAAACAAGTCATGAAATGACTTCTAAAAGCCTTGCAGCCTTGGTGACCTTCTGCTGTAGATGATCTATGAAGATGTCGCATGAAAACATACAGAAGGACTACTAAAAGGATACGCAGATTCACAGCTCAGGTAATTAAAATCTGTCAACCTGACAACTATTTCTTGTGCGTTAAATATGTTTCTTTGTCAGAAATCTGTTGTTGGAAGAAATGCATATAAAATCCAGTTGAAGGTTTGTCATATTCCAAGTGGAGGACAGAGCAAACATGTGGAAGAAAGTGCTCAGAATAGACGAGACCGAAACTAAAACTTTGGTTTCCATTCAAAACGCTGTGTTTGGCAGAAAGCTAATATCGTACATTCCCAATGTGAAAACTGGCGGTGGTAGCATCGTGTTGTCTTCATCAGCTGTTAGAAGACCATGACCTGCTACTATTTTGGTACCTTGTGTTGGTCCACCCCAGGGGTCTGCAACCTGCAGCAGTGGAGCCGCAAGTGGCTTTTTTAACCATAAAAAAGCCACTTGCTTTTTTATGGTTAAATCAAAAACATACCAGGAGAAATGGCTCCTGCTGGGGGAAAGACAAAAGAGAAATCCTATAACCGCTAAAACCTGACACCACTACATTTTTGTTTACGTTTCGTGAAGAAGAAAGTTGCATTCAGTGTGTCTCTCCCTTCTGTGGTTCTTAGTGCAGCGCCACCACAGGCGAGGGCGAAAACAGGTTTTTCAAAGAGCTTGGTTCACGTGACTCAGTGCAGTACAAAAGCGAACATGTAACAAATATTGCAGTTTTGTTTTTCCGTGAGTCTACCGGACTATCAGCTGTGAAAACACTAAATTTTATGCAGGGGTGTAAGACTAACGAGGGTTAAATTCTAAAGCATGTCACTCTTTTCTGATTTTTAGTTGGATAACATTTTGCATAAAATACATTGAAGCTTCTGGCTGCAATGTGAGGAAAAATGCAGAAAAGTCACAGAATACTTTTGCAAGGCAGGAAAGCAGAAGATTAAAAATAATCAGAGACTTGGCTGAACCCTGCCTTTCTCTGCTGAAGCATTGATATTGATGAGGGCATGCCGTAGTGAGCGGCGTGTCTGAATTTGCGTGCATAGGTGCAGGCAGACTGTCAGTCCGCATAAACACGCGTGTGTGTGTGATGAACTGGATTGTGGAGTAAGATGGCGGTGCAGGATGGGGACTTGCCATTTTGACTGTTCATTTGCACCAATCAGCCCCCACACCACCTCCTCCTGCCCCACCTTCGTTCTTTCTCTCCCTCTCTTCTCTGATTAGGCCCACCGCGGCTCCATCAGGACCCCCAATCCCCCAGCTGTCACTCGGCCGCCCGTCTGATTGAAAACAATCAGGCCTCTGATGGCACAATTACCCTGACCCTTTAGCCAGCCGCCGCTGCCATAATCAGCCTCTGATTAGGCTGCTTTGGGCCTCCTTCACTTCGCTCAGAAGGTTAATTTGGGCATCAGACGGGAGGAGAACGGCAAGCGCCGTCCGAAAGAGTGGGTGCCCGAGACGGTGAGGTTGGAAGGGTTTGGGGTGCAGGGGTACGTGCCAGTACCGGACCGATAACACCTCAGCCGTCAATCATCGTCACTCAGAGTTTTCTCTTACGCCGTGGAAATCGCATTTTCTCCACCTTTTGTATTTTTCCCCCTCTGTCTCTCTTTTTTTGCCATCCTTTGCTCTATGTTTCAGTAGCGTCCCCCTCCTCATCTTTCACACCCTACACACACACACGCCCACTCTTTCTGTCTCTCTTTTGCACTTTCTCTTTCTGTGCAGAGAGACGAAGGAGGGAGTTGATTTATTCTGTGCCCTGAGGAAGTTGTGTGATGCAGCGTGACCTTCACAGTCAGCTGCTGCGGTGCGCTCACGCTCGCACACTGTCACTTCACGGAGATGAGGAGGAGAGAGGCGGAGTGAGTGTGCGTGTGTTGGGGTAGAGGGGGTAAGGGGGGGGGTGACAACCGGGGAAAAGGAGGAAGAGAGATGCAGGAGAGTGACAGAGATGCCACAAAACGACAGACAGAGGCCCTTACTTGTCGCATATTCGCACCTTTAAAGTAAATTGAGGCGTTTTTGTTTAATCATCAGACATCAGATCTCGTGTCAGAACTCCAGATGTGTAATTATTGGGTCTTTTCCAGATTTATCTGTGGTCATTTTTATTTCCCGTACCCGTTTCTCCCCCCCTCACCCCTCCAAAATAAAACATCGCTGCCTTTTTTTCCGCTCTAATAAGTTCCCAGGTTCCGCACGGGTGTGCTAAGGCCCACTTTGTTTTGCTAATAATGGTATCAGTAATCTCCAGTCGGCTCGGCCCACACTCAGCTAAAGAACCTTCCACCACTCGGCAGGTTCAATTAAAGCCCTTCCCGCCTGCTTCCCAGTTCACCTGCGTTAAACAAAGCAGGGCCGCCCGTGGATATTTACAGTCTGTATATTGAATGCTTCTGATTAATAAATGCTTGTGTGTTGGCAGCTATGGCTGCAGCGCCGGCTCGCCGCAGTCCATCAGCTTCTTGAAGAAAACAAAGCAAAAAAAAAAAAAAGGATCTGATTAACAGCCCTTGAGACATTTCTTTTCCCTTGCTTCTTGCTTGGTTTCCTTTACTTCCTTTTAATAATTCTGTCCTCCTTCAGTAACCTCTCGTCTTTCCTTCTCTTTCCTTTTTAATGAAGAAAACAGGGAAGTCCAGAAAGCTATTGCTTGAAATCTTAAAATAAGCAACGAATAAGTACATTTTTCCTTACAACTGGACCAGATTGAACATGTTTTAATTAAAAGTGCATACAAGAAGCCTTTTCAAGGTCCTAGCCTTTTTGGCGCCCTTGGCGAACCACCTTACCGGCGACTAGCTCCTCCACAAAGTTGTAGACCCAGTGCGGGGTGGAGGGATATTCTGTTGAGTATTCATTAGCCAAACAACGAATGATGTATACAGCATCACAATCCAATACTTTGGTTAATGTTTAGTTGCAGAATTCAAAAAGGTCGAAGTATGAAAAAAACTAAATCTACGACTACAACTTATAAAAACTAAACGGAAACTAAGCAAAATTTAACTAGGAACTAATGAAAACTTTCAAACAGACTCTAAAAACTAATTAAAGCTAGACAAAAAGTCAATGAAATACAACTGTAATGAAAAACCTAAAACTATTACAATCCTGGTTTGAAACTTTAATTTAAATGCAGCCCTTTACCTTAATTCTGCGATTTCCCTGAGGCTGCCAACGTTTCCAGGTCCAGCTTCTTCTTGGCATGAATTCTGATCCAGTTCTCCTCCCTCTCCGTTCCAGTTGCTTGTTCTCTGGCTGGAACACGACTACCGCTACCAGTACGCCGAGGATCTCCTGCAGCACGTCCGCTACGGCCTGATGGACATCCCCGCCCTGCACCACCTCGCCAACAGCCACCCCCTGGTTCAATCCTGCCCCACTGCTGCCGCCCTGGTGGACGAAGCCCTGGACTACCACCACGCCACCTTCGCTCAGCCCCTCCGCCAGTCGTCCAGCACCAGGCCTCGATTCCAGTCGCTCACCCTTTACATAGCAGGGGGCAGAAAGCGGGAGGTGAGCAGAGTCAGGGAGCTGCGCTATTTCCACCCGTCGGCGCAGGAGAACGTGCGGATGGGAGGGGGGTCCAACTGGAGCGAGCTGGCACCCATGCCCACCGGGCGCAGCCATCACTGCATCGCCGTGATGGGGGACTTCCTGTTCGTGGTGGGCGGCGAGGTGGAGCACGCCACGGGCAGGACGTGTGCCGTGAGGACCGCGTGTAGGTACGACCCCAGGGGCAACCGGTGGATTGAGATCGCCCCGATGAAGGCGTGCAGGGAACACTTTGTCCTGGGAGCTCTGGGTCAGTACCTGTATGCCGTGGGCGGCAGGAACGAGCTGAGGCAGGTGCTACCCTCGGTGGAACGCTACTGTCCAAAGAGGAACAAATGGATGTTCGTCCAGCCCTTCGACCGCTCACTGTCCTGCCATGCCGGGTGTGTGGCTGATGATCTTCTCTGGGTCTCAGGTACACAGCGATAGGGAAAGGAAGAAATACAGTACTCTCTAATATGAACAACCGTTACCTCAGGTGCAAATATACAGTTGTCCGGAAATATTTTCACTCTCTTTAAAGGGACAGTATTATGTAAAATCTACTTTTTTGAGCTTCACCTTATGTCATAATATTGTCAAAACCATACTTGGAGTGTTGCCTTGATTCTTTCATTCATGTTTGAGAAATTTTTTTAATCTCTCATGACAATTGAGCTGTGCAAAACAACTAGGAGGGCCTAGCGCCGCCTCCGAGGACACAGGTCCTCCTCGCAGCTGAAGTTTCCAAGCTTCCAAGTTTCTGCCTCCCAGATCAACCCTCTCCTTCGTGACTCACCCACTCAGCTCCTTCAGACTAGCCAGCAGCAAGTAGCAAGCATCTGATGGAACTGCACATCTGCTGAGCTCATTGTAGGAGCTGCTTCTCAGTACAACACTGATAAAAATGTTAAAGGGTTAATAAAGGAGTGATGTTGTGATGACTTCCTGAAGGTGGAGTTACAGAAAGAGAACAAGTTTTTAAAGAGACAGAGGCCCAATTTCAAGGCGTTAAATCATGAAGTCAAATTTCTTTTGAGTCATATTTCATATTTAGTATTTTTATAGCAACTGAAGGTAACACAGTTAAGTGATTGCACTGTAAAATGGCACTATGTACCTGGAAAATACATAATACTGTCCCTTTAAACCTTTTGACATTTTTCTACCTTACAACCACACACACGTCACTTTACCTTACTGCGATTTTATACGATTGTGCAACACAAAAGAAGCTATATTGGAGAATTTGAAGGATAATGATATGTGGTTTTCATAAATAATTTACTAATATTTAAGTCTTGTCGAGTTTAATTTTTGTGTAGTACATTTCAACATCAAGGCATTTCAACCTGAATGAACTTGCTAAGATGAATGACAACATGGTGCGTATGAAACGTTGCAACCAATTTGGACCCAAAACCCCAAAAATCCAAAATCACAAAGGCGTCCATAAAAATTTCAATTCAAATTATTTGCGTTGCTCTAACAAGTATAATCCAAAGAAAACCCAATTGGGTTGTCTCGTAGAGTACGAAGGCTTTTTGCAAAGCTCTGCAACTCTTCATGATCACATGCAGACACACTTTGGACTTTCAGACTTCTGCAAGCGTATTTCTGCTATTATTTGTTACAAGTAAAAATAAAGTTCAACATGTTGCACTTTTGCATTGCAGGCGGAGTTACAAACACAGCGCAGTACCAGAATCGGCTCATGGTATACGACCCAGAGCAGGTAAGTATCAGACAGCTAAATCAGGCACTTAGAAATATTTAACAAAACAGATGGAATCTAGAACATCACTTAATTTCCCTTTTGGATCAATACATTTTTTTTTAATAGTTCACATATTTTTGCTTTGCTGTTCTGTAAAACTGATGTGAACTGTACTGTACCTGCTCCAAGTCAGTGGCAATCTGGAGAAATGGGATGCACCTTCATTTCTACTGCATAAAAATACGTGACTTGTGTTTTGTTAACAGTTATCAATCCTGTAACAGACATTGCTCTGACATTAGTTCACTACAGGAAGAAAAAAAAATGCAATGTTCAATAATGTATTTACCAGTCTACTAAAAGCACAATATACAGTATTAGTTGGTATATGTAGGTGTTCCAAAAAATATAAATAAGTACTTGGAGTATTTTGATGCCTATTTTGACTTCAGTACATCATAACTGCATTTTATTAGTACAATAATGCTTCATGGGGTTAACATAGAATACATAAAGCTATAAATTATAATGTTATGTCTTATCAATGATGATATATTTTAAACTAGTTCTTTTTTATAATAAAAATACATGACCATGCATTAAATTATACTTTATACTAGCTGGTAAAATATTAAGACACAAAAATCTTAGCAATTAGAAAGTATACATATATTATCAATATTTAACTAAATCAAACCCACAGAACATCCTTACATCAACATCCGTTCCCCCACTCAGCTCCTCCAGACTAGCAGCAGCAGCAATTAGCAAACACTGAGCATCTGCAGAACTCCTAAGAACAGTGACATGTTGTGATGACGTGCTGAAGGGGGCGTGTCGGAACAGATAGGAAGTTCTTAAAGAGACTGAGGCCCAATTTCAAGGCATCAGATACAGATTATGATGCAAAGTCAGAATGCTTTGAAGTTACTGATATATACAGCACTCTCTTAACTGAAGGTAACATAGTTACTTGACTGTGCTATAAAAAGAGACTATGGATATATGTAAGATTCAGACACTCAAATTGAAATTTCCTACAAGGTCAATGTGGCGAAGACTGAGTATAACTCAACGTGATCCAGCTGTGAATAGATCTACTGCTTCCATCATCAAACCTGACTGTTTGTCTGATGAGTTAGTATTTATAGACCTGAACAAAACCCCCACAAAATGTATCCAACTCCTATTCTCTTGTCCACTTTTCAAAACTAACTCAAACAGCTGAACACGTTGGGTTGTAAAGAGCAGCGTTTCTGTTTGTGCAGCTTTGAAGAGGATTGTGTGTGTGCGTGCGTGCGTGTGTGTGTAGCACAGAGGCATGCGGTGTGTATGCACGAAAAGGTGCACATCCATATGGGTCTGTGTTTCCACTTCCAAGCGAGGGAATGAAGAAGCGAGAGGTAGAAAAAGGGAGAGAGTCTCATTTGTATTCACCACGAATCTACATTCACCTGCCAGAGCAACAGCAACCCCCCACCCACTCTACCCTCAACAGATGGCCACCCGTCAGCTCCCAGCAGACACACACACACCCCTTCTCTCCCTCAATCAAGTACGCACACACACACGCACTGGCACAAAATAAGCTTCCCCACACTTAGTGAGATGAGCAGGGATCCTGGGTGTAAAATGGAGTGGATGAAACATATGATTAGAAATAGGGAGGGAAGTCATTAGTACAAAGCAGAGCTCCAGTGTCACGTTATTTATCTAGCACTGAGCATACATCAATTACCCATGCATGGATATGCTTAAATATTAATCTCCTCATTCGTCCTCGTTCCCTCTGCCACCTTTCTCCCTCTGTTCGCCGCCCGTCAGGATCAGTGGCTGGCCCGCAGTCCCATGCTGCAGCGGCGCGTGTACCACGTCATGGCGGCCGTGAGGAGGCAGCTCTACGTGCTCGGCGGCAACGACCTGGATTACAACAACGACCGCATCCTGGTGCGTCACATCGACTCCTACAGCATGGACCTGGACCAGTGGACCCGCTGCTCCTTCAGCCTCCTCACAGGTGGGCGAGGGCGCCGTCCCCGTGGGCGGGGAGGCCGTGCCCACGTAGCGATAATTACCGAGCGGACAGTAGACAGGCTATCGAACCGCACGAGCGGCGGTTGTTTGTGCGCAAACAGAAACGGTTTGAAGCGCCGGAGAACGTGACGTCAACGTCGCGGCTTCCTCAACCTGAGTCCAGTTGGACCGTCGTAGGTCAGGAGAAATTGTTAGGTAATGAAGAATCAAAGCAGTTATTGGTGTCTACTTGTGTCCTTTTGATGAATAAATTAAAGTTTTGGTTAAGAATACCAGAAACAATAACACATAACTTTTCCCCTGGGTTCTCCCAGTTGCACTACAAAGAGGGGGACCAGATGTGGCCATGGCCCCCCTGTTGGAAAATGTTGGCCACCTCACAATCCTCTTAATGAATAAAAGCATCATTTTAAATTAAGTTTTTATAATGACTTTTCTTTAATATTAAAATGACTAATGATCTGAAACAATTAAGTGTAACAATAAGCAAAGACATAAAATCAGTAAGGAGGGAAACGCATTTTTTTCCTGGTTTGTTTTATTATCTATAACAAAATATTAGGGCCATACTAAGAAAAAATAATAGATACAATTATGAGAATAGTCATGATATTGCAAGAATAGTCATATCACAAAAAGAAATTGTACGAGAAGTAAATTATAATATTACAAGAAGTCGTATGAGAATGAGGTCGAAATAATATGAGAACAAAGTCACAATATTTTGAGAATGAAGTCATGTTATGAGAATAAGGTCACATTTCCAGAATAATGTTGTATGAGAATGTCAAAACAATCCAAGAAAAAAAACTATACTAATATTAGCATGCCATTGTAACATGACTTTATTCTTGTAATTTAATTATTTTTTAATTTTCTTAGCATGGCCCTAATACTCCGCTGCAATAATCTGTTCCTTCTAACCTCTCTCTCTCAAGAAAAAAAAATTAATGAATAAAAATTCAGGTCACAGGAAATAGAACCAAATCTCAGTCCGAGTTAAACTTTCCTCTTTTTGCTCTCAGGGAAAAATGTAGCAATCTTGAGAACCTTCATGTCTGTCGTCCTCAGGTCAAAACGAGTCTGGAGTGGCCGTCCATGACGACAGGATTTATGTGGTAGGAGGGTACTCCATTTGGACCAACGAGCCTTTGGCGTGCATCCAGGTGAGAGCTGTGACTGTTGTACGTGACTTCAGCCGCAGTGTTTACTTTTAGAAACATGTGGCTCATTGAACGCACTTTCTGACTGATTGTCTACATACTGTATTCAATAACTGGCTGCAACACAGAGAGAGGTTTTTTTTTTTTTATCTGGGTCTAAATTTAAGCTGTGCATTTTTAAGCCGTTCTAACAGCAGTTAATTGAGAAATACTTTCTCAACCTACAGTAACTCCTCATTACACTGACTGCTGCCATGAAAATATGCCATATTAAAGGATCCCCGTACTGCTGGGCTGTCATGATAACAAATTTTGCTGGACGATAAATCGTACCAGAAGTTATTGCGGTAAATGATCATTTTGTTGTTTTGAGACCATTTTCAGGTTATATGAAGTTAATGACACAATAATGTATGAACACATTCTCAAAGACCAATAAACTTTAAATTCTAATGAACATTTAATATTGGAAGACATTTTAAATGTACAAACATAAATAAAACAGAAACAAAACTGTCCTTCAAAAAACAGAGCTAGTTGAGACCAAAGCACCAAACCGAAGACTTTTGTCGTGCAGTTTTTGATAGAAACAAAAAGAAAAACAATAAATCGTGCAAATGGAAATTATTGAGCTTCTTTTAATTTATCCTGCGATTAACTGATTTATTGCTTATTGCAACAGGCTTTGGTACTACAGAATGAATTTCCTGTTTCAGGTGCTGGATCTGAGCACGGAGGGGAAGGAGGAGGTTTTCTACGGACCGACACTGCCTTTCGCCTCAAACGGGATTGCAACCTGTTTCCTCCCGGCTCCTTATTTCACCTGCCCCAACCTCCAGACGCTACAAGTACCCCATCACAGGATAGGTGCTGTGTAGCCCACTGACTTGGAAAACGTCTGAGAACCAGACGACAGATCCGTTGGCGCTTGCGAACCAGAATGAGGAAAAACAGCCAGTAAAGAGAACTGGCTGCTCTAGCGTGGGTGTAACGAGGGAAGCCGTGCCGCTTCTTAAAGCTGTTCCTCCTGTATTAAGACCGGGACATCATTGAGACTCACTGGAAGGCCCGTCACCTCTGTTGAGACAGACGGGGTAAATATAGTTGAGCGGTCCGACCAGCCACAGGAAACGGAAAGTTGCCGGAATCAGGGTTTTCTACCCTGCAAACAACAACAACAAAAAACACACAAAAAACATCAACAATGTCCATCGATTCCCATTTCGAGTTTCCTAGGATGACCCAGACGAACATGTTGCAGAGGCAACACTTGAATTTTGTTTTTAATCCCCTAAAAGATGTGAATTTGACAACAGATTCAACATACAGAATGTAGCTGCATTTCCTTTAAAAAATGTGCGCAAAACTTTTGTCGAAAAATCAAACTACATTTTCGCAATTGTTGCGTTAACATTAAATTGGAAACGCAATTAAAATCAGACGTGAATACGTTTGTTCACATGATAAGTCATTCAGAAACATTCTCCTGCCACTTCCTGTTGTCTTCTTCTTTGTCAACAGCCGACTGTTGATCATGTGACTCGCGTGATGTGAAAAACAAAAAAAGGCGTTCTGTCGCAATTTTGCGAAATGAACAAAATTTTGGCATGGCCGAAAAATCACTTAATCTTATTGCAAAAACTTTACCTAAAAATGTGAGTTATTTTTCTCTTCGAAATTGGGTTGTTTTCATTCCTAAAATTTAATTATTAACATTCAGTAATTCCAATTTGCACAACTATACGGTCAATGGAAACGCAGTTGGTGTGTGAGCTATTGAGGCTTTTTATTTTACGCTCAGGACCCAAAGACTGTTTGTTTGTGTTTTTAAATGAATGTCTGGACATTCAATCATGTAATACGTATTATTCTGCATTGTCAAACATTTGCTTTTACTAAAAGAGAAAGAGAGAGAGAAAAAAAAAAGTGCTTGCACATCCCTCATGTATCCGAAGCAACACGTCTGCAAGAATATACGGAAGAAACTGCAGAATAAAGATGCTACTTAAAGGACATCAAAGCTTGGTTGTTGGCAATTCTTTATGGAGTTAAAGATAATTTTATGCAGATATTAAAACATTCTCACATTCCATGTGCTTTTCTCTCATACTGCTGCCATCGCAGGACAAAGCTTGCACCACCCACCCACCCCCACCCACCCGGTGAGACGTTCCGCAGTCAAGATGAGGCTGAAAAATGACTAGCAATGACAGAAAATGAGACTTGGGTGATTTTGGATGACAAGAGTGAGACTTCACGTGATTAGGTGCGAGCCAAATCCAGATTGCAAGAGATTGCTGCAACTTAGAGAAGGCGAGAATGAGAGGATCGGAACAAACAGTTCTCTCCATTCTCTCCCTCTCCGCTATTTTTTTCTCTCGAAGTCCTGAACTATTTGGAGCTCGCCCACGACTGTCATGGTATCTGCGAATTAGAGCAGAGATGGATCCCGACAGCTCGCATTCTTTGCTACTTAGAGATCAGAGGTGAGGATTTCTCTTTAAATGTAGAAAATGTCAATGAAAAGCTAGACCTTTTTTTATTTTTTACAATATGTGCATTATGTACACCTCTGAAAATGTTCAGGTTCCACCTATTGTGCCTCTTAAGACAATTTTCTTATTATTTCAGTGACATGATGGATGGTCCAGTTAACCACAAACACACTTAAGAAAGTTCGATTTCTCCCAGATGAAAAAGTTTGTTAGAGGAAAACCTCACAGTCGCTCTCCAGACTGTTGATTTCCTCCTGCCCACTTTGTCCAAGCAGAGACAGCAGCTTCATGTATGCACTCCTGCAACAGAAAGATGTGTCACCTTACAATAACAATAATATTATACACTGCTCAAAAAAATAAAGGGAACACTCAAATAACACATCCTAGATCTGAATGAAAGAAATATTCTCATTGAATACTTTGTTCTGTACAAAGTTGAATGTGCTGACAACAAAATCACACAAAAATCATCAATGGAAATCAAATTTATTAACCAATGGAGGCCTGGATTTGGAGCCACACCCAAAGTTAAAGTGAAATAACACTACACGCTGATCCAACTTTAATGTAATGTCCTTAAAACAAGTCAAAATGAGGCTCAGTATTGTGTGTGGCCTCCACGTGCCTGTATGACCTCCCTACAACGCCTGGGCATGCTCCTGATGAGGTGGCGAATGGTCTCCTGAGGGATCTCCTCCCAGACCTGGACTAAAGCATCCGCCAACTCCTGGACAGTCTGTGGTGCAACGTGACGTTGGTGGATGGAGCGAGACATGATGTCCCAGATGTGCTCAATCGGATTCAGGTCTGGGGAACGGGCTGGCCAGTCCATAGCTTCAATGCCTTCATCTTGCAGGAACTGCTGACACACTCCAGCCACATGAGGTCTAGCATTGTCCTGCATTAGGAGGAACCCAGGGCCAACCGCACCAGCATATGGTCTCACAAGGGGTCTGAGGATCTCATCTCGGTACCTAATGGCAGTCAGGCTACTTCTGGTGAGCACATGGAGGGCTGTGCGGCCCTCCAAAGAAATGCCATCCCACACCATTACTGACCCACTGCCAAACCGGTCATGCTGAAGGATGTTGCAGGCAGCAGACCGCTCTCCACGGCGTCTCCAGACTCTGTCAGGTCTGTCACATGTGCTCAGTGTGAACCTGCTTTCATCTGTGAAGAGCACAAGGCGCCAGTGGCGAATTTGCCAATCCTGGTGTTCTCTGGCAAATGCCAAGCGTCCTGCACGGTGTTGGGCTGTGAGCACAACCCCCATCTGTGGACGTCGGGCCCTCATACCATCCTCATGGAGTCGGTTTCTAACCGTTTGTGCAGACACATGCACATTTGTGGCCTGCTGGAGGTCATTTTGCAGGGCTCTGGCAGTGCTCCTCCTGTTCCTTCTTGCACAAAGGCGGAGGTAGCGGTCCTGCTGCTGGGTTGTTGCCCTCCTACGGCCTCCTCCACGTCTCCTGGTGTACTGGCCTGTCTCCTGGTAGCGCCTCCAGCCTCTGGACACTACGCTGACAGACACAGCAAACCTTCTTGCCACAGCTCGCATTGATGTGCCATCCTGGATGAGCTGCACTACCTGAGCCACTTGTGTGGGTTGTGGAGTCCGTCTCATGCTACCACGAGTGTGAAAGCACCACCAACATTCAAAACTGACCAAAACATCAGCCAGACAGCATAGGTACTGAGAAGTGGTCTGTGGTCCCAACTGCAGAACCACTCCTTTATTGAGTGTGTCTTGCTAATTGCCAATAATTTCCACCTGTTGTCTATTCCATTTGCACAACAGCAGGTGAAACTGATTGTCAATCAGTGTTGCTTCCTAAGTGGACAGTTTGATTTCACAGAAGTTTGATTTACTTGGAGTTATATTGTGTTGTTTAAGTGTTCCCTTTATTTTTTTGAGCAGTGTATATTTAAAAAATCCCTGACTTCCTGTATAGACAGCTTATAAATAGCTTAAAGGCTGTGAAAAATGTGCCTACTTGACCTCCTCTGTGATTCATGGTGCTCACCTCAGGGCGATGTTCTTGCCCAGGCCCCTTTTGTGTTCGCTGCTCCTCAGACTGAGAGTCAGGCTGGGGATGAGAGCTCGAACCGCAGCGGGATCCAAGACGGCAACCGTCTCCAGGACGACGTACACCTGCCTGTCGTAGACGCCCACGTTCTCTTCCACGAATGACCTGATCGCATCGAGAGGAAGTTCCCAGTTTCAGGGTGAACCGCTCATCTTCACATTCAAACGATTAGAAATCTCCCAGCGTGTTTTAACTGCTGTTAATTAATAATGTGTAATAATGCAGGGAAATGACGCAACGCTGAAGATATTTAGTGAAGTTACCGTAAGGCGGCGATCATCAACTCGCATGGCCTCACGGTAGACGCAGCGACGCATCGCTCCACCACGAGCTGCAGCGCATCCGTGCTCATCTTCCTCACTGGGCAAACAATAACACACACACACACGTACACGTACACTTGTTAATTTTGTCTTTGCATATGTGTAAAATGAACTGAATCCTTACAGTGACATTAATATCAGTTCATACACCTTGAACTTTTTTTTACATTTCATCAATTTACAACCACAAGCTTTATTTTTTTGCGTGTGTGTTTTTATCCAACAAACACAAAAGTTGTGCACAAAGGTGAAACAGAATGAAAATCTGAAAAGTGCGGCACGCATGCAGCTGCAAATCTGTTGGGATTAAAACTCAAACTCAAGTCGAATTGAGTAGAAAGGGCAGTGTAGGGATGCACGATGCACGATATATCGGCGCCGACATCAGTATCGGCCGATTTTAGTCATTTTGTAACGTATTGGTATCAGTCCAATAAGGAAAACTAGGCCAATGATTCCAACAGTTATTTATTTTCATCGGGTTGTTTTATTAACTTTCCAAAGGTGTTGAAACGGTACAGAAATATATGGATGTCAATATCGTTTATCGGCCATATCATCAATGTTAATATCAGATATTGATAACAAACCATATTTTCGTATTGGTGCACTTAGTGCCACGTACATGTAACTCCTCTCTTGACTTCGGCTGTTTGTCTTACCCGTCGGCTCATTGACCAGCATCAAACAACGCAGCAGAGCTGGAAGAGGCAGCAACAGGAGGGAGGCGTCCGTGTCGGCGTTTCGCCTCAGTAGCTCCAACAGGAACATCAGGACGGACGCGAGGCGAGGCGGGGGGGCGTGGCTTTTGAACTGCAGGAAATTCTCGCTGCGAAAAGCAACAAAAGGTGATTAGTCTGTTGGAGTTTTATAGTCAAAGGGTTCCCCAATCCTTGGCTGTAGAGACCTACCAAAGCACCTCCAGGACGGTCTTCCTCAGCGCCGCTCCCCTGGCGGTCGGCGCGCCCTCACAGGCACCGAGCAGCACCGGGTGGTTGGCGACCGCGCCCAGAGAGGGCGAGGCGGGGAGGAAGTGGTCCAGGTATCTGCGGGTTACAGAGCGAAGCTGCTGCTTGAGGCCGGCACCCTGGGACTGAGACACGCCCGACGCCACCGACAGACCCTGGGAGAGGATTCGATATCAGAGTCAAATCCTCAGAACAAAGTGGCAAACGATGGTTTTTCTGGTTTGCGTCCAGCAGATGTCCGTCCTAACCTGCAGATAAAGCGGTAAGCTGTCCCTCAGAGCTCTGTCCTGCTGCGGGAGCTTGGGCGGCAGCAGCAGCCCGTCCACGACCCGGAACAGCAGCTGCTGTGCTTTAGAAGTGGCCAGCAGGGGGCTCCAATGCTTCACTACGCAACCTGGAGACGCACAGCAACAAATCAACCCAACTCTAGCAACAATAATAAAAAAAAGAGAACATTTCTGTACTCTACGCTGTGTTTACATGCTGATTCTCTACGTACCCACAGCCCAGTATGCCAGCTGCATCCCCTCCTGGTTTTTGCTGACTACGTACGGCTTCACATGTTTCAGGACGTCACCGATGTAGTCCAGGGCTCTGGTCGCCATGGCCGACCGCTCCGACAGCAGCTGCAACCCGCTGTAAACACTGCCTACAGCCTGACAACGTAAAACACATAAGGAGAGAACACGTTTGGTTTGTAAACACAGGCTGCTGCAGACCGGACATGACCAGGACACAAGCAGAATGTATTTTACAATATATTATATAACAACTTGGGGGGGGGGAAAACAAGACATTCTGGAGTCAAAAGCCAGCAGTACAGCAAGATTAACTCATATATTATCATAAATACTGCAAATGCATCTGTCACCAGTGAGAAACGGTTACTAGCCGTGTCATGATAATAAATTTTGCTGGACAATAAATTGTTATATTCTTGTTTTAAGATAATTTTCAATGATGATAATAATTGGTTAATAATCCAAGTTCAAGCTCTCAAAGACCAAAAAACGTTTGTACAAAGCACTCCACGCTGGAACTGGTGTGGATTTTATATATCCAAAACAAACAATAAATATAAAAAGAAAATAGAAATAATAGAAATAGAAATAAAAAAACCCAGACAAACTGAAACCATGAATAAAATGGATTATGAAGTTTTTATAAACAAAATTGCCCTTCAAAAGTCAGTCAAAAATCCTCAGCAGACTGGAAATTAGCTCATTTTAATTGCAATTAACTGACTTATTGATTTATTGCGACAGGCTGAAGTGTTACCTTGACAAACGTCTCCAGGGCTGCAGTCGGCTCGGGCCTGGCAGCCGGGGGAGGAAGTCCGGCTCTTTGAAGAAAGCCGTCCACCTCTGGCAGTCGCAGGACGAGCCGGGTCAGTTCGCACAGCTGCTCCCCCACTGCCCGGGCTGGGGCAAAAAAATAGGAAGTATTCAGAAACTGCAATATTTGATAAAGAAGAAGTTTGGAGAAATATCTACAAAGCAGGGGTGTGCCGATAAATTGACCCTGATTTTCTTCATTTTGGGAGATTGAAAACGATCTTATCTAGTGATCTTCTCTACCTCTGAAAAGGTCTGAAAAACTAATTAAAGACTTTTCAAGACCTATTTAGTGTCACTTTGAATGAAATTTAGGACCAAAAACAAACAATGAATATGAAAGGTGTGTGAGGGGATCTGCTTTATTACAATCAAACTACATAAAAACAGTGGAACTTCTTAGATCTGTTTGTGGATCTTTCCTATAGCCCAAGCAAGACTCTTTCACCCAGAATGCACCTCACATCATATGGGTTGCCAACCGAATTGAGCCAGCGCTGAAAATGAATGTCATCCAACCACTTGCCCATGATAGAGGCAAAAAAGTTAGCTAGCAAGGGTAGCATCTGATTAGCGGTAGCTTCAACTGCCTTGAGTCACAGAACACAACCACAAAGTCTGCGTGTGACTGAAATTTTGCCTGACAGAAAAGTCCCAAAAGAAAAATAAACTATATAGACTATAAAACGCAAAATAGTTCTGTCACCACAAAATTTAAGACCTGTGGCTAACATATTTAAGGCTAACTTTAAAATTTTTTTTAAATTAAGACACTTTAAGGCCTTGATTTTAGAAATGTGAATTTAAGATGTTTGAAGAATGCACAGACACTCTGCTGACTGAGTGGACATGTGCAGAAGCCACACCACTGTTCCCAAATTAGATATTTTGTCCCTATATTTAGCTATTTTTAGACAACAAAATTGATATCAGACAAAGTCAAAATCGGCAGGTCAGGCTTTTCTGAGATCTGTGATTGGTCAGAAAACTGCAATTCAAGCACCTCTACTAAAAAGGAAAAACACTGAGAGATAACGTGCTAGAAGTTTGAAATCGTGAAAACTGACGCACCATATGCATACAAAGAAGAAAAAAAAAGTAATGTGTGGTTTGATGGAATTCTGGACCCAATTACCCGTTTTGCTTTCCGTTCCGTCCGGGTTCTTGTGGAGGTGTTGCTGTAGGACGCATCGGATCCAGGCCCTCACTGAGAGGCCCTGAGCTGAACCAGGGGCCGCGCCGCTTAGCGACGACACCAGCTCACTGAAAGGTAAGTTATGTATATAAGGTGTCGCAGGTACGTTTCATGAGAAACAAACACAATATGTTCACAGCCAGAAGCGGAGACTGACGCTAAAAATACGAGGGGGAATGAATGCGATTTGTAATTTACACTTAACCCGAGCTGCTGCGGCATTCACACTTCTTATTCTCTGACAGAAGGGCTTCAGCCAGGATTTACTGTTTAGTAGATGCAGAAATATGAAAATCCTTTTGTGTTGACAACAAACAAATGAGTCCAGCTACGCGTAAGACGATTGGATGCTTTTAATATAACAACTATTATAAATAACACTTAAAAAGAGATTAAGATGTGAAAAAAACACAAACTTTTATCTATTCAGGTTTAGGACCTCAGGGAACCTTGATATTTCAAAAACATCACAATGTTTCTGTGATGCGGACGGATGTGAAAGGTTGAGTCTAACCTGTTCTGGAGCAGATGGGGAAGGTAGCGCGTCACCAGGAGCGGGTGGACCATATCGTCCCAGCCGAAGAGCTGCATGATGGTCTGAACCGGGTTGGGCTGCAGGTCCTGAGGGGCAGAACTGGGCAGGTCAAAGGCGAGCAAGGTGAAACCTGAAAAGAAAAGCAAACGAGTCCTGAACGATCCGAATCCTCAAACAGGTGCAACATAATCCAACTCTGCTGTTAGACCATCTTGGAATTTCACTTTAGCCAACTTCAATCTTCTGCATAGGGCTGCAACCCACGATTGGTTTAATAATTGATTATCTTTACGATTAATCGATTAATCAGACAAAAAAAATGGCACATTCTGAAGAAATTTTCATTTAGACACTTACCGGTAAGTCTTTTTTCATAAAAACATCAATATATGATAACAAATAATTCACTTCCTTTTTCTAAACAACCAAAACAAAATGTTATTGGCTAACATGCAATGAGTGAACGCTTGATCATTTGAAGCAAAGAATGCAGAGAAAGAAATACTTCTAACATCAACATGTGAAAAGCTCAGCCCTTTCTGTTCAGCTTATCAGTAGAGTGTAGGGCTTTTGGATTAACAGATTAATAACTGCATGGCAAAATATTCTTAATGGCAGATTTTGTTTGTTTATTTTACAGATTTTGAACCGGGAGAATCAAAAGCTCCTGGGGCGTTCTGGGTTGAACATATGTGCAGATGTGATATTCATTGTACAGTTTTGGTTTAATTCCTGCTGAGTGTCTTTTTCTTTCAGCAAATGGAGTCTGTATAGTCCAGGTAATGATTACTGAAATAGTTGACGATGATTTCAATATTCAACTAATCACAATCAATCATTTCAGCCCTGCTTCTGAATTTAAAATTGTACACATTTTTTAAAATCTTACTCTATAATAAATATAAAAGTTTCATATAAACTATGCTCTCTCTCTTGTTGTTTTAGTTCTCTCCCTCCATATTTTCTCGTCTTGTTTTCCTCTCAGTGGGCTTTGTGTACCTGCAGCAGCATCTGCCAGCTGGGCCGGCGGGGTCTGGGAGAGGCGTAAGCTGCGCAGAAAGGGGAAAAAGTGCAACCACAGAGCGGAAGCTACCGCTAGGTGGCGCTCCCTAATCACACTGGCTGGAGCCGGAGCCCAGGCCGGGATGGGCGCTGACTGGACGCTGCGCTGATGGACCCGTCTGGTAGAATACACACACACACACACACAAATCCTTAAAACACGAGAACAGATAAACAATTCTATAAAATGTAACAACACTCCCTCTTGGTTGGGCTCCAAAACCCCTCCCTCTTTTCCTTCCCCTTTGCTCCCTTGTTTCTGTCTTTCACTGCTCCTTCATGTCTCCTCTCTCTCTCTCTCTCTGCTGTCTCAGGGGGGATTACTGAGTGTGGTGGTGCGCTGCAGTCAGGAGGAGGAAGAGAAGGAGGAGCGGTGGGGGTGTGAGGAAGGAGGATATCACAGGCATACAGTGGAGCCTAATGCTGATCCCCTGTACACAGAGCGTAGTTTGGCTCGTCTGGCTCATCCCTGGCCCTGGCTAGCAGAGCAGCCCCACAGTGGCTGGCATTAGACCCCCGATAAGCAGCTGAAGGAGCTGTAATCTCATTTAGACTGACGATGATCCTCCTGTCCCTCTCATTCTCCTGGACGGCGGTGTGAAAACGCAGGGGTTAAAGTGTGCAGGAGAAGGTTTGAGGAACTACCAGCAACCCCCTTTCCTTCCTTCCACACACAGACACACACACGCCTACCGTCTTCCCTTCCAGCAAGGTTGCATCTAATCCAGAGAGCTGAGACAATCGATTAGAGTCTGAATTCATTAGGCTTGTTACTACAGCGGAATGGGCCTTTCACACCCATCAACCCTCATTGTACAAGACATCATCAGAAAACGTTCTTAATCCTCCCTCTTTGTGGCTTCTTATATACAGTACACAAACACACACACCCCGACACACAGCACGGCTAAATACCATTAGTCTGTCACCCTTTCCCTCTTATTCTGCTTTGAGAGAAAAAGCAGAGAGAGTACTTTGCATCCTAAAAACACCAGACAGAATCCTCAGATACATCCAAGGACACAGGTTTCAATTAATTTGTGTCTTTTTCTAGGTGATGCAAGTTTGCACATTTATTTTACAGAAAAAAATAAATAAAATGCTTCAGTGTTTACTAAGTCGTTTAATGCAAATAATAAAGAGTGCTATTTTTTATGACTGGATATTTGCAAGTTTCAGTAAGTCAAATTTATTTTTTTGTTTCTAGTCCGCGTGGACTAGCTCAAAATTTCACATACACGAAGTTCGCCTATTCCTTGAACGCCTCATCGAGCAAGTTCCGTAGGAAACGAATGGAGAGGAAGCGACGTCGCCTTCAGTGTGTTGAGCTCTTTACTCTCTTACATATAATGCGCCTAGCATCTTATGGGTTGACAACAGAAATGAAGCCAGTGGCGGAAACGAATGTTGGCAATAGAAACGCCGATAAATTTCTACTAGCGCCCCGTAACCAGAAGCTACAGTCATCTCGCGAGTCGACTAGGACTATATACGGTACTTTAGCAGCACATCTCTTTTCCCACACTGCCCATACCTCACCTACTGTCTGAAAATGTAAAAAGGCAACTAGCGCCACCCAAAAAAAGATTAACTAGCTAGCAAGGGTATCCTGTATTTTAAGCCAAATTTAGGACCGGTTTCCCGTATTTAACTGCAGCCTGCAATTCGTATTTACAATCACTAGATGGCGCTCCTCTCCTCTCTTGCCTAGACGAAATGTCACGTCGAAATAGGAAGAGTAGCGCAGCTGGGCTTCGTCTGTTAACGACTCTTTCGGTCAGAAGTCGCAGCTTATCCGAACAATTAATTTTATATTGAGAAAAATACAAAGAACAGGAAACGACTATGCAACTGCAGAAATTAATGGGAACAAAAGAATCTCCGGGCTAAGCCTATTAGTGACTAAAGCTTTTAGCAGTTTAGGCGGTCAGGAGTTTTTGGACATTGAGGTAAGTACGATTTATCGCAACTGCATAATGATAAGTAATGTGTCGAAATGTAAGACTTTTTTAAGGACAAACACTCTGTACTAATCACACATTATGTTTCAATCCTATCGTACGGAAGATGTGCTAAATTAATTGTTTGTGCAAGCATAAGTAATATTAAAGAAAATAAAAAAAACCAACAGGGCCAGCCAATGCCAGCTCATTGTCTGGTCAACCAATCCGAAACAGAGGGTCATGGACAGAAATCAAACTGAGGAATTATGGCGTCTTGCCTCAGCGCCGTGAACGTGAAGGGCCACCGTCCGGACCCTCCGCCGTGTGGCAGAATAATTCTCTTAATGTGTGCAGATTCCACATGGCTCTTAATAGACATAATGATGCACTGGCTAAATTTGCCAGGCTTCATAATTACTCATTAATTGTGTCACAGGGAGAGACATTAATCACAAAGCGATACCAAGAATCGCCAGGCTTTAGGAATTAGGTTTAATTCGGTGGGATGTATTGGAAAGAGGGTTCTTGTTTGGCTAAATGGGTCAGCGTGGTTCGAGGCATTAACAGGGGGCGAGGAGTGGAGGGGGCTGCCTCTGGGAGTTCTTTCCTCTCTCCCTCCTTGGTCCATTAATGTGCAAATGTCTGCCCTGCCCTTCCCTCACATCGGAGTCCGAAAGTTTGGGATTACTGAAGTTAATGAGATGCGATGTTATAGGAACCAGACTGCGTACACCTGGGTCACTGTGAGGCTTTTGGGGTGTGGGCATCTGTGCGGGTTTAAGGTTTCAAAGATGGACCACCAGACCATTAAACCTATCCTCAAACATGTGAGACGGTTTCACAAAGGTTCGGTTTTCCGGTTTGATTATCATTTATTAACGTTTCTGACCTTGCAGAAATAACTAGAGGCGGTGGCGACATTGTGCAGTAGGGCTACTTGTCTTTAGGGCTAACCTGGTCAGATTTGGACCTTTATAGTAAAATATTGAAAATTATTAATCCTAGAGCTGGGAAAAATCTTGTAAGAAAACCCCCTCTACTAGACAACATGTGCATTGCTGAGAAATAATAGATGCCATTTCTGAAAACATGAGAAAGGATCCAAAAACCTGATTCTTTAGTCTGTAACCCTCATCTCTGCTCCTCCTCGCCTCCCCGACCACATCAACAGACACCGTCTCCTCCGTCTCCCTTTGACCTTCAGCTGGGGTCGTTCATGTAACCAACACCCCCGTCCCTCAGATGAACCCGTCCTGATGCTCCACCGGCCGAAGTTTCTAACAAAGCTGCAGCCCTGCAGCCGCTCTCAAAACAATAAGGGGCCCCATAGAGGTGTCCCCTGGCTCTGTAACTCTAATCAGGGCCCCGGCAGCACCTGGGGAGGGCCGTTTTGGGGTCAGCGAGCCTCCAGAGACACACACACACAGTGACTTCACAATTGTCCTTTTATCAGCATGAAGAGTGAGAAGAAGAAAAAGAAGAAGGGATGGGGAGAGCAAAACGCTCTCCTCTGCTGGTCCTGTTTCACTGATTTACAAAGTTCAAGACTAGAGGAGCCTTGATGCAGCTGCCGAGCGTTAACGGCAGCGTTCTCACCTGAGCTGTGCCAGGACGATCTGCAGAAAGCTCAGGACGGAGTTCAGCTCAGACTGACGACACGCCGGCAGCAGCCAATCGAAGCCCTCGCCGAGCAGCTTCTCCTCCGACAGGCCGAGGCCGGCGCTCGTCTCGAACACCTCGGCCACGCCCTCCAGGTAGGAACCCAGGGGCCCCCAGAGGGCGAGCCTGCGGGACGCCTCTGTGGTTTTACTGTAGAACTCCTTGGCCGTCTCGTTGAAAGAGGAAGCCAGGCAACCGGCCTGAGCGGCAACATCCAGACCTCTCTCCTGCGGACCGACAAATCGGAAGTATTTCCAAACGTGTGGACGTGCTGTGGGAGGTGGGGCGGGGAATTATGGATGTTTTCGGAAAACAAACCTGGAAAAGCAACAGCAGTGACAGTTGCCCTCTCCAGGCCAGTGTTCGATGTGCGGGGGGGCAGTTAGAGGGCAAGAAGCCCAGCAGCTCGCAGGCTCTGCTGGCCACGTCCTCCAGCTCCGCCTGCCTGGCCACCACCAGGAAGAGGAGCAGGAAGTTCATGAGGCCGCCTTCAGACAGCTCCTGCATCTTCTTTTTTGAGAACTTGGAGTAAATCCTGGAAGCAGAAGACCAGAGACAACATGGTCAGAGGAAAGGATCATTAGAAAATGGCTACAGTGCACTACAAAAATATTTAGACCCCCATAACAAGCACACATTTCAATGTTTTTGAAGGTTTATAAGACAAACCAACTCAAAGAAATCTGAAAATAATTTAATACTTTGTAGAAAAAAAGCTGCACAACTTTGCAAAACAAGCCGAGTCAGACTGGATGAAATGTTCCTTTTCCTTCCACGTCACATTTATTGCACTACTTTGTATTGGTCACATAAAATAAAAATAAAAAGTAGAGTGAAGCTTGTGGTTGTAGACAAAATGTGCAAAAAAGAATCAGACAATGAACAGTTTTGTTTTCTAAGGGTGCGCCAATTGCGGTTTTCTGACCGATCTTTGATTATCGATCTTTAAAAAGTCGGACCTGCCGATTCCAATTTTGTCCGATACAGAATTTAGCAAATGTAGCAATAAAATTCTTAGGTTGTTGCCAAAAAGTGGGGTAACTATTGTTAACCACCCATGTGACATGACCTGGTGGGCGGGTCTGTCAGCCAGCTCTCTCTGCCAATCAAAAATGGACAGTGGCTGATTTTCAGACCTGTGCGAGAGGCAGATAACCGAGTCTCTCTCTGCAGGTTTCACCAACTCAAATTCAAAACCTTTTTGACCATCGCAGCGGACCATTGTGAATGGAATTTAAGACCTACCAACATAAAACACAAAACGTTAGCTAGCTAGCTAGCTAGAAGGGTATGTTAGCAGTGAGTTACCGGCGGCCTCAACTGTCTCAAGTCACAGAACGTAATGAAGATGTCTGTGTGCGACTCCAACTTTTGCTTGATAGAAAATTCTCAGGAGAAAAAAAAAAAAACAAATGCACAGAATATACGAGCCCTGGCAAGACAAAATTCAAAGCCTTTTGATTAACATACTAAGGGACAACTTAGTTTTTTTTAATGAATTAAAACTTTAAAAGGAGGTGCGGATAAGATCAGTTGAGACATCAGTTGAATCGGCCGATCACTCGAAATCAAGAAAATCAGGGCAGATTTTTCGATGCGCCCCTAGTTTTGTTCATTTTCTTTCCATTTAAACTTTTTAACCAAAGCTAAGCTGATTAGGAGTGGGGGTTTTTTTAAGTGGAAGGAATGATTTTAAATGCTGACAAAGGGAACTCTCCACCCCTGCTGTGCATCTCATCAACCGCTTCCATCACCCCCTAATCTCCAGGAGAGAGTCTGACCTGCCCAGCTTCTGCATCTATGTGTGTGTGTGTGTGTGTGTGTCAGAGTGAAGGAATAAGCAGGAGAGTGAGTAAGAACAGAGAACCACCCAGCACGCCGTTAGATCCTGCGGGCGCTGTGGAGAAATGCCTTTAAAGATCATGTTAAATGTCAGAGACACTCAGACACGCAGCGGTAGGTGCTCGGTCCCTCTCTCCACAGCCAAACCAATTTACTGCAACAGCGGCGAAAGATCAATAAATCCACACACACACACACGCCCGTCGCCACACACCCAGCCCCGCTGTTTGCTTCCCTGGCAGGAGAACACAGAAAGCTAAAGCCCCCTGCATTTCCCTCCACCCCCTTCAGCCCCATCTCCCAAACACAGCTGCAGCCCACACAGGTGAGCCGAGCTGCTGTTTGGGTCAAAACACAAACGGCGCGCATCCCGAGACAAACCAAAGTGTAAAGAGGTACGGCTGGTGCAAAAGGATCGCTTCAAACCGATGGGGGTGGGGGAGGAGAGGGGGGAGAGACCAGGTTAACACCAAATCCGGCTTACTGACGCCTACAGGAGGCTGAGAGAGGAGAGAGTGGCCAAGCATGCGGTCAGAGCTGGAGGGGAAGGAGATTTAAATACATGAGTGGATAATATGTAACAGGGATACAAGCGGCACACTGAGCGATTTTCCATGATCCCTCAACTTGTTTATTTGTTTATGTCACTTTAATTTTTTTTTTTTTAAGTGCTAACAGATGTTTCCGACTTCTGGCAACACAATCGATTGCGATCCCGATTGTCGTCGGTGTCCCGCCGATAATACAGATGATAAGTACAATATCTAACAGGGATACAAGCGGCACAATGGGGATTTTTCCATCTTCTCCCAACTTGTTTGTTTATCTCAGACGGATTTCTTTCTTTCTTTTTTTTTGTTGCTTTCTTACTTGTTTTTAAGCTGGAGCAAACAGCTGTTCCCAACTTCTGGCACCGCAATCGATTTCGATCCTGATTGCCATCGCTGTCCCGCGCCGGTAATCTGGATAATGGGATACAAGCGGCACACCGGGGATTTTTCCGTCTTCTCCCAAACTGTTTGTTTGCTTATCACGTATGGATTTCTTTTTTTTTTTTTTTTTTTACAGATATACCCAACTTCTGGCACCACAATCGATTCCGATCCCAATCATCGTAGAAGAGAGCGTCGCCGAGACGCCGCGGCGATACGCTGGGCCTCCGCCTTGTTGGGGAGGAGGCGGGGGCTGGGGAGGGGATCGCTCCAGTGGAGGGCTGATGGATCCATCCCAAGCGGAGCCCGGCTGCTGCCAGGCCCCCCTCCCCCGCGCGGCAGAACCCCGAGCGCCACGCTCAATCCGTGTTGGAAACCAGCGCGGCTTCGTTAAGGCGAATTAACCGCCACGCTCGTTAGCTAATTAGCCCCCATGTCTGCGATGCTACTGAGCACATTCCAGACAGAGGGAAGTCATTAGCCGGATTTATCCGCGGCTGCTGCTCTCTGGCACGGAGCCGCCTTGGGATGCGGCGCTGTCCGGCGATGAGAACATCAGCCTGAGAGATGTTTAGCTTTCGGTTCCCCTCTCCCTTCAGCAGTCAGCGTTCCCGGGAGCAGGTGCGCTGTTGTGTGTTTGTGTGTGCAGCGGTAGGTGGTCTCCTTGGGTCTGGCCTGCGCTCAGGAGCAGGTGGTTGACTCCTGAGACACCTGCTCCGCTGGTGGGTCCGAGTAAATATCAAAGAGTCCGCCGGTGCACCTGGCACGCACACAAACGCGACTCTACTACTCCAGAGTTGGCAAACGCACACGGCGTGCGAGCGTTCCCAAAGGCACGCACCTCCACACACACACACACAAATCCTAAACAGCTGTTTAAACAAATCGCATGTTTTAAGATCAAGGAAGGAGTGGGGGAAACTAATCTTGTAAATCCTTGTCCACAATGGTCCAAACAAAACACCCCCAAATCCCTGCTTTACAATAGATGGAGTGTTAAGACAGCTGCCTGTGTGTAATTCCTGCTTTTTCAAGGTGGAAGCAGAAGTCTCCCCTCCGTTCTTACCTTCCCTTGATCTGCCTCTGCGGGGCGCCGCCGGCCCTGTCCTGGCCGAGGCACAGGGCCAGCACTCGGAGGAAGATGTGGAACGAGTTGGCGGATCTGTAGAGTTGGGCGTGGCCCGGAGAGCGCGGGGCAGAGGGGCAGCAGCAGCTGCGCGCCTGCTCCAGCAAGGCCAGCGGCGTCTTGCAGACGGCGCCCAGGCCCGACACCCCCAACCACGGCACGGTGAACGAGGAGTTCTGCAGAGGAGCGACCCGATCAGGGTGTTAGTTTTACACAACTTGCCAAGAACCCATCGGGACTGAGTGCTGTGGATTTCAGAGTTGAATATCGAAGAACAGGTAAGATGGTGTACATAAAACAAAACAAAGTTCTAAACTTTGTTATAATTGAAGCACACCACACTGATTATGGGGTTTTACTAATCACCTTTCTAAAATAAGTTTGTTTTTTTTTTGTTTGTTTTGCCAAAAGTGACTTTTTTTTTTTTGCCTAAAGAAAGTCACTTTTGGCAAAAAAAAGAAGGAAGGATGGAAGGAATCCATACTAAAGGAACTCGTGTTTTACAAACATGATTCTCATCCAAACCTGGAACAAACATTAATAACATTCCAGATTCTCCAGACCGTGGCTCAAACAAAGCAGCTTATCAAAGCGAAACATTTCGTGATACTAGTTGCAAAATAAACTCATGTCAGTATTTGACTCCCAGTTTCCCTCTGATTGCAGCCCTCACCAGGTTCCTGCTGTAGGACTCCCAGAGGGTGGAGACGGCAGCTGTGCTCGGCTCCCACAGCAGACACAGACTGAGGCAGCAGTGCACATGCATCCTGATCTGCTCCTCTGCAAGCCCACCCTAGCATTAGATGACAAATGGATTGAATTCATTTCAGCTAACTATTGCATTAATCTACATAAGTAAGCATTTTAAAAACTGTAGAAACCTTGGGGTCACAGGTCTTCTTGAGCAACCCCTCCACAAATGTCCAGTTATCCTCCAAATACTTCTGGAATCACAGGGAGAAAAAAAAAGACTTTTAATATTTAACATAATCTTTCCCAGACCACCATGTCAGGAGCGTATTACTCTCTATAACACCTACAGTACATACCTTGTTATCAGCACCGAGCCTAACGGTCTCTCACCTCATTCTGCATTGTGCCGTTGCGGCTGTACTGGCCCAACATGGCCAAGTGGGTGAGGAGCCACCATGTGAATCCCAGAGGGTCTTTACAGTGTGTCAGAGGACCACTGAGGTGTTCTGGTGTGGGCTGCCCATCTACCAGAGGCTTCAGCAAGGGGTTCATGTAGCTCCAAAACGACTAGAGGACACATGTCACAGTTAGCTCAGCGTTGACACGACTTATTACGCAACGGTTAACATTAGTGTCGCTTGTTGTTACCTGTGTGCGCAGAGCTTTATTTCTGTACTGCAGGAGGTACATGAGCAGCACCCAGAGCTCTTTGGTGCAGAGGCAGAGGAAGGGACTGCTGCTCAGCGTCTCTGTAGGTCTCACCTGGAGAGGAAAAGCTTCTAGTTAACGTTCACATCTGAAGTTTTATTAGGCAAACGTTTTTTTTTTTCCTTCAGTTTTAACAAAGCTTCCAAAAAGTTAAAAGTTTAAGATGACAGCACTCTGTTGCCCTATAACCATATACAAGTCGATCTAGGAAGTTGCAATGATTGCAACTATTGGCATAAATTCACACATTCGTAACTTTTCCACAAATCTGACCAATCACCTTAACATTTTCTGTATTTCCATCTTCTCTGACCAATCACTGCACTCGACTGAATTTTGACCAATCCTCTTAACCCCCTAGTAACTCGCTCTAACTTCCTGTTTCGCGACGTCTCTTAAAACCTGCAAGATGAAAACACGTGTGACGCTTAACAGTAATATTTGCCTTTTTTGTGTGTTCCAAAGAGCATTTTGAGATATTCTATTGAATTTGCTTCCACTTTGTATACAGCTCATGTTAACTTAAATGGCTGTACTGTATATGGATTTTTTTTTTTTTTTTGTATTTTGGCAATTCCTCAGGAAAAGATTTCATTTACATTAAGGCTGCTATTTCAAAAAGGGCACTTTAAAATATTTTTTGAACTTTAGATGTTTACTATATTAAAATCCTTTCGTTTTTGGGAAGGGTACCTGGAGCAGTTTCAACTTGTCTTTCTACAAAGACTATCTTAATGGTAAAAAAATAAAGCTTAAAAAATTTGCAAATTTGAACGCAACTTTTTGAAAAATCATTCATTCTAAGGCTGCTACAATCACAGAAAAAAACATGACAACATCCTGGAGGAACTGATGTACTAACTGCACTGCAACAAACAGGATCTGGTTTTAAGTGTCAATATCTTCTTATACATGAAATTAGACAGAAAAAACTTAAATGAAACTTTTCAGCAAGATATACAAGACGGTTATAAGTAAATAATTTTTTAATATTGATCAGAAATTATGTCTTGTTATAAGTTAAAACATCTGCCAACAGAACTAGAACTTTTTCACCAATATTAAGGAATTATTTACTTAAAACAAGCTTCTATATCTTGCTGAAAAGTTACTTGTAAGTAAGTTTTGTCTTATTTCAAGTTTGCTAAGACATTTGCACTCGAAACTAGACAAAAAAAAAAATACTTGGTAAGATTTTGTGTTTTTGCAGTGTGTAGTAATGACATGAAATCAGTGTCACACTCTTAACTAGAAGAACAAGCGGATGACTTTCCCACCTTGCTGTATTTGCCCGAGGCCAGAGCCGTCAGGTCGCACAGCAGGGAGGCCAGGTGCTCCTCAAACAGACTCGTATCGGTCAGGTTCTCCCCCGTCAGGTTCACGAACCGGTGGGCGTAAACCACCTGGCCTGCGGACAGTTCCCACGACGACAATGACTCGACGCGACACACAAACCCGCTCATCATTCACTTAGGGCTCCAGATCCTTACCTTGCATCTTGTGAGCCAGCACATGCAGGATTTCCAGGACCGACCAGTGAATGTCGAGATGAAGGTGCAACAAATGCCAGGAGGGAGGAAAAATCTGTGGGTAGGGTTGGAGAATTTCAAGCTCAGGGTCAATAAAAGAGAAATCAACTGAGCTGTGGGAGGTTAAGAAAAAAAAAAAAAAAAAAAGTTAGCTGCAATCACTTTATGCTGTTTCCTTTGACTCATCCCATACAGTGATTTTTACGCATCATAAATTCCACCCAGTACTTGTACCTTCCCGTGGTTTTGCATACTGAAGGCTGCCTGTACGCCTGCGGGCAGGTCTTTGAGTCGTCCTGTCAGGAGAGTGACGGCGAACAGTTCTTCCAGCAGAGCGGAGGGGAACTGCTGCTCCAGCTGCTCGTAGGGATGCGAGTGAGCTGCGTCCAGACACGGTTCGAAGTACCTGCGGGATGTCGGGCAAAGCAAAAAAAAATCCAACATAAAACATCACAGGCAAGTACACTGAATTATGTTGATTAAAAATATATACATATCTATATATACATTACCTGTGCAAAAAGACTTTAACATACTGAATAAACGAAACACACTGCTGCCGAAGCTCCTCCGATTCATAATGCAGATTCCCTGCTTGTCCTAAAAAAATAAATAAAAGTGTAAGCAGGTATATTTAACGTAACATTATATCTATAGGAAAATGTCATACATATGTAAAGCCCAGCATTGAATGATGCATGTTTATGATGCCTTCCAATCACATTTTGTCACATTAAAGCCAATAAATTCAGTGAATTTTGTTACAGTTTAAACTGATAAAACATTAAACGCCGTCTGTCTTTACTGACTTCGCACGTATTGAAACTGAATTTTTTTTCTCCCATTCTTCTTAGAGTAGCTCAACAGAGTCAGACTGGGTGAAGAATATCTAAAACCACAAATTTCTAACTAGGATCAAGAGGGGTTCTGGTGCCTATCTCCAGCTAACGTTCCGGGCGAGAGGCAGGGTACATACATGACAAACAACCATGCACACATCTGACAGTCATGTTTTTGGGCTGTAGGAGGAAGCCGGAGTGCCCGGAGAGAACCCACGCATGCACAAGGACAACATGCAAACTCCGGGCCGGGAATCAAACCCAGGACCTTCTTGCTGCAAGGCAACAGCTCTACCAACTGTAACTGTGCCACTGTGCAGCCTCAACACGACAATATTATTGTTTATCACAATAACTTCTGGGACAATTTATCGTTCAGCAAAACGTATTATTGTGACAGGTCTACTTCTTATGGCTTATTCAAGTTAATCTTGGTGATCTTGTGGTTATTCTGAAATCAAACAGACAGTGTAGGAGATATTTTTATTTGTATTTCTAAACCGACTTACCAAAGTCATGTGAACTCGACTGAACCAAAGTCTCCAACTTGTAAAATGTTTGTCTGAAATACAACAAACCAGAGTCAGAAGGAACAAACGGGCTTTCCTTCTAAAAATCATTTCATCATTAAACCTCAGGTCTAATAGAAGACAGCGTGCAAAAAAAAAAAAATCGAGTCGGATCGACTCGGGGTGATTTAAATTCCCTACCGAAACAGGCCAAAGAGCAATTTGGTCGACTCCACCAGCGCCGTTCCAGTAACCCATGGGAAGCCGAAAATCTCCACCGTGTCCGTCTCAAACTCAGCAGGGGCCGGGTCGAGACGCAGCAGCAGCCTGCAGAGGGGCAGCAACACCAACAGACTTCAATCACAAGTTTGTTTCGGTCAGATTAACACAATCTCACGCGAAAACTCGAGCTTGACTGGCCGCACGTCTCTGTAAGAATGTCAGTGTTTCTAGCAGGCACGACAGATAATGCCTTGTGGTCAAGCTTGAGCACCGGATGTTGAATATACCGTTTCAGGGATCCCCGTCCCAGGTATCCCTCAGGGCACAGAGCTGCAGCCTGCTCGTCTTTAGCTTCACAGCTGAAGCAGGGCGGTCGAGTGGCCGCCAGGTCACACCGGTTGTCCGCTGCAAAGGGGGACACTGGTGGAGTGAGGGACTCGCTGAACTCTTCCGCCATGCTGCTGGTGGACCGTCAGCGTCAGGTATTCACAAACACGCAGTAAGTGACAGATTAAATATAAACAATGATTAAAGCTATTTTAAATATTTGCTAGACAAAGTACAGCACAACGTCAAATATGTAAGATACGACAGTAATAATAAAATAACAACCAAAGTCAAAGCGTCTAAAATGAAATCTTTATAATCAGCAGCTTAAAATTATGAAATAAACTCTCAAAATGCCTTTTAAAAGCGGCCATTTTTGCAACAAAAGGATTTTACATGCGTATGTACGGTTTGCTAAGAGCAAAAACAAACGTTTCAGATACCGTTTTAATAAAATGCTATCTTACCTTTGACTTCAAACTCTCCTTTATGTTTGTATTTTGTGGAAATACCACTTTAAATCAAGGCAATAATGAATAAAAACGGGCCAGTCGTCATTACTGTTGTTTTGGTTTTCGGGCTCTCCCGCGCCTTGATTGTACGCATGCGCAAAGTCTCCTCGCGTCTCCTGATTGGTCAGAAGTTTCAACAGGGGTGTGGCTTGCCCTGTCTCGGAAACTTGACAAGAGGTTTCCCTGCTGAGTACTTCCTTTATCGCCAGTTCTTTCAACGAGATAACGTATGTTTTAGCTATTATTAGTATTAAATATATTAAATAGTAATAAATATACTAGATAGCTTTCCTTTTGAGCCTCACTCGTCTATGACATGACAATTGTAGGTCCTTGATATATAGAGCGACTGAATTTATTTTCCAATTTCCTTGAAACAGGATAAAAACTAAGAAGTCAAATTCTTTTCCATTTAAGGACTTGGTAAATGTCTACGTTTTTATTTTCCTTAAAGTCTGCATTATTTAAATGAAATATAAATGTACTTCTGATGTAGTACATACACAGCAAATGGCGTTCTTTCATAAAACGGTGTGTAGCAAACAACACCTGCTCGTCTTTTAATCATGCTATCGCAAAAAAAAAACAAAAACCAGTGGGCTTATTTGAAATATAGGCCACCGTACTTCGAAATATCAGAATTTCATACATTTTCCACCCATTTGTTACGACACAAGTGCACCTGTGTAGGACTCTTATGAAGGTTTGTAAGTCAGTCTTCCTTGTCTGAGTGCTGAGGTTTCCTCCCAGCCTAATTCAACATAATGCAGCAGTTATAGCAGCATTTTAACCACGCAGACCCTAATTTCCATATGCAGATCTGTCTCTCCCAGCCGTACCTCTCGCCATCACACCATTTCTTGCATTCTAATGCATTCTCACATCTTTACAAAATCCCCCCCCTCTCTCTTCCGCCACACGCCGAGGATGTGCTCCCTTTCTCAGTCCAGTTAAAACCCTGTTATTTCTTCCTGCGTAAGCCTAATTGTCCCAGCCACGAGAGGCACAATAAAGCAGGCTGTTTTGCATGGGTTTTTACTTTGCATCTTTTATCAATAGGAGTCAGTAGAGATCGTAAAAGAAAAAAGGAAAAAGGATGCGACGGGAATTTTTTCTTTTCTTTTCCGTGTGGAAGCGTCGACCTCCCGCTCTGCTTTCAACAGGAAGACTGAAGTCCGTCTGTGAGAAGGCTCTATCGCCTGGATGAGAAAGGTAGATGCCTTTTTTTTTCTTCCTGTTCCGACTCTTGCAAACCCGTTCTATCCTGTGATGTAAAGTGGGAGTGAGAATTGAGCCTCTTTCATCCCTCTCTCCTCCCCTCCCCTCGCCATCAGTGTACTCTCGTCTCCAAGCATTTTTTCCCCTACATTTTCTGTGTTCCCCTTATTTTTTGCCTGGAACCCCCCCCCCCCCCCCCCCCCCCCCAAAAAAAACTTTTAAATAAAGGACTAACTAACAACGTTACCGATGTAAACTTCATTCTCCGTTTTTTTGGGGTGGGTGGGTGCGTGGGGGGGATGAATTTATAGTCCATATCACCGTCGTATAGCAGCAGCAAAGTGTAAGAGGATTGGTGCCTATGCTATGCTGGGTGGTTTTAATATGTTCAGGTGATAACCTAATGCTGTAATTACTTGCACCCTTTCAAAGGGATTTAATGAGCTCAGTGTTAAGAAGAGAGCACTTCCGCTGTTGGAACATTTCCTCTCTGTAAGATCCAGTATTGCTCTTCATAACCAGTGGCGTTACTTAACCTCAGATTAGCTCCCATCCATGGCATATGCGTTGCTTATGCTGCTTTATGGTCATGACATTTTTTTGACCAATATTGGATCACCTGATCGTTGATAGTTGATTGTTAACGAGGGTTGCACAATTCTTAGCACTGTTGCCGTGAAGCAAGAAGGTCCCGGGTTTGAATCTCAGGGTCTCTGGGGTGTTTCGTGGAGTTTGCATGTTCTCCTTGTGCGTGCGTGGGTTCTCTCAGAGTACTCCAGTTTCCTCCCTCGGTTCAGAAACACGATTGTTAGGTTAATTGTTCTCTCTGAATTGCCCTTGCATGTGAGTGTGTGTGTCGGGGTGGATGTCTGTCCTGTGTGTTTCACTGTGATGGACTCGAAACCCATCCAAAGCCTCTCACCCACTGACCATTGAAGATGGGCACCAGCTTCCTTGCCGGTAGTTAGAAAAAGTAATAAATGCATTGACAATAAAAATTACAATTTGTGCTGTAAAGACATTTAAAAGCAAGTTAAAGGTACTTATGGTCCCTCTATTATCCCAGTATAGTCACAGTTTCTGACATTCACACAGCAGCCCATGTGGCACCAACAACTACATGCTACTTTCAAAGCAAATGAAATGGCCCTTTGTCCTCCATTAGTATCAGATCACTTTTACTGAAAGCTATAAAACAGAGATATCCAAATATGATGCAAAGAAGGCACAGGTGCTTGGAGAACATTACAATCTTAACTACAAACAGAAACTACCAGAAAGAGGGTGATGCTGAAAGTCCTTTGGGGATATCTGTGTACAATATGGACAACTACACTGGCGCTGTGTTTTGTGTACGGTGCTGCACTGATTCACCTCACAATCGAGAATAAAGTTCTTCTCACTCTTGTTGTGCCCTTTCTGCTCTGGCTGCATAACACCGAGTTTTTTTTAATTTCAGGTAAGACCAGACCTCAACAAAACAAGGAGATTATAATAATGCAAGAGTAAAGATTAAGAGAGTCGGTCACCGTCCGGTACCAAAACGTTTGCTCAGTCCGCCTTAAGGGTGTATTAAGAAAAAGCTAAAGAGGACATCTGTATTTATCCGCTAAGCTACACCCCGTACAGGGGCAAGGGGTCTTTCCCTGTGTAGGTCAGTGTCTATGTATGACCAGAACCAGTCTTAGCTGATTGCTGTGTTGGGTTGTGGTGTACCTCAGGGTCTCAACTTTGGTCCCATCCTGTTTCCTTTGTACAGGCTTCCGCTACAGGATTCAATGAATCACATTGAATTCATTGCGTTAACTATCAATCGATCAATCTAACTGGACTCTTTTCTCCAATGTTTCTTCCAACTAGTCATAATGGTAAGTCCAGGGTTGGTAATATTATCACTTGTCTTGAGGACATTAAGAACTTTATGGTACAGAATGTATTTAACCTCAATTTGGATTAAACAAAAATTCTTTATGTTGGTCTTTATTATGTCAGAAAATGTCAAGATCAGCGTGGCAACCTGTCCTCCTACATCAAGGTCTGTGCCAAAAATCTTGCTGTGTCCTTTGATCACAGTTTGGTTAAAGTCATTAGCTCAGCAATCACTAACAGTATATATTCAATCGTGCGTTAGATTAAAAATTAAGCCTAATCTTTATCTTGGAACTGCCACCGATAGTTCTCAACACCCAGCTCAGATCATTCTAATTGACTTTACGCTAGTCTGAGTCAGTCCTCGGTTTTATCTCCAGCGAATTTGACGAGTTTGAAACTGGCGACTAGCATTCCACTGGAAATCCGAGTCTGTTTAAGCTGCACTTGTATTCACCGGCCACTTACCTTCATTTTATGTTTCTCTTTTCTGATTATATATTTCATTTAACATTATATATTAGTACAGCACTTCCGTCAACATGATTTTTTTTTTACTTGCTTACATAAGTCCTAATTGGGCTTTCTGGGATGAACAGGTACAAAACAGTGATGAAATCATTGCGGCTTTTTATAACCAAAAACATGTGAATGATGCTTCTGCGTCGACAACAATGAAAGCGGTGACAACAGCTGTCTCGAAGAGTTTCTTGTGTTCCAGCTTTAAAGGTATATAGTAAAGCTGAGAGCGTCTTTAAAAAAACTCACACACACACACACACACATTGGCACACAACGCCATATTTTTTTATGCACCTTTAACTCCTTGGTTTGTCCTCGTAGATCGTCAGAAGCTGCGATGGGTGAATGAGCTTCTTGTTTTCTCAGTACGAACCTGCCGCCGTCAGACCCTGGAAGTAGACTCGACTTTTAAAACATGACCTTAAAACTTGCCAGGCATAATAATGTGAACGTTGTGAAACTGTGTTATCGTACGACCACTTTTATGACCTTTTGGACACCCTTGACAATACAGTTTCACCATTAACTCCTCCTCTTTAAGAACTACAGTCGGAGGCCGGTAATGACTTTGCATAATGAGTTACATCTCTTTTTTTTTGTGATGGCTCTGCTCTCTGAAAGATCTCTGTATTGTACAGAGGAGACTGCTAGTCTCTTTTATCTTAAAAAAAAAACCCTTGTGGGTTCAGTTTGATCAATTAAACTCCTGAAAGGACCTTCTCCCCCCCCCCCCCCGTCTTCCTCCCCGTTCCTTTCCATTCCTCTGCCTGAGAGGAATATAAAGTTATCTGTCTTCCCAAGCGATATGAGGGCGGAAATAAGTAGTTTGTCTATAAAAATGTCCAGGTACTTTATCAGAGTCCCAGTAGGCCCCGAGGGCCTGACACTGTTCAATGTGGCTCCGCTGTACTTCTGTTCCCTCCCTCTCTCCCTGTCTACTTTGTCTCTGCCAGAGGCCAGCTACTGGCTGGGTGGGGTGTAAGCTGGAGGAAACCCCCCTCTATCCTCCCTCAACACACACACACACACACACGCATGTTGGATTGACTGGGGCTTGAGCCCCCAAGTGAGGCTATCGATTTCAATCAGCGGCTTGGGAGATAGGAGCTGAGTGATGCTGTAGACTTTAAACAGTGGTCAGCTGTGCCGTTTGTTGTTTGGTGAAGAAATGCCGCAGGAGGAGAGGCTCTTTGCCTCTGATGAGAAGTTGGATAAAGACACAAACAGAATTACTTCTTCTGAGAGATGTCTTCATCTCCTGACTCTGTGGAGTTTTTTTTCTCTCCATGGAAGCGTGGTCTGGAGGCCCGGTTGCTAAAATCAACTACGAAACGTCGAGTGTCGTCATTGTGCATACATGGTGGAATTGTGGGAAGATCGAAAACGGCGATCTGCAGAGGATAAACGACATTGACGAGGAGTTTCTGACCTGCTTGTATGTGGCGCTTGCATAAAGTGCAAGGCAAAAAACATGAGCACAAACTCCCTTAATTTGGATTTTAGGCTATAGATGAACACAAAGTTGCACATATTTGTGCAAAGTGGAGGGAAAACGATTCACCGTATTCTCAACATCTGCAAGAAATGAAAATGTTAAAAGCACGCCATGCATTCACATTCCCTTTTACTCTTCTACTGGCCAATCAAAATCCAGTTAATCTCAGTTAAGTGAAGGCTTTAGCTTCGTTAGAGAACATCAGTGAACGCAGCGGGAATGGATTTATGGAGAAGTTGAAAACAGGGTTAGGCTATAAAACCACCAGTGGTAGAGTTTCTCACTTAAAATTCTTAATCCAGTTATTTGCAGGCTCTGTAATTGATTAATCACAATTAATTGCATATTTTTAAATCGCAAACCATATATCAATTAAAGAAGCAACATTTTAAATTCAAAAACCGTTTTTACTGCTAAATTATTGACTAAGTAGACAAATAAACTGAAGGGACATGGGAAACGTGTGAGAAGGTGCTCTGGTCAGAGGAAACTAAAATGTTACTTTTAGAATTGGGAATAGATAGAAATGTCCTTTCTAAAAAAAAAAACCTCAGGGTTAACAGAAGCATCAGGGCATGTAGGTTCACACAAAGATGAAAAGTAAAAACATCAAACTGACAAAATTAAGAATAACATGGTATACATCAAGGACAAAATTACAACTTAAACGCAACATGCAGTAGTCAGAAATAGTGCACTGCAATCCAAGGAATGTGCAACTGAGTGGAATCCTTTTTCAAAAATCGACATAATGTGCAACAATATATGAAAACTGAAAACAACAGAGATGTAGAAATAACAGCACAAACGTTATTTAAGGTGAGTAAATAAATTTGGCCTGCATGCAAAACGCACTAGGTGGGACAAAACTGCAACAGTGCATTACGGAGGTGGAAGCATCATAATTAGCTTCTTGGAGTCAATTAGAATAAACAAAGAATAGAAATAACTTTTATACCTTTGTGGGGAAATTCAGCTGCAGCAGGAATGTGAAACATGTAGATTTATACACAATAAAAATATAGAAACATAAGTGATAATATCATCCTAAACAGCAGCAAGGTCAAATATACAACATAGGAAATATTGTTATTAAAATTAGCATAGTCCGATAGAGGGGGGGAAAAAATAGTGCAACTGAGTAGGATTTTTTTTTTTAAATGACACAATGTGAATGCATGTTTGTGCATAAACAACAGACTATATAGATGAATCAAAACAAAACTGTAAACAACAGCAGGAATGTAAACGCTGAGTTTGACTTTGATGCTAGCAGTGACAGCTCTAGAGTCTTAACAGCTGCTGGGAGGAAGCACCTACATTAACGCTGCTTTGTGCACATAGGAGACAGTAGACTGTCACTCCAGTTCAACAACAGCTTTGTCCTAGTCCAAGTACAGATTGTGGTAAATCCCAATAAAATGAGACAAACAATAAAAATGTTCTAGGGGTATAAATACTTCTGCAACGCAGATGAATAATGCATCTGAGTTTGCAAACATGTTTTCTTAACTAGTCCTAATATTACACATTATGTTCTGCAATGAGTGGAAGCTGAAGCATTTCACGTGCAACTCTACGTTTGACCGTCGGGTTGGTTAGTTTTGGGTGACAAGTGTGAGGCAAACACTTTTTTTTTTTTTTGTTCCATCATTGTTCAGAAGAAAACACCAAACACCAGACAGATGAAGTTCCTGTTTTGCTTAAACAGGGAAGTTAGTTCGGCTCAGTGCTGCAGTTTTTCTTTTTCATTTTATTTTTCCTCCTCTCAGAAGTATTTGCATCAAGGCCAGGAGATTAAACGTGTGGGTTGGGAACTGGAGAGAGCGCGTTGTCTCGCTCGGGGCCCCCCCGGTGCCAGAGTTCTCGCTTTCATCGCGCGGGGTGAGAGATTTCTCCTGGACGTTTTTCGGGGCTGTGTGGCTACAGGTGGGTGGCTCACATCTTGTAGGTGGCAGCCGCAGCGGATTTTATGCAAAAGTACAGAGGAGGTGGCTGTGGGCAAACTGCTTCACAACTGCCAATGTTCATTAGTCTGCTGCATGGATCCCACACTGGAAACTCACGTTGTGTGTTTAGAGATGGCGCTTAAATTCTGCTGATAATTGTCGGAGGTTGCTATGAAAATTCATAAAGCAGCCTTTTGTCTATATGCGTTCAGAAACAAAGAAAGGAAAGAAATGCATTTCTCTCAATGCTAGTGAAAATATACATCTGATGTTCATTGTTATATAGTACACTGATCACAGAAATCCCTTTAATAATACAATTTTGCTACGAATCATCATCAACTACATTAATATTGAGAATACTTGAGATTTTTACCCCCCTTGTATTTAAAGGTTTTATTCCACCTCGTTCAAAAAAGCTCCAAAAATAACTTGGTGATGCAATTACGTCGAGCTTTGGTGTTTTGCCGTTTAAATGGCATGCGTAAGTGCTCATTAAAATGGGATTTATTTGACTTTTTTTCCCCCTCCTGCTAAAGGCTTCATGTTCAGTGGATCTTTACTGGTGTGCTGCATCCTGCTGCAGAGGAACCTTGCGACCACAGAGGGGCGTCATGGGACCAACCGCCACGTCTTCTACGCCGTCCAGATGAGAGGAGGCGCCACAGCCGTCCGAGCTCTGGCCGAGCAGCACGGGTTGGAGTTCATACAGCGGGTCAGTGCATGTTGAAGACCCCTCTTACGTCCTCCACCTATGAGGCCGCATAGTAGCAAAAATCCTGCAAGCGTGGGCTTTTTTTTTCTTTCCCCCGTCTCCTTCTTCTTCTTTTTAAGAGCTGCCAAAGTGCTGACTTCTATTTCCTACTTGAGGGATATCTGACTTTCATCAAATTACAGCAGCATTTCAGAATATTTCATATCTGATCAAAGATGCTCAGAGAAGCGCCTTCGCAGACTAAAACACCCCGTACACAAACGAGCGCCCTACACGCATACGGAGACACATGGCGTCATGCGCAAATACACAAAATTTATCAGCAGGCAACTCGTCTCTGCTGTGAGAAATTCCTATATGCGTCGCAGGATTCAGCTGGATGCCACTGGAGATGTTTGGGTCTTTAACTGTTTTGCCAGAGTTGTAATCTGTCCTGCTGAAATCATTCCGTATTTTAATACTCTAAAGGTTACTTTGGTTGTTGAATCTGAAACTGTGTCAACTTCTTTTAAAAATGGTCTTGACTTGACGAAAGGAAAAAGACCAAGAGTCAGGTTTTGGTGAGGTGTGTTGGGTTTTTTTTTCCCTGTGAGAGAATGGTTAAAGAATAGGTTAAAGGTTTTGAAAGATATACTGTAGATGTGAATGTGATGTCTCAGTCTTTTATCTGAATCTTCTTAAATGATTCCTCAAATGATCTGAAAATCAAGATATGTAAGGGACTGGAAGCCATTCTGTCATTGTTCTGTCACACTCAGGTATTTTGAAGTGATTTTCTCCCCTCTTAACATAAAACACATCCTTAACGCCACAGCTTATTGGTATAGACATGTAATTGAGAGGATCCCTCAAAGCAGTTAGGTGTACCATTCAATCCATTTTCGACCGTTTCACATCTTTAAAAAGCAAAACTTAATAGTTACATCTGGAGTATCGAGGTATGCTAAAGCACTGAGTAATTCACTGCTGCCTCTTCCACTTCTGTGGCTGCACATGGCTCATAGCTAGCTTAAAGAAGGCTACAGCAGTTGTCCCTCGCTTAAGAGCGACAAATTCAACTATTTGGAAGTATTTCCAGTTGCTTAAAACAAAGTCATTCATAATCTGAAAGCTAAATGAGCGCTAACTTCTCCTGTTATTTAACATTGTTTTAAACCACACACTTGTCAAGCTTTGTTAAGCTAACTGGTTACCCAAGCAGATAGATGACTAGCCAGCTTGTTACATATTAGCTACTTAGCCAAATGGAGGTTATTATCAGTCTCAATGTATTGGTAGTTATTGGTTATTGGGAGAACACTGGAGTTTTAAGAAGCTATGTCTTCAAACTTTTAAGCTAACATCAAACTTTTCCAATGGTTTCAAGTCATTTTACTGAGATGCCAGTGATAGTGGCTGTAGTTTCTTTTGGCTAAGCCGCTGAGGCTTACTGCCTCCCCGCCTCCCTCACTTGTTGAAACTACAGCTTTCCCTCATTTGTAAAAAGAGAAAATTTGGCAGTTTGATAAAATATCTGGTCAGTTACTGCACGAAGGCTCAAAGTACCTCACTTTTTTGCCAACTGCAGTTGGCCAGCTACAAACTGTTAAGCCGTTGAATGCAGGCTAGCTGTCTGGACAGAAATTCTGATTATTTACGAGCTAATCTCAGCTTGGTACACTTGTGATGCTCTTTAAACTGGTATTCCACACAATTAGCACTTGAAAACTGTCACCATATACTGTAGAGGCCTATTGAATAAATCAAAAATATTATTGAAAAGCCCATTTATTCAGAAACTTCATCACTAAATAAATGATAGACATTATATAGATTAATTCCACACAGATGGATGCTTGAAAGCCTTTATTTCTGTTAATTATGATGATTTTCCTCTTACAGGTAATATAAAACATGACATTTAAAATTGTAATATTACATCAATCAAACCAATAACAAAAACATTTTGTACAGAAATGCAGGTTTAATGAAAAGTACGCTCAATGCTTAAAGATTGGTATTTCCAAAAAGTTAATAACTTTCGTCCTACTTTTATATTTTACGTATGAAAAAGACCAAACCCAGTAACATCTGGATGAAAGATCTTAAACATAATAAAATCCAAACTTCCCCTCTGAAGTTACTTATTTAGATATCATCCATTTAAAAGCACAGTTTTACAACCCTTCGCTCATTCTCAGACGTGACTTATTGATACGTGCGTGTGCATTCTGACAGCATTGATTGGGTGTGATTGGGAGTGTCAGCCTGGTGTGAGGCTGTGTGCTGCTTTCCCTCTGGGGACCGGGGACGGCAGCTCTTTGTAACCTTGGCCCTGCTGCTCTGTTGCTGCCGCCGCCGCCTGAGTCATGAATAAAACATGGCTTTGACCTTTATCATGAGTATTGGACAGTCCACCCCTGTGTCTTCCTCTCTGCTTGTCTCTGTCGTTCTCGTTGTCCCTCCTGTATCCGCACGGACACTCCTAATTTATTCTAGTGTTTTTGGTTCCTTTTCTTACCCTTTAGTCCCTTGATTTAATCGCAGCTTGCTTCATGACTAAAATGAAGATGACTTCTATCAGTTTTGCTACTTTTATTTGGATTTTGAGTGAGGAACATTTACACCTTGTGGTGTCCAACTCAGCACCAATGCACCCACTGATGAGCCTCCCTTTTCATGATTCGCCGCCCCCCCTCCCACCAACCTCCTGGTCCAATCTGCTGACTGGCATCCTTTACATGCCCATCGCCAGAGGCTGATCCTAAATGTCAGCGACACTAAATCGCCTTTGTTAAGTCCAACCTAGCTTAATTGTGTCACCTGCGATTTGCTCCTCGCGTCGCGGCAGATACCATCGTATCGAGGAGAAGCGTCCGGGCTTCACAGTGCGCTCTGATACGCGATATAGTTTTGAAAACGTCGACGCGGAATGGAAAACGTCTGACAAGCCCAGTGCCAGCTCGAGAGGATCGTGATGTCTGTTGGCATTCCTGAGCTAATGCAGCAGGAGCGGAATGGGAATCAAATGTCTCCGAGCTGGCACTCAACGCATTGCTTGGTCTCTTTGATTTTTAGTGTACGGCATCCAGGAAAATGTCATCGCGCGTCGCTATTGTGCAGACTTGACGTATTCCTTTTGTAACTATAAAATGCAAAAAAAAAAAAAACAACAAAAAAAGAAATACAAAAGGAGGAAGACCTGAGATGATGTCTCTATGCCTGCGTGGACAGATTTACTGTGATGCATTGCTGTTCCGGGTTTCTCTGTTTTGTTGATGAGAGAATGGAGCTCTTTCTATCTGTGTGTTTTGTTTATCTACACTTATAGTGTATGTTGTAGTTTGTCAGCAATCCTTTATATTAAACGCAGAATAATCTTGCTCCTGACAGGATAGGGGAGCAGTAAATTGTAGCAATGTGATGCATCACTGTGTGTTAATAAGTCTCATCTTCAGTCATGGCTGCTGTGATGTTGTGCTATCATCACATATCAGTTAAAAAAAGAAAAAGGAAAAAAAAAAAAAAAAAAAACTCTGTCTGCTCAGGTAATGGCAGCTATCACAGATCCAGAAAGAACCTGATCACAATCTAAAATGGATGATTTTCTGGTTGCCGCTGTATCAGCAACAAAACAACAGCCCTGCGACTCGATGCTACACGTCGATAAAGCTCGCAGGCTTACTTACTCACATTACAGCCGACCCAGTTTGAAGTAGCGCCGGCGCCGCCTGATACGTGCATTGTTTACACGTATTGTTTCTTGCTTAGTTAAGAGTCTGCAAATCCGATTAAAGGGAGATTAGGTGTGCAGTTGTCATTGCTTTTATTCGAGACGAAATCACCACTTTACAAGAATCACACTCCATGCATGTGCGCGTTTGTGTGTGTGTGGGGGGGGGGTTGTGTGTGTGTGTGTGTGTCAAACTCTGACTTCAGGAAGTCCCTGGTCTCCATCCAGTGGTGAAAGGCCTCCCCTGCCCTCCGCTGAGGTGGAATACTGCCGGCAGATTAGCATGTCATTACCATACCATTAGCATAGCATTACCGTGGCGTGGCGCAGCTAGGCTACCAGCTCATCAAGAGATTCAGACCTCAATCCGCTCCCTGCTTCCACCCCATTTCCTGCACGGCTGAGGTGTGCATTTCCTTGAGTAAAGACGTAATTGAGGTAAAGCTAAATGAAATCACACAAACACGCCGCCGTCATTCGGGGAGGGGAGGTGGGAAGGGGCTCTTTCTTTGATAGCTTGTAGCGTTGCACCTGATTCGGAATTTCTAAGGTAGCCTCAATCGGATGCTAAGCAATGTCAAGCCTTCTTCTGGCTGGATTACTTCAGGCTGTTGCATTACAACCAGGTGTGGGGGTGGGTATGTGTGTGTGTGTTGAGGGAAAGTGAAAAAAAAGACTAACCTGCCACTATCTTCTCCCTCACCCTGGCCTCACTTATTTCCGTACTGTAGGGGCACTCAGGGATGCCAAAAAGGGACACCAATCCTCTAATGGTCGGGAGCGAGGGCCCATTCCATTAGTCAGGGGGCCCAGAGTTCATCGCTGCTCCTCGGTGTGAGGAGGGCGGAGGAAGCGAAATGGAAGCAGGTGTTGGCCGGGGGGCAAAACGGAGGGCAGCGCTGCACCAGCTGCATGCTGGGAAATGCAGCACTTTCATTTTCCCTCCTCATCTGTTTCTCTCTCTCTCTCTCTTTCTGTTTCTGCTTCCACTTGCAAGCGTGAAGACTCACGCCTTACGCACAGCACACACAGAAGCCTATACGTATAAACACACACACACACACACACACATGCACGCAACCTCCCAATCACCTGCTTTTGTCCCCCGTTTCAGTGAATTGAGTAAGATTTTTCTCCATTCTCCTTATCTCTTTCTTTCTCTCGCTCTCTCTCTCAACCTCACACTCATCCACTCCCTCATTCTCTCACTCCTATCTCAATCTCTTTCATTTTCCCTTTTGCTTACCTCCCCTGCCGGCCCCCACCCCACTCCATCTTTGCACATGCCTCACTTTCATTTTTAAATGGGGAGAAGGACCAGACTGTGGGATATGTGCAGAAGACGAGGTTTCCCCTCCCAGGTGGGAATCTCTGGTGAAATGCAAAGGTAAGCGTGGAGGAAGAAGAAGGGGGAAAAAAAGGAAGAAGTAGAAGGTGGCGAGCGGGCGGAGGAGAGCAGAAATTATGCTCCGACTTCCCGCTCGCTCTCTGTGGGCTCGGATGATGTATGGCTGCAAAGGCCACATGTTGGCCGTGTGATGGATTAAAGCACTTTGTAGGAAAATTACTGAGAGCGCCTCAGCACATCCGAGTCTAGCCCCTTAATAAAACTCTCTTCAATATTGAAATGGAGAGAGAGGGAAACACAGATAGATAAAGAAGATAAAAGACAATGTTTCTTCCAAGAGAAGGAAGAAACGCGTGAATCGCACAAACACACCCACACACACACACACCCACCCCCACACACACACACACACACACACACACAATGCTTCTGGAAATGAAAGAGAAAAGTGGGAAATTACTCACAAAATCACGTTGTGTTGCTTCTTAGGTGCGGTACAAATGTTGACATGCAAAATGTTTCTATGTTTTGTATGTCCATACCTGCCACTGTGGCAGGTTCACCTTCCAGCATACTGCCATACTGGAAGCCACAAAACATTCACCCACAGCTATGACTGAATAGTTGGTTCTATAAAGTATGGGCTAAGGGGACCTAAATATGAATTAACACTGCCCCCTTTTTAGATTTTTTTTTCCTTTCTGTTTGGTAGAACCATGTTCCATTGGCCTTCCACATGTTGCTGTGGTTTACCACGGAAAAATAGATTCAATTTATGAGTTGTGAAAAGTTCAATGTGTACGACTACTTTTCCAGGCCACTGTCCTGTATAGAACCAGTATAGAACCAGATAACGGTTCTATACAGTACTGGATTGCAAATGTGCAATCCAATTGCACATTTGTAAAATAATGTCTCTCTTCTTATAAAATTATACCACATTATACCTCTTGTGCAATTCAGTCCCAAACTACATGAGATAAATGGTTTTATGGCTTGTTTAAGAATTCCTATAACTTTATTCTTTTTCACTTTAAGATGGACTGTTGAACTCGGAGCCCAGCCCTTCTCCGTGGCTACATCCCCTGCCAATACTGTAACTAACAAAGCTTAACAGCTCACCCCGTTTAACCCCTAGCATAGCCCTCCATCATCCAGCCCCCGTCCCTCCGCTGTTTCCTGCTTTTCCGTAGCAGAGCCTGTGGAGCCCTTCATCCCTGTGGGGCTGTTAGCAGACACACACGCTGCTGTTTTCTCCATAGGGTGGACCATCTCAAACAGCTTTCACACACTGCTTCAATGACTCTGGATGTCTGTGTTTGTTTTTGGTTGCACGTTATGCTTCCTCCATCAAGTCCCTCTTTGTGTTGCCGTGTTGTTGTTGTGTTTTCTTTTCGACAGCGTGCTATTCAGCTCTTGCGGACGCTAAATGAGAAAGACTGGTGTGACTATTGATTGTTACGAGGAGCTACACCCACGAAAGCTTTTAAACATAGATTTAATGCAATTTTGTGATTGAATTCCCACAACATAATGATACTAAAAATTACCAGGAATATATTTTTAGATCTATTTTTCTTACCAGTAGGTTGGAAACTCTGAACTTTCTTTTACATTTGCAGCACACCAGTATCACCAATATCGACAGTCTAGACAAAAACATTTATCAGTGCCTGCTTTTGCAAAAATGTTACGTTTTACTTCAGAAAAACAAAAATTGTTGTTCAAAAATGACAAGTTTTCAACAGTGGATATTTATCAAAAATCAAAGCAGTCTCTTTTCAACAGGTTGTAACATAACAGGATGTAAATGAGTTTTATTTAGCTGGACTGGAGGTTAAAATGCTCTTTGGATTGTAAATATTGCAGACCCATCAGGTAAAATAAAGACAGAATATCCCTAATTTGGGCAAAAAATATTTTGTACTCTTAAATTCACCTTATAACTTTGTGAAACAAAGTTAACAAAGAATTAAGGGTTGTGCAACTGCAGAAATTTGTGCTGCAATTTGTGAATATTTCAACACATATGTAAAAAACAACAAAACGATGGTCTTAGATGATGTCCTGTTCCATTCTCTGTAACGAAACAGAATTTGGTTTTGAAAAACCATGTTGTTTTTAGCTGAGATTGGTGTGACAAACTACTTCTTTCTTCTTCTTGTTGTTTTCTTTTTGAGTAAAAAGTCACTGGATGTTTGCTGCCCTACTTACTAATTCAAACAAAAGCAACAAACATGCCTAAAAAAAGAGAAAACTATTCATGTTGTACCTAACATCCTTTTAAAAATACATAAATTTGTCTTTGAAAGTCCATCTGCGTCAGCTCCATTTACCAGTGGGCCAACTTTGCATCATTCATGGCCAAACAAAAATGATTCCTTTGTAATAGTCAAATTAACAGATAACTTTAAACATTAACCTGTCAGGAGTATTATTAATTGTGGACTTTACTGTAGGTCATCCATCACATCAAACATTTTCTTTTAACGGCTTTATAACCATGTAATGGGATCAACCCAGACTAAAACCGACTACCTGGAAAGAAGCTGTTGAATAGCAGCGATTATAAATCTGGTTGGTGGTTTGAAGGTGTGACTGACTACTTAAGCTGTCCACAGAACAACAGTGATACAATTGACCAAAGCTTCTGCCTTTCATTATTGCACTTAAACAAAACCCAATCCTACCAAAGAATTGATGTATTTTACTTTAAGTGGTTGTCTTCTTTTTTTTTTCTTTGTACTGTATGTTGGGGTGGCTTTGGACCAGAAGAGAAGTTGTCCAGCAAATGAAAGGTTCTTGGTTGGATTCCAGCTTTGGGCAAGACACTAAACCCCAAGTTGGATGACAACCCTAAAATACCCCATGATACCCTAAGCTGTAGAACTGTGCCAGTGTTTGTGAATCCGAATGGGTGAGTTGAAGTGTAAAAATACCCAACAAGCACCTTAAAGGGGCGGTATTGTGTGTTTTCCAGGTATATATTGCCATTTTATAGCATAATCAAGTAACTATTTTTACCTTCAATTGTCTTAGAAATGCTATATCAACTATGCCTTAAAAGAAATTTTACTTACCAATTTAAAACCTTGAAACTGGGCCTCTGTCTGAAACTCCACCTTCAGGAAGTCATCACAACATGGCTCCTCTATTAACCCTTTGGCACCGAAAAGTGGCTGATATAATGAACTCAGCAGATGTGCAGTTCCCTCAGGTGTCTGCTAATTGCTGCTGGCTAGTCTGAAGGAGCTGAGAGGACTGCTCTGTGAGGCAAAAGCTCGAAAGCTTGGAAACTGCAGCCCAGAGGAGGAACTTCGTCTAGAAGGAGTTGCTATGTGCATCCAGGTGTTTTTGACCAGCTGAATGGTTGCCACAGGATATTAAAGGATTTCTCAAACGTGCATGAAAGAATCAAGGCAACACTCTAGGTATGTGTCTGATGAGGAAAGCTCAATAGTTAAATAGTCAACTTTACATGATACCGCCCCTTTAAAGGTTAAATCCTTTTACAGTTCAGTGTATCAGTTTGAAAACACTTGACAGCCATTTATATCCAAATAAATAACTGGGAGTCACTTCACTAACTTTTGTAGGTAATATTTAACATGAATGAAAACATTTTCCATATATCAGATAGGTTTATAAGGTAACAATTTTGATTTTCTATATACGTTGACATCCAAATTCCTTCCTATCTTAGCCGTCTGTGTGGTCTCGCCAAGAAATCGGGCCAAGCTTACCTAGTCCATTGTGGAACAGTTCAACATGCATGTGTGTGTTTGAACACTTTCATGATTAGTGTTCCCATGATTAGTGGCTGGCAGATCGGGTGGATTTGTCCAACGGTACTGTGTGTCAGGCAAGCTCAGCGTCCGCCCTGGAGAACATGAGTGAAAGAGTGGATAATTGATAGTGACAAGGCGCTCACCAGTCTTAATTGCGGCTGGTGAATTAGATTACCTTTTCAAAGTGCCTTCATTAGCAAACGGAGAACCACACCAATGGTCTCCTGATTGGCCTCATATTGTTTTGTTGCCAACCTGCTCTGATGGGGTGCAAAAATGTGTAGATTTACTAAATGTGTGCGCATGTGTTTGTTTTCGATGTGTTTGAAATAGCTCTCTGATCTTTATAACTGAATTTTCTGAAAGTATGTATGTGCATTCGTTTTTTTGTTTGTTTGTTTATTTTACTTGTGCAGTGGCTGCCTTTCCATTTTTACTTGGGGTGGCATTAAAATGGTCTTTAAAAGTCTTAAATTCATATATAGCAAACTAAGGCCTTAAAATGTCTTAAATAGGTTTAAAAAAAGAAGACTGGCCTTAAATATGTTAATCACATGTCTTAAAGTTTGTCGTGGAAGGACTGTTTAATCTCACGTATGTCAGAGGGTTTTTTCTGCTGGGACTTTTCTACTGGAGTTTTTGCTGGACGTGAGTGTCTACTTACGGAATGAGTTTCGTCTTATACCTAAAACTCCCAAATCCTTCATCCCCCCGGCAGCTGCAGTATCAGCTATAACCATCCTTCCAGATCCTGTTTCCATATCTGTCTTCAGACACTGCTCCAGCATAAGCCCCCCCCCCCCAACCACAGGAGAAAAAACACACACACTCCCACGCAGGCATCCCCATATCTGTCTCATGCTTCATTCCCACCCCAGCCAGCCTGCAGCCCCCCTGCCGAGTTAAATGGAGTGTGCTGGCATCATGGGAGTCGTGTGTGCTCAGTTCAGCTCTACTCAGCTGGGCTGCCAGTGTTATAAACTTGCTGTGTGATTATTGTCAGAGCCAGACTCCTCCACCCAGGACGTCTGTGCTGATGGGTACTGTGTCACCGGGTACAGCCATCCATAGAGAGAGGAATGAGAAGGCAAAGGAGGGATTGAAACTGAGGTGAGAGAAAAAAAGGCGTAGAGAACTTATTGTTGGGAGAAAGGTAGCAGGGTTTGAAGGAGAGGACAGGGGAAAAAAAGAAAAGATGGAGTAAGGAGACCTGGCATCAAAGGGGAAGAAAAAGCCAAGCTGAGCGAGAAAAGACGGATGTACATCTGTGGCAGCAGACAAAGACAAGCGAAGACACAGAGGGAGTGATATAAAGACTGAGAGACAGAAGAATAATGTGCTGCAAGAAGACAGAAAGGCAGCAGGGAAATCAGTACTGCAGAGAAGAAGGAGAGCCAGGGAGGGTGAATAGAAAGAAAGCCAAGGAAAGAAATTAGATAGAAATTTTTCAAGCGAGTGATGTGTGCTGTGATTGTTTTCTCTCTCTCTCTCTCTCTCTCTCTCTCTTTCCTCTTCTTTCTCTGGCTCGTTCTAAACGGTCGGGATGTGGCCTGTATCTGCCGGCAAGAGGGAACTCAATTTGGGACAATTTACTCGGCAGTCTCAGCCCTGATGCACCTCGGGGACAGAGAATCGAGAGAATGAAAGCGAAGGAAGATAGAATCAGCAAGGCACGCGCGCGCGCATGCACGCGCCGCGGAGACACACAACATGCGCCGCGGCGGCACAATCGCTGGCGAGTAGATTTCACTTAGTTAGTTCTAACTCTCCCAGGCGGTCAATACGATTGAGTTTATAAGGCTTGGAAATGAAAAGCCTGGGATAAGGTTAGATAAACTCTGCGCTATTTGATTTCGGCCCACCACTCAATCGGAAAACCCCCCCCACACAGGACAGGTGGCGGAGGGTGGGGGCGGGTGGGGGCGGGGGTACAGCGCCGTCAGGTAGCGCGAAGGGTCACGAGGGTGATTAAGGCTGAATACGACATGTCGGTATCGACGAGTACAAAGTTGTGATTTTACAATAAAATAAAATAAATAATTCTTACACCTTTCCCACAAGCATATATTATTATCAATGTAATTTACAGCAAATTCTAGTAGGGAACACAGCAAATGCTGCTCCAAGCTATATCTCATGCAGTAGTTTAGCTAGGAGTTTAGCTTAACAGCGTGTTGTTGTTTTCTCCCTGGCAGATTGGCAGCCTGGAGGGCCTGTACACCCTGAGGGACAGCAGGGGGCGCTCTGATAGAGTCACCTTTGAGGGGAGACTTCTGTCTGCAGCAGGGGTAAGTGTTTGTGTCTGACCCGGAGCAGGGGGTAGATACTTACTGTACTGCAGAGCGACATAATCCCTTCAACGTGGAGAATTAAACAGATGTGTAGAGATAAGCAGTGGTTCTTGTTTCCGTCACCCTGGGTGAGAACCTCCTCCTATGTTCTGAATATGTGAGAAAACAGATGGGTTTTAATCCGAAGTGTGTTTTAATAAATATGTAAGCAATGTAAAAATAATTTATTCCAGGTTTGATTCAATTAAATTTTGCCTTAATATAAAAAAAGCACCAGAAGTTCATGTTTGTCCATCAGTCTATAGCGGCTTGTCCGTGCACGGTCACCGGGGGCCTGGTGCCTATCTACAGTGATCATTGGGTGAGTGGCAAGAGAGATCATCAGTACATGAGAGGGCAACACAGAAGACAAACAACCATGCATGCAAATATCACACCTAGGGGGAAATTTAGAGTAACCAGTTAACCGGACAGCCGTGTTTTCGGACTATGTCCGGAAGCCGGAGTGCCTGGAGAAAACCAACGCACGCACATGGAAAACATGCAAACTCCATGCAGAAAGTTTAGGTCTGCACCGATCCAGCTTTTGCTTTTCCGATACCAGTACAGATATCTGAAGCTCAGTATCGGCTGGAACCGATCCGACATAGAAAAACAGTGCTGAATTGGCAGAACACAGGGGGAGCCCAATCCCTGTTGACTCTCTAAAAATAATTATTAATAATAATAATAATAATAATAACAATCATACTACTACTAATAATAATAATAAAAAACCCATTTATCTCAGCTTCCCATTCCTCCTGCCACCCATTGACACAAAGGCGCCCTGGGTGGTAAACACAATCGTCTCCGTCAAAAGCAGCCGCTAGCAGACTGCTAGTAGCCTGTCCTGGCTGTGTCAAAGAGATTCACACACATCAGTTCTGATTTCACCCAACATGTGTATGCAAATGAAACTTCATTTGGCTGTCACTAGTCTTCTAATTGTGTTGATTAGAAGGAGAACATTAAACATTATATGGCGAGCGGAGCACAAAAGCATGTTCATGTTCTTTTTTTTTTTTTCCCCTATACTCCTGTCCCCCTTTGCACCACCCACTATCACTTAGCCTACCCCACCTTCAGCAGAGCGTTCTGCATCACCGGCTGAACGCACAATGCAGCCTCCTGACCGGGCTGCAGTTGCCAGGGAAACCGTCACCCTCGGAGATATCCCGTGACAGCGCGGGGCGAAGGAGGCAGTATGAGAGGAAGGGCCTGAGATGTGGCTCTGGCCACACACGTTCTCCAGGGCGCAACAGACCTTTGGACTCTTCCCCAACGCGTTCCCCTTCAGTCACACAACACACAAAGCACAAATCAGCTTTACACACACACGTATACACGCATGTGGGCATACTCGCACACCCACACACACACCCACACACACACACACATGGACAGGCATGCAAATACAAGCAGCAAAAAGAGTAGAAAATAAAGAGAGGAATATTCCTAACTCTGATTTAGAGTTATCATCTGGATCAGTGTGCATCTGATTAATTGAAGTAATTTATGCATAATCTCCAGTGACTCTATGTATGGTTCATGATTTCATTAAACTGTTACTTTAATTACTTTTCTACTTTCATAACTTAGGTTAAAATGAAAATGTTCCACATTTTCTAATGAGTTGTAAATTAATAGATTGCACAAATACGGCTGTGGAGGCAAATACGTTTAGCTTTTCCTGCCCGCTGTTCTTAAGCTTTTATATCTTTCTAATAGGAATTTCACCGTTACTCAGATCAAACACCAGGCATTTGTTTTTGCGATTTTATTTAAGATCCTTAAGTCTGAGTAGGTGTGAATATGTGTTCTGTACATGTAGATTTCATTATCCTGTTTTTTAGTTTTTATGGTTTTAAAAACAAAGCTAAATTTTACAATGAGGTTGGAAAAAAATACACTTTCTGGAGTGGAATGAGTTTTACTTCTTCACGTTTTTTGGGAAAGATCCCCTCTAAAGTAAAGAGTAGATTGTCTGCAGACTAATAAAAATAATTAAATCAAAATTTTCCTTATACCAATAGTTTAATTCTTCTGCGAACCTGCAAATGAAACACAGACACTAAAGTTAGCCTCCGTTTGCTTGTTCAAGTTAAATATTTGCCTATTTAAATTTTTGGTTGAATTTATGAAGAACCTCAGCGCTCTGCGACCTCAGATTAAAAACCAACTAGTTGACATTGCTATTGGAGTATTTACACAACAATGTCACACATTATTTCATTTTTTCAATTTATAACATAAAGTTATCTGTTACCAACACACTAAAACATTTGGATTATCGCAAATATCACATCTATGCCAATCAAATACTTTTTATTTTGCTATATATATGAACCAACAACATACATTAAACAAAGTGACAAATTACCTTAGAAAATTATTCATTTTTGCTGTTTAGCTGCCTATAGAGTATATTACAGGCACATATTGGCTGCATCTCTAATTTGATCTACTTTAAGTTACATTTTGTTCAGTTCTTTTGTTTAATAAGTAAAACATTGTTTTTGTTTATAAAGTGCATCCAATGAATTTCTTTTTTCAGATTTTTATAACATAGCAGGAGACATCTATGACCCAAGTTCTTACTTTCTGTCCTAATTATTTCACACAACTACATCATGTGCTATATCTTCCTTCATTAGGGTTTCCTTTTCTCCTTCTCTGTCTTACTGACTCCATTCAGTGACTCTGATCTGATCTGTCTATATCATACCTCATGCAGTTTCAGTCTAAAAATGCCCAAGCATGTTTCTGACTGAACTCCACACTGACCTTTTCCAAAATGTCTCCGGCACAAGCCCCCCCGCCAGCCTCAAACATACGCAAACTGGCCCCCCCGCTGGTGTATCACACACTTAATACGCACATACAGTAAATCTTTTGCTGCAACATGTATCAGGCTTGAGATTGGGTTCCCCCCCCCCCTTATTTTCTGAATTCAAGTTTCTTATTTATGAAACGCAACAGCCAACGGCAACGAGAATGCCAGCACAGACAATGGTGAAGTTAAAATTACTTGGAAGGTTTTTCCTCTTTCAAAAGCTTATTTACGTGCGGAATTTGGATTATCCTTAAAATTACTAATGTTGTTTTTATTTGTTATCCTTTTTGCCTCCATAACACAAAACAAACAAGAAAAAAAAAAAAAAAAACACCTGTAAAGCCACAACTACTGCATGTTTTAAATTAGCAGAATTTATTTAATATGTTCAGTTGGAGCATCCACTACATTTTCTTTAACATACACTAATTAACAGATGTGTGATAAAAATGTACTTTTACTTAGTTGGCATCTTCCTGGTTTCTTGGGGTTTTCACACCTGTAGTTCATTTACTTTGGTCCAAATCAGTTGATGATTTTTGCTAACATGCTTTTCAGGCAGTTCGGTTTTCTTTCACTCAATGGAAATTGTAAGCAAATCACAAAACTAAGACAAGAGCAGGCTGTTTATTGCCACATAGGTCTAGGCTAGGAGTGCTAAATGTAAATATAGGCAGCAGATGCTATGTTCTAAGCTAGGTGAAAAGCTAACTTAAAATGCAGCTTTTCATTCTCTCTAAACATAGGGGATTTAAACATAATGATGTGTTTCAGGTAGAACCTTATGCTTTCAAAAAAAAGATGCACAACATGTGTTTCTTAGTGCGTTTGCAATGTCCCACAATGTAACGTATACCTGTCCTCCAGAAGGCATTTGGCGCAAGCTAGCACCAAACACATAGCAGCTGTCGGCTCAAAATCAAATCACCCTCACACCATAAACGAACCTCTCTAAAGTTTGTTAGGAATCGTACCAAGACCGCGTTCTCCAAGCGGTCTTGGCATGGTTGTTTTGGCCCGTATCTTAGTGACATTGCTGTGTTCACATCTACACAAATGAACGACTCCAAGGTGGGAAACGAACCAGCTTGTTTTAATCCGACTAAACGCCTCAGGCGTGGAAACGTTCTTAAAGTAGGAGAGAAGTTAAATAAGGGTGTCATCATCAGCCACTGTGTCAGCCTGTGTAGCCCGAAGGACACGGTGGAGTGTTTGCTCGATGGGCATTCAGAGCTGATTCTGGATATTAGAGTCATTGTCACAGATGCTATAAAGACTTGCTGTACTTTTTGATAATAATTATCTGACCCACTAAGAGACACCGAAATAAACAGTTAAAAAAAAAAAGAGATGTTCAGATGATGGAATTTGACAAAATCGAATGGTTATTGCTTGTTTAATCAATTCATAAATGATATTTTTAAGACATAAAGCACTTTGGACTGCCTTGTTGCCGAAATGGGCTACACATATAAACTTGACTTGACTGGATGTCAGAGCTCTGCGAACACACACACACACACACACGCCCACACGCACACACACACACCCCTGGTCCCAAAATGCATGCACTATTCAAAACAGGAGGGCATCAAAAGTAACACATGTACTACGAAGAGTTGGCAGGACACAGTGTTCCACACAAAGCCCTTCGTTTCTTCATTCTTTTTTATGACCAGATGGTTCTGTAATGTCCTCCAATTTATATCCACACATAGAACAAATTACAATCTGAAGCAGTGGCTTATTAGATCAGTTTTACTTTAGCTTCCTGTGTGAATTATCCCTCAACAGAATCTTAATATGATATTACCTTTGTTGGGTTATTGGAGATATTATGGGGGTATTACAGTTCTAGGTGCCTCGAAGACTGTGTTAACCTTTAGGTGAAATCATGCAAGCCGCACTATTGATCCAAAGTGTGAGGATTTAATTATCAGACGAAGACGTGTTACATTTGGCTGGTCTTTTTTCATCGTTCTGTAGGAAATAAGGGCTTTTATTTTATCTTTTAGAAACAAATGTGAAAAGATTGGTTAAAAAGGAAATTGAAAAATCACAAATTGCATGTAGAAATGTAAACAGTCTGCTTTAAAGGGTTCTTAATTATTTCAAAAGGAGAGTTGAAATCTAACATTGGCGATTTTCTGATTATCTTGATTTTCTGATTTCTTCTGTCACACGTCTTCTTAAAGTCAGAACAATGTTATTTTTCCTAACCTTTCGAAATAACTTCAATAATTCATCGTTGCTTAACGCCTCGGCTTTGTGGATGGGATTCGCTTCTTGCAGGCAGCGAGGTAGAAAACATTGTTCAGCTGGTTTTCTTTTGCTTGGTTTTCTTTCTCCCCTCCACCTACTTATCCATTTACACAGAATAAAAACATTTGAGTTTTCCCTCAGTGCCTCCTCGCTACTGAGTCGTGTGTGTGTGTACGTGCGTGAGTGTGTGCGTGTGTTTCCCTCGCTTACTTTTTTTTTTTTTTTTTTTTTACATTTTTTATTTTTAGACTCCAGTCACATCCTCAATCCCGCGGCCCTATAAGGAGCTTTCACGCCTTTTGGTTTGCTTTAGATGTTTAATACCCCCTCTCTTTTGTGTCAGGGAGCTGGAGAGGCGTTAAGAAGCGCTGATAAACCCCACTTAGATCCCTTCCTGGCCCGTCACCCTGGCCTGCCGGGCCGCTTTAGCTGGGAACTGATCTGTGACGGCCTGCCACTCAAACTGAGCACTTCTGAAGGCTGACACAATGGAGTGAGCAACAACACCAGAGGGCCCAAGAGGGGCGTGAGGAGAGAGAGGAAGGGGAAGGAGGGAGAGAGGGGTAAGGGGAGCCCTGAAAGAAGGCTCAAGGAGGGGCCAGAGTGTATCTGTCTGTTATCTGTTTCCTCTCTTTCACTCTTTTCAGCTCCACATCCTCCTCCCTTCCCTCTGTAGAGCTCACACTCTTTTATTTTTCTACTGTCAGCAACACACACAAACTCTGTCCTCTGTAGTTTCTTCCTCTCTGCGGTCGAGGTTTTCGGTCTTGACGGGAGAGACGAGAGATTAAATAAAGAGGCTGGTGGGAGAGGCGGATAACAATCGTTGCACCGGCGACGGTGGGTCATTTGCAGCATTCGCCGCTGCCCACGTCGGCCGGTCGGCTCTGAGTTCAGGTCGGGTCTCGCGGGAAGCGCGGCGCGGAGATTGACGGGCTCAGGGGCGGGGTGGGGCTCGGCGAGCGAGGGTGGGAGTCGCGTCCACCACCGCCACAGATGCAATTGCCACGGCGTTCCCATGGGGCCGTGAAGCGGGTGGCGGAGCCCAAAATGTCAGCGCTGATGTCCGGGCAGCTCGGCTCGGCTATCAGGCTGCTGCAGCTGGCTGCTATGCACCACGTACATTCATTCATAGCGAGACAACAGAAAAATACACACACACACCCACCCCCACCCCCACACTTTTCTTTCTCTGGTAGCACAGAATATGACGTCAGCTATACAGATATATTTGAGCTCATGCTCAATATTATGGTCTTGTTTCTTCCTCTTCCTAAATCTTTGCTGCTGTCAGAAACTGATATTTTATAAACAATTGGGAGCGAGTCGCTGTTTTTTCCTCTTTGCATGCTCCCAGATTCAACTTAGCAAAACCTGTACTGTAAAATTTGCATGAATCTTAAATTCATTTGTGTTTGATTAGTTGGATTTCCCTTTATAAAGTGCTTCAGATTCGCCTTCCTAAGTATCCGAGGCTGTAGCGTACGCAATTAGATTCCCTGCTAAACCAAAATGTCAGATTTTATTTATTTATTTATTGTTTTTACAAAACTTCCACTGATTGAGAGTCACAACTCTGAAACCTTACAGTTTTATACTGCTGCTGGATTGATGAGTGTTTAAAAGAATTTATGACAGTAAGTTGTAACATTACTTAATACAGCACTATGCTATGCTATGCTATGCTATACAGACGTTCTGTTTACAGTAAAATCTCACCTTTATTGAAAGAACTCTATATTTGACAGCATTATGTTCCAGATAACCAGCTGATCAATGATTTTGAAAAAAGAATCAGAAAGCATAACATCAGGGAAAATGCACTGACGCAGTTGAACTCTGTGAGAATAACCCGTGGGGCTTCCAGACAGGTTTAAGAGTGAACAAACAGCTTTCTGTAGAGCAAACATAGAACATGTGGGAACATCAGCTTTTGACTTTAAATGGGACAATCATAGCTGCCCTTTTTCTCCTAACATCGTGACATGTCTGTAAGCGTGTAGCTATGAAAACAGACCAAAAGGAACAAACCAGTTGCTTAAAAAAAAAAGACTTCTTGCTGCAGCCATTAGAAGCAAACTGTCTCAGTGAATTCCACTTTCTTACTGGTGGAATAGAAATTGCTGCAGGTGTCGCTCGACGTTCAGACCCATGTGAAACATGGCTTTACACCAAACTGCACCTTCAAGTTGCAATCAGTTTATTTAACAGCATAAATTAAAAAAAGGGCCATTTTTGCTCTTTTCATCGATGTGCCTTTTGTTTAGTTTTCCCCATTGCATCATGTAAACTCTGTGCTGGATTTATTCGGTGTGTATTTGTATGTCAGCACGGGGTGTGTGCGTGCGTGTGCGTGTGTGACAGTTGGATGATGAATGTCCTGATGGCACTGAGGTCAGTGTCACAGACAGTGTTGTCAATTGCACCTTCTCCCCCGAGTGCAACCTTGAGCAAAAGTCCCCGAAGAGAGCTCAATGTGCTGTTAAGGTCAATTCATGCACACACACACACGCGCCCGCACACGCCCACCCCAACACAATCACGCATCCATTCCTTGCTGAGCATGTGCCATTAGTAGCTGGTAGGGCCTGGTTTGACAGAGAGCGATTAGCCTCCTATCATGTGTATTGATCAGCTTGTCCTGGCTGGTTCTCAAGAGGAGGGGCTGGAGGGCTTTAACAAGGCATTTGGGACAGACACTGATGCATCCAAACACACAAACACACCCTCCGAGATTATTGTTTATCTATCAATATGTAAATCTGTGTGGAGGTTTAATGTATTTTTTTTATATCCAAAGCTACCTGCCAGAATTTTCGGTCAAATAAACAAACTTTATTTTAGATATTCTTTCTCTGCCGTAGAACAAACAATATTTGTTTTGGTATTTTGTGGTGAATTATTGAATCAATATGTAAGATGGGGAGCTTCTATTCCTCTGGTGACATCACAGAAGGTACAAGGCACCTGATCGGATTTGTTTGGAGGATCTTCTTTTCTCATGATGTTATCTATTTTGTGAAGTCCACCACTCTCTCTTGCATCAGACCACACCCAAAACCCCCTCGTAATTCACAGTCCAGATGGTGACCTTAAGCTAACAAGCTTTGCATTTTTACTTTAAAAAGTGACATTGAAGCTGCAGTATATAACTTTTATACAGAATATGTGTTTATATATATATTTTTTTAGACGTTCACCATGTCGTGACAGTACGTTATGAGACAGATAATCTGTGAAAACATCTAACTCCTCCTCCTTGAGCTACTACTGCCATCTGAAGAAATGCATCGCTCCCAACCAAAAACAACCAATCAGAGCCAGGAGGAGGGTCTTAGTGCTGTCAATCATCCTCATATACTTGCTGGAAAATGTGCTAATGGTGGAGAAACAACTTACTGTTATAGGAAAACTGTTTATTCACTGTCATTGGTGGCTATGCTAACTAGCCTTAGCATTCACAACATGATCTGTAGCAGAGAGCAGAATGGGGGCAAGAGGGATGGGGACAAGATTGTGATTGACGGCGTAAAGACCCGCCTCCTGCCTCCGATTGGTTGTTTCTAGCACTGGCAGATTATCTGTGTAACACCATACTGTCACGACATAGTGACAATTTCAGCAAATATGTAAAAAAAAAATATAGTTTTTATAAAAGTTACATAGTGCGTCGTTAAGGCCAAAGACATATATTGCGAAAAAAAATAAAAAAATAAAACTTGCCTTATGTTTTGTGAAGGTACAACAATGTGTAAAATGTGACCACTTAGGTAAACTGCAAGCATCAACAGCCTAAAGATTAAATATCACAAAGTTTCTGTGTATTATGGTGCAAAGGTATTTGTTTACATTCCATTTCTTATTGTATGGGATATGAAATGTGAGCCTTGTGTTTTAAAAACGTATGAAAAATTGTGTTCCTGTTTTGCTGCTTGTAGGATTTACCTATGTATGCAACACATTCATAGAGCCTAAATGAACAAAGCTCATTATATGCTAACGTTCAAAAAAAAAAAAAAGAAAAAGAAGTGGTTTCAGACCCTCTGCCGATCTGTATGCATGGCACATCCTCCCTCTGTCCTGCGTGTTTAATGTCACGTATGTAGCGTCCTTATAACAGCTGTCCTTCGTGGGTAGTTAAGACCAGCTCCTAGCTTTTGTTAATTGAGTCTAATTGAAGAACATGAAGGGAGAATAAAGGCAGAAGGCTTTTAGGACATAAAAGACTGCAGCCGCCTCTCAGTAGTATTTATTTTCAACCTCTTCCACTCTGATTTAAGTGTGAGCGGACAATGGCGGCCTGACAGTGATACATATGCACGCGTGTGCCCGTGCGCGCAGGTTTGTGTGTGATCTGCCGTTTGATTTACTGCGCCCACCTTCACAAGGACCGGCCTCTTATCACATCAAAGCCACAGGCAGGCGGACTATGAAAGAGCGGCGTGCATGTGTGCATGCGCGTGCCCTGCAGAGGACAGAGGTGTGCAGGAGATGGGGAGTGTTTTTGTTGCTTTTAACCCTGGACAATGGCACTGCAAAAAGGAGAGAGCAAGTGGGCACTCTTTGAACTAATGAAGAGAACCTTTTACACTTCTCCACAAAGTTTCCCAACTCTCCATGCACTATGGATTTTTTCCCCCTTCTCCTTTCTTGTCCAAGTGAAATAAAATAAAACAGGACCAATTGTAGTTTTCCGTATTAAATTTGGATTATTTACAAAAAAAAAAAAGATCAAAATGATCAGAGTGTAGTTTGCTTGGTGGGGCAGGGAAGGATGTCATCATTTTTTTTGTCATGATAAAAAACAGAAACATTTAAAAGAAATGAAATTATTTGTTTCTGTGATTTTTAGGTCCTCTGGGTAGAGAGGCAGCGATGTCATTACAGAGACAAGCGGGTTCCCCTGATGGGACGAGACTACGGTCGGACGAAAGGTAAGTTTGGACTATTTTTTTTTTTTTTTTTTAGAAACATTTCAAGCCTTTATTTCTTGTGGCTTTAATGATTATGCTAACAGCTAATCAGAACCCAAAAGTCAATGTCTGAAAAAATTAGCAAGACAGAGGATGTTGAGCGGAAACACAAAGTGTGGTAGGAAAATGTGCACCGGCAACAGGGATAAACACAGCCTTCAGAGGATTGTCAAGCAAAATCCAGTAAATATGTTTTTGGAGCTTTACAGTTAGTGAACTGAGGCTGGAGTCTACATATCAAGAGCCACTACGTACAGATGAATCTGTCAACCAATGTGACATTTCTTGTATCAAGGTACTTCTGAACCAGAGGCAAGGTCACAAGATGTTTGTCTATAGAGACAAACATCTGGACTGCTGCTCAGTGGTTCAGTGTCCTTTTTTGATGAAAGTAAAGTTTGCATCTCATTTGGAAATCAAGGTCCCAGAATCTGGAGGAAGAGTGGAGAGAGACAAAATCCATGCTGACTTAAGTCCAGTGTGAAGTTTTTACAGTCAGTGGGAATTTTAGGCGTCGTGTCCTCGGTCCACTAGGTTTTCTGGGGTTCACAGTCAACGCAGCAGTCTACCAGGAGATTTTAGAGCACTTCATGCTTCCTTCCACTGACACACTGCTGCATGGAGACGCTGATTTCAATTTCCAGTAGGACTTTGTACTGGCACACACCGCCAAAGGTACCTACAGCCGGTTCAGTGACCGTGGTGTTTCATCCTGTGTTTGATTGGTCAGCAAACTTACCTGGCCTGTTCAGGTAAGTTTGTAAATGATGGAGAATCGTAAAGAGGAAGATGAGAGACATCAGAACCAACAATGTAGATGCTCTGAAGACACCTGGACGCCTTTTTATGATGTTTTATTTGATGTGTGTTGATCATTTTGAGAATGACACTCATCAAAATTGTTACTGGTTTTCTCAATTTTTTTTGTATATAGCTTTTTATTTTTACGATGTAAAGCACTATGAACTGCCTTGTTGCTGAAATGTGCCATTCAAATAAAGTTGATTGATTGACACGTTAATTCATGCAAAACGAGGTCCAACAAAGTTCTGAGTGTATAGAGATGAACATACTTTTCAGAAGTCTTAACATTTCTGCTTAACATATCTGTTTTTATTGATTTTATGTAATATAAAAAAATTATAAGACACTGAATTTTGTTTTTTTATTATATCTAAGCCATAATCATCAAACTTAGTAGAAATAAAAGCATGAAATGCTCTAATGTATGTGTGAGGAATTCATATAGTTTAAAGAGTTTCACTTTGTGAAACGAGTGACCAAAAATATCAAACCTTTTTTTTTTCTTTTTGTTTACAGTATTCCAATATTCTTGATTTGCATTTAGTTCAGATGCATTTGATTCTGAGTAATTCTTACATATTTTATTTTAATTGTGCAGAAAGCACCCAAACAAATTTAATTAACACTGTTGTTCAGTTTTTATCAAGCACAAATAAAGGAGCAAGCCGTTTTCGTCAAGTTTTTATGTATAGTGCCGATCTGCTGATAATGTTTAGCTTCATCATTAAATCTGCGCGGATCGTCAACTGACAGGGTGTGTGAAGTTGATCATTTTCTGCTGTCTTGGTGTTATGATGATGGAGAGTGTGCACAAGAATAATTAATAACTTACAGTACAGCGTGGAGAATTAGAATACACACTCAGCCAAGCAAAGATTAAATCTAACAATCAAAAGTCACCCCAGTTTGCATAAAGTGTGCAAAGAGGAAAAGGTGCAAATGAACTGCAAAAGTCAGAGAAAAAAACCGACATAGGAGTTATTATAGCTTTCTATAATTCAATGTGTGTTCAAAAGAGCACAGTGTGTTGATCTCAGGCATGTGACCAAGATAAAGTAAGCTGAGACACAACACTCAATACACTTCATAAGCTGAAGCACTGAGATTGATGCAAGGGAAAAAAAAGACAGATAATCAAATAATGATCCTAATAGAGCAGATGGATGGTTCATTTCACACGGCTCCCGCTTTAAAATCCAAATCGTTCCGTCACGATTGAAAACGACAAACAATAAAGGCAAACTCCCGCACAACTTCCGAAAGTTTCACATGCAACAATACTGTAACTACTGAATGCGCTTTTGAACAGGAAGTGCTTCTGACCAATCACATGCAAGGTGCACAAAAAATATAGATATCCATGAAAAAGAAATCAAAGTACTCACAGCGACACGAACAAAGGCCAATCACTTCCAATGCACTGCTACAGACATACAGTGGGGAAAATAAATATTTGCTACGCCGCAAATCTTTTAAGATTTTCCAATTTAAAAGTGGTTTCTTATCCTTTATGATCACTGATACTCCAAGACGAGAGATCTTGTATGGATCTCCAGTTTGAGGGAAACTGAAAGTTTCTCCCATTTTCTAACAATTGCACCAACAGTTGTCTCTTGATGTAATAAGCATGTGGACAAAATGAAGTGTTGTAGTTCTGAATAACAATGAAACCCGCTGCAAAAAGAAACACTTTACTTCTCCGCAGTTGGTTTGGTTTGATAGTCTGGCTACTGATGCTTGTATTCCCTTGTATTCCCTTCCCTTGAAGTTAAGTCTCTGCAGAAGACTTCCTTTCATTTTAGCTAACCTTAGCTTATATGCTAATGTTTGAACACTGAATGGAGTAATTTAAAGTTAGTCAACACAACAGCTGTAACCCTCATCATACTGGTAGAGTCAGTCTGATAGTCACTCAATATGCTATGCTAGTGTTAGCCCTCATGCTAACAATAGTTTTACATTGCCGTACTGTTGGCCACACTTTAGTTAGCGCTTCACTTCTAAAAAAAAATTATTGCAGATTCACTCTGAAGGACATAAGCTATTTGCTCTGATTTCCATAAGTTTATATATTTTTATTTGTTTTAAGACCCACTAATGAAAAGTCATACAGCAGCAGACTAATTTGGATTAAATGATACTTCAATTCCTTAAAGTTCCTGTGTGTGCCTAGCCTCACTGTGAGGCTAGGCAATGACATTGGGCAAATATCCATACTGTAAATGCCTGTAGTAAAGCCAACATCACCCATTTCACTCAGATAATGGAAAGTGCAGTGTACACGCACTGCAAAAAGACAAAATCTTACCTAGTAGTTTTGGTCTAGTTTCTAGTGCAAATATTTTAGTACACTTGAAGTAAGACGAAGCAAAGCAGGACAGATTTCTAGGCTCTCCCCTAAAACGTAGAGGATATGAGTGAATTGAAGTAGACTGTACATAATTAAATTGAAGTTGACACAGCTGAGTAGAACTGAATTGCAGTTCTTAAATCACTCTACGTCTACATAGGGAGTCGGATGGATCATGTGTGGCTGTAAATGGGAGCTGTCCGTGCGGAAGAATAAACCGACTCGTGTCCTTCTGCAGCACTTCTCTCTGTCTGCCTCTTTGCGTAAAACTTTCCTCACCGTGTCGCGCAGCCTGCGCTCTGACAGATGATAGGAAAGCACCAGAGGGAGGCAGAAAGATGAAACAGCCAGGAGATCACGGATGAAGGCTGCAGCTGTGTGCTGACTCTCATGAAGGAAGGAGGGAAAATAAGAAATGCACTTCTACGCTTTGACCAGATTGAACTTTTCACCGCTGAGGTTTCGCGCAAGTATTTTAGGATTTAAACTGCCGTTGTGAAAGCAAGCGCGTCGCATTGAATGGGCATTTTCAGCACCAGCGGCCTTTTCAGACATAATTGTTGAGTCCCAAACTGTATGAAACAATAGCATATTTTCTAGACATGATTAAATAATTTAGGAATTTCCATTTTTCTAGAAATGGAACTCTTAATGATGCTTATCTGTATTATCAGGCTCTTTTCATTGTTTTTACTTTTGCATTTAAAATGATCTGATTAGTTAACTTCAGCTGCTCTGTAATGGCTCACAACTTCTGGAAATACATTGGGTCTAATAGCAGGTATTAATGTTGATGAAAAATTATATATTTCTTTACATAATGAAAAATTAAAATAAGACTGAAGTTGGGTTATGGCAGTGGCGGTTTGGACAGTCCACAGTGGCTCTTAATAACTTTAAATCAAAAATCAAAATCAAATCAAATTTTATTTGTATAGCACATTTCAGCAGCAAGGCATTTCAAAGTGCTTTACATCATATCAAACACAGAAACACAATGCAACATAGAATCAACAATCAAAACACAGCATTAAGTCAGGTTCCATCAATAAATTTGTAATTGATTACATTTCAAATACAATTCTAAACAGGTGGGTTTTTAGTCGAGATTTAAAAGAAGTCAGTGTTTCAGCTGTTTTACAGTTTTCTGGAAGTTTGTTCCAAATTTGTGGTGCATAGATGCTGAAAGCTGCTTCTCCTCATTTGGTTCTGGTTCTGGGGATGCAGAGCAGACCAGAACCGGAAGACCTGAGAGGTCTGGAGGGTTGATACAATAACAGCAGATCTTTAATGTATTGTGGTGCTGAGCCGTTCAGTGATTTGTAAACTAACAACAGTATTTTAAAGTCTATTCTCTATATAACACTAAATTTGCCAGTAATATTTGTTTAGATTTTTTTTCCTTTGTCATTAGGTTGGATTTTTATATAAAATATCTCTTTTATCTCTTTTATGCTTATTTCTATTTTAAGTCCTAAAAATGAAAATCAAATTATGGCTCTTAAAAAAAACCCCAAACGACAATAAATATTGTAAAGTGAAAAGTTGTCTATTTTCAAAAGGTTGTGTGACATTTGCAGCTCTAAACAAGTTTTTTTTGGGCTGTGCTGAGAGCAAAATGGCTCTTTAGGTTGCAGACTCCTGTGTTATAGGTTTGACCCAGCACACTAGGTTAGGTTTTCAAACCAAAAAATATCTTAAAGTGACTTTGTATCCTGTATTGCCTTAACAAGCCAAATAAAAAAAACATCAGAGGAAGTTTCTGCCAAACCCACCTTCCTGTTTGCTTTTGGAAGAGAAAACGAACCGGTTCCTAAATGAGCTTCCTTAAACAAGCTCAGACTGACATCAGCTGCAGCTTCTTTAACTTCAGTGAAGCGGTGTACATCAAACCACAAGAGCGACATTAACAATGAATCACTACCACATAATGGCAGAAGCAACACAAGAATATCTCCATTAAATGAAGAGATAACAAAACATTATTTTCAACCAAGACACAGGGAACATATTTTAATTGAGTCGCAAAAAAAAGTGCTCAAACTTTAACAGCATAATGTAAAAACGTCCCCATTTATCTATTTGCTGCTTTGGTCCAGTCCCAGAACTAATAAAATGTGCTCGTTTCCCTGAGGAATGTTTTACCTGAGCACGCCTACAAGGAGAGAGAAATGACAGAGGCAAGTATTCACAAAAAACTCAACTTTACTTCCTTAAAATAGTCTGATTTTTTACGTTGTAGTTTAATCAATCACTTAAATAAATACTGAAAAGTTAATCATCAGAACTATCAAAATGAGGCCTGCTAAGGAAGCCACACCCAAACTGAACTGAATTATTCCATAAAGCCAAAATAGACCAACTCTGTTTCTGTGTTGTTTTTCTTAACTGTGCTGTACAATTGTGTTTTCACTAACAATTACATTCATGAAATACAAATGTAACAGTGGTTTGTTGTTCAGTGAAGTTTATGTGTGTAAGGCAGTTCAAAGTGCTTTACACAATAAAAACATCATGCAGTAAGCAATTATGAAACAAGCAATAAACATTACATTTAGTCAAATGCCATAATCAAGCAGATATACTTCAAATATGTTGATCGATGTTCCAGTTGCTATGGAACAAAGGCAACTCTAACCAGGTGGGTTTTTAGCCTCCATGTAAAGCATCTCTGTGCTTTGGCTGTTTTGCAGTTTCTTGCAAAACAGCCACAAGTTTGTTCCACTTGTGGATCGTAGAAGCTGAATGCTGCTTCTCCATGTTTGGTTCTGGTTTCTGGGGATGCAGAACCAGAACCAGAACCAGATACGACCTTCCAGTTACATCGACTGGAATGTGGATACAGAATGTCGATCTGCCAGAACTTTATTGTATTAATTATTACGGTGATGTTTCGTTTCAAGCTAAAATAACTTCGTACACTCGAAATAAGACAAAAAGTTACTTACAAGTAACTTTTCAGCACAAAGACACAAGATCTTATTTTGAGTAAATCAAATTCATTAATATTGATTTCAAAAAAAGGTACTAGTTCCACTGGCAGATTATTTCACTTTTGACAAGACAACTTCTTATGTTATAAGTAAAATAAATTGCCATTGGAACTTTTTTTTTTTTTTGTCAACATTAAGGAATTATTTACTTAAACCAAGCTCCTATATTTTACCTAAAAATGACTTGTAAGTTAGTTTTGACTTATGTAAGGTGTAGTAGGTTATGTGCACTAGAAACTAAGCAGAAATACTTGGTAAGATTTTATGTTTTTGCAGTGAATAATATGGAGGCCTTAGTGAGCAAAGGCGCTTCCACAGACTGAGCCGCGCTGCAGTAATGAGATGCTAATTAGATGCTAATGATATGCAAATATCCCCACAGTATTCCACCTCCGTGGTGAGAAGGGAATCTGTGTAGCTTTTCACTATTGGTTGGAAATCCAGGGATGTCCGGAAGTTAAAGTTCAAGATATTGGAAAAGGGGAAACTCCACATACACACACACACACACACACACGCCAACATGCGTATCTCACTAAAACCAGGAAGATAGAGCACATAACACCAGTTTTAACGTCCCTCCACTGGCTCCCTGTAGCTCAAAGAATAGACTTTAAAATACTGTTGTTAGTTTATAAATCACTGAACGGCTTAGCACCACAATACATTAAAGATCTGCTGTTATTGTATCAACCTTCCAGACCTCTCAGGTCTTCCAGTTCTGGTTCTGCTCTGCATCCCCAGAACCAGAACCAAATGAGGAGAAGCAGCATTCAGCATCTATGCACCACAAATTTGGAACAAACTTCCAGAAAACTGTAAAACAGCTGAAACACTGACTTCTTTTAAATCTCAACTGAAAACCCACCTGTTTAGGATTGTATTTGAAATGTAATCAATTACAAATTTATTGATGGAACTTGACTTAATGCTTTGTTTTGATTATTGATTCTATGTTGCATTGTGTTTCTGTGTTTGATATGATGTAAAGCACTTTGAAATGTCTTGCTGCTGAAATGTGCTATACAAATAAAATTTGATTTGATTTGATTTTTGATCACATAGATCTTTGTGTTTGCAGGTTCCCAGAGGAAACGGCCTCCAGCTGACAGCCCGTCTGAGGAGAGGATGGACGACCAGTCGCTCACCTTCAACGACCCGCTCTGGCCCATGCAGTGGGAGCTGGTGGGTGTCATTATCTGCTTGGGTGTGTGTTTGTGTGTGTCATCATTTCCCTTATCTGGAAGTCTCCCTCTCCCCCCTCTCTCCTCTCTTCTCGTCTTGGCGTTGAAGGATGTTCTTCTGACAGGCATAAGTCAGACAGGCTCTCACGTGTGACTGGAGAAGGAGACAGAAGACAGAGAGATAAGGGGATGGTGGGGAAGGCGGGAGAAGGGGTGAGTGGGTTGTCCATGTTGAACTGAGACAGATGTCTGGGATTGATGAGGCTTGGAGGAACACCGGCGCACAACTGGGCTGAAACAACAAGACATGCTTATGCCTTCAGCTGTCCAGTTCACACTGTTTGGACCAAACTGTGTTTCTGAGGCCCAGCAGGAATACCGCAACAGGATGGAGAATTATGTTTGAAGTCTGTTTGAAAAGCGTCATAAATCAATTACATCATGAGGGAGCTTTTGTTCCTGGAATAAGATTATGTCCGATGTCGGTTAAACTTGACCAGTTCTCATTTGGAATCTGACAAACATCATTTTGATGTACCTCTCCTGCTAAAGCAATAACCACAGCGATTGCTTTTCAAATGCTGTTTTCATGCATGTGTGTATTCACCCCCTTAGATGTTTTACCCTTTTTATTGCTTTAGCAAATCAATCGTGATCTGCAGAAATAAAGAAAAACAACTTAAAAGTCAAATTGAAAACTCATTTCTACAAAAACAATGACAATTAAATAAAAACACCAGAAATAAACAGTTAAAAAAGCTATTTAATTTTAATTCTTTTGTTCCTTAGTTGTACAGACATATCATTTAGATTTTCGTATATTGTTAAACCATGTTTCATTGTTAAACCATAATCAGTTGATTTATTTTAGAGTTGATTGATAAGATGGTCGCTTCAATCTGAAACTCTAAAACACAACATAAAGATCTGAATGGCTGAGGCTGAAGATGTCAGTTCAGTTTTTTACATCACACTGCAAAAATGACAAAATAGTCAAATATGCAGGGACTTTTTATTAGTATACCAGTAATATACTTTGCATTATTTTAAACTACGCTATCACTCAATAAACTGTATTCATTTGTGGTAAACTACATATTTCAAAGTAGATGTTGACATACTGAGTGAAACCTCTCTTAATTTAATCTTAATTTCTGTTTGAAAAGAAAAGATATGTTTTGGTAAAGTAGAACTGAATAGGTCAAGTTTTCTTGTATGTCACATTTCAGCAGTAAGGCAGTTCAAAGGGCTTCACATAAATTATAAAACGAGCAATAAACATTGCATTTTGTCAAATGCCATCATGAAAATTATCAATCCAAATCAAAAGCAACTCTAAGCTGGTGGGCTTTCAGCTTTGATTTAAGAAAGTCAGTGTTTCCGCTGTTTTGCAGTTTTCTGGACGTTTGTCCCAGATTTGTAGTTCATGGAAGCTGAACGCTGCTTCTCCATGTTTGGCTTAAAACATGATTCCCAATAAAAAAAACACACACTTTTTTATTGTTTGACAGCCCATTAAAAATAAAAAAACAACTATTACTTTTGTGCACTAAATACTTCCTGCTGGGTCTGTTGTGCAACGACAGCCTCTGTTTCTGCTCACATCGATGGAATTTGGCGATAAATGATATCACTGATTACTCTATCAATAATAAATCCCTGGCAGGTTCTTGCTATAAATACCCTGGGCAAAGCGTTCCCTCAGCCAATCGACTCCCGCAGACGGACATGAGTGACGCGCGAGGGCGTAATCTGGCAGAGCGAGGGGGAGGAGAGGCGGGCTCACGGATTCACCCAGGCAACCGGCAGCAGATTGACTGACATCTCAGCTCTTGGGGCAAGTTGGAGGGATGAGAGTCAGGGATGGGGGCGGAGGGTGGCGGAGACGGTATCGAGGCGAGATGATGAAGAGAAATGTGAGGCGGAGAGCTCGGAGCTCCAACATGAGCGCCATTTGTTGCAGCCGCTCGGCTCTGAATTTAGAAATTTTATCGACAAGATTCTTTTTTTTTTTTTTTTTCCCGAAGCCCACCATGATGCATGCGGTGTTACGTGAAGTATGACACATAAGTGATTATGTGGTTTTTAACTTATATGGGTTGATTACATAAACAAGAATATAGGGCACAATTATCAATCACAGAGAAATCAGGAAAAATGCAAAGCCTTTCTAAAACTTGGGACCTTTCGCTCTCTCTCTATCGGCTTCTCGCCTCTCTCTCTTGATTTCACTCTGTTGTGTTTAATCAGCCTCTTGTGGATGGAGATATTGATTGAGGGTCAGTAATCTGCTCAGGTCGAGACTTGTGTGTGTGGGTGTGTGTGTGTGCGTGTGCTGGCCATAGAGTAATATTTTCATTACCTACTCTAGGCGAGTTTGGCCTAACACACCTTGATGACAAGTTCAGCTCCTGTTCTTGCTGAGCTGACTGCAGCAAATCAATCAGTGGATGGTATTGCGTTGTTGTTTGACAATCTGTTTGTGTTCATATGTTTTCCTTGAAGTCCAGCCGAGATGAAGAAGGAGAAACTGTTTGCTTTTTTCCTGCTGCGTGACTGCTTGTGTACAGTGGACCTCCACGAAAATTCGCGGAGTCATCTTTTCGCCGCTTTTTCTGTGGAGCGTAATTCCAGGAACAATAAAAATCGGCCTATTTGTGGATTTGCTCATAGAGTATACCTAAAATATTTAATAGAAATAGCATCTTGAGTAGCTTGGTGTTGGCCTTTGCACAGCCGTCAGCTCAGGAGCGCCATTCATTTCCCCCGTAAGGACAGGGATAAGGGCGACTGGAGATGTTAGCTTCTGCTGTAATGCCAAGACTGTTTCCACTGTTTGTAATAATGAATAATATTAATTAATCAATTAATTATTTGATGTTTGAACAATTACAGTAGGCAGTCCTTAGTGTTGTTCATAGGAAGTCTCAAGACTTCATGGACTTTCTTGTGATTCCTGATCTCCAATGTTGTATTATCCACCGCGTCAACGGCAGTATTCAAATACTTCAAATCGATAAATTTGAAATTTTGAAATGACTTCATAACTTTTGAAAAAAGGTTATTACGCTTACTACAGGTGTTTTTTTTTTTTTTTGCCTTTTCCTAGAAAGAGTTACTCTGCTAAAAGGGAAATGAAAAGACATTTGAAGAATAACGTCCGACGTAGCGAGTCTTTATCCGTTTTTTACATCCATCTGCAAAATTGGGCTTTGCATAGACTGGTTTATTGACACATATTTTAGTTCTTTTGTAATTTGCTTTTTTGTGAAATGTTAAAAGTTTGTTCAAAATTCACCTGACACTTGGAATGGAAATGTAGCAACTTAAGACAAATGCACGCTCCCAACTATACGGGAACAGTTTTGGATTGTCTGGACATCAACCATAAGGACACGGCAGCATCTTTCACACAAATTAGAGCAGATCAGCCAGGTTACGTTGTTCAACATATGACCCTGCAAAAACACAAAATCTTATCAAGTATTTTTGGTCTAGCTACTTCTAGTTTGAAGTGCAAGTATCTTGGTAAACTTGAAATAGGACAAAATTACTGTAAGTAACTTTTCAGCAAGAAATTGGAGCTTGTTTAATTCCTTAATATTGATGAAAACATTTTAGTGCCATCGGGAAATTATTTGACTCGTAAAATGTGAAAAATGTCTCATAAGTGAAATAATCTGCCAGTGGAAGAAATACTTTTTTTAAAATCAATATTAAGGAATTGTTGACTAAACCATCTTCTATTTCTTTCTGAAAATTAACTTGTGAGTTAATTTTGTCTTCCTTCAAGTGAACTAAGATGTATTCGCAAGAAAGTAAACCAAAATGACTTGGTAAGGTTTTGGTTTTGCAGTGTACAAAGTACTTGGGAAAAAAAAATAAAAGATGACAAAAAATTCAATAAAAACACTAAAACTGAGCAAGGTGTGAGCTAGCAGATGCCATTATTGAAGTCCATTTATTTCTATAGGTAAACCTGTGTCTCTATAAATGCATCGATGCTAAAGATTTGCCACTGAAGTGGCAAATTGTTGTACTTTTAAGTGTTATTGTGACTTTGTGTTGTGTGTGAGGAGCTTTTTGCTGCTATCACAACATCACTTCATATAACCGAATGTGTATGAAGTGAATCAGCATTCAAGATGCCTCTCTACAGACCTATATGTAATTTTACAAAGGTGTGTGCCTTTTATGTGTGCTTAAAGTGCGTGTGTGTATGCATTCGAGTGTGTCCTCCCCTCGAGCCAGTCCCAGTGTTCCGGTGGACGTTAGTCTGCTAGCAGCCTCCATTCATCTGCCTTATTCGCTCACACTACAAAGCATTGCAGCTCCCCAGATGCTACCCGCCAAACACACAAACACACACACCCCCACGCGCAAACGCACACAATCCCCCAACAGAGACATTTTTCCCATTGTGCCTTTTCTTCCTTTCGTTCTCTCTTAATCATAGCAACAGTTAAAGGACTCACTTTGAATATCAAATTGGCCGTGTCTGTCTGTGTGTGCTACTTTTCTGTGTGGGAGAGCGAGTTTTGGGAACCCGTTGACATTTCTAGTTAGTCTGCCTTTGTGTGTGTGTGTGTGTATGTGTGCATGTGCGGCCTTTACACGCTGCCTTTAAGTGTTGGGTGTTTTTTTGTGTGTGTCTGTGTGTGCCTGTTAGCGCACTACATGTTTGCGTTGGGATGCAACATTAAAGCTGTATTAAGTGATCAAGTGAATGTATGTAGTTTGTGGGGATGGTGAGGCTCTGGGGAGCTGCTGTGATGGGTATTTTGCCTCACCGCCGTGGAGTTGTTTCTCTGCTGTAATGTGCGGTTATCTCTGTGTTTCCGTGTAGGTGGATTTGTGGTTTGAGGTGAAGAGGTCTGGGTGACTTGTCCGTGAACTTCCTGGGTTCCTTATGGCGCTTTGAAACCATGTGCAGTTAAAGATGCATACACCATCCCTTATATATATATATATATATATATATATATGTATTTATATTCTTTGAATATATGTTTCTACTGAGCTGGATCAAAACCACCTACTGAATGCTGTGAGGTGGCCCTCAAACAACCTGACAGGGCATTGACTCTGGGATTGTGTAGGTGTCATGTGACGTTTGAAAGAAAAAAAGTCGGCGGGCAGATTTTTGAAGTCATCCGATGAGGTGGGATGCATTGTCCGTTGTTTGCTTGAGGCACTTCTAGGCTGCTGTTCCGTTAAAAATGTGCGTAAATCTTTAGTTGCGTTTCCATTAATCATATAGCTTGACATATCGTACATAAATTCTCTGAATGGAAACCACGTGCATTTAAAAAAAAGAGCGAAACAAAACAAATTTTTCATCAAGAGTTTTGGCACTAGGATGAGGTAGTTTTTTTTTTTTTTAGCAAAACTGTGATGGAAGCACTTTTTTTCATCATCGCATGAGTCACATGATCAACAAATGGATGTTGCCACGGTTGCCAAACACAAAGAAGATGACAGGAAGTAGTTGGAGGATGATGGTGCAGCTTGTTTTTTTTTTATTACTTATCTCGTGAACTAATTTGTTCACGTGATTTTAATTGCGCTTCTTATTTAATGGAAACACCCCAATTGCAAAATTGTGTTTTTTAACATCAGCGGAATACTGACAAGGTTTTGCTCTCATTTATATAATGTGCGCAAAACTTTGCATTCTGCTACAAAAAAGAGATCAAAACAATTAAAGATTAAAAGTCATGGCAGTAAACTGTATGAGATATGATTATAATTCAGTCATGGCACCAACGCTCATCTGAGGAGACGTCACCATCTTATTCAGGTATTGGAGTGACAAGCTCCTTATATCTGGGAGTTGCGACGTATGCGGCGTTTTGGGGAAATTGTAGTTTTTTACTTTTACAGAAGAGCTATGGATTCAACACGTTGGAGTAACATCCTCCTTCTACCACTTCCTGTAGTCTTCTTTGTGGTTTTCATCAGTAGTAACATCCAACTGTTGTGCACGTGACTTGTGTGATGCGAAAAGTGATTCCATTGCAGTTCTGCGAAATAAACCGACTTTGGTATGGTCGAAAAACCACTTCACCATGGCTTTTAACCGAAAAACGTGTTTTTAAAAATTTTTTTCATAAATTGCCGTGTTTCCATTAAGCAGATTTAGCGTAATTTCAATTTGCGCAATTCTCTGGTTAATGGAAACGCAGGTGGTGCTGCATTCATTCCACAAGCCAACGTTTCCCACTTGGTCATTGCGCTGTACTATTTTGCTCAAATACAAGATCTGTGTCCAATTTCAAATCACTGTTTGTTTGTTTTTTCAGAAAGCTACAGTGATTCCATGGATTTTGAGTTTGGGTTTGGAGTAAGAGCACAATGAGAGTTTGTCTCTGCACGCACGTCCTGCTGTGAAAGCGTTGGGCGTCCTTGTGTACGTAACGCAGGGTTCTTTATCCTTGAAGCTTTCTTGTGTTCTTTTTGCAGCTCTGTCTTAATGAATCGCTTTCCTTCCATTCCTCGTAGACTGGTTCACCACACAGCGTCAGTACATTTGGTTAATTGGATTTACCTGGTTTCCATGCCACTAATCACCTTCCCAGGTTATAAGCCTCCAATTTTTAGTTATTCTGTCCATTACCAAATCTGTTCTCTCTTACCAAACCTGTTCCTAATATGTGTTCCTTGCTGTTTGCCCCCAGCTGGTTTTCCCTTAAGGTTTCCTCCTGTACATGTAAGTTTCTCCTTTTCTTGAATAAGTGACCTCAATATGAGACTCGTGTCCTATTTCTCAATTCAGACGCTTTGATTTTTAGCACATTCTGATTTCTCTTCAAAAAACATAGTTCCCATTTTTGTTGACATCCTGCCTTAAATGGGAATTATCTTTTTTATTAAGAGCAGAGGCAACTTCCCAACGTGTGTGTTAGTGATTTAGTGGCTGTAAAAGATTTTTTTTAAGGTTTGTAAAACACAGGCAAAATGATTCAGGGTTGACATTTTAGACCGTCTTTAGCTTTTCAGGTTTTAATTTCAAGAGAGACAAAACTTTCCCGTTAATAAGTTTAACCTTCTTGGTTTCACCTGAGCTTGACTGCAGGTCAGTTCTCTTGTTTGCAAATTCAATAAAACTGCTCCAACACTGCTGCGCATTGACATCTTATGGTTTCTTTTTTGAAGACAAAAGTCAAAAAATGACCTTTAAACAACAAAAAAATTTGGATACAAAGTGACTAAAAGTGAGCAAAGGATATGCCAAAATCTAGCTTCCTGTGTTCGTGACCCTAATGAACAAGTAACATCTGTCTGTAGAAAATATAGTTTACTTTTAAACATCTTCTAACAGTTTGTGCGTCCTATGAGTTCATTTTGGACACAAACTGGAAACTTTGAAGGTGTGTTTTGTTGTAGGAGACCCTGTACTCTTTTTGTGTTTGTTTTTTTTTTTTGTCCAAGTGGGCTTCAGGGTGAAAAATGGGGCCCTCATGTATCCATGTTGACAACAAAAATCCCTCTTTTGTGGAAACGCTAATGTGTTAACCCAGCGTCTAACCTGACCCTTTACCCCAAATGCTTATAACACATAAGAAATAACAACAATGGTGGATTTGTGGTTGTGCTGCAGCTGCAGAGCCTTTATCGAGGTTCTACAACGAAAAGTTTTACAAAAGACTCCACCTTCGCTTTGTTGTTTGCCTTTCCTGTTGTGTTTACCGCTAACCTTGTGTGGAAGCTCCACACATATTCCATGTCTAGTGCCACTTACAGGTCTGGGGGTGTAAAAACAGCTTTTTTCTTTGTGTTTATGTTTGGATGAAGACATTTCTGGAAGCGGTCATGTGCCTCTGATACTAACCAAACATTCCCATGTGGAAGGGATCAGAATCTTCTTTCTGCAGTAATTACTTCCACACTGAAGAGTGCTGTCATTGACATAACCTGGTAATGCTTTGTTATGGTGCCTTCACTTTTCAAAATAATGGGATTTTTTTTCTTGTTTCTGACCAGCTAGACGGCTAAAAGCTGGTCGTCAGTACTAATTTTGATATTTTGAAACGAAATCCCCCAAAATATTGTGTTTAAAAAGTAGTTTTTATCGTATTTCCTCCCTCTTTCAACTTGAGTGTAATTGCCAAGCTGCACCCCATGTATGATTAAAGCGCATCTTGCCGGCATTGGGTATTTAAGACTAATACAGATAAACGGTGAATTAATAAACTGGTCAGACTCCTCTTAATAACGTTGATCCATAACCACATGTGTTTGTGTGTGTGTGTGTGTGTGTTCAGTTCGCACAGGGTGAATACAACTCTAGTGGGTTTGACCTGAATGTGATGCCAGTTTGGAGGAACAACATTACCGGCAGCGGCGTGGTGGTCAGCATCATCGATGACGGTGAGTCTAACATTGCTGTAGCACACGTGCTAATAGGAAACACACAGACCTCGAGCTAGTAGCTGCGTTTCCATTAATTTCCATAAAATTGTGCAAATTGAAATTATGAAAATAAATTTGCTTAACATTACAAATTTGGACATACTTAGAAAGTCCAGAGGATACTTACTTACACTTATGTAGCAACCCAGAACAGAGACTAGAACAAATTTAGTCCCTGTTAAATTTGTAGATAAAACTACCTTAGCAACTACTTTTAGACTCCTATTCTTCCGACCCAGAAAAGGAATTAGAAGAAGATACTTACTTATACTTAGTATACTCTGGCAACCCTGAATAGGAGTATCTAGTTTATATACTTTGGATCAACATTATTAGATTCTTTTTTTTTTCTTTCTTCCTTTGCTCTTTCCTTTGGTTTGTCATTTTTTGTTTGTATTTCCTTTTAATTCCTGTAAAGCACTTTGAGTTGCCTTGCTGCTGAAAATGTGCTACATAAATAAAATTACCTTACCTTACCTTAATAGAAACACAGTAATTTTTTCGACATTAGACGACAGACAAAAACTTGCACACATTCATAAAGGAAGCTCAGCTACTGTGGAGGTTCTGGAAGCTTCTGGTCCGTTTTGGACCGTTTGAAAAGACGAAATGTTAATAATATTTATTAACATTGGAGACTGCACAATGCAATAATAAAAAATAAAAAAAATCAGGTTTGCTGTCACCTTTGACCTAGAGTGAAGAGTGCGAATGATTTATCTAAGCTCCCTGAGCTGCGCCCACCGCCTTACCTCCATCATCTTCGTTTCAGTCACGCCACAGTGACAATTCATTTCTCTCTGATTGCTGGGATATCTGGCAACAAGGGAAATGAGAGAGCGGCATCTTATGGGCTCATTCATCAAGAACTAATTGAACCCTCACTTGTCTCGAGTGCTGATAGAGCGGAGTAGTTGTTGGAGTGTGAAGGTGTGTTTGAGCCACTGTCTTTTTTTTTTTTTTGCAGTCAAGAACCTCTGATTCTGTTTTCTGCGGTTGCACAAATCACAGAGTTATTGGAATCAAATATTCTTTCTCCACTCGTTTACGTTCGTTTGTGTTTTTCCACAATTTCATGCATGTGTGTACGGCTGACTATTTTAGAAATGATTTGATTCTATCGAATCAGGCGATTAATCGAGTAATCGAATAAAAAAATGGCATATTCTGCAAATTTCAGCTTATTTTATACAATAAAATAAATAAAACATGCACATATTTCCAATTCCTTTTTCTAAATAGAAAATAAAATATTTTATTGCCTAAAATTCAAAATCAACCTTACGCTTGATTATTTGTAGCAAAGGATGCATCTGCAGCTATAAAGCAATACAAAGATAAATACTTAAATAAGCCATTTATTCTTCATTTAACATCAATACAGTGTTGGGCTGATCTGTTCACTATTTATTCAATTAACCAATTAATGACTGAATAGCAAAAGGTGCTTAAGTGAATATTTTCTTTTTGTACAGAATTTGATGCTAAAACTATGCATCTGGATAAAACACGTTTGCAGACAAAGATGTATTCTCTTTGTGTACAGTTTTGGTTTAATTACTGCTCTGACTGTGTTGTTCTTACAGCAAACAGCCTTTGTAGGAGTCTGTGTACTCCAGGTAATGATTAGTAGATTACCAAATTAGTTGACGATTATTTCAATAATCGATAACATCACGATTAATCGTTTTAACTGTATATGTGTGTGTGCCTTTTCTGTGTAAGGCTAATGTGCCGAGTTGTGGTGGGGAGGGGGGAAGTGCTTTCTATGAGGGGCCGTTTAGGACAAAATTTACGTTTTGTCTCTCACACACTACCAAAAACTCTCGCATACTCCAAAAAAGTAGCCACGCACACTCCAAAAAATTACGTTTTGTCTCTCACACACTACCAAAAACTCTCGCATACTCCAAAAAAGTAGCCACGCACACTCCAAAAAATTACGTTTTGTCTCTCACACACTACCAAAAACTCTCGCATACTCCAAAAAAATAGCCTCGCATACTCAAAAAATTACGTTTTGTCTCTCACACACTACCAAAAACTCTCGCATACTCAAAAAAATTACATTTTGTCTCTCACACACTACCAAAAACTCACGCATACTCAAAAAAATAGCCACGCACACTCAAAAATTACTCACGCACATTCAAAAAATACTCAAATTGCGTATACACACACTACTAAAATGTCACACACACACACACAAACGTTAACTTTCTCGCTCACATACACTACTATCAGCTCGCTCACATACACTGTACTAACAGCTCGCACATTCACAAACGTTAACTTTCTCGCTCACATACACTACTACCAGCTCGCGCACATACACACAAACGTTAACTTTCTCGCACACATACACTGCTAACAGCTCGCACATTCACAAACGTTAACTTTCTCGCACACATACACTGCTAACAGCTCGCACACACACAGACGTTTATCTCTCACATACACAAGACTAAAGTTGAACACACACACAGTACTAAGACTCGTTTTATGTATGTGTGAGAGCGAGACTTTTTATGAATGTGTGAGAGCGACACTCTTTATGAATGTGTGAGAGCGAGAATCTTTTTGAATGTGTGAGAGTTGTCACGGAAGAGGCGGGGCATAATTTTTGGATCAAACTGCGCATGCGTAGATCCTAAACTATAAGTTTCGATTGTTGACTCACTGTATGTTCTATTACTTAGTATATTTGTGCTTTTAAATATATATAGAACGTTTAACTTTCTTGTAGATTAAATGTGCTATAGAAATAAATGAATCTGATTGATTGATTAAAAATAGCAAAATTGCTGTAGTACAATCTGTCCACTGGGAATTTTGCTATTTTTAATCAATCAATCAGATTCATTTATTTCTATAGCACATTTAATCTACAAGAAAGTTAAACGTTCTATATATATTTAAAAGCACAAATATACTAAGTAATAGAACATACAGTGAGTCAACAATCGAAACTTATAGTTTAGGATCTACGCATGCGCAGTTTGATCCAAAAATTATGCCCCGCCTCTTCCGTGACAACTCTCACACATTCAAAAAGAGTGTCGCTCTCACACATTCAAAAAGATTCTCGCTCTCACACATTCATAAAGAGTGTCGCTCTCACACATTCATAAAAAGTCTCGCTCTCACACATACATAAAACGAGTCTTAGTACTGTGTGTGTGTTCAACTTTAGTCTTGTGTATGTGAGAGATAAACGTCTGTGTGTGTGCGAGCTGTTAGCAGTGTATGTGTGCGAGAAAGTTAACGTTTGTGAATGTGCGAGCTGTTAGCAGTGTATGTGTGCGAGAAAGTTAACGTTTGTGTGTATGTGCGCGAGCTGGTAGTAGTGTATGTGAGCGAGAAAGTTAACGTTTGTGAATGTGCGAGCTGTTAGTACAGTGTATGTGAGCGAGCTGATAGTAGTGTATGTGAGCGAGAAAGTTAACGTTTGTGTGTGTGTGTGTGACATTTTAGTAGTGTGTGTATACGCAATTTGAGTATTTTTTGAATGTGCGTGAGTAATTTTTGAGTGTGCGTGGCTATTTTTTTGAGTATGCGTGAGTTTTTGGTAGTGTGTGAGAGACAAAATGTAATTTTTTTGAGTATGCGAGAGTTTTTGGTAGTGTGTGAGAGACAAAACGTAATTTTTTGAGTATGCGAGGCTATTTTTTTGGAGTATGCGTGAGTTTTTGGTAGTGTGTGAGGGACAAAACGTAATTTTTTGGAGTGTGCGAGGCTATTTTTTTGGAGTATGCGAGAGTTTTTGGTAGTGTGTGAGAGACAAAACGTAATTTTTTGGAGTGTGCGTGGCTACTTTTTTGGAGTATGCGAGAGTTTTTGGTAGTGTGTGAGAGACAAAACGTAATTTTTTGGAGTGTGCGTGGCTACTTTTTTGGAGTATGCGAGAGTTTTTGGTAGTGTGTGAGAGACAAAACGTAATTTTTTGGAGTGTGCGTGGCTACTTTTTTGGAGTATGCGAGAGTTTTTGGTAGTGTGTGAGAGACAAAACGTAATTTTTTGGAGTGTGCGTGGCTACTTTTTTGGAGTATGCGAGAGTTTTTGGTAGTGTGTGAGAGACAAAACGTAATTTTTTGGAGTGTGCGTGGCTACTTTTTTGGAGTATGCGAGAGTTTTTGGTAGTGTGTGAGAGACAAAACGTAAATTTTGTCCTAAACGGCCCCTCATAGCTTTCCTTTGCCTCTCATCCCTCTGCACACTGACTGTACCATTGTGTGTGTGTGTTTGTGGTGCACAGTTAGAGGTGGATACAGAATGAGCAAGGCAGTGACAGACTGAGAGAGAGAAATTATATGGAGGAAAGATCCAGAGAGAAATGTCAGGAGATGGCGAGAGCGGAGAGGATTGCGAGCGGCTGTACGGGTTAATGTATGTGCGGCAGAGAGAGAATTAGACCTGCACCAGTGAATCTCCCCTCCTCTGAGGCTATTGTACTTCGCTCCACCTCTCCGTATTGATTCCGCCCGGGCAGGAGCTCCCTCGCTCTTTCTCTTCTGCCCCGCCGTCTTCCCCTTTCTTCCGTTTCCCCTTCGTCATTTTTTTTCCCTCTCCCCCCGCCCGCTCTTTGTTAACCGGACGGAGACGTCTTCCTCTTTCCTCGTGTTCCGTCTTTCCGTTTCGCCTGCTCTCCCTCCATTCCCCCCCTCCCCATCTTCCAGAGAGCCCTGCCTCTCTTCGGCCAGGGGATCGCGTTCCCCTCTCACCTTTAGCCAACCTTTCAATCGATGCCCATTGATTTTGATATCACAATAAAATAAATTATTTCTCTTTGAGTGAAAGCGTCCATGACTCAACCCCGCCGCGGTGTCTTTCTCCATCTCTGTCCTTCAGCTCTCTCCCTTTGTTTTAGAGGTAATGTAATTGGTATCTGAGGCTGATCCTCTTAAAACATTGAATCACATTTAGTATGCCACTTTCAATTTATGCACCCATGTCTGGGTTTGCTCTGAGTTTCTTTTTACAAATGCGCTCTCTCAAAGATGCACCTGCATTAGTTTCTGTTTCATTGCTGTGGTTCATAAATTCTCGTCTTTACATTTGCATATCTGATGAATACCACCATTAGTACCTTACAAACGCAACTTAAAATCTTTTTCATGTCTTGTTGCAAACATAAGCCTCAGATTATTTCATATGGATGTTATGTGTGACCATGATTCAATATGTGATTTTTCCCAAATCTTTTTAACAAATAAAAGCTCAAGAAGTGTACCAAGCATTACACTGATCCCCCAAAACAAGGTGCAGTGCAGCTGATTTAATCAAAGGAAGAGGATGAGGGCCGCTGGGAAAAACGAAGATTTCTGATTTTAGTCTCAGAATTATTACTTTTTTCCCCCCCAGAATTGTGACTTTTTTCGCAGAGTGAGATTAGAGTCAGAAATCCTTTAAAAATAAAAACCTGAAAAGAAAAACAATGCAATTTGGCACCAGCAAAAGTTTGGATAAAACACTGGAGTCAGATGGTTGTTCATCAATAATTGTATACATTGTTTGAAAATGTCTTCTGTTATGTATTCGTCAGCCAACCGATGTATAGATTGAATCACGATGCAACACTTTGGCCTTTTGGAATTCTGCACCTAAAACTGAACCAAATGATGAAAAAACTAAGAAAGACTAAACTCAAACTAAACAATATTTAACTAATAATTGCTAATAAAAACTAGAAACACAATCTTAAAAAGTTATTAAAACTTACTGAATTAGATAAAAAGTCACAATGACATCAAACTAAACTGCAATGCAAAACCCCAAACTACTATAACACCAGTTCTATAAAGCTTTCAATTCAAATTCAATTCAAGTGTACTTTATTGATCCCAAAAGGAAATTAAATAATAATAAATAACATTTAGAAAATCTGAAAGGCACTGCTCTAACAGCGGTTTTCTCCTACCGCTGTCGCTCATACTGCCGGCATGGCTGTCATAAAGTTGAAAGAAGGATAAGAAATAAAAAGCATTCAATAAACATGATGTTTACATGCCTGCTAAATGCCACCTGCCTTGTTTGTGAGGACAGCTCCTTAAAAATACTTATTAAAATCCATGTACGGTTTGATAAATGACGCTTCTGGACACATTTACAGCTGAAATAAAAGACAGCTGTCACGTCAACACAAGCTGTGTTCGTTAGAGGGTCGTGACCTCTGGGTTGGGTTATGGGTTCATCTGAAAAATTAGTGCCGTGCAGAGCCCCGCGTCACCCAGCGATCAGGAGTTATTGATCGATCAGCGCTGACATTGTTACGATATCGGTACAGAGAATGACTGGACGGACTGATTGGCGGATTCAGAAAGTTGTAAGAGTCCACACAAAGACTCCGTTATCAAGCTTGATCGTGTAAAACATCCAGTGTGTAGGGTGGAATGACAGCTATCGAATAAACTGGATTACCTGCTAGAACTCCTCTGCATCATTACTTAATGTACAAATGAGATACCCACGGTTGCTGTGAAGAATCTCAAACGCCCACTCCGGCTCCAGCGTTTGCTTTTTGTAGTTTTTGTCATTTCTCCAGAATTACACAGATGCCATCGAGTTAAAGACGGGAAGCGCCACTGAGGGAATAACGCAAACCCCAATATAAACACAAAGCTGCATATATGTTCATAATTGAGAATGCGTGCATCAGCTGAGGAAGGAGCTGTGATCAAATATTTTATGGCTGATTATGAAGACTAATCAGAGGCTGTGATGTGATTGGCTCACAGTACAGGAAGTATTTACTGCAAAAAACAAAAACAAAAAAAGAAACCAAAAAGCAAAACAGCATCTCTGTCACTTTTGGTTTAGATAATGTTCTTGCTTTATATTCAACACACAAACAGCGTGAATCCATTTCAGTTGCTTGTATAGCACAGCTATTGTCGTTGCGCATGATTACATTTGTGAACAGAATCTTTGAGGACCTTATAAAATTGAAAGCATTTAAATTAAGATCAAACATAGCGAAGCTGAAATCACTATGACTATTTTCTGTTTCTGATTTATTTGCATTGAGGACTGGATTTCTTCTCCACCGCTCCAGGAGGGAAAAGCTGAAAATCAGTCTGTGGAAACAGATTTCATTCGACACAATGAAGTGTTGACGATACGATCTGTTTAGATCATCATCGGCATTTAATATCATCAACTCAGATTGTGTTGGTCACCACACTGAGAAGCCTACTAGGGCTGAAACGAGTTTCCCATAAAGTCTGACCAACTTCTCTGTTCTTGTTTAAGAAAAAATGCTCCCACAGTATGACGCTTCCAACTCCATGTTTCACAGTGCAAGGTGGTGTGTTCAGGGTGATGTATAGATATGCAGTGTTTGTTTTCCTCCCACGCACCTCATTTAGCATGTAGATCAGAAAGTTTTTTTTCTTTTGGCCTCATGTAATTTCAAACCAATAACAAGACTTTTAAGTTACTTACAGCTTTCTTTCAAAGACAGTTTTTTTTTCTTCTCTGCCCTCTCTTCCATAAAGTCTGGATTTGTGGCACACACAGCAAACAGCTACCCACTTGAGCTGTGGATTTCTGCAGCTCACCAAGGGCCTCTCGGCTGCTTCTTTGATTAAAGAGCTTCTCTGCGTTGATACCTGGCCGACGAGCTCCGACTCGTGCTAGTTCCCCCCCCCCCTTCTGAAAAAGAAATGTTAGCTTTTACTAACATCCTCACAAGGGGGCGATGATGTGCTGGTTTATGCAACTCTACTCAGAAGAGTAGAGGAAGAAAGTCAAAGGGGGAAAAAAAACCAACAAAAAAAGAAGGGAGAAAGAGATTCTTCACCTGAATATTAATGGAGTTTTTGGATCCTTGTTGTCCCTGATAGATGAATGAGCCACATTTTTGTAGTTTTTCTTCTGACTTTTGTTTTCCTCGGTTGCTATGTGTAGAACAACACATAGCAACACATAGATTGTATAGTCATTATAGAATCTGCCAGCAAAAACAGGCTGGTGAAAACCAAGTTTCATTTTCCTTCTACTTCAGATTTATATGCAGCTTTGTGTTGGTCTATTACAGTAAGATACACTGGTGTTCGTATGGAAGAGGAATAGGACCACTGAGAAAAAAACAACAAAACAACTGACTTTAATCTCAGGATTTAGATTTTTTTTTCTTCAGAATTTAGACTTTGGTTCTCAGATTAGTCAAAATTCTGATTTTAACGTTAGAATTCTGAGTGTACAGTCAAAATTATAAAAAAAATAAATTAAATAAAATAATACAATAAAATCTCAATTCTGAGATTAAAAGGAGTATTCTGACAAAAAAGTGTCTCTAATCTTCTTCTGGACGTATGTGTTTGTAATGCAATAAAATGCAAAGTATTTCAAGGGGCTTCAGAAATGTGTTTCTGAAACATCTTTTTGTTTTTGCTTTATATCGATGAGCCGCAGCTCTTCAGTGACACCGATATTAATTCAAATGCAACTGAGGAAACCTGAAACTGCCTGTTTCAGTGTAAATAAAACTTGAAATCTTTGCTTAGTTTTGCTTTTGAACTCCAGGACTCTTGGCTGTTTTCAACATGGACTGCTAAGGTTTGTTCCTGAGTCATTCGATACATGTCATCTTTTTTATTGCGCGCCTTAATATCTCTACATCAGTGACTTTGAACGCTCCCATCATTGTGCGCCCCAGGCTCGGGGGCCAGAAAAAAATCGGGCAGAGGCTCGTTTGTGTCTGTTTGCACGGTTGGCTGTTTGGCTGAAGTGACACTGTCCGGCCGTGTAAAAGTGTCTCTGGCAGAAGGAGCGACAGAGTCAGCGCTTCCCCCCCCCCCCCCCTCTCTCACCTCCATCCCCCCCTGCTGTTCAATCCATCCAGCTGCTGTCACCACAGGGGAGCAGACAATCTATCAAGGCATCGGGATGCATTCTCCTCACCTGTGCCGCGCCTTTAATGAACAGCCAACATGATCCCGGCTGACAAGCAGGAAATGGATGTAATAAAGATTGTTTCTGCATGCTCTTTGCATCCCTGATAAATCACCTCGCTGTGCAACAGATACAGGAGCCACATGGAAATTTGATTTCACACAGCGAGGGGGAGAAAGAAGAGAGCAGTAGGGAGAGAAGAGAGCTGCTAGTGGTGGGGTCACTCTGTTTTATTTCTCTTTTGCTCCAGCGGAGCAGTGGACCAAGATGTGTGGGAGGGAAATACAAATGCTGTTTGTTTTTTTTTTAGGTTTTATTATGTATTTATTTATTGGGCTTTTTTCTTCTTCCTCATGCTCTTGCGTATCCAAGCTGGAAGATGCTGTAACTCCGAGCCTCTACCTAATTAATCAACAATAGACTTGTGGTTTTTACTTACAGTGCCTGGCAAAAGCATTCACAGCGACGAAATTCACATGGCGTCAACTTCAATGTATTTCACTGTGATTTTCTACATATGCGGGCGCAAAGGCGCTCAGACTTTAATTTCAAATATGGCACAAAAATTTGCATTGCACATCTCTACTGAGAAGCATGACAGTGGCTGTTGGGATATTTGCCTTTATTTTACCCCCAAATTGTGTGTTTTTTTTTTAGGAAAACAAACGGACTGTAAGGTTTCTCTCAAGACAGACTCTATTACAGATCAAAAGACAAAAAATAAGTTACCAGCTGAGTACATTTATTCTGAAAAATGTGATTATTTCACATATTTCCATTCCTTGATGCTGTAAAGTCAGAAATTTGCTGAGATTCATAAAGTCAAGCGTTTGCGACAATTATTGCCACAAGCCCTATAACGACGTCTGCCTGGTCCGGGATGGAAAATGGCCGCATCGAGTCTGCATCCGGGAGATTTCTGATCAATTTCAGATTTTTTTTCTTACAAATTTCTGACTTTACAATGTCATAAAATATCGTAATTTTTTAATTTTTTTTTTTACTTGTAAATATTCAGGTATAGAATACATTTCCTAAAAAAAACATCAGAGATTTAAAAAGCAGTCTTTCTTTTAAAACAGCACCAGAACCTCATTTATTACATCCAGGTTCATGTATGTAATTTGTAAAATGTGACACGTGACCAGTCTTCTACATTAGAGGTGTCACTAATGTTAAAACTGTCATATTTCGTATGAATATTTTTGCAGTTGTACCCCAGGAGGATTAGTAACCACTGGAAACTGATGGGGATCCTAATAAATAAATAAGGACATCTTGAATTTTATTAGGGTTTTTTGGTGGAGATTTACTCCAATGTCGTATGATTCCCAAAAGAAATAAAAAAAATACAATCATTTATGTATTTTTATAGGCCCTAATTTAACCTGTATATGAACGTTTTTAGAGCTTCAGTCCAAGTTTACATTAAGCAAAAGCAAATATACAGTATGTATATATATATATAAAAAAAGCTTTTGTTTTGAAAATCCATTCTATGTGCTCAAAGCGGTGGATTATTTGTTTTCGAATGTCCTGTGCAGTTCATTTCCACTCTGTTCGAGATGAAAAACAGTTCAGGTAATAACAAAACCACACGGTGTGAGATCATGTTTTTATAAACTCACAATAAAACGCAAACGTCAACAGCCTGGCCAGCAGCTACAGCTGCGTGTGTGTGCTAAAAGTCAGCACACACACACACACACGGTGGTGTGTAGGTGGAGAGCTGATCTAATTAGAGTTGCAATATAAGCAGGAGAAACTATTTGTAAGAACGGCTCCTGGGGAACATTTCTCAGCAGTGGAACTGCAACGGTCCTTTACGTTATTTATTTTCCAAATATTTGCTAAGAGGGAATAAACTTTCAAAGTTGGCATATTGTGCTTTCCAAATTTATTAATGCCACCTCAACTTTTTTCAGATTTCTTTAAATTTACAATAAATAAAAAAGCTTCAGGGTTCCACAGCTTGGGTGACAGTAGGAAAGTATTACTACCAGGTCTGTTGTTCACACTATGGCTACAACTTATAATTATTTCACTAATCGATTATATTGATATATTATATCGAATTCAATTGATTTATCGATTAATCTATTAATTGGATAAAGAAGTTGGCACATTCTGCTGATTTTTCATTGAACTACTAGAGAAACAAGTTTTTTTAAAGATGCAAATAGACAAATAATTCAGTTCCTATAAACATTTTATTGCCTAAAATGCAACAATGTGGCATTCCTTTAGTGAATGCTTGATGATTTGCAGTAAAGGATGGATCTGCAACTAATTACTTCCCAAAGCTGAGCTCTTTCTTCTAACCTTAACATCAATACAGTGTTGGGGTAATCAGCAGACTATTTTTTGCATTGACCTATTAATAATTAGACAGCAAAAGGTTACAAGGTTAAGGTAAACCTATGCCAATGGGTAAAACAAATTTACAAAGTTTTTTTTCTCTCCATCCTAAATAAAAAATGTTTGTACTTTTTGCACAGTTTTACTGCACTGAGTATGTTATTCTTTTAGCAAATGACCCTTTTTTGAGTTTACATACACCACTTAACGATTAATCGATTACTAAATTTGTTGACGATTATTTCAAAAATTGCTTAATCACAATTTGTCTGATTAAGCTGATTAATATGATTAATCGTTTCAGCCCTAGTTCACACAAATACACTATGTTATTTATAACCAAATAAAATCCTGAAAGCACGTATTACGTTCTAATAACCCTGCTGTGTGTTGGTCCATTACGGAAAACCCAATAACAGCTTGTTGTAATGTCATTGCGCTTTGTGTGCAATTTAGTAAGATCCCCAAACATTGATGGAGCGTGGAAACTTTTGCAAGGTGATACATTTCCAGGTTTGCCGGTGATGTGAAGACTTCCTTCCTGCGCCTTCCAAATGACGCGTCTGAAATTTATGAGAACAATGAACAGATAACATTTGCAGACACACACACACTCCGTACACTACTCCTACACACCACTCCAGTTCAAACACTAAATATTGGCAGACTTGTCCCACATGTCCTATTGTGGATATAGTAACCACATAGTCATCCAGGCAGAAAAAAAAAAAGAAAAAAGCATTCATAATTTAGAAGAAAAGCAGAGTTAGAGAAGGGAGGGGGACAAAGCAAAGTAAAGGAAAGAAGAATAATAGAAAGGGAGCTAGAAAAATGCATAGGGAATGGTATATAGGAATATAAAGGGAGAGTGAGGTTGAGATAGGGAAAGGATGGTGGGGGAGAATAAGATAGGAGGTGAGAGTGGGGATGCAGATATGGGGGTGGGTGGGTAATTTATGATTTAATCTAATGCATTCTGGACCTGCTGTAAGTCACACAGACCTCAGCTGGGAAGGCGAGGGAGGGAGAGGTGGAGAAATTGAGAGAGAGAGACATTAACCTTTTCTTGAAGCGAGCGCGGAGCTGTTTTATCTGACCACCATCCTCCCCAGTGGGGGGAGAAAAAACTAAATAAAAAATCCTCCTCACTCCTCTCCTCCTTTTCTCCGTTGATGCTCGCAACTCCTCTTCAAGCGGTTTTGTTTACTCAGGGAATCGTGTGGCGACTGATTCCTGAGAGGGAAATATTGCTTTTCATCACCTGTTGATGAGGAATATTGCTAATTATTTTACATGTTGAACTGTACGGCAGGAAGTTTAGGTAGGAACAGATGAATTTCGAAAAAAGCTACGAGAAAACCAACTATTTTATTTATTTTTTAAAAAAGGTGTTATTCTTAATTTATGTGTCTTTTAAAAAATTGCTAATTTCATCTTCGTTTCAACATATGACAACTTTTTTCCTCCTTTCTCTCCTTCTGTCCTTCCTTCTTTTCCTTTCTTTTTTGTTTTTCCTTTTTTTTGGAAAATCACATTCACCTCAAACACTGTGAAACTTCAACTCTTTTGGCTGGAAAACAGGATTTTGCTGTAAATATTGCGGTTCACTGTGACAAAATTAACAAGCGAGCTTCTGAACCGTCTGACCGAAGCCTGCGTGAAATCTAATTCCAGTGTCTTCACTGTACCGCCACTGGCGTTGTTGCTAGCTCTGCGTTTGCCGTCTTAAAGCATATCGTTTCGGATGCGCATGTTTGACTGTGCTTACTATAAAACATAGAGGAACAGTAATGCACAATCAGAAAATGTGAGGGTTTTGAAGCATAACGACCACAAAGGCCATTTTAAATCCATCAGTATGAGCACTGCAGGACTCTTTTTCCTTTAGATCTTACCCATTGTTATCTTTATCACATCCTTGTATACTGAGGTATTATTATATGTGATTACACCTTAATTATGCTCTGTGTGTTTGTCTACAACAGAGCTGCTCTTGGTACAATATGTTCTGTTTTTTTTCTTCTTTTAAGCAACTTCTCTTATGTCCTCTCATTATTACGTTGAACGTACGTCCTTGTAATTGCTGTGTTTATGTTCTTTCATTCACTTTGATGGGGGGTGAAAAAGAAAAATAACAACCAGCAGGTTTGTCATAAAAATTACATTGAAATGTGTGTTGGTGAAAAGAGGGTTCCTTCTTTTAATGTGTGTTGTCTACATTTGGAGCTGTGTCTTTAATAAAAAGAGTTGTTTGTACAGAGCATTAAGTGGGGAAAAAAATAGAGCTTCTGCTTAATTTTTTTTGTTAATTTCTCATGTAATTGCATTACATGAGAAATTAAACTTTATTTATTATGTTTGTTTGACATGACAACTTGATAAACTTCATAGATTTAGTTGGATAAACTTAATTTGATTACTTGTGATTTATTTAAGCTGGATTACCTGTTTGATTTTTTCAGTGAAGGCACATGATGACTAAAGTTTTAAAGGTCTCTAGATATGATGTACTTTCAAGACAAAGGTTTTTTGGTTGACCGTTTCCTTCATTTATTGGTCAGAACTAGAGATCAGAGCTTTTGTAAAGCTTTGACCAATCAGTCAATGCTAATCTAACTGTGTTCACTTTTAAATAAAATCTAAGAACTGCAATGAAGGGTTTTTTTCTTACAGTTCTCCCATATGCAGCCGCTAATTATCTATATCGGGAGTTGAGGCGACATCACACTGTGTGAGAGACAGCGGTTGGTTTAAAACAGGATTTTACTTGGTTACAGAGTTGACTTTTGAAACTGACTTTAGCATATTATTCTAGTCGGTATAACCAAGAGGATGTTGTATTTCATGACAGACAGGTTGAAAGCTCAAGGAAACGGTCAATGCTGTCTACTGTTAGACAGCGAGGATTTACGGGTTGGGATGGCGCTGTGCTCTTGGTCTTTCTGAAGTCCAGTGTATTGTGGATTGGAGATGCATGCCCAGCAGGTTCGGGACACTTCGGGAAGGGGGATCCGCCTTCTATTTGCTTGGCATTTCTGTTGCTGGTGGGTTGTGACAGGGTAACTAAGTTGCGAGCTTTACCTGCTCAGAGGACGTGACTTTGGGGTTGGGCACCCTGCGTCTCTCCCTGGGCCTCCCAGGCCTGAGGGCTGCTCCTTTGCTTCACTGTCGAGCCGGCCCGCCGTCATGCCAGTTGTTTGGCTACTCTGTGGGGCGCCTGGTGTCTGTCTGCCCGGGGGTGCTGCGACCCCCAGGAGCAGAGGCTACCTGCGCCGAGTCTTGCATAGTTTCTACTCTTCTCATCGTTGTACCACAATTTCAGGCGAAAAACTAGCACACACATTCATCTATGCGCGCAAACACACTCACCTTCACACTCATGCTTCCAAACAAAATATCCATAAGGGAAGGGGGTCACACAAACGCAGGTTCATATTTTATTAATGCAACCTGTCTGCTTTGATGCAAAACTCTGATTTAATAAAGTCAATCAAGCAATTAGAGTACCACCTCCAAATAACCTTTTTGTAGAGCAAAGCTGCCCTGGTTTATGTAAGCAACCAGCCTCACTATATGGTAAGCATGAAATGAAAAGTTATTAAAATTTCCTGTTATCTGCTGAAAATCTCTCTCTGTCACTCTTTGTTGCCTAAAATGAGCATCATACATGTCTTGACAAATCGTAGAAGACTCAATTTCACATGGCTTCTAACATCTTTGATCTTCTTTTAAACACCTTAGACAACTTTAAATCTTCCCACAGTAACAGCTGTCACACCGAAGAGTGTAGCTATGCGCTCCACCATGTAGCGCTTCGGATAGCGTGTTCACTGATTAGAAAATGATACAATGCTTGAGTTTCCATCTCATCTGTCATAAGGCAGTGCAGAGCTACTTGAAAGTTGTCAGCTAATTTCCCATTGTGTGCCTAAGAAGGACCCATTGTTTCAAACTGTGTCTAAATGAAATGTAGCCACACATCAAGTGAGGGGCAAACACACACAATGGAAATGTCACACCATCTATAGAGAAAAAAAAAGATTTAAGTAGACAAGTAGACCATTCTTGCACACCCACAAACAAACTCTGTTTCCCCTCTCTGGTAGCTAAAGCTTTTCATTGTGGGAGGAATCGAAAGCATTGAGAATATATAATCCGGCACCAAACTGCAGCTTAGAGTGCGCTTTCTTTCTTAGAAAGATGTGATTTTACACTTCTGTTAATACTCAACTCTACTTCTGTCTCACATCGTTAGGCTACATTTGCTACTGCTGATCCAAAAAAAACAATAACAAAAGCTTGATATGACATTTACTATGGTAATAATGATTGCGCTTTCTCTTTAAATAAGACATTTTGCTCTACGTATCAACACAACCTTTGTTCCTGTCTCTATAGGGTTCTTCTGATGATGCAGATACCCCCTCCTGACTGGACAGGGGAGGCTAAATGCAGTAATACTTCATTTTAGTGTTTTTTGTTTTTTTTTAGTTTAAAATGTCAGCTTCCAAATATATCCATTTCTAAGATATCAATGTAGACAACCTATTGGTTTACAGCATGCAGGAATAGAGTGCTCACAGTCCCAGATAATGCCTGCTTTGGAAAAAATTGAATTAGGGGTTCAGAAATCATAAAGTTACCATTTAAAAAAACCAAAACTGTTCAGTCTATTAACCAGTTCAGGTTTGATCAATCTAATTACATTGGATTTTGGATTAGAGGTTATAAAAGGACGTTCAGAGAGAATACAAAATGAGAATAGCCTCTCACTTTGCTGCCATTAGGAATCTGCAAACCTGGTGTTAGCTTTAGCGTTACTATCAGGACATGTGAGCCAGTCGAGGTGTTCTTATTGAGCTTATTGAACAGTTTGTATATTACAGTTTGCTGTGTTGTTGCTTCACTTTCTTGATAGTTTCCAAAATGTCACCACAGGAAAAGTTTAAAAGTGGTGGAGACTTCAACCGCATGTTTGTCACAGAGTCTCTTACTCCATCCTTCTTGATGCTCCCTCATTACTCAGGCCAAGAACTCTCCAGAAAGAGTAGCAACTGTCGTGGCAATGGCTAATGGGGATCCAAACAAACTAACTCTGGCGTACTGTTCATATTGGTAAACTCGCACCATCCGAATGGATACTAGCAAGTTCAATGAACTGGTTAGCTAGCCCTGTGCAGTCACTGCACATCAGTTAATGTGGCAGCTTGGTGTTGCTTACAAAACAGTTTGATGGGAAAACTGTTTCTCACCGAGGATGCGTTCGTAAAAATGTACCTTTGTGCAGACCTCCCACTTTTCTGTCTGACCACTCTCAAATAAAGGCCACTAAAGCCAATAAAACTTAAAAAAAATAATAATAATCTTATTGTTCGTAGATATAGGATGCAAAGCTCAGAGTGCACACTTTGATGTCTGGTGTTCCTGGTTTTTGCTTATAGTTGAGCTCTTGACCTGCTTCATTAAATCTATGAATGTGAGATGATCATTCACCTCTACCTGTTTTAAGTCAGCTTAACAAAAGCATTTCTTTCAGAGATAGATATTGTTTTCCTACAGGGGACCATAATATGTTGGTTATCACACTATTTACTCAGTGAAGAAGAAAAAAATGTTAAGAATTAATTTTGTGGTCCTTGAGCAAAAAAAAGTTCTAAACTCCAAGAAAACGGGATGTCTTCATACTGTATTTCTTTAAACAAGCGTCAGTGTTGTTTTTTGATTGTTGTTGGTTTGGTGCCACCATCTGGCTGGGAGGTTTATTGCTGCTCGCTGTTGTCATCAAAGAGTCCTCGCATAGCCTTACTGGTAGCTTACTGGTAGTTGAGACTTGGACATTACTTCATCAGACAGAACCACGTACTGGGACCAGCTCAATGGCACGTTGTGAAACAGACTTCACTTCAATGAGACTTTTTGTAACATTCAAATATTGCGAGATCTCACAACACCACTAGAGATGAAGTTGGCAATATTAAAAATCACAACCCAAAATCAAAATTTTAAATTTGTGCTGTTGTGTATAAGAGAATATCTGTATTTCGGTTTTATTGTCTTCGTCTACATTAGTCTTGCTATACCGGACAACCCCTAGCAGTTTAATGGGAGTTCATTAGACGCGGTTGAGTAAACACAGTAAATGAGGCAGTCAGAACACTTCCTCTGAATGGGTGGCATAATCTTCCAGATCACAGATTTCTCAACCAGCTGCTTCCTACACTTAAACTTACAGGCAAGTGAGCCTTTCGCTCCCATCCAAGCCTCTGTTAACCAGTGCAAACACCTAATCAGATGCCGCGTTAGCAGACTAGAGCCTACTGCTGGAGTGCAACTCCTTGTGGCTGCATCAATAATCTCTCTCCAGAGAACCATTTGCCTGGATAAATATTGGTTTTTACGTTGGCCCCTGTAATGGCACCATGTGCAGGCGACAGGGGCCCCCGTAAGTGACTAAGTGACGGTGTCTGTCATGCCTTTGGCAGGCCGGCGTGGGAGTCATTGGCACATTGCGGGGTCTCTCCAACGCTCATTTGAATTCGCTCGTCCCCAATCATGCCACTACACTCGGCGTACACACTCCACTCGCGCGCTATACTCCCACTACCTGTTTGGGCGCTGCGCGCTCATTTGCATGAAATAAGATGGAAATGGAGCCCTTATTTATGCCAACAGAAATGGAGTGTGTTATTAAGGGCACTATTGTGCAAAAGAGACGGCAGCGGTAAGAATACATTACAGAGGCTATTTCTGGAGTGGCTCGAGTCACACAGAGGGTAATGCTTTACAGGTCTCTGATGACTTCTGCTGTCTGAGCTCCAACGCGCCAGCAATATGTGTGTGTGTGTGTGGGTGTGGGTGTGTGTGTGTGTTTATGTGCGTTCTGCCCGTAAATGTGCGCAGGAGTTTGCTTTTGTGTGTGGGCCTCTGGATAATGCCTGTGTTTGATTGTTTGTCTGTGTGCTCAGTTTTTCTACAGTGCCTATACCTTCTGCATGTGTGCTTGATTCTTCTTTTTTTTTTACTTCCTCACACCGGGTCAATTTGACACTTGGATTCGATCATTTGTATACCGCCCAATGGATAGCGTTACCTGTGATTGGCAGCTCTGCTTTCGGTGACTTCATTGTTAGTTTGCAGACCGTACAGAAGGGAAGAAGTTCTTCATTTCTCTCTGTCAGGCGGTGATGCAGCGCTTCAAAGCGCTCAGTGGGACATTTTAGTTTTTATAACAGGCTAAAATCAGAAGAAAAAGAAAATAACCGTCTGCTGGTGTCTCAGTCCACTATTTTGTTTTGTTTATTTATTGTCAGTAAGATAAAAGTTGTGAAATGTCCGATAAAGATTTGAGAAACAAGAGATCACTCGGTAAGAAAAAGTATCCTGTCGTTGCAGCGTTTTGACTATTTTGATCAACATTTTCTATTGCAGTATTGTTTTTTTATTATTGATCTTTAATCACATTTTGTCTTTTGCCAGCAAAGAAAGAGCCTCTTTATTTTCAGATTTGTTGCTTGTGATTATCCTTCCACCAAATGAAACAATTAAATGTAATTTATTTAGCATTTTTCCAGGGTTGAATCACTTGTGTAGAACAAAATAGTCTCCAGAAATGCCATAGACACCATTACACTAACGGTACCAAGCTTGGATCAAATGAGTAACATATCTTTGATTTTTTTGTTTCACTACATAAAATGTCATCTTGACACACAAACACAAGAAAGTTGCCGGTGCCCTTTTAGCAAGAAGAAAAAAACGCAAAGATCTTGAAATAAGTTGAATGACATCCACTTATCCTTTATTCCATATTAACCTCAAACTGTTTTTGATCGTTCTTTGACTTTATTTTTTTCCTATGTCAAAGAAAATAAAAATATGCATGAATAAAAAAAAAACCCAAACAATGTTTATTTCATATTTTGGAATCATTGCCTCAGAAAATTGCTGAAAATGACTCAGACTTTTTTAATATATATCTTTGCTAGAATTTAAAAATGTGGGTTCATGGTCGAACCATTAAAGAAAATGTTGTCTTCTTGCTGCATAGTCTGTTGCTATGCTACTGCGGGACCCATGACTTGGACCTGAGCTCTCTGACACTTGGATGTATCAGTAAACTCCTGGATGCCTTGAAAGTCAAGAGAGTGATTGGCAGGGAACCTCGACACATTCAAGGTTCTCTGTGCCAGATAGAGCAAAACACAAAAACAGAACTTTGCAATTAACAGCAGTTTGGGTGTTCTTTTCTTTTAAAGATATATTGTCTCTTCTGTAAACATAATGCGATTGTCCAGAGAGCTTCTTTTTCATTAGTCCAAAGGAAAATCTCCCAGAAGCTTTTGGTCTTGTCAAAATGGATCTTGGCAGAGTCCAGTCTGGCTGGATTGTAGTCTGTAGATAAAGTGTGCTGACCTCGGAGTTCAGCTTCAGTGGTTCTTGGATGGTTTTTCTTGCTCTTTTTCCACCTTCCAGGTTGATCCATCTGATCAACCTTGGCTTTCATTTCCTCTTCCGTCCCTGTCCAGGGCAGTTGGCTACATTCCCATGAACATTGTGCGTTTTAATACATTTGGCAACTGTGTTCACAGGAACACAGAGCTGTGCTTAGATGGCCTTTTAGTCAACTAAACACACATGGTGGTCTCTAATCTTCTTTGTAAGCTCTCCTTCTTTGCTAAATGTGGTCCATTGATACCAACATATCTATTATTACTGTCCCATTAAAACGGTTGGATAACTGATGAAAATCTTAAAAACACTTGATTTGAAATTTGATAACGAATTTGATGTATCAAAATGAAATGATAAAAGGTATTGGTATCGGTATTGGTGATACCGGCCCTGTATTGACTTGGTATCTGGTTGAAACCAAAATATGCATCATCCCACACCTCTAATTTCAGAAATGCTGTCCCTGCAGTCTGACTGAGTTTCACTTACTTCACAAAGAACTAAGGGGGGGGGGGAATAAATCTTAGATTTACATGAAAAGTATAGATGTACATGTATTTGGAAATGCAACTCAATTTTCAGATTTTATTTGTTACAACTTTGTAAACCATGCATCATTTTCTTGTCCTTCACAGATATCTGCTTCTTCGCATTGTCACATAAAACCCCAATAAGACACAGTAACATTTGTGGACGTCTTTCCTAAGGACTGAATGTAACGATGGCTAAAGTCTGCACATTTGAGCCGAGGCTTATGTTTGCAGGGGCCGATTTGTAGCCGTGTTTATTTGCATGTGAATCTAGCACCTCATTTAACTTTTCACGGCCGCTCTGCCTGTGATGAAGACGTACCGTCGGACTTTCTCGTGAGCCGACGCCTTGCCTTTTCAGGCCGTCGTTTTTCAGGTGCCTTATAATGGAGGTTATTAGCATGTGAGCAGCAGCTTGTGAGCGCATCTCATCTCTCCTCCTGAAGGGTGGCCATTTGAGAATGTTAAAATAAGAGACAGGGGGGGTTAAAATAGTCCCCCATTAACTGGAAATCTCCCCCAACTCCTACCAGAGCTAAATTGGTGCAAATAGTATTGTTCCCTTCTCTGTCAAAGATGGATGGAATGTTGCTTTTGCTGATGGCTTCAGTAAAAGCTCCAGCCAGGCATGCATATAGATATAACAGCATCTAAGCGCTGGGCTGTGTAACTAGCCCTACGCTGCATCTGTCATACGCCGTGTGTTTCTGTTGGGGTGTGTAGATGTGTGTGTATGTGTTTATCTGGAAGCATATAGGAGAGGAAAACAAAGCAGAGAGACCAAAACGAACCAAACGAAACAGAGGAGAAAAAAAAGGGAAGGAAGAGAGAAGGATTACAAACGAAAGAAGCTGGTGTCAAGGCCGGCATGGTCCCATAACTTCTCCAGTGCAACCAGAGGTCAAACCGGGGTCAAGTTCTATTGATTTCCACCCAGGCGTGGTAGCTGTATTTCACACTGCTATTAGAAAGAGCCGGCCTATTGCAGCTCTAGATGCCGTTTGTTTGCAATGCTTTGCCTGATTTACAGCTTGCAGCTCAATCCGAAGCAAATCAAACCTTCTGGTGAAAGCAGCAGCTTATTTTCTTTTTACATATTTTTAAAACTTTTGTTTATGTTGTCACAGTATAATTTAAGGCAGATAATTTGTGAAAAAATCGAGGTCCTATGCTTTTTCCCAGAAACAGTCAGAAACTACCAATCAGAGTCAGGAGGAGGGTCTTAGTGTTGTCAATCACTGTCCTGCTCACCTTCTCCCCCTTGCTTTCTGCTGCGCTACAGTTGGCTCACCATAAAACAGTCTGCCATTCTGGCAAATGCTAAGGCCAGTTAGCATAGCCACAGATAATGTGGCTATGAAAACCATATGCTAAATGGTTTTCCTGAAACAATAAGATTTTTTTTTCTCTGAGCAGCACTTACATGAAGTTGATTGACAGCGCTAAGACCCTCCTCCTGGCTCTGATCAGATCTTTTTGGTTGGGGCGAGTGCTTTTCTTCAGGCAGCAATAGTAGCTCAGGGAGGAGGTGAAGGAGATTGATCTTTTCACAAATTATGTCTGGTATTATAATGTCACGCCACGGTGACACTTTTAACAAATACGGAGAAAAAAAAAAAGCTACATACTGCAGCTTTAATGCGCTGAAATAATAACCAAACGATGACAGGAAAATGCACGATTTAGTTTGGATCTGTTTATCTCCGCGCCTTTTGTCACACACTCACACAGCCGTGCGTGTGTATTCTCACCGTATACGCTTGTGTGGGTAAAAGCTTATCTTTTGGATTTACTTTACTTTGCCTCTGTGCGCGTGCGTGCGCGCGTGCGTATACCTATATCAGCGTGTTGCTGGCATGCAGTGATGGATCGCAGCAGTTCCCTGTTTACCTAGCCTCATGATTTCCTGTGCGTGCATGTAACAAGTGGAGTTTGGCAGGATTAATGAGCACACAGCTTGCTGAATGGGTGTTTGGCTCTGCAAAGCACTCCATCATGGCCTGATGCTGCTACCATGTTCCTCACAAATACTTACAAACGCATGTACGCACACACGCATACCCCCCCCCCCCCCCCCCCCCCCCCCCCCCCCCACACACACACACTATCATGTACTCTTCAACTCTCTGCTGATTCCTGCTCTTAATTACACATACTCACCCAAGTCCCATTAAGCAGCCCCCCCTCCCCCCAGAGGTAAATAAATGCTAAATTCTCCACATTTCTCACAGAGTGTTTGAAAGTAGTCCCTTTCATGCGGCATGTAGGAGGTAAATTGTTCCGACCTGTTTGCTCCCGAGGCGCATGGACGCGGAGATGAAGAGAGTTTCGAGCCTGACTTCCATGCTGAAACCTTTTTATTATTTTACTGGTTTTTTTTTGTTTTTTTTTAGAAATTATAGAAATGTTTCGGCAAATGCAGATTTTAGGGATGTTTTGATTGAAGGCTCATGCAGAGATTCTGAATTCTGATGAGAGAGGGTTGCAACAATGCGAGAGTTTAGAAACTTGGTAATGATGCAAAGGAAAATGTTTGCATTCTCTTTAATTCACAGCGGTTTGAGAGCAAAAAAATACGAATAATTACAACATGATCATATTTTAACTGCCTTAATTAGGGCAAACTGTGGTAGCTCATTTCCGTCATGAAAAAAGAATCAAAAGCCCAACAGGAAGACATAATTTCGACTTTTAAAGTAAATATTGTGACTTTTTTTCTTATAATTATGATTTTGAAAGTCAAAATTACGACTTAATATCTCATAATTATAACTTTCTATCTCATAAATACGCATTTGAAAGTCAGAACTATGACTCTGAATCTTATAGTTACAACTAAATCTCATGACTTTCTGTCTCATAATTTTGTCTTGGAATCTCATAATTATTATTTTAAAACTCAAAATTATGACTTCCTGTTGGGCTTTTATTTTTTATTTTTCTTTCATGGTGGAAATAAGCTTCCATACATCCATATAAAACCAATAGGCTGGAAAAAAACGTATTAGTTTTATAGAATTGAAGTATAACTTTTTTGAAAACAGCAGGCAGGTTAACATTTATAAGGGTTGGGAAAGTGTGTAATTTTGATTCAGTTATTTCATTATTTTATCATTATATTATAAGTGCTGATCATTAGTGTGCCTAATGATCAGCACTATGACACAGTTTTGGAAAATTCAGCAGAGATTTTTCAAAACTATGTCTTTCCGCTTCATAGTTTTTGCTGCTTAGTGTTGCTCCATCATATAAAAATGATTTAAAACACGTTCTGGTTTCTGGTGAATGTCTAGAGAGCACGTGCTTGTCTTTTTTAAAGTTAATTTTTTTTAAAAACATGATAAAAATGGTTAAATCACCATTTTATGTACGCTGTGTCGTTCCCTATGTTGCCTTTGCATTAGGCTGTCTTTTTATTACCTTTAAATATTAGAACTCATAAAACATCCTAATTTCATTTAAACAAACATACCAAGTTGTTTAAGGCGATACTCTTAAAATATTGTAGGTTACTCCTAATTTATCCAGAGAATAAATATTCACAACTATTACAAAACCCAAGCAGTGTACACTTTTTGAAAATAAATTCTTTGTAGTGTGTATGTGTAACTTGTTGTGAACATCATTTTCTGTACTTCTTTCTTTCATGCTCCATTTTTGTTTTTCCGGTCTTTCCGTTTATGTGTGTGTGTGCGTGTGTGCGTGTGTGGGTGTGCGTGCGGACTCATTTGCAGCCAGATATGTGGGTTGGGTAAAAAGGAGGACAGGAGGGTAGAGCAGAAATCAAATCACTTAATTGCCGCATTTTTCATCTCCATCTTTTGTTTTATGGCGGCTGAGGGCCGGTGAGCGACTCTGTCTGTGATTCATGGACGTCAGGGAGTCTCGCGAACAGCGCCATCCCTCATCAGCATCCAGCCGCCTGCGTACCCAGAGCACCCACACAATTACAGTGATGAATATGACTTGTTTTTGTTTATTTCTTTTTTTTTTTTACCTTCATTCTTATGCATCGCTACCTTTTTTATGTGTGTGGCTTTTGTGGGACCCCACTGGCGCTTAATGTAGAGCCTGAGCCGTTAGAAATAAACAACTTACCATTACTGGTTTATTCCTTCCTGTTCCACCTCTCATATGAGAACCAGGCCCACCGAAGCAGATTCAGACAGATAGGCACGCATGGAGGGAGAAGGTGGTGGTGGGGGGGGAGAGATCCGGATAAGGACGAGATAAATATTGGAACGGGAGACGAGGGATGTGTTCATAGATGGTGGGCGGAGATGTTGGGAGTGGAGGATATCAAAATGGAGAGGGGGAGTGGAGTGAAAGCGGAAGCAAAAGGAGAGGTACAGGAAGAGAGTAGAAGATAGAAAGAGATATTACATGTCTGAGAGAGACCTGGAGGATAAGGAGGAGGTGGATAAGGAAGGGAATACTGGGAGGAGGAGGAGGAGGAGGAGGAGGAGAGAGCAAGTACAGAGGGAAAGATAAGATGAGAAGAAAGCAAGAAAGGAGGCTTGATCACAGAACGGAGTCTTGTGTCATCGTGTTTGCTGTTGGATGCATCAGCGCTGCTCGTACCGCTTTGACTAATTTTATAAATACACACAAGTATTTGCTAAAAACACACAAAAGCATTTTTTTAAAATCAACAAACCTAACCAGTCTTTCGAAAGAACTCAAGAAACCGATGTCAGTCGTCTGAGGGCGACTGGGAAGAGTAGCCTAACTATCGGAAATTTGTGGGTTTGATTCCTGTTTGCTCACCTGCCACAGTTTGCAGTTTAACTAGAGCATGTCATTGTACAAATGTGTGGCTGTTTGTGAGTGCAACTGGCTGAATATAAAGTGTAAAGAGCTTTGAGTTGAAAACTTGCTTCCAAAAGTTCGTAAATTTACCATTTGAGAAATGGACAATATGGCTGAAAGACGTATCACCATACAAGCGTTTCATATCAGACGATATCGATAATCATTGATTAGTGTCTTGTTTTAAATATCTGAAGTACAAACTGGTGGTATGACCTTTCATGTTTTATCCAGTTTTTACTCCACACCATTGTGTGTGTGTGTGTGTAGGCATGGGTGCGTGTATGTATGTATGTATGTATGTATGTATGTATGTATGTATGTATGTATGTATGTATGTATGTATGTATGTATGTATGTATGTATGTATGTATGTATGTATGTATGTATGTATGTATGTATGTATGTATGTATGTATGTATGTATGTACAGTACAGACCAAAAGTTTGGACACACCTTTTAATTCAATGACTTTCCTTTATTTTCATGACTATTGACATTGTAGATTCACACTGAAGGCATCAAAACTATGAATAACACATGTGGAAATATGCACTAAACAAAAAAGTGTAAAACAACTGAAAATAGCCCTTATATTCTAGTTTCTTCAAAGTAGCAACCTTTTGCTGTGATTACTGTTTTGCACACACTCTGCATTTTCTTGATGAGCTTCAAGAGGTCGTCACCTGAAATGGTTTTCACTTCATAGGTGTGCCCTGTCAGGTTAATAAGTGGGGTTTCTTGTCTTATAAATAGTCATGGAAATAAAGAAAACCCATTGAATTAGAAAGGTGTGTCCAAACTTTTGGTCTGTACTGTATATTAAGCAGTTATGAGGTACAGTGGCAAAAGACTAAACCACTACTGTGCAAGTTACTCAACAGTTGTTGCTAGGTAACTGAAGAGTGAGTTAGTTGATGCCACCCACCTTGCTGAGTGTGCTAAAATCTTTCCTCTGTCTACTTCCTCCATAGTATTGCAGCATTCGTTTGAAAATCATAATCAGGTCATTGGCTCAAAATGTTTGTATCATTTGTGTAGGTTTTGTAGAGTTTTTTTTTTTTGGATAAACAAATGTCTTAATGAAAATCAAGAAATTATCAAAGAAAGTACCTGTGTTTTTAGAATCATCATTAAGGCTTCTCTTTGATAAACAAACCCTATCATTAGGGTTTTCCTGGACGTTCTATTAGCAGTTTCTACTTATCAGTTCCCTAAAGATTTAGCAATTAGAGCCACTAACTTATGAAACCCTGTCTCAATCAATTTAACAGCCACTGTTAAACTTATGGCTACTGTAACTCTGTTTTTCAGCAAAAAAGCTGCTTCAATAGAAAATCAATTAGAATGTGAATATTTTGCAGTTGATGCTATAGATTTAAAAGTGTCAATATTTAGACATTTTAGGATGTTGGTTTGTACATTTATAACACATCTCTGCTAAAACAGTGTTTGTTCCAACATTTGCACATCTGCACAAAACCATCATTTCTGCAGGAAAGTCAATAGGCGCTGCTGTCACACTACTACTGTATATACACACACACACACATGCGCACACACACGCCTTCACACGTCCAGAGGCTTTGATCACACACTTTGCAAAATAAACTTGTTCTGGCAGTGAGGTTGCCTCCCCATCGTCTCTCTATAAAGGAGTGTGTTGCACTCGGGCCTCACACACTGCGCTAAACATAGAGGGAGAGACAAGAGAGAGAAGATGAAACAAAAGCTAGGCCTCAGATGTCATGTCCGCTCATCACTTTGTTTGTTTGCTTGTGCGTTTGTTTGCATTCCTCTCAGCGGTGGACAGCAGCGAGTCGGAGCGTACTGCGTGGAAGGAACAACGGCAAACAGGAATAGAGCGTTAGTATTTGTGTTTTTGTTTTTCTCTTGGCGTGCAAATTCAGAGTTTTAGTGTGTCTTTTCCTGATGCGATGGTGTGCATCGGCAGCATGTGGCAAAAGAGAGACGGAGTGACAAAAAGAAAACTACTTCATTTCTAAATGCTGGTATTTGAGTAGGAATCGTTTCTCCACGTGGAATTAACAGCTTCATTAAGGTAAATACGTCTGGACACTTTGGGACAGAGATTATTTCAAATTCAAAAGCATACCTGGAGTGTTGCTTTGATTCTTTCATGCATGTTTCAGAAATCCTTTTAATCTCCCGTAGCAACCCATCCAGCTGTGCAAAACAACCTGGGTGGACTTAGCTCTGCCTTCGAAGACGAAACTCCTCCTCAGAGCTGCAGTTTCTGAGCCTCTGCCTCACAGAGCAGCCCTCCGCTGTGAATCCCCCACTCAGCTCCTTCAGACTAGCCAGCAGCAATTAGCAAACACTTTGCGCATCTGCTGAGCTCATTATAGGAACTACATCTCACTCAAAGGCTGGTAAAAAACTTGTGCCATGTTGTGTTGACTTCCTGAAGGTGGCGTTTCAAAAAGAGCAGGAGATACTTAAAGAGACAGAGGCCCAATTTCGAGGGACAAATTACAAAGTAAAATTTCTTTTGAGTCATATTTTATATACACTGTAAAAACACCAAACTTTACTAAGTATGTTTAGTCTTGTTTCTACTGCAGATATCTTATTACACTTGAAATAACGCAAAACTAACTCCAACAACTAACAAGATATAGAAGCTTGTTCTAAGTAGATCATTCTTTAATATTGATGAAAAAGTGCTAGTTGCATTGGCAGATTAATTTACTCAAAACAAGACCATTTCCCCAGGTTTCAAATGAATAAATCTGCCAGTGAAACTAGTACTTTTTCAACAATATCAAGGAATTATTTACTTAAAACAAGCTTCTATATCTTGCTGAAAAGTTATCTTTAAGTTAGTTTTATCTTAATTCAAGTTTACTTAGATATTTATTACACCCGAAGGTGACCTAGTTGCTTGATTGTGCTATAAAATTGAACTATATGTTTGGGAAATACTTGAAACTGCCTCTTTAAGAGCAGCAATGTTACTAAAACGATATGAGGTTAAGATACCAAAACAGGAATAGAAATGTAAAGTTCAAAGCTGTTACTTTGACGCTGGGTTCACGGCAACATAAATGGGATTTCAGGACAATGCCACAATTTAAACCAATCGATGTTGAGAGTGACAGCCAGAGACTGAGGGCTGCAGAGATATGTTACAACTTTAAGAGAAAAAAACCCTCAAAGGATTAAAAAATATATCCTTTACTCCACCAAGATTGTAAACACAAAATAAAGAACATGAGGGCAAAATCATATCAAGAAAAAAATAAAACATAAATGGCTGCATTTATTCTTTGAAAAAAAAAAAAAAAAGAAGCATCTTATGTCACTATTGATATTCTTCATTTATCGCTATCTGTTTCTTTATTTTATGGAAATGCATCTCTGACGTGATTCTGTCAGGATGAATCCTGCTAGAAACGTTCATAAATTGTGGTTTAACTCCAAACATGAACCTAAGGGCTGATAAGGTTGGAAAACCAAACGCGTTTTAACTTTGCTTTCGTCAGTTAATGTTGTCAAAAGCCATAATACTGATTGGTCTCTAATGCTTCTTTTACTCCAGCAATAAATAATACTGTAATAAAGGCAGATATGCAGGAAGCAGGCTCTTAAAGCTAATCTGTCACAGTGACAGGTATAAAGGATGAGCGGGAAGGTGGTGCATGGTGGTAGATATGTGGTGCCTTGCTAAATTTTTCATACGGCAAAAAATATGTTTATTTTCTCACTTTACCTTCACAAACTTCAGTGTATTTTGTTGAGCATTTAATGTGAGGGAAATCTAGAAAAATAAAAAAATTGATGTAGTGGAAGGTGATGTGAACTTAAAATTTTATCACGATTTTTTTGTGGGGCTATTGTGATAAAATATAAAAGTGACGAACAAAACCATTTGCCACTTTTTTCAGGAAACTGTATGGCCAGTCATATGTGATTTGTATCGATAAAATGCACACAATTACTGCATTGAATTATATTGGTAGACTTATTGATAAACGTCTATTGAACAAAAATTGGAGAGAAACAGTAAAACTAAGAATCCCGATAATATGGGCAGTTTTAGGCAGGTTTTAAACATCATTAATCGGAAATTCTCGTAACATCGATAAATCAAAACAGTATCGTGATTGGAAAATCCTCTACAAATTTGTGCATAACTGTAAAATGGATAGTAAACAATTTTTTTTCAGTTTTCAAAATTGAAAATTTTGCATCTTTTCTCTTGATTATTTTGTCGTGTAAAATCCCAGCAGAACGCAAAGAACTCTGACTACAACGTGACAAAATGTGAAATAAACAATTGTAAAGCTCTGTGTAAGCTTCTTTACTAAAGTATCATTTTTTCCCCTTTGTCTCATTCTTCCACAGCACACACGCACGTACATATATGAACCCTTTGTTTCTTTACGCAGTTTCCACAGTTCTGAACTCCAGGTAATGAGGAAGACTCGAGTGCGGCGTCGGCTGTGGGCCTCATGCTAACGGCGTGTGCATGTGTGCTGGACGGCTTTTAAATATTAAACTCAAGGTCACAGGGAGGGAGCGTTTTGATATTCATGGAGGGTGCTGCACCTTGTGCCGGGTGCTGAAGCCTCTCTCTCTCTGGCTCTCTGGGTCATTATGTCTGCCTCTGTTTCCCCCCCCGTTTCTTTGCTCTGATGTGCCGCCACAGTACTGAGCACGAACGCGGGCGCTCTCGGTACATCTGCAGTCACTTAAAGATGCCGCGCGTTCCCTGAGCAAGTGTCACCGCATTTACAGGTTGCACTTTCCACGTGTGTCGAGATTGTTATTCTGGGATGCCTGCTACGCGCTTTAAAATATTTCTGATTTTCTGCCAAGTGAAAACAAAGACGAGTCAGTTACGTTCACATTCGCCTCCTTGAGACGAGGAAGAAACAAACTGAAGTAGGACTGACCCTAGGGAGAGCGTGGTTATATGTATAGCCTACACACACACCCACACACCCGCACACACGCACCCCCCCACACACACACACACCCACACAGAGTGTTTATTTTATTCCTGAGGTTGGTTATGAATATTCCATCTGTGGTGTTCAGCTTCCAGTATCATGGCAGAAGAGAGGAACAGATTGATACAAGATCATCTTTATCAAAAGTAAAATTGCCACTAACCTTTGAGCAGGTGACAACATCTAGTGTAGGATGCCATATGGTAATATGAATTTATGATATAACGGGAAAAAAACACTCACAATTCACCAGTTTAAACAAGAAATGTGCTAAAGAATACAACCACAAACCGTAAGTTGATAGAATAGTGTTATTTTTGTCCTTACCGTAAACAATCTGCTGTATTCATTCCTTGCAACGGGATTCGTCCCCTTTGAACGTTATCACGTTTTCTTACGGCACAGTCAAATTTAAATGTATTTTATTGGGATTTTATAAAGACAAACACAAAGTTGTGCGTTGTTATGAAACAGAATGGAAATTAAAGATATTTTTCTTTTGCAAAAAAAAGAAAAGAAAGAAGAATCGGGCCTTTATCCTCTGTGACGCTGCACTTTCTGGAACCTCTGGGTTTTAGGGGTATTAGAGTAAATAGAGCTGAAAACATGAAAGTATTGAGAATTTTTGATTGTAAGAAAAATGGTAAATGATGTCGCACTAGAGGTGGGTGATATGGACTTAAAGTTTTAGCACAATATTTTGTGGCAAAAGTGACGATAAAAACAATTTGCTACCTTTTTTAGGTAACTGTATGATTGTGACTCCAGAAACACTAATATTGCTCCTGAGAAACCCGCCCATTTATTATATATTCATTTAAGACACCAGCTATATGTAGTTTGTATCACTAAAATGCACATAATAACTGCATTTAATTACATTTTTCGATTTAGTCATACATCTTTATTGAACCAACAGTGGAAAAAAATGAGTAAAAATAATATGGATAGTTTTACATTGATGAATCAAAATGATATGATAGAAAATTTGTCACGATAAATGATAAACGATACGATCAATGCCCACCCCTGAGTCTCCCTGTCCTCCTACTTCACAATTTGTGCTGGTCTATAAATATTTGATAAAATATTTCCGGCTGTACTTGACGGACGGAATCTGGACAAGTTCGAGGAATATCAATGCATTTGCAAGGCATTGAATTTGACACAATCAGACGTAGAGAATAACAAACTCAAAAGCCAACAAAAAAAGGAAAGGGGATACATTTTCCTTTTTATATTTCACCACAGAAATGTCAGCAAGCTTTCTGGAAAGTGATGTGTCCGGATGTCGAACCCAGTATTTTTTATACAAAGTGCTCAAGTCTGTAATGTACATAATGGTTGGCAGAGAGCAAACGTTACAGCTCATTATTTTCATGTAGACGTTTTTTTTTCTCCTCCTCAAAGCCGTATCTCTCTGGCATCACAGAGAGATATATGTTCTGCCCATTCCTAACAAGCTTTGCACAGCATGGGTGGTCTTAATTCTAATAAATACAGCCATCAAAACTGGCCTTATTTTCCGACACTAAATGCATGTGTGTTCATGCAATAGGCTTTGTGCTGCAGAGAGGAGAAACGTATCTGACAAGCATCTGACACTGATTATTGTACTGCAGTGTTTGGAGGATTTTTATGATGACATATATACCTCTCTCTCTCTCTCTCTAACTCCATCTCCACGCGGCGCTCAACAAATGTATGCTTTTGAGATTAGATTGCTCGCATGTGGACGCTCTTGTCTATCAAGTCATCTGCGTCACAGCAGTCCTACGCTTTAGTTAAGTCGAGAGCTCGTTCAACTCCTCGCTATTTGAGCCATTTATCAATTTGGCCGCTTCATCCTGTTTGGGGGGCATAACACGACGCGACGCAACGCAACAGCACGGGAGCACGCTAACTCCCGAGACGGCCCTAATCGTAAAGTCCAATATTTTCCTCCCCGCGTTTTGGTGAAGCAAGAAGTGGGGAACCTGCAGCAAATGGAACAAAGAGAAGCCCAAGTGAGCAGCTTGCAAAGAAGGAATTGGATTAGTGCACCAGCTCTGCATTCCTTCATCCTGGAGCTGCTGTACAGTCGTGTTGTGTCATGTAAAGGTTGATAAGGTTCAGTGTGAACATGGCAGGCTGTGGACTTAATGAGCTACACACCCATTCCTTCTCGTCGGAAACTGCTGATACATTCAGGACACGATGCTCTCCGCAAACTGTGTACTACTTTATGCATGGTAATTTGGTTAGAGGCTTGGTGGTAATATCATACTCCAAGGAACGCGCGCTCTGTCACTTTTTTCTGGGCCACCGAGAGTAGGGAGAAGCAGAAGCCGATCTTCTGCTTTATTTCTGCGATGATACTTGGGAGTATTTTTTTTCTGTACAGCATCAGTTTAGATAAGTGCAATTATTGGTGGCTAGAACTGTTCACTCTGTTGGACATTCAGCCACAAAGGACTGAAACTGACTTAGGGCTGGTATCGTAACTATCGATTCAACATAGCACTGCATTATAAGCCACTTTGGAAAAGAGGAAACGAAGAAGTTTTAGGGAGGAAACTGTGTCATGGAAAGCCTTAAGCCCCAAAGACTTCCTCTTTGACCTGATGCTATGGGAGGAAATATAAGGGAGAAGGAATAAACCCTGATCCTGGTTTTATTCATAGTTTCGGCAGAAGGAGTCTTGTAGCTACAGGATTGATATCAACAATGGAAGCTAGCTGCCACCCTGCCGAAGGAGAAAAATAGCTGTTGATACTCGTTCCAGAGCTGAAGACGGCACAGTCCAGGATGCAGATTGTCAGTTCAGGGCTTGAGACGGAGACTGTCCCTCTGCCCACAATTCTGGTCAGATTTAAGCTGGGATAGAAAATGGATGGATTCTTATTAAATGGATATTTGTGAATCATAGATGTCTCTGGGAGAAATAGATTTTGTAGAAAATATGTAACTTTTTCTACCAATAGTGGTAGGTGAGGCCTGAGTAAAGAAGTTTTTTGTTTTTTTTTGCTACCAGCTGCAGCCAAAGTATTTAAGAATGTTGTCAGGTCACAAGAGAGTCTTCAAAAGCAGCTGAGTTGAGCAAACAGCTTGAATCCCTACACAGCTTAATCACACAACAGCACTGTATTATCTGAAAACTTCTAGGGAAGCAATTGATAAGGAAAATACAACTTCCTCATTCCGTGCAATGGTTAAAAATAAAAATAAAAGCATGCAAGTTTGTTCTCTAAGCTGCTAGGGGAGCAGGACTGACAGCCTGAGGGGGAAGTGAAAAGATATAAGGAACATGCAGAAATCAGAGAATTAATCAGAACTAAATCCAACGCAAGGACAAATATCGATCTAGAAGGTTATGAAGAAGTTACGGAACTGGAACAAAAGGGGACCAGGAGGTGAACAGAACATGGAGATCGTCATTAAAACCGAAAATTGAAAACACGTCGGATCTATGATACAACAGAGTTGCACTGAAGGCAACAGCAACAGTTTCTAAATACATGAGATATTGAAAGAACATAACGGAAGGACAGCAACATCAAAACTAAAGCATAACTAAATACGGAAAGCAGAATGTGACACAACCACAAAGTATCATGACAGACATTGCTAAATACATTTTTATTAAGGAGATAATTGTTTTTGCTGCTGTTTTGTTTTTAGTATATAAAGCCCAGCACTGTTTAAGTTAAAATATTTTTCAAGACTTTTAAATTTGACAGTAAAAAACACAAATCCTGTCTGGCTGCATGATTAGATGTGAAACTGTACGATGCAGTTTCAGGTTAGAGGGACAGAAGTTGTCTCTGCATCCTTTGCTCAACTGCAGCTGTACTTGGTTTGTACTACACCACTTCCACACACTCGTTTTGCTGCCTCTCCTCACTTTTACAGGTCAGACTACCTTCTGAGGTAAAATAATTGGAAGGTCAGCTTCATACCATGTCAGGATCTCCTGCAAATAGCTGAAATCTGTGAACACTTGAGACTCCCTCTGAAAATGCTGATAAATGCCTATTTTATGAGTTCAAGCATATAACATTTATAATATAGTAACATCTTTACTTTTCTTATAGAATATACCTTCATATGAATTGATTCACACAGTGGAAATGCCTTGTCAATACAGCAGAGGCTAATTAGCGGCAAGGAGAATAAATGGCGCTCCTGGATTGGCCGCTTTGTGAACACCAGCCAATAGCATGTCCAGTGACGTTGCTTTTCAGCTTCCTTAAACTGCATTTTCTTTTGAACATTTTAAATTTGCTCTACAGAAAATTTCTGAAATAGACACATCTGCAAATACTGGCCCCTAAATAACTGGGCTCCACTGTACAACCATTCCAGCAATATCAGCTTATGCTGAACTGACAGTGACAGGAAAAGGAGTTTTAGAAAATATTACAGTATCAATTTCTTGTGCTAACCAAGTCAGTATGGCTGTTTTCTAATAAAATCCTGTACATTTACATGTATGGCCAGTAGAAAAATGTTGATGCTTTAATTGCGAGGCTCATATTTAACACCAGTTAAATAAAAGATGAACTCTTCTTTAAGTTCATCTTTCACACTTGGTAAATGGGAGCAATGGGCTAAAAGAAAAGAAGAAACGAGCAGTGATGGAACATGACAAGGCGTAGGTATAAAGCACTGGTGGCATTTGTAGCATTCAGTCTAATGTGGTGATCTAGATTCCAGCCTCAGGACCGCTTTTCTCAAGAAACACCCCAAAGACTTAAAGCCCAACACACACGGGGCTTGAGGGGCGGGGGGCTCTGGGACGTCGGGATCATGTTCTACATTGTCCTTTTCCTTTCCCTCTTCTCCTCAAATATTTGATCTGTCCTCACCGCCTTGTCTGCAAATGTAGCTGTCTGTCAATGTATTTTAACAGACTAACTCTCAGCTTTCCCCCCATCAGTGTCAGAGTAATACCCTGGCTCTGATCCGGGCTGCACTCAGGTGTGTAACTGACTGCTCTGTTTCCCCATAATTACATTGTGAGCTTGACGCAGTCTCCGACACCTGAGCATGTGCTATGTACGCAGGCCCGCGCGTGTGTGTGTGGGTGCGTGCGTGCGTGAGGATGTGCGTGTGCGCGCGCATCTTTTCACCCCAGGCGGAAACATGTCATTTCCCGTGCTCCTGTCCTTCGGGCAGACAGATACAATATTAAGAGCCACAAATCTGAGTGTGAGTTGAGAGGAGACGTGGCGGTCGGGGGAGTGGGCAGAGAGAGGCGGGGCGGACGGGGGGGGGGGGGAGGTTGAGGAAGTGTGAGGAGATGACAGTAATGATAGCATATAGACAATAGTCAGGGAAGGAGACGGCGATTGAGTGCATTCGTACAAGTCATGTCAAAAGACAGGATGTGCAGACAAAAAAAAAGATATCAGATATCTAGGTCTGAGGAGAGAGGAGATGAATGCAGTATTGTCACAAAGCCTTATCTCATTCAGAGCATGAATTATCCTATTTGCTGGTTTTTTTTTTTTTTTTACTTCATGCTCAATTATCATTCACACCAAAAAAAAAAAAAAAACTGTTATGGTTTACACTTTTATGCCTTTTACATAATCTTCCATGGAATTTGGCATTGTTTTTTTTTCTTCTGCTTCCCACTGAATGTCAGGTTGAAACAAGTAGATCAGTATGCGCTGCACTGCTTTTCCTAAATCTCTCTCATCTATATATTTATTCTTTTTTTTTTGGATGCAGGAGCAAAAAGGATCAGACGGTTAGGAGTTTAAAGCCAACGAGAATCGACCTGTCTTTTTGAGTTAATATCATTAATTGCTCTTACTGGATATTTTGTTCCCCTGATGACAAAACTAATATATTTTCTGTACGCATATTAATTGGTTGATTGTCAACATGAAACTCTGGTCAGTGTCGAGAAAATTGAGTTGCAAAAAAAGCCGACATGAGGTGAAATACACAAACTATATTGGTCACTGAGGCAAATGGGAACAGTGCACTATAAGCAAAGAAAGAGGCAAAATTCACTTAATATATTCTCTCTTCAGACTCTCCCTTTAGCATTTGCAGAGGAACAAAAGTTAACTGCACAGGTGCAAATCTGAGAACAAAAACAGCGATGATCTGAAATGCACTATATGAAAAAGTGAAATCTCATCAGATGTTAATGGTGCGTATGACTGTAGTAAATCTCAGCGAAATGGAGAGACTTCTCCCCGACGTGTTCGAGGTTTGAACTCTGAAATTTTTCCAAGTTTTGTGCCTATGGTAAGGCACAGACCCAGCAGTGGATTGGGAAGTTCACTATGTCACAGCTGATTCGGCAAATGTGTTTCCATCTCCCTTTGAGCGCATCAGCTGTTTTTTTTTTTTTTTTTTGGAAAAGCCAAAAACCGCCTCAAACGAGGATGAAAACTTGTTTTTGAACATTCAGAAAGTCATTCTGAACTATTTTTGTTTCAACCTTTTCTGATGCGATACTTAAAAATGCGCATTAAACAGGGTCTTTCCTTGAGTTCACACACCTGGAAGAAAATCCTTGCTAATGATCATTTAATCAAATGTCTTTTATTAGCTCCCAACTTTTATTTTCTTTGATAGTACCTCTGTATCCATGTCGACACACATCATTGTGATGCTCCGAAGGGTTTCCAAAAACGTGCAAACATCTGCTCATCATATTAACTCTTTTTATTGCCAAGACTGGAAGGAAATGCAGACAGAGAAACAGAAATGATGGAGCACTCGCCTAGCAAAAAAAACAAAACATCAAAACATTTCACTACTACTAGCCTCTCGGTAAACTTCCAGGTCTAAACACAATCGGCCCACTCTCTCCAGTCCCACCGGCTCCTGCGGAAGCCCCACATGAAGCTGGCGTGCACTCACTGTGCCCAAAGGCCTGATTTGTAATTCTGCCAAACAAAACCTGCTTTTTGTTTACAGGTACACACAAAATTGGCATGACTTTTCGAGAGCAAGCCAATCGACCTCGGCTACTTTTGCGCCGTCAGAATCTTGGCGCCCTCCAATCTCCACGGAGAATCACACCATGCACCCTCTGACCGGCCTCCTGCCGAGCCCCCGAGCCTCGCAACACAGCCGGATCTCTGTTCCATAGGTCACATCGGATGGCTGGCACGCTTGAGCCCTGTTGACAGCTTGTTGTTTACAGTATGTGTTGTCAGCATGGGGCGGCCTCTGCCGATCGGGGGGCCTGGTGGGAGGTGGATGCACCAGCTGTGTGTGTGTTTCGTACAGGTTTTTGGGAAGGAGGCTGGTGCAGGTAGGAGGCAGAGGCAGTGGCAGGAGGGAGTTGATGTCAGCGGGGGGGGAGGGAGGATGGGGGTCTTGGCGTAGGTTTCCTAGTGGGGAGCCCATGGCGTGAGGCCCAGCAGTCTTTGATGCTTTCTGGCTCTGAGAGAGAGAAGCAGCTCGGGGAGAAAGAGAGAGTCGGGGGGGGGGGGGGGTGTGGAAAGGAATGATAGAGAGGAAGGTTGAAAGAGGAAAAAAAAAGGTTACCTGTGGATCAGCCTGTCTCTGGTGCAGAAGGGCCGCGTGTGGAGGGCGAGGCTGGGGTGGAGAGGGGAGCTTTGATGTGAGTCCAGGTTGGAGGAGAGCAGCATTGCTCAGGGAGGCAGAGGAAGAGGATGGTGAAGGTGTGGAGGAGATGAGATGAGGATGGCCGGAGCTCACCCTCACCCACACTTCCACCTTTCTCTCCCGAGCAAAACCTCTGGAGTATCTGCTGAGAATGCTGAAGACGTGGTTTGGATGATCTCGGGGAAACGCGTTAACCGTGCACACTGTATATTGATCGTACGGTTCCCAGACAGTGGGTGAAGTTTAAGACGTCCGTCTCTCGCCGGCGTTCGTAGAGAATGCAAAAGTCTTTCATCTCTCTCCCATGTGTTTGCAGCAAGAACATGGGAGGAAGGGGAGAGAGGGGGGAGTTTTCCTCCCTCTGAGAGTGTATAAACCTGTGTAGAGAGAGAGAGAGAGTGTGTAGCCGGTGTGTTTATGAGAGCATACATGAACGCTTTGTTCAGAGGGAACCCTCTGTGAATATTCCAAACCAACAAAGGCAAGATCCTGCTGGGGCTGCTGTGTATCAATAGATCAGAGGTGTGTGTTTGTGAGTGTGAGTGCGGGTGCATGAACATCACTGATTCTCACACAATTATCAGGACACCAAACAGGCGCAACACCCGCTGGGTCTAGCACTCTCCGCAATGCGCCCGGGCTCCCACAATGCATCAGTATTTCAAAGCCCCGCATCCCGGGAGACTTCGCTCCAACAGCGAGGTCTCTTCTTCCAGGAAGTGACACGCCCTCCTGCTGAGACGCACTCCCACAATGCACCGAGGTGGCTCCCGTAGCGACAGCGTGTTTGCTCATGTTTGCGGCTGTGCGTCTGTCTACCGGCAAGCTAACGGCGCCGGCGTCTTTCCGTCTCGTTTGCTCCGTGCCGGCCTCCTCCGGCTTCGACTGTGCTTACGTTTTCGATCCCAGTTTGGGGTCGGCAGACTGAACTCGAAAGCTGACAACTAGAACAAGAACAAGAACACATCCGGCAGCCCTGTGCACTCTGGAACACCGGGAAATGCTTTCCTGTGGCGAAGGGTAACCCAAGGCGAGGCTGACACATCATTCGATTTCTCTTCCACTGACGTCTCTGAACCCGTGGCCAGTTTACAGCGGATGTACAGTGTGCTCAGACTCGGTCGACAGCTTGCCACAGATCGTTGGTGCGCCGCTCTAAAGGAGCAGGAATTCTTAGGAATCTGTCTTCGGAGGGCAGGAGTGACTGAAACCTCATCTTGACCTAAATTCCTCTCCTCTGTAACGTCGTTGCTCAGCTTGTTTCTACTGCAGCACACAAACTGTGTCAGTGAATAAACGATCCGTAAACACGCTGAGATATTTCCACATAGTTTGTCAGAAATGTTACATATTTAATTACTTCTAGTACCGTAACAGTGAAACTGATTTAAATGTGTATCTCAAGAAACGGCAACCGACGCAACAATTATCGCAGCAGAGCCGTATTTTTTCCATCACAAGTTGTAGAAAGAGAAAGTCTACCTCATCCATTAGAGAGATTTTGGTTTTAGTTTTACTCTTTTAATTTTAGGTGTTCTCAACCATAAATTGGATCAAAATTACTTTCTTTTGTTAATGGTAAATAATCTGAACTTGGCTTTTGTACAAATATTCTGAATTGCTTGGAAAATGTTAAATCCTCCATGGATCTACCTACAAACGTTAGCTGCAAAACAAATCATTTTTGTCACGTTAGTGTGACGCCATGTTAGGTGTTTGGGTTTTTAACCCGGCGAGATTACAACTGGCAATGGAGACGCACTCCTGAATCATAAAATGGTCGAACTGCGGGGTACCGCTTAGTAGAAACATAATTGTTAGGTGGAAGACAAATTCTATGTTATTTTTAAAAATATTTTTAACAAATACCAGTCTAAAAGATGTGGCATAATAAAACAGTTCTGAAATTCAGAGAAAGTAAATCCTCAAGCATCACCTAACTAGTGAGTAAAAGCTAGAATCCTAAGTTTTGGACATCTTTTGAGAATTGAAAGAGTATGGAGAGCAGCATAAACCTACCAAGACATGACTGTCTACCAAAACCAGTGTTTCTCAATTCCGGTCCTCGCGCCCCCCTGCCCTGCATGTTTTAGGTGTTCCCCTTCTGCCACACACCTGGATTGAATCTGTGGGTCATTAACAGGCTTCTGCAGTACTTGATGACTGCCGAAGAGGTCGTGCAATCATTTGGATCAGCTGTTCTAAAATAGAGACACATATAAAACAAGCAGAGCAGGGGGGCTGAGGACCGGAATTGAGAAGCGCTGACCTAAACCAACAAGCACAAGAGTGCTTTTCATAGAAGTAGCTGAGAGTCCTGTGGCAATAATAGAGGTGCTCAAGGGGGAACATGACAAGTTAGTCATGGAATCTACAATCTGTTTTTTTTTTTCCTTCTTTCTTTGTTTAAATTTGTTTTTATGGAAGCCTGGGGAGAATCCATGGAAGTATGTACTATGGTCAAATAAGACCAAAAATAAACTTTTTGACCTACAGGTTACAGGACCTACAGGCTATGGGAAAAAGTAACACTACGCGTCATCCTGAACATGGTGGCGACATCAACATGATGTCGGGATGCTTTTGTTCATCAGGGACATGGAGGCTTGTCAGAGTCGATGAGAAGATTCAGGACTCTTTCGTGGGAGACAGAGTGTACACTCTAGGTGTAGTGGGAGAACACCTAGAAGCTGCAAAGTGCTGGAGACTGTTTGTTATTGTGTTTGTGGTTTTATGTGAAAAGATTTGAGGTCTAAATTCTGTTGTAAGGCACTGAATATATCTCACAGTCAGTGTTGTTTGTTCAAGTTATTGAGACTTTTCTTTTTAAACGTAACTGGACAATGTTTTGTATTGGGGCAGTTTATGACATCTCAAATTTCAATAATGGCGATTTTCCTTTATCTGAAATTTAAAACAAACACAATTCTCTTGCGTTGATCAAAATTATATTGTGTCAGTAGAAGCTCAGACAATTTTAAAAGGTGCTGCTAACTTGCAGTAAATTTGATTTTGGTTCATCTACTCTTTGATTTTGTTGCTATTGAGCTACTTCGAACCTCAACCGTGTTGCAATGCCAAGCACACTCCTGCAGAGCGTTGTGTGAGATGTGTGGAAAACGTGTGATCCTACACAAATGAGGCATGTTGTTCCCCGATAAATTTACAGTTCAGTCTTGTGCGATGGGCTCAAACTTCATGTTCCAGTTCAGAAATGTTCCAGTGAAGCTGTGGGCTATGTTAAAGATGCGTGTTCATAATTAACGTTGTCATGTTGCTGAAATACTGAGTATACTATTAATAATGAGATTTTACTGCACATTACTCACGTTGATATGCTACTACTTTGCAATTGCAGTTGCATTTTGAAAATATGCACACATACCAATACAAAACGAGAAAATAATCAAACGTGTCCAATGCTGCATCTGCTAGCTAAAATCAAAAATAATGGGCCGGGAAGGAAAATAAAAGTCATTTTTTTCAAGCTTTACACTAATAAACTCTATTTGTTTACCATCATTTTTGTCTACCCTACATGTTTTAATCAAAAATATAATTATATAGATATAAACATTAACAGGGATTGGGCTATTTCTTTATTATTAATATGAACCCCGATATAACCTGTAAATAGTAGTAAACTATTGAATGTAGTAGTTCTGCTTTTGCGGTGGCCCTCTGACCACATAGCCATGCAGAAGAACTGTTGCAGACCAGATGCATTAACACATTTTATACACATTAACATGCTTTATAAAGACTAATTGATTTTCTCTTCGCGGACCTGCCAAGTAAGTCAGAACGTTGCGTCCGGCGGTCGAGGTGTTTGCTTTTCCGGCGCGTTTTAAGATGTTTTCAGCGATCGCGCTTTGGCAAAGCTTTCTGCCCTGGAGTGGCTCGTATATAATGGACTGCCATGAAATCATAATTGCGTGTTTATGAACAAACCAGCTGGTTGAGGCAGAGGGTAATTATTTTTCTCTGCGTTCTCCTTTCCGCTCACCGCACACTTGCGTCTGATAACTGCTCTGGTGGTAAATAAACAGTGGGCAAAGTAGAGGAGTGGAACCAAAAGGGAAAATGAGGCCTCTGTAGTTCTGCCTCTGTTGTTAAGGTGTTTATAAATCACCGTTTTCCCTGCCGTTTCCCTACACCCTCTCTTTGTTCTATGAGAAACACTGAGATAATTTAGACCGAATGGATTTTGAAGTAGAGCGGAGAGGCATAGAGCCATGACAAAGATGATACCGGAAAGTAGGCGAAACTTCTCAACATGGCTCTACTGCCCGGTGTTATGCTGCAAAAACGACTTAATGGTGCGGTAATTCAAAACCTGTTGCATTGCAAAAATAAAGATTAAATTGTAATTTCAGGAATTAAAGGCCTGCACACGCATACATGCATATACATACACACGGGAAGTTTGCTTCGTTGGTGCTACGGGGTTGGCTGTCGAGGCTCCGGGAACAAAACTAAGTAACTCCAGTCGAGCTGCTCTGGCGTGAGTCTGGCAGCGGGGTGTGATCATCAGGGCCAGTGAGAGTTGACCTGCTCGGGCTGGAACACAGCACAGTTATCCTGTCTCATTAACGAAGCCACTGCTCTCACATTTAGCCTCGTTAGCAGCTCTGAATGAACATCCAGCAGCCCGTTGAGGATCCAAGGGTTAATTGTGGCTTGTGTCAGAACTTAGACCAGGCCAGCTCAATAATGGGCTGCAGTTATTGGCTTTCTGGCTTTGGGGATGTGTGTATGCATGTGTGTGTATGTATGTATGGAGGGTGGGGATCAGGAGCTTGTCTTTGTACGTGTGCGCTGCCTGTCTAGAGGTATTGGTTTTGGTGTCGACCCGGGGTCAGTTCTCTTTCCTTGTGACGTCTGTACTAACAGACATCGGACTCTTGGGGATGACTTCTGGATCCCTCTATTCAAATAAGACACACAGCTTCTTGATATCCGAACTGCTGCAGACTGCAACACGAAACATGTGAACTCACATCCTTGGCCGGTTCATATTTCCTCTCTATTTTCTGCCTCTTGGTGTTCTTTTGCTTTCGTTTAACATAACCTTTCACTGTTGCACTGACGATATGCAGCTATATATACAGTATATATACCTGTCTATCAGCAGTTGGGAGTTGGTTATTAAATAATTTCCTGCTTCTTAACAGCGATAAGACGGATTCAGTGATCATCAGACCCCAGAAACCTCACTTTGTCTCAAAACTTCACCTTAAAATCTGATGATTATGTAATAAAGTGCAAGAACCTGGGTGTGTGTTTCCACTCTGCCTTCTTTTGAGACTCATCTAAAAGAGGTAACTAAGACCGCCTTGCACCATCTTAGGAACATCACCAGACGTTTTATCATCTGAAAATGCAGAGGTTCTTATTCGTGTATGTGTGTCCTCGCCTATGGACACAAACGCGAGGACACACATTGCCGAAAAATAGATCTTCAAAAATAGATTTAAAGATCTGCAGATGGTTCTATTTGAACCATTACCGGGCATAAACTCTGGATCCAAACAGGACAAACTCAGTGATGCAAACACATATTCGTGTATGTGTGTTTCTTTAGTGCAAATAAATGTTATTTGCCTATAGACAGTTGAAGTGAAATTCACTGTATATTTTAAACAGTGTCGTATATAATTAAATTAGCATGTCTTCTGTGTTTCTGATCATCCCTTATGGCATATGTTGTCGCTATAAAACACACTAGCAGCTCTAAGTGCAAGGTGTGGAACAGATGGCGGTGTAGTGACGTCCGATACATGTTTTGTTTTTTTAATTTCTTGATATTCAAGAAATGAAAAGTCAGCAAAAACATACACACACACACACACACACACACACACACACAAAATAACTTAGCTGAACATGAGCCAGGTTTTGCTTTTTGCTATCTCATGTCTGAGGATATAAAATGTTGGTGCTAAATGTTTGTATTCAATGAGTTAATGTTATAGTCTACATTAACATTTTATAATCATACCTAATTTCAAATGTTTTGTTGTTTTGGTAAAAATCAAAGGAAATCAAATTCTGTTTGAAATTAGACAATGATAAATCTGAGACTTAATGTCCTTTGAGTTTGTATAACATTATTCCATGGTCTTTAGTAAACTAAAGGTTTACTAACTCATTTTGCAATGAGTTTGTAGAACAGTGAGAAAAAAAAACACTCTTCAATGGTGGAATAGCTAAACAGACAGACACCGCATTTTAGTTGAATTTTGGTATTTTATAACTGATATGTTGGCAGTGGTGGAGAAAGTACTCAAAAAATGTACTTAAGTAAAAGTACAAATACACAGGCAAAAATGTACTCAAGTAAAAGTCAAAGTACCACATTAACATTTTACTTAAGTAAAAGTAAAAAAGTACTGGCTTTTAAAAATACTTAAGTATTAAAAGTAGAAGTACTTGCTGAATACATAACCTAATCGCTAACATCATTAAGTGTGCCGATAGTATTTAATTTGAATACATCATAAATGTGCCATTTTAATAAACAATGTCACAGATTAAACATGTTCTTATTGTGTTTATTCTCTGTAAGAGTTTAGACTTAGATATGTGATTCTATGCATCATAATTTCAGGGATGGAAACATCTTATTTCCTGTCCTAACGTAGCATGAACTTCATTAGTGACATTTATTTAGAAAGAAATCCAACTGAAAGGGGATGGAACGAAGGTGTGGGGGGGAAGACATGCAATCGAGGAGCCACGTAGCAGAGTTGTAGTCAAGACCACTGAACACGAGACCAAGACCAGCGCCCTGCGCTACATGACACAATAAAATGAAGTGCACCTATCAAAATTGGTTCTCAGATTGATCTGAAAGATCCACATTTCCATAAAAACACCTAGATATAAATACTTAGAGCTGAAATATATTTAACCAGTATCAATTACAACTCATTTCATTCTGTTTTGCTTTCATCGCTGTGCTACAATCCGCAGAGGTCGCCTGCCATCCCTATAAAAATAACGCCCTGGGCGGTTGCCCATATTGCCCATGTCAGAAACCACAACTGTCTGCACCATTAAACCATGAAACATAGCAATTAACTGTAATTGCTATGTTACAATTACAGTTGTAATTGTAACATTACAACAACACTATGAACACTGTCCAACGGCGCAACAAGCAGAAGGAGCACCATGACTGTTCTCATCCTCCCTCCCACTGCACGTTTGCCACCATGACAGGAGACAAAATCAATCAATGAGCATGCTCTGTGTTCATACGTTCAACTTTTACTTATTCGGCAATTAAATAAATGTGTGTGTGTGTATATATATATATATATATATATATATCTATATATATATAGCTATATATAGCTATTGCAGTGTATACAAGAACAAAGAATGGCTCTCAGTGAGGCTTCAGTCCCATCAACCTTAGTAAAGATCCGTCCAGAAGAATCGGATCGTTCCTGAATCCACACAATAATTCAGTGCGAGTGACAACTTTTTTTCATCGCAGATGCAACATGTGTCTCAGTACAGCTAGCTTTGCTAGCATCACGTCCACAGATCTTACCTTTCTTTAAGCTTTCCTTCCAAGTGACGCTAAAAGTTGGACAAAGTCCCACCGTCTGTGAAAGCGAAGCGCTGCTGGTTTTACATGTCGTCATATCTTATGATTTATGCAGCTATTATCGATTAGTTAGACATCTTCTCCCGCTCAGAGGAAACCACTGCGCATGTCTGGAGCTCCGCGTGCTAGTAAAGGGGGAGGCGATGGGTGACAACAGACACTAAGTCACGTTATTGCTTGGATTTTACGGCGCCACCTTAAAGTCCCTGAACTTCATATTTTAACGGACAAAAAGAGAGCAGTGCGACTTGGATGTAACGAGTAACGCGACACTTTTGTAGAAATGTAGTGAAGTAGAAAGTACAGATACTTACTGTAAAATGTAGTGGAGTAAAAGTAGAAAGTACCCATTATTAAATCTACTTAAGTAAAGTACAGATACATGAAAATTGTACTTAAGTACAGTAACGAAGTACTTGTACTTCGTTACTTCCCACCACTGTATGTTGGAAATGCTATTTTAATGAAGTGGCAACCACAAAAATGACATTTTGGCACAACAACAACAAAAAATCATCAGGTTTCACATCATTGTGTTGATTGAAGCTGAAGGTGATTATCCAGGGGCACTAGTGGGGTCGTGATTACTTTCCCAGGGTGGACATGGTCCCCTCAAGCCCCCCATTTCAAGGCGCCACTGTTTAGACACATTTCAAGAGTTCAACTTGTCAATCATCGGATTACGGTAAACTCTAAATAATGACCAGAACTTTCCTTTGTTAGTAAAGTCTAGACAAAAAACAGTTATGCACAGTTCATCTCACAATTATTCGTACCTTTGCTTGATTTAAGCTCATGCAATCTTCTAATTCTACCAAAATGTTTCATGTTAGTGGAATTAATATTAACATTTTGGATTAGTCCTTCCAAAGCCTTGACTTTATGAATGACTTTTACAAAGGACGCCTTACAACCTCAAACTAAAACGGCTTTTTCTTAGAACTGCTCTCATATTTTTCTTTTTCTTGCCCCTAATTAAAATAAATCTATTACCTTAACGGAATTGCAGCCTCTCATTGCTGTTTTCCACTGTGCTTACTCTAATAATGTAATAACAAATTGACTTTTTTTCCCAGGTACTACATCAGCTAATCAAACACAGCACAGCGGTCACCGCAACAATACTTTCACAGAATAGACAGAAAGTAAATATTAGACTTAGCAGACTTGGCACTAGACAGGCATCAACCTGATCCTTTAAGGAAATACACAGAAGACAAATAAAATATACTTCCTTCCCTCTGCTTTTATAGAAGCCATCGGCTATTAAACCCTATTTAACGTTGCCACGGTGAATCAGGCTTAGTTAAAGTTCCTCGGGTGCAGCCAGCGTCATCGACATGTTGATGCGGACCTGCCTTCTGCAGAGTGCGGCGTGCGATTCCGGGGGGTTCGAGCAACAGGCCAACACGCAGCAGCGAGGAAGCACAAATGGGAGCCGCTTGTGTTTTGGAAAAATGTTCTCGCCTTTAGTGCTGCTCAAAATACTCAGCGGGCTTTTGATTTTAACGAGGCCTGGCTCCGGCTGCAGTGCCCTGCCGAGCAGAGCGTTTCTGCGTGGAAAAGATGGCTGTGCGGCGCGCGGCCGGCGGATTGGCGTGCGTCGGAATGAACAGTCGTCGTACGTGTGCTCTTTCGGCTCTTTTGGAGTAAGGAGTGGGGGGAGAAATGACAGGCTGCGGTTTTGAAATGGCTTCGGCTAAATAAGACGTCTTGCTGCATGAGAGACACGGTGTGTTTGATTGGGTCTGCGTAGGCGTAAAAGCATTGTGCTTTTTCTTTCCTTTTCTCCCCCCTCCCCTTGCTTTCTTACAATATGTTTTCTTAAAATTATCTCTTTTTCTTATCCCACATCCCACCCACACAGACACCTACATACGCACACACACATGCATACACACCGCTACCACCATCTCTGTTGACAGGGTAAATTGTACGAAAAGCTTTTAAGGCAATTAGTGGATTGAGCTGGAGCCTTTCTTCCCATTCGCACTGTTCATTAGCAGCTCCTCCAGTCTGTGATATTACCATCACTCCAAGCTGGCATCAACACCACTCACTCCTCATGGATGTTTGTGTGCAGATGTGTTTCTTCGTGTCTGTCTGCGGTATTTTACACATCTCCTTGCTGAGCCACAATTTAAAAGCGAAGCTTTGTCAGAAAATAGATCCTCGCCGGCCGGAAACTTGGACTATTTTAATCCGTTTCATGGCATCACAAAGGAGGAAAATCTAATTACACACACACACACACAAAAAAACTTCAAGTAATCACTGTCATTGCTCTTTTTTTTTTTTTTTTGCTTGATTATATTTTGTTAGCCATTGAAAAAAAAAAAAAAGTACCATCAAGATGATGATGAACATTTCCGTCTGTTAACCTCCGCCGGGTTCAGACTTGAAGAAAATACTGAAACAGGAAGAAAGTCTGGAGAAAAATCTTGAGGTCACGATGGGATCACACCCTGTCGCTGTGTGTTCTGTAAACCACAAATGACTCTGTGTTGGGAACAGCAACACTTGACTGGATGAGGTAAACCCAACATGCAACATTTTTGGGAGTGTAACTTTCTGTTACCTAGACAAAATTTGACTCTGATATGGACCCCCACTAGGGGTGGGCGATATGGATGTAGAGCTTTATCACGATATTTTGTGGTCCTATCGTGATAACGACAAATGTGGCGACATGAACTATCTATGACTCGTTTTTGGGGGAACTGTATGACCGGTGACTGTGTGTCGCAACATTTTAAGCACAAACACAAATACTGGTCTTGAGAAAAAAAAAACATTCCCATTTGTAATATGCTTCTTTAGGACATAAGTCACATATCAAAGTGTGATTTGTATCACTAAACCCCTCACAATCACTACACTGAAACATATTTTCAAACGTATTTCAATATTTAGTTGATCAAACGGTGGAGAACACAGACAGGTGTGAGGGATTGCAATCATCATTAGTTAGAATTTATCATGTCAACGATAAATCAAAAATCTCCTTGGGATAATAAATTTATCTCAACAAATGATTAACGATGCAATAAATCGTTTATCATGTAGCTCCTACAGTATGTAAAAAAAGTTCAGACACAGTAGTCACATGATCTTTGTGACCCTGGAAATGTTTGACAAATTGCTCCAGGTCAACACTCCCTCGCTTAAAAAATAAAAAATAAATAAAAAATCTGATGGATTTCCTTTTTAAATGATGTGCTGTGCCTTGCAACAGTTCTGCACCTCACCTTGATCACACCCTCCTCTTGATGTCACCATCTCACACACCCTGCGTCCTTGTGTGACATCAAAAATAAATAAATAAAAAAATAAAAATCAGCTTAGTCGACTGTTGATCGACACAATCGGTCATTTTTTGGTATGATTATCAAATGGACTTTTAGTTTCGTCACAGAATGTTGAGATAGCAATAAAAGTGGTGATGAGAACTATGTAGTACTTTGTGTTACTGCATGACACAGCATTCTGTTCAACAGATACTCTTCTTTAGGACACCAGTCACATAAAAATGTATGACTTGTGTCACTAAACTGCACACAGTTACTACATTTGATCACATTTTCCAATTGATTGATACTCTCATTGGACAAACAGTGGAGAAAATAGTAAAACTAACACTCCCAACAATACGGACAGCTTAATGGATTTTAAACACCATTAATTGGAATTTATCATGACGACAATAAATCAAAATTCATATCTGGAAAAATGTATTGTGATACATAATAAACGATACGATAAATGCTCACACCTGACTCTAAGTACCTTGGTCATCTGTTTTTAACACTTAAAGGCGCCACATTATGTGAAACCGACATTGTTGGGCTTTACATCATGTTACAACGTTATCCAAAAACAAACCTGGAGTGTGGCCTTGATTCTTTCATGCATGTTTGAGAAGTCCTTTAATCGCCCATGGCAACCGTTCAGCTGAGCAAAACGCCTGATTGGACCTAGCTCCACCTTCGAAGCTCCTGCTCGGAGCTGCAGCTACTGAGGTTCTGCCTCACAGAGCAGCGCTCACCCACCACTCACCCTCTCAGCTCCTTCAGACTAGCCAGCAGCAATTAGCAAACACACCTGGTGGAACTGTGCATCAGCTGAGCTCATTATTATATTTTATAAAACGTTGTTGAAGGGTTAGTAGAGGAGCTGTGATGACTTCCTGAAGGTTGCGTTTCAGAAAAAGCAGGAGTATTTAAAGAGACAGAGGCCCAATTACAAGGCTTTAAACTAAGAAGTCAAATTTCTTTTAAGAAATATTTGATTTAAATACAGCATTTTTATAGCTGAAGGAATCATACTTTGTGCTAAAATATTGCAACATGTGCCTGGAAAACGCATAATACTAGCCCTTTAAAGAGATTGTGTTTTGTCATAAACTATGTGGATCCACCACAGAACAGCAAAGATGCTTCAAAGTGCCAAGATGCTGATTGAAGCTGGGAAGAGAGAATAATTATCCATAACACTAATCACTGCGCGTAACACAAACCCTGTAAATTCTAGACACTAACAGGTACCATAGAATTGCACAAAAATCCGTGAGGGATGGTGGAGTCCCTGCTCGAAATTCCGTGAAAGAGGTGTACAGAGCCTTGTGCCAGGAGCCCATTAATATGCTGTCTGCATCGTTTTAAACTGTGTGATTGTGAGTGGGAATAAAAATAGCAACAGGTATTTTGTTCCATATAACACAGTAGGAGTGTAACAGGTAAGCCTTTTATGGATGCAAACTCGACTAAAAGGATTGTATTCGAAACATAATCAATTACAAATTTATTAATGGAACCTGACTTAATGTCATGTTTTGATTGTTGATTCTATGTTGCATTGTGTTTCTGTGTTTGATATGATGTAAAGCACTTTGAAATGCCTTGCTGCTGAAATGTGCTATACAAATAAAATTTGATTGATTGATTGATTGATTGATTGATAACAATTATTATGGACTGAAAGGTCACTCAGAGAGGAAGAAACAATTACTTTCAGGATTATAAAGTCATCGTTGAGCCCTTATTGAAAAACCAATAGAAAATTTGCATGCGACCCACACACCTGACTCGGCTCCACTCGTCCTGTCAGGGGGGAACGCTTATGGAAGGAGACATGAAATGTTTCAGGGTAATTCTACCAAATACTGAAGGAATGTGTGTAAACATGTGATGCAGAAGAAAGTCATAAAAAGATTCTCTTAAAGAAAATTTTATTTCTCATTAGTCTGGCATTTAGGATGTAGAACAATCCACACAGGGAAAAACAGAAGGAAACATTTAGTCTGATTTAATGTCAAGACGGAGAAATAAAGGTTTTGTGACATTTACATACAACGTGTGTGCAGCGTATGTACATTTCTGGATTAATTTGTGTTTCTGTTTGTTTAAGCTGGGGACTTATTTCATTAAAGAAGAGATAAAATTGAAAATGCTCTTGAGATTTCGCTCTATATCAAAGCCATTTCTGGACCAGGACTTCTCGTTGGATTTTTCTGGGTATTTTTTAAATGTTGAGCCCATTTATATTTGTAGGTTATTGTGCTGTTCCTTCAGCTGTGTTTCCGCCGTGTGTGTGCGTGCGCGGGTGTGTGTGGGGCGCACAGTTGATAGAGGGAGAGAGAGAGAGTTAATTATGTGGAACACGGGAGTGTCACTTTAAAGGAGGGGGGGAACCAAGTGTTTTACATTATTGATGAGTGACACACATTGCTGACATGATCATAAACACAACACACAAGTGTGTCACACCCATACCAACCTGTAATCTGAACACACACACACACACACCCACACACACCTACACACACATATAGCCTAGATAGTGTATAGACGTGGCAGTGATTCCTCCTCTTATTGCAGGCACACTTGGTGTATCTGCTATACATTAGGCTTCCGTCTGTGGTCCGTATGGGACCGCCGTCGTTCCCCGTGTGTTCCATTATTCAGCAGACGGCGCATTTGATCCCACAGCTCAAGCCGATCTCGGTCCATCATTAACGCCGAGTTTGGCTTGAACCAGAATGTGCTGTCATTACCGCTTTACTCACGTACGCAAACATGCATGTGCGCACAATAATTACGTCCCTTATTACAGTGTTCAGCGGAAGAGTCCCTAAATTAACCATCTCAGATTTATTTCGTGCTGCTTCAGTTGGAGCAACAAAGCCGATTTCCTTCTGCGGGGGAATTTCTACGCACGTTTAAGGAAGGCGCGTACATTTTCTGTGTTGGTCGTTAGTATTTCACTTTTGTTTTAGCGTTTCCCCCTGCTACATATCGCTTCCTGTTGCTCCTTCCGCTGGTACATGACTGTGGAGAGAAGAAACTCGCTTGAAATTGAAATAATCGGGAAACACGCAGAGTTATTCCGGAAGTGGAGGTGGCAGATTTGTGGGACAAACGGAAAATAAAGTGTTTTTTATCAATACTAAATTGAAGGAAAGTGGAGGAAGAAGAACTTAGAGATTTAGCTTTAGTTTACTGTCACACATGGAGTTCCTTATCATGTTTGCCGTGTCCTTATATGGAAAAGTTAAAGATATATTCAATCACATGTTGTGGATGTTGGCAGCTGAAGGCGTTGCCATCACCACACGCCAAAGAAAGAAAGAAATGCAAACAGCACGATTACAGCAGCATAGAGGAGTTTAAAAACTCATTGTTAAACAGCACAATTTTGTTGCTAAAGAAAATACAAATTTTAATCCTGCTTTTATATCATAATATACCATTCAGTTCACATTTTCGCTGTAAATCTGTTTCATGCAAGGTGAAAAAAGAAGAAACAAAAATGTTAACTCTGGAGTACATTTACTTCTTCGGCAAAACTCTGCAAGAAAATAGTCTATCATTCAATTCAAAAACACTTCATTTTTTCTAAAAGGTTATGTATTCGGAACTCTCATTATTTGAGTATTTTCCAACATTATGCTGTGTTCAGTTTAAGCTTAAGATTAAAAATTGGAATATTATTGACATTTTCAAGGTGGAAAGTCTTTCTCCTGTTGAATTGAAAGCCACATTTCCGCCTTTTCTTACAGTGACAGCTTTGCAGTGCTAACGATATATATATATGTATTTTTTATCCTTTTCTGATTTGTTGACATAATCTTTTTTGTGTGTCTCCCTGGCCTTATGATTTAGCTTTTAGACACCAAATCTGTGCTGTTTTAAAGTTTCTAGAGAAGAAAATCATAACAAAATGTACATAAAATTCACAGCATCTGTCACGTTGGGTACGACAGAACTGATTTCAACCAATGATATTGCAGTGCTAAAGTTAAATGCATGCCAAGCGTCTGTCAAGACGGTTGTTTTCTCAATTCAAAGATTTTGAATTGAATTCAGTTTAGTCAGACGTGTTACTCATATAGTTTGGCAAGATTCTATTATTTTGCCAAATATTTGTTATGAGACCGATAGCTGTGTAAAAATAAACTCTCACCTTGTTAAGTGCCGCTTTCATTAAAGCGCCTCAGGTTGCAAGTTGTCACCTCTATGCTGTTGTTTTGCTTATAAATATCTTGATAGTCACTCCCAGTGTCTATAAAATATTCTGAAATCGACCTATCTGAACATTTGACCATAATAAAAAGTAAGCAGTACCTGTGGTTTATTTTATTTTCCTCCTCCGGTGCGGACACACTGACATGTTGGTTTATTATATCCTGACTTTATGGCGCCGTAGGGGTCAGGAGTCAAGCACGTACACTCTAGGCTCCGGCTGCAGATCAATACAGTATAGAGAAGGCCAAGCTGCACAAATATCGATTAACCAATATGCATACATCGCATGTCACACTACATCTCTCTAACACATATGGACGAAGCCATAAAAAAACAAAAAAACAAATCTCATCGGCTTGTGTTTAAGTGCCAGAGACACAAAGAAGTGGAAGGGTTGAGACTAAGATGATCAAACTGAGGTGCTTTTTTTTTTTTTTGGTGTTACCTTTTTAGCATAATCTCACAAATCAAACTAAATATGAATACATTTAGCAGATTGGTGCTCCATTTGTATTCCCATTTGCTTAGATTTAGCTTTTGTTTTTTGCAGCAAACTCTGTAGGTGGATTTGGCAAGAAGCACTGAATGAATATGTAAGAAGGACCTTCATGCCCACTATTGGCTTTGGTGGAGAATCTTTGATCTTATTGGTAGAGTTCAGATCTGACCGGGTCGGGTTGGACCACAACGATCTGGGCTCTTGAATCTGCGGTGCGTTTTGTAAGCTTGCAGCACCTACAGCGCAGTGAAAGAAAACCGAATCGTGTTAATCTACTTATTGTAGCATAAATAGAGGAGTGGACAGTTTAACCTGTTGAGGAAATAAAGTAAGTACGGTGCAACAGTTAATCAGACTGCAACGAGAGCAGCGTGCTGCACGTGCGTGCGTCTCCGCTCCTATCAATCACACTTCAGATGATTTGAACTCGACTCACCCCACAGTTACAACAAGTGACAAAATGGAGCTGGAAGATGCTCAACAAAAGCTAAAAACGGGTGAAGTTACACTTACTTACTTGCTTAGGCGCAGGGTCAAACAACATCCAGAGCGCCCTCCTTGACCCAACATGCTTAGAAATAGTTTTTGATGCGTTAGCTCTCGAAATATCACAGCTAATGATATTTCTCCTAACGCTCCCTGCTGTCTGAATCCTCAAGGTCAGCAGAACTTCCTCATGGACACTGAAAGATTAAACAAAAAATTGAAAATTATGGTTTTGTGCCATAAACAGGTTGCCCCCCGAAGACCACCACCTTTTTGGAGGTTTTTGGAGCACCACTTTTGGGTGGTGCTCCAAAAACAGATAAAGTATTAATCAATAAGTTATATTATTAGAAGTAAACTGTGTCAACCTGGTAGACCTTCGTATTACTCAGTAATCATAAAGAAGCTCTCAGTTTCGCCCTGATGTAGAGAAATCTTTCAACCTCAGTGTTTTGATGCAGTACTACTGGGGCGTTGTTGCACATTTGACCCCTGCTGCCATTGATTAGGTTATAGTGTCAATGTATGTTTTATTTTTTCCATTACTGATACGATATCTACTACAAAAACTCACAGTCATACACAGATTACTATATTTTGAGTAACTGAGAATTTTGTTTTTCCAAAACTAACGCTGACCTCTCCTCAAAGTTTCCATGTTCGTGCTCAGATCGCATTAAATTTAAGTTTCTTAAAGCTCATCAACCAAACTGCTTTTTAATTTCACAGATAATTAGAACTTGATAGATAAAACGAGTCTTAAAAAAAAGTTATGATAGAGGTAAAAAGGAAGGGGAAAAAACGCCTTTTAAGGTCTGAGACAGATCGCTGTAGGAGATAAGGTGAACTTGAAACAACAGATACGATGCTTTAATCCTTTGCTCCTGACTTTAACCTTTGCCCCACAGCAAGGACAGAACCTCCGTTCCTTATTCTGCCCCTCTGGCGTCTATTATCATGATGATATCAGATGTGGGTTTTTTTTTTGTTAAGAAAAAAACAAAAAAAGCCTCTCAGCTCCTCGTGACTTATTGAATAAAAAAGGAGGGTGATTTCTGAGGGCCCTGCGGTGCATCAGAAGCCCTCTGAGCTGCTGACCTCCTCCCAGACGCTGACACGTCTCTGACTCTTCCTCTCTCTTCTCTTCACCCTTTTGTTTCATAACAAGAGCAAAGCTGAGCATTGTGGGGACTGTTTTAATGTCCCTCTCTCTCGCTTTCTCTCTCTTTGTCTTTTGCTCTTTTTATCGCCTGCCCATCTCCCACTCTCTTTTCCGTCGCCTGTCTTCGCAAAAACCATGGTGACATGACCGGTCGCGGGTTGCCATGGTGACAGTCCAACTGGCTTGGCGGTGGCGGCGGCGGCGTTGGCAGCGTTGAACCCGGTCCTGCCTGTGTGTGTGTCTAGGTTTCTTTTCTTGCCCGTTAGATTGTTGACAAGTGTTCACAGTGTGTGTTGTTCGCTCATAGCAGTGACAGTGTGTGTATAAGCGGCCATTACTGCTTATCTCTTATGCCTGGGTGCGTGTGCGTGTGTGTGTTTGTAGCCTTTCTGCAGATGTTCTCTGGCCCCAGTACCTCCTGCCAGCTGCTCCGCCCCCAGAACTCACACATACGCACACACTCCTCTTAATTAAGAGGACTGTGCCATGGTGGGCGACTCAACAGGGGCACGATGGCACACACACATCAGACACTTTCACCAGGAGTGCTAAGCACGGAGTGTCTATTAGCCGCGCTTCCGTGTGGGTTGGTTCGTGCGCCGAGCCGATCCTCCGGCGGTGCCCTTGAAGCCCTCTGGTTATGAGAGTAGTGATGGTGGTAGGTAAACATGCGGCTAATCAGGCCGACGTGTCTCATCCACACTCTCCGCCAGGCTCCGCAGGCGGGGAGGGATACTGACACCGACAGGCTCGCCGAGCATTCAGAGGGAAGCGAGGAGGAAGCCGGGGCAGAGGGAACAGGAGAGACGGGAGGCGGCGAAGTTTTAGCCGGAGATGCGGTCAGGAAATTGGAGAAATTGGCTTATTTCCGATAATAAGGTTGACCCAGTCAGAGCGGGTCGTAGATGAGCGACTTTTGATTAAATAAAACATGTATAACGTTCCCTTCTTCAGAATTTAAAATAAGTGCTTAACACGGTTGTTAGATAAGGAAGTGGAATTACTCCGGGGCTTTGAGGTGCTTGATTTGAGATGATTATTTAAGCATCGTTCAGACCATCTTAAATAATGATGTCAGCTTGATAATGTCGATAGCAGTTAGGAGTCAAATGAAGACGATATCAAGACCGCTAGCATCTATATGGTTTTATTATTTCCGGTAATAAATAATAATTCAGGTATTTAATCTTTTCACTGAGAGCCTAATAAATTAATCCTAATAAAAAAAATGAACAAGAAAAGGAAACACACTTTTAGGTTCTTAAAAGTGTAACATTTTCAGCTCTGGTGACAATAACTCATAGATGATTCAGTGAGACAGAATCAACAGGGAAAGAAGTGTGTTTCTTATCTATTTGTTTTCTTTTATTCATTTATTTTTTCTAATTTATGGCTGAACTCTTTATGCACCTTCCTTGGGTCAGTAAACCAATTTTGTTTTATTGCTACACATTTTATGTTGGCGCAATGGCGATGCTTCCCAGCAGGTTAAATGACAATATTTGAGTTCAACGGAGTGACGACCGCGAATGTATTTTAAGACAACAAGGAAATACTGCAACCAAAATGAGAAGGTGAGACTGTAGCTGTCAGGAAACAGGGGAATGAACTGGTTTGGGTTTTTTGTGCTGCTTCGGAGTTTTTGCGCGGGAAATCAAGAACGCCTGCAGAAATCAGCGAATGAGTCTCGATGACTACCAAAACATTGTGGAATGAAAAAATACGGCCTGGTGTCAGAGTTCAGTCTTATCTGTAACTCTTGTGTTCTCCAGCAAGACAGTGACCCAAAACATAACGTTACAAGAAAAAAACCCCAAACACCTTCAACTACTTTTTTAATTGACATTCCGTGAACCCAGATCTTGATCCTATTAAATGTCCAGGAAAAAATCTAAAAAATTCTAGAGCGGAGACGCCGCCTTCCAAACCTAGGGTGACTTGTGCCCTTTCAAGAAGTGAAGAAGAGACCACCTGCAACAGCTGACATCTCATCACAAAGTACAGATATTGCTAAAGGTGCCGACACAAAACGTTCAATTAAGAACATCTTTTTTTAAAAAACATTGTCGCCTGTTTATTTGTGTGAAATATTCAGCTGAGTGAGTAGTTAAAAGCAAACTGTGATTTGTGTTTGCTATTAAGGAGGGCTATTTACTTCCTTTTTTTTTGTCAATTTCAAGTTATGTCAGAGGAATCTGTGTCGACCCCACCAGTGAAGTTCAGAGCAGACCGGTGTAACAGTTTCCAAATAATTAATGAAAGTTTAGATCTTAAGTGGAAGTGAAGAGGTAAAAAGCCTTCAGTGTTTTCTTGGATTGATCCTTTTCTTGTTCTCTTCCTCGTGTTTTACTTTGTGTCTTCAATCCTCCCTCTTTAATGTTTAACTTAACCTCATTTACATTCAACACCCTTTGGTCCTGTCGCTCTTCATGTTCCTTATTATTTCTTTCTGTTTCCCCCTCTGGTCTTCTTTAACTCACCCTTCTCTCTGGTGTCTTTGTTCTCTCTCTATTTTTGTCCTTTCCCTCTCTCTCTCTCTCTCTTCCTTCCTCCCTACCGAAGGTCTGTCATCTTCTCTCCTCGTTTTTCCTAACACACCCGGACACGACAGAGCACCACCGATAGTTAATAATGCTCTAATTTCCGCTCTTCACGGTGTGTAGAAGGTGTCGCGGATAACCTGATTTATCAGACGGCTATTAGAATGGGAATCAGGAGTATTAGAGCAATGGACATTAACGTTCACATTGTTTAAACAACGCCACGGGACTAATGGATTTCCAAATGAATTTGTCAACAGTGTTCTCGGGGAATATAATTAGTCAAATGAGAGGGAAGCGGCGAATGAGGCCAGAGGCGAAGTCGGGAAGTAGTTTAAGCTGCGGAAAAGAAAATCATACATGCAGACAGGTTAATGGAAGCTCTGAGGATCATCGGCGTGAGTTGGGTCTTGCGTGTGGATTCAGAAGGGATTACCAGGATGTCAGAGAGGATGGGGAAAAAAAGTTGTATGAAAAATAACTTATACATGCAGAGATTTGCAAAAAGATACGTTTTAAGGGTGTTTTCACACCTTATGTAGTCTGATAGACGCTGTTCAAACTTGGTTTCTGTTGATTTGGTTTGCTTTCACACTGTGTCAAACAGACCAATTGAAAAATCTGTTCGTCTCCTGGCGTGTGGAGGCGCTGCACCAAGAAGCACCGAAAGAAAGACATGAAAACCTCTGAAGAAGACATTAAGCGCAACTTCATTCTTGACTAAATGTAATAAACATGGAGTGGCGTCAGATGGTGGTAAGATTTCTCTTTGGTCATTGGTAAAAGACCACGAGCCATTTCTTGAGCCATCGCTAGACACTCAGATTTGTTTTGGTTGTATTTACCCATAATTCCCTGTGCCATAGTCTGCGTCCTGATTTTGAAGCAGTCTCTGGTCTGCTTGGCGTTCACATGTGCATTCCAACTGTCCCATAGTTCACTTCAACCTAAACGACACCTAGGTTGTTAGGCGGAGCAGAGTTTGCCTTTTCGGTCTGCATCATTTCCAAGGATTTCTTGAGAAGCTGAAGGGGATTATAAGATGCTTAAGAGAGGAAGAATTTGTGTCAATTGAACTTGTATACGTTAGAATTGTTAAAATATATCCTTCATCTTAATGGGATTTCACAAAACTGCAATGGGGACACTTTTTTCGCATCACACGAGTCACATGATCAAGAACAGGATGTTGCCACTGGCGCAAACCACGAAGAAGACGAAACAAGAAGTAGTTTTAGGATCGAGACGCAGCACTTTTCTTAGTGATTTACTGCGTGCACAAACGTATTCATGTGATGTTAATTACATTTCTTATTTAAGGGAAACACAGAAATGGCTAAATTGAGTTTTTTCGACATTAGCGGAATATTGACAAAGTTTTGTGCACATTTGTGATGGAAACACATCTATCGCCAAACTACAACCACCTATAGATGGATTGCAATTCTAAAACATAACAGAAAATCAATGTTATTGTCGGCCCAGTTAAAATCCAGAGAAATTGAGCTCAATGGGAGAAATCCCAGACAAAGCACTGAAGGGAGATGAGAATCGAGTTGAACTGCGTCGGAAGGAAACGGCGAGGCTAATGCACTGCAACTTTTAAAATACTTTTTAAAGGCAGGCTTCTGTCAGAACTACCATTTGCACAATGATTTCTTCTGGTGTTTCACATAAAATCCCAATGAAATACGTCGAACATGGGGTTCCAATGTGACAAGTTGAAAATATGAAGAGCACTATAGAATCTCTACATATCTCCCTTGTGCAATATGGTGTTAAGCTAAAGGAAATGTTTATAAATATTCCATTATATGCATATTAGAATACTGAAAAATACGTTTTAAGCGTCCAAAGCGAGGTGGACTTTGGCAGCTAAATCTTCTCCCTCCTCCTACCTCCTCATCTCTGGCAGTCATAGCTGAACTGAAAACTTGACACTTAGAGTGGACAGTGAGACCAGAACTGTGAAACCGCGTTTTCATCAGCTCTCTCTCTCTCTGTCTCTTTCTTTTTTTTTTTTTTTTAGTAATGTAAATACCCATAAGATGTTTGCATAACCCATTTCTTTCTTCTCATATCTTAATTGTACATCGGCTCTCCTGCACCACCGTTTCTGCATGTGGGCGTTTGCCGCTGTTCTTCTGATTCACACTTGTTTTAAATAACAAGAAATTTCAACTTGTGTTTACTCACTGATTGACAGAAAAGGTTTCAACTTGCGAGTGCAATTCGCTCATGAATTTCAGAAATAATTACAGTTAAAATGAGAGCGGGGAGTCGAGGCCCACACACAGGGAAAAAAAAAGAAGCTTTTTTTTTTCTCTTTTTCCTTCGGAACCCGTCGAAGCAAACGTTTCACCCTCCAAGTTGAAGCCCTGTGTTTTTTTCGTTGTTGTTTTTTTTTTTTCAAGTTCGCCGCAGGACGCGCGCACTGACCGCCGGGGCTGATGGGGCAGCAGGGCGAGAGGACGGTGGGGAGGAAGGGGAGGGCAACTGTTGCTGCTTGAATACTAATATCCCACTTTAGAAGTCAACTTTTTCCTGCATCATTACATCCTCTGCTCTCTGTTTGTGTCTCCATCTCCATCTTTTTATTTTCTCACTTCTCCCACTCCTCCCCAGCAGTCTTCACCGTCCTTCCCCTCCCGTCTCTCAGCTGGTCTTCTCTTCCTCTTTATATCCTCTCCTCCTCCTCCTCCTCCTTCTCCTTCTTTTTTTTAACACACCATCCAGCTCTGGGCTTTTCCATCATCTACGCCCCTTATCTTGTATCTGTCATCGAACTCTTCCTCTCCCCAAGATTTGTCTCTTTGCCATTCACTTTTCAAAGCACCACACACACACACACACACCCACCCACAAACACACACCCACACACGCACGCACACGCACACACACCACACACACACACACACGCCTATTCCTGACAAAGGCAGGTAATTACAGCCGAGTGTCCAGTCCTTTTTTTAAATACTGAGCTGATTAATGAGAGCGCGGTGCAGGGCCAGGAAGTCTCACCCTCGGTGGGTGGTGACACACACCCTCTCGTCTCTCTCCTCACACACGCGCTCCGTCTTCTTTTTCACACTTCCATATGAAAATTATCAGCTACGCGCAGCCTCATTACGGAAATATTGATATCAGTGTTACACGGTTTACATCCTCCCTCCTCCGACGTCGTCCTCCTCCTTAACCTCTCTTCTTCACCTCCGTGTCTCTGAGTCAGCCTGTTGTCTCCTGCTCTTTTATTGTACAGTAAAGGATCAGGTGTGGCGACTCATTTTCTCCGCATCGGCTTAGGCACGACTCCGGTGCTCCCCCTCGCTCCCCCCCTTGCGCTCCCCGACATCTTGATGTCTGATTTGTGTGTGTTTTTGACCCCGTGGGCCAGCGGGAACGCTGCCGGAGCAAAGAGATAGAGAGCAGCAGCAGCAGCTGCCGCCGAACGCAGACACACACATGCAGAAAAGCCAAGTGCCCTCACACACTCACGCCTGCACAATCACAATCTCCGCTGGGTCAGCCAGGTTCAAAGCATTTGTATTCATAGGAGGTTTTGCATTGGCTCCACCGCCTACAGTGTTCCTTCTAGCTGTGGGATGTGGCTTTTTTCCCCCCACTTTTTTTACTTTCTCACTCTGAAGACCTTGGACTGTGTCTGAGTGTGTTTATGTGACAGAGTGCTGCTACCTGAGTGAATGCACCTGGCTCAATGGATTTCTCTTTTATTTTCTCCGCTTGAACCATCCTTGAAAATATCGCTTTGTGTTGACACTTACTTACTTTGACCCTGTGTCGAACCAAGTCATGCTGCACTTGTTGGTCCAGGTTTACCTCCGCCCCACCTCCTCTATTCCACAGAGCTGTGTTCATTTTTAATTCAAGCATGGACAATTGAAACCAGACCAGTTTACACATAGGCCTGTCGCAATGAATCAATTAATTGCACAGTGAATTAAAACAAACTTGGATCATTTTAATTCGTGTGATTGTTTTTTTTTTTTTACATTTTTTTTATTGTTTTCTACCAAATGCTGTAGCCATGCTTCCATTGACCATATAGTTATGTAATTTGGCATTTCCAGAATAAATTTGCTGAATGGGAACACTCAGTTTGGAAAACAAAACTCTCATTTTTCAATCAAAAGTTTTGGATGAGGTGTATATATATATATATATATATATACACTGCTCAAAAAAATAAAGGGAACACTCAAATAACACATCCTAGATCTGAATGAAAGAAATATTCTCATTGAATACTTTGTTCTGTACAAAGTTGAATGTGCTGACAACAAAATCACACAAAAATCATCAATGGAAATCAAATTTATTAACTAATGGAGGCCTGGATTTGGAGCCACACCCAAAGTTAAAGTGAAATAACACTACACGCTGATCCAACTTTAATGTAATGTCCTTAAAACAAGTCAAACTGAGGCTCAGTATTGTGTGTGGCCTCCACGTGCCTGTATGACCTCCCTACAACGCCTGGGCATGCTCCTGATGAGGTGGCGGATGGTCTGCTGAGGGATCTCCTCCCAGACCTGGACTAAAGCATCCGCCAACTCCTGGACAGTCTGTGGTGCAACGTGACGTTGGTGGATGGAGCGAGACATGATGTCCCAGATGTGCTCAATCGGATTCAGGTCTGGGGAACGGGCTGGCCAGTCCATAGCTTCAATGCCTTCATCTTGCAGGAACTGCTGACACACTCCAGCCACATGAGGTCTAGCATTGTCCTGCATTAGGAGGAACCCAGGGCCAACCGCACCAGCATATGGTCTCACAAGGGGTCTGAGGATCTCATCTCGTTACCTAATGGCAGTCAGGCTACCTCTGGTGAGCACATGGAGGGCTGTGCGGCCCTCCAAAGAAATGCCACCCCACACCATTACTGACCCACTGCCAAACCGGTCATGCTGAAGGATGTTGCAGGCAGCAGACCGCTCTCCACGGCGTCTCCAGACTCTGTCACGTCTGTCACATGTGCTCAGTGTGAACCTGCTTTCATCTGTGAAGAGCACAAGGCGCCAGTGGCGAATTTGCCAATCCTGGTGTTCTCTGGCAAATGCCAAGCGTCCTGCACGGTGTTGGGCTGTGAGCACAACCCCCATCTGTGGACGTCGGGCCCTCATACCATCCTCATGGAGTCGGTTTCTAACCGTTTGTGCAGACACATGCACATTTGTGGCCTGCTGGAGGTCATTTTGCAGGGCTCTGGCAGTGCTCCTCCTGTTCCTTCTTGCACAAAGGCGGAGGTAGCGGTCCTGCTGCTGGGTTGTTGCCCTCCTACGGCCTCCTCCACGTCTCCTGGTGTACTGGCCTGTCTCCTGGTAGCGCCTCCAGCCTCTGGACACTACGCTGACAGACACAGCAAACCTTCTTGCCACAGCTCGCATTGATGTGCCATCCTGGATGAGCTGCACTACCTGAGCCACTTGTGTGGGTTGTGGAGTCCGTCTCATGCTACCACGAGTGTGAAAGCACCACCAACATTCAAAACTGACCAAAACATCAGCCAGACAGCATAGGTACTGAGAAGTGGTCTGTGGTCCCAACTGCAGAACCATTCCTTTATTGAGTGTGTCTTGCTAATTGCCAATAATTTCCACCTGTTGTCTATTCCATTTGCACAACAGCAGGTGAAATTGATTGTCAATCAGTGTTGCTTCCTAAGTGGACAGTTTGATTTCACAGAAGTTTGATTTACTTGGAGTTATATTGTGTTGTTTAAGTGTTCCCTTTATTTTTTTGGGAAATGTATATATATATACAGTACAGACCAAAAGTTTGGACACACTTTTTAATTCAATGAGTTTCCTTTATTTTCATGACTATTGACATTGTAGATTCACACTGAAGGCATCAAAACTATGAATAACACATGTGGAAATATGCACTAAACAAAAAAGTGTAAAACAACTGAAAATAGCCCTTATATTCTAGTTTCTTCAAAGTAGCAACCTTTTGCTGTGATTACTACTTTGCACACACTCTGCATTTTCTTGATGAGCTTCAAGAGGTAGTCACCTGAAATGGTTTTCACTTCATAGGTGTGCCCTGTCAGGTTAATAAGTGGTGATTAGTCATGAAAATAAAGAAAACCCATTGAATTAGAAGGTGTGTCCAAACTTTTGGTCTGTACTGTATATATATAATTATTCATTTATTTTTATTTTTTGACTGTATATCAAAATTGGTTTATCTTCCAAAACTGCAAAGAAAACACTTTTTTTTGCCAGTGGCAGAAACCACAAAGAAGCAGACAGGAAGCAGTCGGAGGATGATGTAATGGCATATTGTGAAAGAACTTATTCACTTGTGGCCTTAATTGCGTTTCTTATTTGATGGAAAATGTTGTTTTCTTGACCATTAGCATTTTATAGACAGAGTTTTGTGCAGATTTGTAACTTAAACCCAGTTAGTCTGACAAAAGCATTAAGTGTGGTTCATTGGTCTAAGCTAGCCCTTTATGTGAAGGACCATTTTGTTTACAGAGATATCCGTATCCTTTTTATTTATTGTTTGGGTTGTTTTGTTTGTCTATTTTGGACATTTAAAAATATCGCCAGTGTTCCAGTGTTAAATGTTCTTAGAGATTAAAGTTTATTGATGCTGTTACTATTATACCACTGGAAAATGGTCTCAAAACAGTATTACTGGTTATCACAGTAACTCTTGGGACAATTTATCGTCCAGTAAAATGTATTGTGAAAGGCCGAATTACATACTCTAAATGAAAATACACATATACCTTTTTTTCCCCCCTTGCTGTCTGAAGGTAAGTCAAAGCAAACCTCTCTTGTTTTATGTTAGTTAAAAACCTGACTCGGTTACACCAGGTTTTAACTCCTAAATTGTTGGAGTTCAAAAGTGTTGAACTCCAACAAAAATATCGGGAGAAACTTGTGGAAGAAAACCCAAAATGTTACCCAGTTCAAAGGTAACGCTACCGAATAGGATAAGAAAAAGAATGAGAACGTCAGATTTTTAAGATGTTAATGAATAATTTCTGTCTCTCATCGTAGTGACGTTTAGTAAATCGAAATAATTTTGATCACTCTAACTCATCTAAAACAAGACAGCACTTAAGTAAAATAAATAAATTAAAACTTCAGACTTGACTCAGACTTGTGCACTAATTACTTGAGACTTGGACTTGAGTCTTTGTATCAGTTTTGATCTCATCTAAGTAAAAGTGAAGGGAATCCAATATGAGCTACAGACTGCAGCTGCTGCTCATGTTTTACTGGGAAATGATCCGTTTGGCTATTAGACAGTAACGTTGGTGGATTATTATGGGATGTTAATGGCTTGTAGCAATCTGTTAAATGTTAGCAGCAGCTTCACAATAATGACCACAAGGATGTATCTCCAAATAAGCGCTGCATTAAGTGACTTTGGATCATTTTAGAACAAAATAAGCGCAACTTCTGGCTGAAAATAAAAGCACTTCCTGCTCCATTCTCTAACATTTATTGTATAGCTTAAGTTTGAATCTTTACTATTAAATGTTGATTTAGGAATTTTATTTTATTTTTTTAATGAATATAATCAAACATTCTCCATCTCAGAGTGAAGAGAATAAAACCCTCGAAACCAGATTTAGTGCAATATATAATGGACAAAATCAAGACAAAGATACACAATCTTTGCAAAGACAAAAAAGCCCTTTGACACATTCAGTAATTCAACATTAAAAGAGTTATTTATATTTCTAATAGGTAAATATAGCAGTTTTTTTTCTTGGATGGATTATTGATAAGTTAATAAATCAAGAGAATTGTTCATGGGGATAATTTATTCCACTCTTTGAATGCAAATAAATGACATCAAAATATTTACATTCTATGCAAAAATCAACTGAAGCTATTGAATAACATGAAAATGCTGGTTAATATTGAGTTGTTACAAACTCAAATGGTTCTCTTCTTTGGAGGAAAACGTCTCACGTGGAGTAAAGATGAACTCCTTAAAAATAAAGTTTAAGGGACAATTCTGATTGGTTTTTTAATTTATTTTTTTATTTTTTATTTTTTATTGAAGTACTGTGTCCCGCATGGAAAGTTATTAAGACTTCAATTGAGACTGAGGTGGCATACAGCATGGGAAAACTGATCTCAGTTTATCCAAAATGAAGTCGACAAACATGCAGAACCTTTTCCACAAAACCTGAATTCAAAAATATATCAAGTGTCCGTTTAGGGTGGCAATCTTTCACGGTGAGAAATATTATTTGCCAGGTGAAAAATGCATGAATACCAATGCGTATTCTCATAGGAAGCAAGTGCTCTAAAATATCTTCAAACTTGCAAGCCAGCACAAAAACAGGAAGTTCAAGTTTCACCTAGAGTCACATCTTTCTGAGAGACGCTGAGAAAAATGGCCACGGAGAAATTTAATAAATTATTTCAGACTCACTGTTACCAACATTTTTATTTTTATTTTTTTGGAAAACTTTAGGATTTGTAGAGACTGAAGTGTTGGTTTCCGTCTAAGGTGCTTATTGAGCAATTTTGAAGTTGCATTAGTTGCAAGTGTTTGACATGACTTAAGAAAAAATAATCCTAACAGCTAATTTAATGGTTCAAACCAGCTGTTTGGACTTTTGAGATCCGACCAGTAACAAACCTGAGCTGTGAGCGTTGAACCCAACAGATACTCTAAAGTTTTGGGTTATTTTACTACCTTTTTTACTTCAGACCTTTTAAAAAAAGATGTCTACATAATACTTCTATTCATATATCTACCTTTTGTCAGCAGTAATACATTATCAGCACTCTGTCGCGGTTGAAGTGCGTTTTTTCCTTTTCTTCTTTTATCTTCTGCTTCAGTGACTTCGCTTGCTCTTTTCCTGCTCAGCTAAATTCCCCCCAAACACTTTCAAAAGTCATGTTTTAAACATAGATGTGCAAAATTTTATTTTATTTTTTTACCATATGTGGTAGAAGGCAGATTAATGCGCATCCAGTGATGTCTCTCATCTCTGCCGTGAGAACTCAAATGGTTCGCTTCTTTAGAGGAAAACGTCCCACGTGGAGTGAAGAAGAACTCCATTACAATTCAGCTTGTTTATATGATGCCGTCTGTAGACAGTAAAAAAAAAAAAAAGATCTGCATGAAATTAAATTCAGTCCAGTTTCAACTCAAATCGATCTAATCATACAGGCAACGTTCTGGAGCTGTGCCGCTCCCGGAGGCAGCATGTTGGACTCTGTTACGAAAGTTCTGATTGGTTCTTTTTGTAAACGTTTGCTGTTTTTGGGGGGTTTTTTGGACAATTTTTCCTTCTGTTTTGGGATTTTGTGTAGTTGGAAAGATTTTCACTTCTGCTTTTTTATTTTCAGACAGTTGTTATTTTGCATAAACGTGGCAACAAGTTACTGTCTTTACATCTGGGTGAAGCTGATTATTCTACTATTTCATTGACCATAATTGGCAGAGATTGTGTCCCCAAATCCTATATTTCTCTCTGCCTCCTTTAATAACCTTATGGCCAAAACAAAACCTGAAAGATGAGTTTTGCTTCCTAGTTTAATACCTTAAAATTGGGCCTCTCTCTCTCTTTAAAAACTCCTGCTCTTTCTGAAACTCCATCTTTAACAGCGTTTTCACTGAGAAGTAGCTTCTATAATGAGATCAGCAGATGAACAGCTCCACCAATTTACTAATTGCTGCTGGCTAGTCTGAAGGAGCTGAGTGGGCTGTGAGGTGGAAGCTTTGACACTGCAGCTCCAAGGAGGAGCTTCGTCCTCGAAGGCGGAGCTAGGTCCACCCAGGTATTTCACACAACTCAATGGTTGCCACGGGAAATCAAAGCATTCCTCAAACATGCCTGAAAGAATCAGAAAGAATGTTTTTGCTGAGGGGATAACATTATTACATGACGTAAAGCTAAAAAAAGTTGATTTTACACAATACTGCCTCTTTTAATTCTATGGAAACTTCTACTTTTTTAAAGAAATAACCATAAACTCTCTTTAAAATGCAAATAAAAAAGCAAATTAGGAACTTCAGACACCGCTAACTCACGGTACAAAGAGTATTTGAGGCAAAATCTTTTGTAGGGAAGATGTAGACGAAGAAAAAAAGAATCAAATTGTCGGAGCTCGTGTCTGCAGAGTAACTGATGAACCCGGCGCGGCGTAGCGGGCTCCAACGAGGGCTGCACCCACCCCGCGCTCCATCCTGCCTGAGCTCCGACGCAATCAGGCCGTGACAGCGAAACCTTCCCCGGGTTACCATGGCAACCAGAGGCAGTGCCTGTACGGGACAATGGCGGGTCGGTCCTATGAGTGTGTGTGTGTGTGATTGAGAGACACAGAGAGAGTGAGTGATGTGCAGCAGAGCAGGCGCGGCCCTCCTGGGGTCCTCATTCGTTTGTCTCTCGCTGAGACCACAGGAGCCCCGCTGCAGCAGAGATGGAGGCAGGGAGGGAGGGGAGGGCTGGGGCTGGGGAGGGGGGCCGGAGAAAGGCAACTGATGTGGAAAGAAAGGAAGGATGAAAAGATGTGATGTGGAAAGAAAGGAAGGATGAAAAGATGTGGGAAAGGTGCCAGAAGAAAGAATGAGAAATTGAAAAAGAATGGCTTGAATTTGGATCGTTTGAAGCCTTTTGTTCGTTTCACTCATCTAACGGTCGTGTGCGGAGTGTGACATGAATCTTGACAAAACTCTTATTTGAGAGGGGGAAAAAAAGAGAGAGAAAAAAAAGCTGTACACTTTGGCAAATTAATTGCACCAATTAGCGGGGCACTCAAAATTCAAAATTTTAATAACCTGTCTACCACATAGTAGGCTCAAATGGCTCGAAACAGCACTACTTCTCTCATGGCTCCGTGGAAACGCAATAACATGACAAGTGCACTTAGGCATTACCGAACGAACAAAACAGGAAAAAAATTAGGCATGGATCTCATAAACATGATCTCCAGCTTTCAGTGGATTTTGATTCCTCCACACAGAGGAAGAGGCTGCACAAGCAGAATGAATGAGCCGACGCCAAACGGTGTCATCCTGCTTTCCTTTAATCGTCGCTTTAATTCTTGACCAGATTGTTGCGCCGTGGACGTTTGGGACAGAAAAAAAAAGAGAAAAGTTTTGTTTTTTCTCACAGGATTGTTACTCCGTGCTGTCGATCCTGCTGACCAACACAAAGAAATAACATATTAATTGATTCACTGAACATAAAAAGAATCACTTCCACTTTCTCATCCTATTCTTTATGGACACTAGTATTCATCCTGCTTATTTGTTATTTGAAAAACTTTTTCAAGTTTCTTTTCATACTGAGATATATAGTTTTTTTTCCTCCTTATTTTTTTTCCTACCCGCACCACTAACACATTTATGCATCTATAAGTATTTTTAGTCACGCTTATAGTTTTTCAGTATTCTTTCTGTGTACTCCGGCAGCAAAGCAACGGCATTTTGTTGCTAAATTCACTATCATGTCTTTGTGAAATAACAACAAAGTAAGCCTAAATCTATATTTACGGGTGTAACCGAAGGTTTTACTGAATTGAAATATTTAAAGAGACGGCGCACATGTTTTCAGACGTGTTAGTGATTTTGTCTCGCTGATGCGTCAACGTCGTTTTAAAAATGCCAGGAATGTTATCATCTACTGGGACGCGACAAGGCAGAAAGTTATTGAGAAGTTAATCCGGCCTTACAAAAATGTTTCTAATATATTGTTTTCTTGATCTTTTTAGGTGTGGATCACACAAACAAGGACCTGAGGAAAAACTTTGTGAGTAAACCAAACATCAGTTCCATGTAAATGAAAAGTAATCACACAACAAACAAATCAGACGAGTGGAAAACAACACAATACGGGTGCATGTACCCTCCACTGATGCTTGAATGAAAGTCATTTTTTTCAAGAGGAAAACTCGTTTTGTGGCCTCGAGCGTATATAGCCCTGGCATAATTCGGTCTGGATATTTGACCTTTCATTTTTTATCACAAATGAGTTTAAATGAGTTGGTTTCCTGGCACTGACCTGGCCGCTCAGCAAAGTGTGTTCATTTTAAATAGAGTAGAGGTCGAGGCCATTCCAGAAGCTTAATTTTAGACTACTTTATCCATTTTAAAGCCAGTGTTAATGTGTAAAGTCCACTGTCTCGTTGGAACATCAGACTGTCTCAAAGCCTCAAACCACCTGACACAAATTTTCACCTCGGATCAAAGGAATGGATGTTAAAAAGCACAAAGAAGAGCTAAGAAAAGGGGGGGAAAAGTTGAAAACTAACAAGGATTTGAATGTTTTATCGTGAAACAAGACAATGACCGAATAGAGTCAAGGTAAAGCTGTACCAGCTACCTGGCACAGTAGTGGAAGCATCATGCTGAGGGTTTGTTTAGCTGTCAGTTGTAGAGTAAGGTGAGTAAATATTATTAACCTGGCATGTTAGACAAAGTCAACAAATTAAGTTTGGCAAACTTGATTTAATTACATGTAAAAGATTAACTCTATATATATATATATATATATATATATATATATATATATACATATTGGAGCTCTATTCTCTTTTTTCAGTGTGATGACTTTGGCTAAAAATGAATAAGAATCAAGTAATGCTTCTAAATATAGATACAAACGCAGCTTTTAGCTATTTTTTCAGTCTTTTCGTGGAATAATTTTAGACAGTTTGTACAGTACACTTAATTTTCTTGCCATTATGGGAAACTATATGCTTCTTTATATTTTATCACCTTCCTAAAAACAATGGTCTAAGTCATTGGTTTTTTTTGTTTTGCTTAAATATCTTTTGGAATGAAAGAGATGGTGATTTTTTTTAAACCTTATTTAAAGTCACAAAAAAAGCGATTTATTTATTTTTGTTGCCAAAATCATTTTTGGCAAAAAAAAAAAAAAAAAAGACTAAGGCCATTATTTAAGGAAAGTAACAATTTTCCACTGTCAATATCCCATAATATAAAATGAAACCTTCCACTACTTGCAAAAGTTTTATGCATGAGTTTATTTTAAAATAATAAAACTGTAGTTCTTTAAAAACAACAACAAATTTCCTGCTGTAGATGTTTATCAAAACATGCAAGTTGTCTTTTTTTTTTTCTTCATTTTTAATTTTTTTTTAAAGATCCTGTAAACTCAAAACATGTTTTTATTTCACCAGACTGAGAGCAACAACACGCCTGCCTGCATTGAAAAGGCTGCAGAACTTTGACCCAGACACACAAACAATCCCCGTCTCCCAGAGAGACGTGAAGCCGTTAGCCTGATGTTCTTCAGGCTTGCCGTAGAGCGCGTGTGTCGCTTGCTGCAGCCGCTTGCTGCTGCCTTGTCATTTATAATCTCGCAGGCAGTTGGAAGCGTGCAGGCCAACTTGTACTTTGTCAGAGCAGATTGTCTGGCATGGATAAGCCTGGTTGCAACAAGAGAGATGCATAATTGCTCTTGTTGAGGGAGCTGCCAGGACGTTCCTCCTCGTCCTCCCGTTGAGCCTATACGCAGATCCTCGGCTATGCTCACTTTTTTAAGGCAGATCGCATATAAACTGCACCGGCAGTGACAAGCGACTGCCGTCAGTCAAAGGAAATATGTTGACAGACTAACACAAGTGCTAGTATTCAGAGTTTCTTTTTTTTTTTTTTTTCTGAGGGATTCCTTCATTTCCTGTCATGTCATTCTGATGTTTCGTGTCGAGAGCTGTTCGGTCCCGCACCGCACTTCATTTGTTTTCTCTCCGGCTTCTGCAGGAGGCCCTCGCCAGCTTTGACCTGCGGGCCTCGCACGGTCTGTCTCATGATCCCATGCCTGTCAGAGATGAGGAGAACAGGTAGTGATTGTTGTTCTTATGTTCCTCTATTATTATTATTATTATTATTATTATTATTATTATTGTTATTTTGGACTCAAAGTCAGCTGTAGCCGTCTTAAAAGCAAAAAGTACAAAGTGCCTACATTGGGGTTCAAATAAGCAGCGAAACCAGATAACGTGACAAGAGGAAGACTTTTACAAATGATTGTTTGAGGCTCTCAAGTTTAAAGTCGTCGCCTTCCTAAAATAATGGCTGGTCTTTTTTTTTTTTTTTTGCCAATTTTTGTTTTGACTAAAACATCTTTTTGAAATAAAGAGGTGGAGATATTTTTTGTTTTGTTTTCTTTTGACAAAGTCGCTCTTGGCCAAAATAACGACTTGGACCAATGTTTTCGGAAGGTGACGACATGTATCTGCAGAGCCTTGCTGTGCCTCAATGTATTTTATGTGGCTAAGTGTGAACTTGACGAGTGGCAGAAAAAAAAAAAAGCGCGGTTTTTCACGGTTTACTAATTTCCCCATGAATCACCAGATGTTGAAACAGCCTTTTGCAGCCAACGGTTATGTCTAGTTTTTTCACATCTGTCAACTGAAATTCTAAAGTTTTGCCACATTCTCAGTTAGATTTAGGTCTGGACTTTGACTGGGACATACTTTCAACAGAACATACTTTGATCTAAGCCATCCCACTGTAGCTCTGGTTGAATACGTCTACAATAGGTTTGCACTGATTGCAGTTTTCTGGAAGATCGCCGATATTTAAAAACCCTGATATGCAGATTCTGATTTTGGTTGATGCTATTTTTTGTTTTTTTTCTCTCTCTCTGGAAAGTCGTTAAAAATATTGACAAAGTTGCTGAGTTGGCAGCAGTGGGGTGGCTCCTAACGTACTCGGTTCTTTGTATTGGTCGATCGCATAAAATCCCCTCAAATATACGAAGAATATTGTAGCAAGAATACAATAAAAAGTGAGAGTGACTCAAAGTGCGAGGCACTGTATCTATTTAACACATTTGATCAATTTATGAAGCATCGCTTGTAATTTAAGACCAGCGGAAATCTTTTTTTTTTTTTTTTTTCTCTCTTTCTCTGATCAAGAAGAAATTCCCAGTATCCTCGTCTCCTCTTTTGATCTGAACCAATCAACATGTACCCGTGCGTAATCATTTGTCCTGGCACGGTTACCATGCGTGCTCAGATCAGAACATCCAATAAAGAAGAAGAGTCTCATCTCTGCCTATTTAGTCTCGGTGTGTGGCTAACATCTCATTCCCGCTCTGTTTCAGTCACGGCACGCGCTGTGCCGGTGAAGTTGCTATGGAGGCCAACAACTCCTACTGCGGTGTGGGCATCGCCTTCAATGCCAGGATAGGAGGTGAGGAAAGCGGTCCAGCTTTAGGAGACAATGGGAGGCAGTTTGACTGTGGGTGCAGCGCACCAGCCAAGAATACAACATGGGAGCCGAGTCTTTCTCAGAAATACTTGTTATGTTCCGGAGTCGCTCTGTTATTATTGCTGGTATGACTTGGCAATGCAGCGAAAGAATATTTAGACGTATAATATACCTGTAACGCTTTGGCTCTGCTAATGTTTTAACAGTTTTCCATGAAGTAATTGCATTGAATTTCCACAACATTGACACTAAAAGTACCAGAAACACATTTTTCTCACTGCGAAAACACAAAATCGTCCTGGTTTCTAGTGTAAGTATCTTGTTACACTTGAAATAAAGCAAAACTCCCTTAAAAGTAACTTTTCAGCAAGCTATAGAGGCTTGCTTTAAGTAATTAATTCCTTAATATTGATGAAAAATTATTGGTTCTATTGGCAGACAAATTGGGAAAAAGGTCTTGTTATACGTTTAGAAAGTCTGCCAGTGGAACTAGAACTTTTTCATCAATATTGAGGAATTATTTACTTAAAACAAGCTTCTATAACTTGCTGAAAAGTTACTTGTAAGTTGGTTTTGTCTTATTTTAAGTTTGCTAAGACATTTGCACTCGAAACTAGACAAAAAATACTTGGTAAGATTTTGTGTTTTTGCAATGCAAACTAATGACAAAAAAATATATAAAACACATTTGAAACCAGATATTTAAACACATTGAATTAAAAAAAAGACACACAAGCATTTTTTTTTCTCACTCTCTGAACTTTAATGAGACCAAACTTTTCTTGTTGTAGGTTAGTGAGAATGACCAAAATTATTTCTATTTGTTAAATGTCATAAAACTCAGTGATGATGTTTTTTGGGTTTTTTTTTTTTTAGAGATTTTTTAACTTTCCTAAAATTAATTTTTTTTTACAGTTGATCAGTATGAGAGATTGCTGTCTTTTAAAATAGATAACAGGGTCATAAAAGTTACAAAAAAATCTCTAACATGTTTTTTCCAAGTCTTCTGGCGTTTATCAAATAGAAGTAATTTTGGTAATTCTAACTATGCTAAAACAAGAGAAGATTGTACTGTTTTAACTTCAGGCAGTCAGAAAAATGTCTTTCTATTTGTTTTATTTACATTTTTTTCTTTATTTTGTCATTAGTTTGAAAATGGGCCTTTCCTCAAACATAATTTTCTACATATACATACTGTATATCAACACCCTGCAGAAGAAAATGTATCTGTCCTATTTGTCACAAAAGTTTAATGTTTTTTGGGGGGTGTGAATCTTAAAAAAAAAAAAAAAAATAATAATAATAATACATTTTTTAAAAATTGCTCTTTAATAACCACACATTTATTTTATTCAATATTGAACCACTCAGCCAGAGCAGGAGAAAATTATAAATCACTTTCAACTTGCCATTTTTAAAAATAAAATGTAAATAAAACTTTTAAATTATTTTCTCAAAACAGATATTCCCTTCAGTCTGTTTTATTATCATTTGACCCATGCCTATTTCTTTCCCCACAAAAACAAAGTTCTTGCTTGTCAGAAAGATTTTTTTTTTTTAACGTTTATAGTTTTTAATATCTGTAGTTTTTCCTGATATGCATGTGATCTATATTTGTATGTCTGATGTATATCCATTTGATAGACAATAAGTCTTCAGTTTACCGATGCATCCTGTTTCCAGGTACGCCCTCGTCTCTCACACCTCTAATCGAATTTAGCACAGTCAGTCTGAGAGCATGAAAATAGAAAACAAGATGCATCCTACAGCTGAACTCTGACATTTGAACTCTGAGCTTGGGGTCTTTTGTCTGTGCGCTTCAATCATTTGTCCCAGAAAGCATTTTGCAGAACTCAGAAAAAAAAAACCGGGAAACCCTTCATGAGGCGAGACCAGGAATATGTTTCCACAGTTAGTCTTCGTTTTGCCTTGTCGGGTCATAAACAGAGTCTGGCGCTGAGGAGATGAAGGGCAAAGACCCGCATGGAAGAGGCACTACTGAGAGCGGGGGCCATGTTGTCTGACATCCAGCAAAGTTTGTCGCTCTTTGTAAAACTGCTTAGAATTATATTGTACAAACCTACGAAGGAAGGGATTTCAGTTGTTTTACTGAGTACGGTGTGTCTTTGAGGACAAACAGTGTTGTTTCTGCCACACACGTCTTTTTGTCTTTGGCCCAGGGTTGTAATAGTTTTGTGACTGTATAGTTTAGATAGTTTTTATTAGTTCAATATTGTTTAGCTTTAGTTTAGTTTGAATTAGTTATAGTAGTAGTTTTAGTTTTTTTTTTTAATACTCTTGTTAATTTTTAGGTACAAAATTCAAAAAGGTTGTGATTATGTGTACATTACACAACAGAATACATAATAGAAGATACAATTTTCAAAAAATATGTTCAATTATTGTTGAACAACTAAGTGACTGGTGTTTTATTCCAGCTGCCATTTTGCAGACTAGTGTGAGGAGAATGGAGAGGTGTAATGTGCCGAAAGCTGATGTAAACTCATTGTGTTTGGGAAGAAAAAAAATCTATTTCACATCAGTTCAAAAGGCTAATAAATAGATTCATAAGCACAAAAGGATATTATATCCATAATTTCAGAATGTTTTAGTTTGTTTCATAAGCCCATGATGTAGTTCCAGTTAATTCTACTTACTAATTTTAGTTAACAAATCTGTTTTTATCAATTTCAGGTATATTTCCATTAGTTTTAGTTAACTATAATAACCTTACTTTGGCTCAGATGTTTGTGTTTGGCTTTCTCAAATCTCAACGCATTCTTCCATCAAAATCTTTGTTTTGGAAAACAAATATTTTGATTTGACAACTTTTTTTTTTACAGATAAACCAACGGAATAAAAGTGATATGAGGCTACCAACTCTCTGCTTGACCAGCAGCGGTTGTTTTGGAGTCCGTCGCGGCGGAGTGGGCCGCTCTCCGAAGAGCGTAATGACACATGCGAAGGGTCAATACAGAAGTGAACTTGACAGTTTGCGGTGTTGCAGGCAAAAATGGCACCGACTGCCTTTATAATTCAAAAGTGTTCTCCCCTTTAGCGCCTGGGCTTTCTCCACGTCCATCCGAAGGCGGCGGCTCTCGGTTCCATCTCCAGCCTCTAATTGGACGGACGCTGTGCCAGCCACAGTTTATGAGGGAACATCTTGCTGTTTAAATGCGGCGAAAGAAGCCAAGCCGTTGCTAAATAATGCACATCTGACTTGATTTTACTATTGTAGGTTCTAAAGTAAACCGCTGAAATCACCTCGCAGAGATCCATGAAAAAGGCATCATTAAGAAATATCATAACATTTCATCTGCTTCATTATTTGTACCCTAACTCAGTCTTTTCAAAACACATGAATATGAATTGCACATCAACTCTTTTATTCAGGTTTAATTAGATCGCAAGGAACATTTTGCACAGGTGCCTGGAACGGTGTTGTCATCCACTTATTTCAGATTACAACAGTGGATTGTTGCTCTGCCTCCCGAGGGTTCGTAATAATGCTGCAGCTAATAATTTTGTGGTCGTAAACAATGGGGATTCTTGTACTGAAACAACGGGAAGTTTGACATTTTTTAAAAATTCCATCAAAATCCTGATCTGTGCAACTGCTTCTGATTGGTCCAGGTATCCGTCTGCTGGACGGCGTCGTCACGGACGCCATGGAGGCCTCGGCTCTGACCTACAACATGCACTTCATCGACATCTACGTCTGCAGCTGGGGCCCGCGGGACACCGGGGCCGAGATGGACGGGCCGCACCGCCTGACGGAGCGAGCCCTCCGGCTAGGAACTCAGAAGGCGAGGCTTTCGTTTCCCAAGCTTCCTCCTCTTATTGCCTGTTACACCGAAAGCCCAGAAAACGAGGAGCAATTACATTTCACTGCCTCTCTTTGCTTTATCTGTTACAACTTTACACATCTCTCTTAAAGCAAGTGGTACATTTTAGGGAAATTAAAACCACTTTGCCGCTTTTTAGTAAGAAATCACAAAACAAGCAAAAGAACCTAAATCAATATATAAACGTCTCTTCGTTCTTCCCCAAAGGAAAAGCTGAATGAGTTGAATAACTGAGCTAAATAAAAACTCTCCCCTTGTCAAGACAGATGTCGCATAAAAAGAGCAGAGTTCAGATTTATGTTTATATTTTCCTGTGAGGGTCGACTGGCTGTAACAAGCCAACATGCTTCAGCTGAAAACTGGCGGTGAGACCCGATTAAAATCTTTAATGGAGTTAAATGTTATTAATTGAGTGTACTTGATCACATTTTAATTGAAAACCAGTCGTTGGCAAAAGAAACATTTTCCATTCAAAGACTAGTTTTGCTGCTGAATTATTGAATTAATAAACCTGAGAGCTCAGAAACAAAGCTTTTTATTGTTTCCAATTTGTTATTTAGTGCAAAGCGCTGTTCAGCTTTCAAATGTTTCAGGAAGTAATTTCTTGGAAGAAAAACCCTTCTTTAGAAACGTGGACGTTAGCCTGGAGGACGACTCTGCTGCTGCAACATGTTTACCATTTAGATGCAATGAATGCTGAAGCTATGTTTTTTTTTTTTTTTTTTTTTTTTTTACCATAACAAAAATAACTTGTTTGTGTCTACACAGCCTCTTGCACAACACCTGTGATGCACTGTGTTTACTGAAGCAGCATTAGCCATTGCAGACTGGTGTTATGTATCATGTGGTTTTCAGGGTGTTTCCCCAGAAAACTTGCTAAGCCCATTGGCGGGGACGCTTCGGCAGCCATCTACCGTGTTGGGTTTTTTTTCCATTTTTTTTCTCCGAAGAGTTTTTACGGCGCTAGTGGCTCGTATTTTTTCTACAGTGGGCTGACAGGAAACAGGGAAGGAGAGGGGGGAAGACATGCGGCAAAGGTCGTCAGGACCAGGAGTCGAACCCGCGACGTCCGCGTCGAGGACTAAGGCCTCCAAACGTGGGGCGTGCTAACCCCCTGCGCCACCACAGCACGCCCCATCTACCGTGTTTTTGAGGGAGATGTTTAAAGTTGATATTAAATGTGAAAGTATGACTAGGTAAGTATGTTGTTATTGGAGGACATTATTGACAATACCTAAACACCAACTGTAAAGTCGTATAAAAAATCTAAGATTAAGGTTATGGACACCTGACCTCAGGCTGCCTATGTGTCCTCATGCTGACCACACCATGTTGATATTCCAACCGTTTTACTAAAGAGACAATTTAACCCATGTTTGCTATCACCGTTCATCATCGTTGAACTCGCACAAATTCCTTTGCTTTCCTTTTTTTCTGGCTGCTAGCGCAGTGACTTGTAGGACAAAATGATCGCATCCATTGAGTTTGGTGTATTGGTATGATGTACTAATATCAACAACAACAAAAAAAGGCATCTTATCAAAACAAAACCGTTCTTGCGTTCTAATGTGGAAAATAACTCTCTACTTTTTGATGTTTTTAAAGGAAGAGCTGCTAAGTGGCAGCAGATGGATGAACGGGGTGGCAAATGGACAGATGCTTAACCAAGTCAACATTTTCCTTCCTTCAGGGCCGACGTGGGAAGGGCAGCATCTTTGTGTGGGCGGCGGGTAATGGTGGAACGCAGCGTGATCACTGTGGTGCAGACGGGTACGTTAACTCCATCTACACCATCGCCATCGGAGCCGTCGTCCGGACCGGGAAGCCCGCCTACTTCGGTGAACCCTGCCCTGGAGTGATGGCCGTCACCCTGACAGGTTCCAACATGGGAGACTCGCTACCTTTGGTTAGTGTGTCAATACCTTCTAATACGTCTAACAGCAGTGTCTGGCTCTAATGACTGTAGGGGTGTGTGTGTGGGGGTGCACGTGGGTGTGTGTGTGTGTGTGAACCAGCAGCGTGACTTTTAGGCTGCTCTGAGCAGAGAGAATCCTGTTAAAGAGCAGCCGCTGGTGTGATATTTATCGAGGCCTGCCAAATGACCTGGGTGATTGCCGGGCAAACTCTCGAAGACATACAGAAACGAGTGTTAATTGGAGGTAAAGAGTGGCTGTAGTGGCTGAGAAAGGGAGAGGAAGGAGCCGAAGTGTTGATGGCGGATGTAACACGGGGAAAAAAACCAAGAGAAAATGTCTCGCCGGCTCCAGAACTGGAGAAACTGAAAGGCCAATTTTATCACTGCGTTAACACTTTGCTCTAGTGGGATGTATGCACTTTTTGAACTCCTCCTTTGGACGGAGGTGGATATGATAAGTTTTTTTTTTTTTATTAACGTGAGGAGAAAATTGTTTTACATTTGCTACTGAGAGAGGGAAGGATCACAAACAATAGCTGTTATTCCATTACAATTGTGTGCAAATCTTTTGTCTAAATTCTGCTAATGTCAAAAAAACCCCCACAGTTTTGGACTTGCGGTGTTTCCATTAAATAAGAAATGAAACTAAAATCACATGTGAATAAGAAAGTTCACGTGATAAGTCATTAAAAATCAGCCATCGGAGGAGACGTCGGCGTCTTATTCAGGCGCTGGAGCAACAAGCTTCTTCTACCTGGCAGCGGCTGCGAATGCGGCGTTTTGGGTAAATTGTAGTTGGCAATTTTACACAAGAGTTATGGATTCGACACGTTAGAATGACACACAATATTTTATGAACTGCGTGATGCTGTGAGAGCTCTGGTGGAGCCAGCTGCTCATCATTCAAAGGCCCCAAAAACAAACCATCGTCCTCCTACTGCTTCCTGTCGTTTTCTTTGTCATTTGGCCGGTAACCAACAGCTGGCTGTTGATCACGTGATGCGGGAAAAAAAAAATTTCTACTGCAGTTTTGTGAAATGCATCTATTTCAATAGATGAAAAACCACCTCATCCTAGTGCAGAAAATTTTTATCAATAACTTTTTTTTTTAAATCAAAAACCGAGTACTTTTGAAATTGCTCTGTTTAAATGAAATACATTTCTCTTTGCAATTTCAACTTGCGCTATTTTATGATTAATGGAAATGCAGCTAATGGTACTCTATGGGAACTCGATCTATAAAGAGTGTAAATCCTGTAGAAAGAACCCACACATGTAAGAGCTTGGATTAGTAAATTCATGCCATGTCTGTTACCTAGTTCCTGGGTTTCTCTTACTTTAGTAAGAGTAGAGTATTTTTTTTTCTGGATGCTCTAACCACTGTGAATAACTTCACAAAATAAAGATATTTTGACCAAGAATGCACCAGATCCCTGGTAATAGATAGAAGGATTGGATGTGGCATCCTGACCCGCATCTGTTTTGTTTTTCGTAAGGTGACTGTGACCAACACTGGAGATGGGTGTGTCACCCGCTTCCCAGGTACCTCCAGTGCCGCTCCGATTGCTGCAGGGATTCTGGCTCTTGCTTTGGAAGTGAAGTAAGTGTCAGTCAGTCTTCTGATGCTGCACACCAGTATAGTATCATGATGAAGCACACAGGCAGGGATGGAAGCAGGCTAAGATGGATTGTACTCATGTGACCTCTAGTAGGTCTTTCTCAGATATATGGGTATTTGTTTGCACCACTCTTTTGCATTTCACTGCTGATATACAGTGAGAAACACCAACAAATATGTATATTATTAGTCATTCATTGAGCTATTTTCTACATTAAGTGGTAAAAAAATATGGTAATGGCCTGACACCAAAGCGGTCTGCAAAAAAAAAATGTTTTGTGTCTTATAAAATTATGTTTCTCTTCTTTTTCCTAGCTGGAAGATTGAGACTGATTTTGTATTTGCTAATTAAAACATTAAATATAGAAGATAAACAATGTAAAAAAAAAAAAGATTGTTTTTTAAATTATTTTTATGGTGTATGATAAGCACCCACACTTTGAGGCATTGTATAGAAACAAAAAAAAGAAATACTCGTTTCCAGGAGTTACAGTGTAAATAACTTCACAAAATTTCACCATAGAAACGTCACCATAGTAGTGCCTAACAGGTCACTTCTATGGTGACCTGTTAGGCACCCAAAAAACAAACCGAAAAGTCAACAACTTTTCTTCTTGCTTGGATTTTGTCACTTTTTGTGCATTTGTTCTGCATTTTTGTTGTACTACACATATCTCACAGTCACTTTAGCAGTTTGAACTTATGTCCATCTACACATATTCATACATGTATGTACTTACTGTGAGTCTCAATGAAATGATTAGATGAGATGAAACACCAATGGACTTTGAATTGAGTCCAAGGAGGCTCATATTACGCCCCGGTCAGTTAAATCCAGATAAGTTTCTATCTAAAAAGTTACTTTAATGTAACTTAGTTACTTTCCAAATCAACTAATCAGTAATCTAACTAAGTTACTTAAGTTACTTTTTAAAACTAACTATGCCATCACTGTATATATATATATACAGTATATACACTGCCTGGCCAAAAAAAAGTCACCACCTGGATTTAACTAAGCAAATAGGTACAAGCCTCCTATTGGATAAGTACTGCATAGGCGATTATCTTTCATCTGGCAACAAGTTATTTAACCCCAGCTGATGCAATGAGTAACTCCTCATTTCTTAAACAACCGTGGCAAAAGACACATCCTGTGGTCGTGGAAAAGACGTTAGTCTGTTTAAGAAGGGTCAAATCATTGGCATGCATCAAGCAGAGAAAACATCTAAGGAGATTGCAGAAACTACTAGAATTGGGTTAAGAACTGTCCAACGCATCATTAAAAACTGGAAGGATGGTGGGGAACCATCGTCTTCCAGGAAGAAATGTGGTCGGAAAAAAATCCTGAATGATCGTGATAGGTGATTACTTAAACGTTTGGTCAAATCAAATCGAAGAAAAACAACAGCAGAACTCAGGAGTATGTTTAATTGTGAACGCAAACGCATTTCCACACGCACAATGCGAAGGGAACTCAAGGGGTTGGGATTGAACAGCTGTGTAGCCGTAAGAAAACCTCTAATCAGTAAGGCTAACCAGAAAAAAAGGCTTCAGTTTGCTAGGGAGCATAAAGATTGGACTCTGGAGGAATGGAAGAGGGTCATGTGGTCTGATGAGTCCAGATTTACCCTGTTCCAGAGTGATGGGCGCATCAGGGTAAGAAGAGAGGCAGGTGAAGTGATGCACCCATCATGCCTAGTGCCTACTGTACAAGCCTGTGGGGGCAGTGCTATGATCTGGGGTTGCTGCAGTTGGTCAGGTCTAGGTTCAGCAACATTGTGTGCCCAAAGAATGAGGTCAGCTGACTACCTGAATATACTGAATGACCAGGTTATTCCATCAATGGATTTTGTCTTCCCAAATGGAACGGGCATATTCCAAGATGACAATGCCAGGATTCATCGGGCTCACATTGTGACAGAGTGGTTCAGGGAGCATGAGACATCTTTTTCACACATGGATTGGCCACCACAGAGTCCAGACCTTAACCCCATTGAGAATCTTTGGGATGTGCTGGAGAAGGCTTTGCGCAGTGGTCAGACTCTCCCATCATCAACACAAGATCTTGGTGAAAGATTAATGCAACACTGGATGGAAATAAACCTTTGACACTGCAGAAGCTTATTGAAACAATGCCACAGCGAATGCCGGCTGTAATCAAAGCTAAAGGCGGTCCAACAAAATGTTAGAGAGTGTGACCATTTTTTGGTGGCGACTTTTTTTTTGGCCAGGCAGTGTATATATATATGTATATATAGATATATATATTTAAAGTTCATAGAGCTTCTGAAGAACAATTTTCAAGAGGTGGGTACTAATTGTCTATTAGATGTTGTATCAATTGTTGTGTTACACTAGATGTCACATGTCTTGTGACATAAGTGTATATAAATATGTATAATTGCTTAAATTCGATGAGAACATGTAGATGAGGGAAATCTATAATAAGGTTGTGTTTCACATTACAGTATTCAATCTAGTCCAAGCTGAGTGAACTCTATATCTTCCATAAACCTCTTTAGTTTTTTTTTAAAACCTCTCTACTGTGATAGTCTATATCCTTGAGTTGTTGGGTTTTCTTCCATCCTCCCCTCCTGAAATGGATTCATACTTTATTGCCTTTGAGTAAAAATCTTGTAATTTATCCTGAAACATTAATCAGAGACTTAAAGCTCCAGCACCGGTTTACCTTTCATCATCGACAATGTCAAAGCCGAGTCATCATTCGGAGGCACGTGACTTAAATGTTGCTTTACAGCAGCCTCAGCAGATCCTTTCCAACTCGTAGGAGTTTTAGCAGTTTTTGCCGTGAGACACGGGCAGAAATCCCAGTGTCTTGGTTTGCCAAACTCAGAGATATATTCTCAAGAGATTTGTGGCTTAATTAATTGCTGTAAAAGTGGGCTCCACCAAATGCTGGTGGCGGGGTGGCAGAGCAGGGTAACGCTCCAGAGCCTAGTCAGTCAGTCTGGTTTCTTTCTACTCTTTCTGATATCTTTAATGCCCATAAAGTAGACAACATGCTGCATTGATTACATTATGTGAAAATGATAAAAAAAAAACACAATTTCTTTAGGAGATAAAGAAAACTATGAGAAGAGCATTCGAAATATGTCTTACCTTTTCCAGCTGTGATGCAGTCAGTGGTTATTTGAAGCAGGAGTAGAGGTGACGTCACACTGTGTGCGGAAAAGAGCCGAGCTGCTAGAAGCACAAAATGACATGCTGTTTGTTTTAGTCTTAGTCAAAGATTAAATGAGTGATTATCTCAATTAGTACACCAAAAATACTCTCTCATAAAGTCTCCTAGGAAAAGGCTTTGCATTTCCTAGACTAGAGTATGTACCCAGAATTATTCAAACATTTGGCGTGTTTAGATTTTAACCACTTTTTTGAATTATTTTACCAACATACTTTGACTGACTAGGAAGTAAAATGAATGTTTTGGACCAAAGATTAGAGTGATGAGAAGAAAACCGTCCGTCCTAAAAGCCTGGAGCTCATTCCAAAAGATAAATGATCAAAAGTAGGAGTGAAGACATGCAAAGTGCTGGTTAGCAATCATAAGACGGGTTTGCTCTAATGCCAATAAAGTCTTTCTTATTGGTCATTGACTGTGTTTCTGCTATTTTATTATTTTCGAGACATGCCTGTCTCCTTTCCAATCAGAAACAATCTTCTTGGGGCTTTTACATGCCTCAGCAGTAGAGCAGGGTTACCATGCAGAGTCATCAACACAGCTGTCCACAGTTTGTTTCTCATCCCCAGGCCGTTTGCTAAATGTCTTCCACTTCTCTTCTTCCTTTTCAGGTAATAATGGATAAAAGTCTCAGAAACCTTAAAAACAATTCTCTTGGTTGAATCAAAATTGTTTTAAATTTAAATCTGTCAGAGGTATGAATAATTTTGGGCCTAACTGAGCTGATGTCCTGAGAAGTCGTCTCCTATTTGAGCAATCCTGGGTTTCCATTGCATATGTCCGAAAAGCCTTGTCAATATTCTGCTAATGTTGAAAAAACAGAATCTCGCAATAGTGGTGTCTCCATTAAATTAGAAAGTAGGTAAAAGTCACATGTGAATAAGTTTGATCACATGATAAGTCATTAAAAAACATGCAGTGTCATGATCCTCTAACTACTTCCTGCCATCTTCTTCTTCATGGTTTGCACCAGTGGCAACATCTGATTTTTGATCACGTGACTCGTGTGATGCGAAATAAACCACTTTTGATACGTCCAAAAACTACCTCAAAACTTTTGTTTTTAAATCAAAAACTTGAGTTTTTCCAAAATTGGCATGTTTCCATTGAGCAAATTTATTTTCAAAATGTCCCTAGCTGGAAATGCAGCTAGGGAGCTTGTTGTAAAAGTACGTACAACCTCACAATGGTGGTAACAAACCTGTCACAGACTGTTAATCCGCCTCAACAGGTGACCTGGCGTATCGGCTCATTGAACTTTAATAAAATGTTCAAACATTTACAAGATCCAGGAAGCATCTTTGATGCAGTAGTGTACCATAATCTCACCCAAAAAGCGAGAGAGGACTGACGAGTCTTGGTGATTTGGTGAATTGAATTGCTATCAGGCTGAGTTAACGAAGGTCAACAAAGGGACAATATCAGCTAACATAATGCCATATCCCTCCCAATTTCAGTTTAAGTTGCTTTAAATTGCTCGAGTTAGCTGCTGTACATTGATTAGTTTGCTAGCCTCCTTATTTTAACCTTTAGCCTTGAGATTTTCAAAAAGTTGCCAACATTTGTAAAACTAGCATGTTTAACGACAGACAGGCTTAAAGCTCAAAAAGAAAAAAAGAAAAAAGTTTGCTTTATTATGTTTAGTCTTGATGCTACGTGCTAAAAGTGTCACTGTCTCTATCTCTCTCTCTCTCTCTCTCGCTCACTATCTCGCAGCCTGTAAAAACTGCAGATGTTCATTGACATGACAGAAAATATACGTTCCCTTTTTAAATAACCTTTTACACCTTTTGTGTTTTCTCAGACACGGCTGTAAACACGCCAGTGATGATGATAATACGAGTTTATCTCCAATAAATGCTTTTTGAATTCTCTGAAACGGGTTTATTTTGATTCCTGCACACCTCTTTTAACCTCAAATTTCTTATTTTCCATTCATTTTTTTTTGTGTTGTCAACATTCACGCCTCTGTCTTCCTTCTCCTTTGTCCTGTGTCCCTCTCCCTGCCGTATCCCGAGCCTTTTTCTGATTGCTCTCAATGCGGCAGCTGCTGGTGTGACCTCAGGCCCGGTGTTTTGTGGCCGTATCAGTGGTATCTGCGCCACCTTCACAATATGGATTGTCCTAGAGGCCAGCTTTACTGCTCCAGCTGTCATGCTGCAGTGTTCTCGGTCTCAGTTACTTGGCTGTAAAATGGAGTGTGGGTCCCCTGGGCGAGGCGACTCCCAAGACATTACTGTTAAAGGCTTTGTCATGACCTGCTGCCACTGACTAAACTATATATCACCTCTCTTGCTCAAACCAGCTGGATTCTGCTCACGTCTTTATGAGTCTGAGTTCTCTCTTTCTCTCTCTCTCTCTCCGTATATATCCGTACGGCTTTCAGGCTATTCCGTTTCTCGTTCTTTCTCGCTTTTTCTCTCATATGTTGCAGAAACACGCGCAATCTTGCATTCAGTCATACTTTCATGCAGCAGACCTGGATGTTTCTTTTCTTATCCACATTTATCAGAAACAACCTAAATTGTGTGACACGACCAACTACTTGAGCTAGTAGTGTCCAAACGTTTTGCCACGTGGGTAAAAATCAATCTGAGAGTGTTAGCAGGTACATAAATCAAACCTTTTTTTTTATCATTAAGAAGGTAAAATAAAAACATATATTAGTGTTATTTTTTTATTCCATTTCTTCTAGGGACCTGTAAATCACCTTCTTATAAGAAAATTTAATAGATTTTTGTGCGTTGATAACTTTTCTCTCCTCTTGAATATATAAGCGGATAGAATATTTTTTCAGTCTAGAATCAGTAGTGAGAATATGAGCCAGCCTCCCAATTTAAAATAAAAGCAAAAAACAAACAAGCAAAAAAAAAAAAGTTAAAAACTCACAATCACATACCTACAATTTTCAATTTTAAGTAGGGCCAGGACACTAACGCTTTCATGTAATTAATTGCATAATTTTTCAAATGTAAAAAATGTTAACACAGTTAATCGCTTCCCCCCATACCTCTCTCTTTTTACATACCAAAGTCCTGAGCCGGAACTTTTGTATTCGAGTGTTTCTGGTGACGCACAAACGACGTCGACAAACAACAGCGATGGACGACAGAGCCGCTTCTCTTGGCCCACTGCGGGTTAATATTTGCTTTAAAAAAACCCTGAAGGGACGCAGGAAGAAGAAAAAAAAAAGACTACTGTTGTGTTCATGTATAAAAATGAGTACGCCTTCAAGCCTAAAATACTATCTCAATTCAAAATGTTGCGGCTAGCACAGATGTCCCAAACGTTAATGTTAGCATTCACAGTTCACATTTCCTGTTACCACCGGTAAATGTTTGAATTCTAATAGCATAACGACATTTCCTTCCATTGACTTAGATTCTCTATAGATGCTCTGCTAGCAGTCTGACCACGGTGAGCGTAGCGTAGTCCGATCCTTGGTGCACAGTGTCAGGTCATTGTTGTCTGGCTGCTTCCTCTGGCCTCTCTCACTCCTCTTTGTCTGATATCACTTCCATTTGTCTCCATCCGTACTGTCAAACAAATCATCAGTCCCCTGCAGTTTGTCAGTCATTCGCTGATCGTTCACTTTATCACTCCGGCTGCCTCTATCTCAATTTCTCTACAACCGTCCATCAGCTGGACATTTGGCTTTGCTGTGATTCCACCTGATGCTTTAGCTTCTGCAGATCTCTACCGTTTAATTATTTAGCTATTATTTGGGCTCCCTGGTGAAATGCATTGCCTGCTACGTCCACTCGAACATTTTCTGTTCATACCAAATCCAAGTGTTTTTTGCTGCTGATCAGTTCAAGTATACTTTATTCAAATTTAGCTAACTTTTATTTTCCAGTTGGTTAGAAAGTTTTTTTTTTGCCATGCAAGAAACACAGTAAGTCTTCTTGGGGTAATAAGACTTATTGGTTTTGCCCTAATTCAGGAGGTTAAAATATCATATTGTATTTAATCAGCAATTTTATATTAACTACAAAAGACCCTGTGCATTCAAAAAACTCAAAAAAATGGTATCGAATATTTATCTGAGTAATGATATCAAGTTTGAAATTTTAGTTCCATGTATGCGTTTTTATTTATTTATTTTACTGTGGATGGTTGCTTATTTTAGAACAAAGCTAAAACTAATCAGCCAATCAGAATGCTTCAAAACAACCACGAGTTCCTGTTAAGAACATGGTGCCAGGAAGTTAATTTGTTTGGACAGATATATTGGTTGAAATACTTTTAAATAGAGTATTAGCATATAAAGATAATAAAACACAAGATAATGTAGATTGTGAACAATGTCAAAGCAAGTATGTGTATATTGTTGCATTACTTGTCACAAACTATAATGCACAGGACTCTAAATCTGTGTTTGCCCATGTACACACGCAAAAAAAAAAAAAATAGAGCTTTTTAGAATCTCCACTTTGGTCTGAGTTTGTATAAATATTTTTTTTAGTGGTATTAAAGTGCTCACATGTGGATGAAAGGCCAAAATAAAAATAAAAAAGTACTTGTTTTTCAAGATATCCAGCTTCATGTGGACTACCATCTTTCAGTAGCTAAAGTAGATTATTTAAAGGACTTTTTAATAGTTTTACTCCACACCTCTGAAAATGTGAATTGAAACACTGGTACAATTTGATCCTTTTTATGTTTGATGTTTATTGTAGTAAAGAAAGAACGATCTCCATAACAGTTTTTCTTCAATCGGATGCTTTCACCTGCTCCATAAACCTTTACAATTCCAACATGCCGACCAACAACCCGTGCATGAATCTGCATGAAAACACCTTTAATCGGGCTCGGAATGAATCCCTTCGGATGCCCGGCCCGTTCTATTTGTTACCAGAGTTAAGGTACATCCAAAGACTCTTTGTATGTAAAACCGTTAACCATAAGGAGCCAAATTTCTTCAGCCACATCAGGAAGAGTGGCTCTCAAATAATGCGTGCAGGCACACAGCGGAGGCATGCATAAACAAGAGCAATACAATTTATCCAATGGCTTTTGACATACTCTGCATAAGACCTAAGCAGTCTGAGAGATTTATCTGCTCTGTTTTTGTGTTTCCCTCGCTTTATATAGATGCAAATTGAGCACTGCTTGTTTTGCAGAGAGGGAAACATGCACATTCAACAGATTAAGCAGAACCAGTACTGTTGGTGTGCGCCAAGCACTTTCATAAGTCATACACGCCGGCCCACGCATTTTCTTCTTTTGCAGAGCCGCGCTCACACGCCGAGCTATACCAACAGACACACACGTACAGATCCAGACGGCCTGTGGTCTCACGATCGTGTGAACGTACACATGTGTCCCGCGCGCGCTCGCACGTGCGCTCATTAACGAGAGAAATCAGGGCTAAATTGGTGTAGTGTGTTTAAAGGAGACTGCAGGCATGCAGTTATTGGACTTCGCTTAATTGATGGAGCCATTAGTAACACTTGTTCAGATAACATGGGAGGAATCTCAGTCTGCTCACAGTCACTCCAAGTGGGTTCATTTAGGCTTAGAGTGCAGCACATTAAGAGGAGATTACAGAACCACATGGAGCATGTTGCCTGTCCATGCCTTGCTACTGGGAGATTGATCGAGACAAACTGGGGACTGTGACACTCGCCGGGGGTAGAGACGCTGAGTCGGACAGCATCTGATGCCTGTGTGCTCGTGGCTTTGCTCAGCAATGCAGAGTCTTGCAAAAAAAAAAACATAGATATTTTCAAATTGTAGTTTGGGGATTTGATGTAAAAGACCAACAACACAAGGAACGCATGACTTCAAAAGCTAAAAATCTAAACGTAATTTTCAATTTTCAGGCCCCTTTACTAACTTAGTCTTAGCAAAACCCAGTGCGCAAAATTTTCTTCTGAAGTCAGCTAATTGATCAACAGTACCCATTAGTGTAAATTAATCTCAATATAAATGTAGCTTTAATATGATTTAGAATTTTGAGTGAACAGTGGATGCCAGATGAAGCAAATAGTGGCGTGCAAAATATATATATATATATATATATATATATATATATATATATATATATATATATATATTTTAGCTAAAACTGATGTAAATCTGTTTTGATTTTTGCTTGAAGTGTTTCATTTAATGAATTTCTATTTCTGTTAAAGCTGCAGTATGTAACCTTTATACAAAAAATATCTATGAAAAAAAGCAAGCTCCTCTGCTTTCTCCCAGTACTAACTGCAGAAATACACCACTCAGTCTAAAACTACAATCAGAGCCAGGGGGAGGGTCTTAGCGCTGCCAATCACTTACATGTTCACTCCCTTATGTTTGCTCTTTGCTAAGCTACAGCTGGGTCACCGCAACAAAGTCTGCCTCAAATGCTAATGCTAGTTACCATAGCCCCCGATGACGGTGGCTATGCTAAGGGGTTTTTCTGTAATCATAAGTTGTTTTTCCACCATTAGCACATTTAGCAGCATACAGCAGGTTGATTGACAGCACTAAGACCCTCCTCCTGGCTCTGATTGGTTGTCTCTGACCGGGAGTGATGCATTTTTGCAGGCCGGAATAGTAGCCCACAGAGGAAGCGGATGAGCTCAATTTATTATTTTTTTCTATCTGCCTCATGCCCTACTGCCGCGACATGGTGACAGTTTGAACAAATACGGAAAAAACACATTCTTGTGAAAGTTTCATATTGCTGCTTTAAACCGCACATTGTTCTCGTGTCACCTCAACTTATTATGTGACACCCCAGCATTATAGTCATAAATCCAGACATCCAGAGTAATATACATTAACCAATCTGCAAAGTCTATAAACTCAGCCGGGGCATTACTGTTATGATTTGTGCATAACTGAATCAGATGCTGTGTTCTAAATAGTCCCTTGTTAACTTGCTGCAGTGTGTCTTACTCTTTGTAACCTACTTTGGATCAGGTTTACTGCTTGTATTGACGGTTCAGCTGGACCCATCGTAACTCTGCCTGCTCGGTGACCAATTCTGCCAGTTGTGGTGGACGATGTGGTTGTTTTGCACAGGACATGGATTTGACACCATTCCAGTCTGTGCTGGTCCAGGTTTTTCTGATGCAAAATGTTAGTTAGTATCCATACAATTAAACCCAAGTCCAAGGCGTTGTCAAGTTTAAACGGAGGCGAGATGCTCAGCAGTCACTCGGCACTCACCTTGAGGGAAAATGTCGTGGCTGTTTCTGCACGAAACATCCAACGTTTCCCCTTTGATAACAGAGTGAATCTTTCATTCACCATGGCAATAAGTCCAATTTACTTCTCAAGTATGTGGGCTCCATTCATTATCACATCGGTTTGAATACATTCATGGACAGCACTGTGAACAAAGTGGAGAGAATAATGGGGCTTTGGCTGTCACCAGAATTTCATTTTCAGTGGTTGTTTATGGGGGGGAAACATGGAGAGTCGTGCCTCTAAATGATCGAGAGCTGACAGTGTTTTCCTCTGGGCCCTGATCTCTCTCTCTCTGTTTAGTTCCTATCCTTCATCCCCCCACCACTCCCCTCCATCTTCTCCACTGTCCATATTTGACGTTTTTTCCCCTCGGCTGGACACTTTGTCCTCCTGCTCTCTGCCTCCTTCTCCTCATGCCAGTCCTCTTCCTCCTCCCTCCTCCTCTTCGCTGCCTGGGCCCACTGTGAGTGATAAATTATTCGTGGGCATGCTCTGAGGGCCCAGGGGCTGTTCATTCCTGTACACAGAGGACTCGCATTGATCCAGCCTCTGGTTCAACTTAATTGGAAACCCAGTTACACCAGCTACAGACACACTCCCTCACACCAACCCGCAGCGTGCACACATTGCCCATACTTGCGCTTTTAGACGTGCTATGGATGACAAGTGGCAATAATAAACACGTTTGGTGCACTGGGCCGGTTTCACTGTACAGTAATACAAGTGACTAGACTGGGTGCGTAGTTATTACACATGTCAACTGAGTTACTCAACACACGGACATGTGCACAATTGCCAAATTTATTTATTATCTGAAGATTTAACAGCCATTTTAAATATGTTTTTATTCCTAATGCATAAAAAATCGAATGCACATGCATTATATGCACACAATTTGTAGTAATACGGTATTGCGCGCGCGCACTCACACACACACACAGACGCCTTCATTGTAGTGCTGCATTTTTCAACAGAGCTAAAGTGGAGTAACAGTTCACAGTGGAGCAATATGGAGGCCCAGGTTTATCGATTTGACTGAGACACTGACTATCATACGGCTAATAGATTACATCAGACACATCGGAGTGGCCCAGTCAATGAGGCCTGATCCTGTTAACTGGGGATTTGTAAACAGTTGTGTGCTCACTGTGACGGCTGCTGTGGTGCTTTGTGAGCCTTATCGAGGGGAAGATGGCCGTAAAGGTCTGCAGGAAGCTCATAGGTGGTTGCCTTCAATTTTTACAAGCCATTGATCAGCCGGCTTCATCTTCTAATTCATTGCTGTTGCGGTTCAGTTTTTTGGGGGGGGTTTATTTGTTTTTTTTAATGTTTTCCATTGCAGGTGTTTTTGCGGTATTTAAAGCACTTTGACAGAATGAAATAATTAATGCCTGGAAGTACGTCATGAAAATGAGTTGAGACAGAAACAGATTCTAGTTTCTCTTATCATCCAAAAAAACATAATTCCAGATTTAATGGTCTTTGTCTGTGTTCTCTCGGCAAACTTTCTTCTGGCCATTGGATTTTTCTAACGCCATCATCATGTTGTTGTGTATCACCCTTCCTATTCTATAGTATTAACAGTAATAAGAACATATCTAACAGTGCCTTTCTACGCATTTGACATTGTAGCATACACAATTTAAACTCCTGACATAATTTTTTTTTAGACGTGTCAACAAATTTCACTGCAGGTGTCAAGCATCATGTGAACCCCCATGTGCGTTACTGCCACCACTTCAGTATAGCCTTGATTCAAATACAGCAGCAAGGACTCAATGGTGACATAATTGCACCCAACGCTGCGTCAAACAGACACTTTGCTTGCTTTACATTTGCAATTCTAAACACTGAATGTGAAGCTGGTCCGTGATGGACTGGCGACCGGTCCAGGATGTCTCTTGCCTCTCCCCCAATGATGGCCTCCCCAACCCCCAGCTACCATGCAAGCAAAGATAATGACAATGACTCACTGCATTGGTGACGACAGATAGCGGAAGCGGAGTAGTTCAAGAGAAATATCAACGTTGCTGTGCGAGTGCATATTTGCATAAAACACGGCAACAAACAAATGTCTGCGCAATCACTTCGCACTGCGCTCTGTGGAAATAGTTCGCCCTGGGCCTGGTGTCGAGGTTCAGCTCTCTGCAAAGAAAATCACACAATTTCCGTAGCACGTTAAGGTCAATGAGAGCCAAATGCGGCACTGTGGATGACTGATTGGGGGCGGTCAATTTGGGGAACAAACCAGTGACATTACAAACAAAGTAACACACCCGGTCATTACCCAGCAGCACACTGTGATTTCCAAACAAAAGCACACTCTGTACTACAAATATCCAAAGGATTACAGTGGACTCTTTTCTCTCTTTGCATATTTTTGCTGTATTTCTGTTCACCTTATCCTAATCCTAGTCCTAACACCTGTATTTCATTTGTTTATATCACAATTTAAAAAACAACAACAACAAAGTAACACACCTGGTCATTACCCAGCAGAACACTGTGATTTCCACCCCACTGATCACCAGCATACATTAAGTTTTCAAGATTGTAGTGAGTCAAATCATGACAGGACTTCATATTTCATCAAATCTCCCTCTTATTAATGGATAAGACTCGTTGCCAGTTATTACAAATGCTTATGTTAGTTTCTGCTGCCGACAGGGGCACAAGCAGTTATTGGGTTTAGGGGATGATTACTTTTTCACGTTGGCTTAGGTTGGTTTGGATACTTTTATTTCCCATTCGATGTCTTGTATTCTTTTCTTGACATTGCAATTTGATCTGAGACATTTAAACACGGCCAGAAAGCAGAACGAAGAAAAAATCTTTGAGAAGGAAAATACTTTTCCCCAGCGCTGTAAATTGTGAATGACTTTTCTTTAAAAAGACAGAAATGTTTCTACACAAACACAGCATCAGTTTTTTTTTTATAAGTGTTTTCATATTCAAATAAGATGCCACAAGTAATCAAAGTTGAGTTCTCGAGTCACATCAACGGCAGTAAATAATTAAAGCCATAAATCCTTTAGTCTCACTCCAGTGTTTTTTGTCAAATGAGGACCTTTTGTAAAAAGAAAAGAAAAGAAAAACTCCGCTAATGGTTCAGTTCAACCAGAGTCCATTACAGCATAAGTAACTCTTCTGTTTAACCAGCACTCCGGTAAATGCGGGTTGTGGAGTTTTCAGATTAATTTTGCGGTCTGAACCTATTCACATGTCCCTTCAGGGGTTGTGCTGCAAACAGGAGAGAGAACTCTGAGCGAGCGAGTCGGATAGCTCCGTTCTCAGCCAACAGTGTGCTTTTAAGAGCAAAACGACTTCTCCAAAATAAATAGATCTGTGTCACTGACTGCCAGGAGAGAGAGAAAAGCCCTCGGTTCAATAATTAATTCCTGAGTCGAGGGTTTTGGAGTGCCACTGATTGGGCTGATTTTTTATTTTTTATTTTTCTAATTCTGTTATGGTACAAAGGAGGCCGTTTGAAGTAATTTGTCCCAGAGAGAGCGGCTCGGAATACCATACATGCTTTGATTTAGCAAAGCAAATTTAATTTTGTTTGCTTTATGCAAACCAGCCGGGGCCGCGGGGCTTTCTCTGATTCCACCACAGGGTGTGATGGTGGTGGTGCTGCTTACGATAGAGGTGGGGGAGTGCACACAACAGAATCACGCTGCTTGCCGCCAATATACAACACGCGCGGCTACGTGCTCGCGCGGCGAGCAGCAACGGTTCAAAAGTACAAAGCTTATTCCCCCTCATATGCACGCACACTCTACGATCCCTTTGAAATCAAAGCTTAAAATAATTGTTTGTGCTTTGTGTTTTGTTTCGTTCCATCCATCTATTATTAGTGTTACTGGTATTATTCCTATCATGTTGTTTTAGTTGCCTGTTCTTTGCTTCTTGCTGGGGTTTTGCTTTATTCTCCTAATGAAAGCTTCTCTCCTCACTTTTGTTCTGCTTCGTTTTTTTTTTTTCCTTTCTCCAAATACGTGAATGGAATCTCCGTGTTTATGTCTGTGTCTGGTACTTTCTGCAATGTCTAACAGAATAATGAAGAGGGTACTTGTTATTTTGTTCTTTCGACAAGGTCTTTTCTTCACATTTGATTAGAAAGTTTTGCCACTGAGCAAAAACTGTGAACGAGCGCATGTGTAGAGGAAGTTGTGTATGTAACTTTCTGGCTTTAAAAATCATTCCTACCCCTTCAACTTTTCCACATTTTCTCACATACTTTATGTGTATTTCATTGGGACTTTTTGGGATGAAATGGGGAAAAATGGTACATTGGTTTTGTTTTTTATTCTTACTGCAAAAATGATTTTGATTCCCAGCTTGAATCATGTTGTGGGATGATTTTTTTCCCCCCTTCAGAGACGGGAAACAGGCTAATGGGAAGATTGATAGTACTTAATACTGAACAAGCCTGGTGGAAAAGGCTGCAAGAGAGCTGATTCTGTGTTGAAAGTTGACCTTTCCTCAGAACAATAACCTTAAACAAGCAGCCAGAGCTACAACGCAGTGCTGTAGATCAAACTAGCTTGGTACGAACCAAGCTAGCTTTGCTTTGTAGCTAAAACCAAAGCTACAAACCTCTGTTCTAGAGGTTTGTAGCTTTGTACAGAGAGGTTTTACCTTTAACTGGTGAGAAATGATGGACTCTGTTGAGATTTAAACATTTGGATCTGATTTTGGTATGTAAGGCTCCAGCTCGACCATGAAAGGAGCTACACGACGAAGCCTACTGGAAAAATTTGTGCGCTGTAAACAACCATCCTCCACTGCAAAGAGAGAAGTGCTGAGCAGAAAGACATCTTTTCCAGCAATGAAGTGATATTTGGAAGCATTGCCAACACAGACTGAACGGCTTTATTTTCCTCCGCTGCCATTGCTAAAACTACAGGCAGATAATTGCACAATTGTAAAACAGCGTCACAGTCGACATCACAACTCTTCCTTGTGTTCGCTGATTGACCCAGTTGAAATTCCCCCAGAGGAATCTAGCTCAATGTGAGAAATTCCATAACAAGCACCGAAGGGAGATGAGAATTAAGTAAGGCAACAGCCAGGCTGAATCGAAGCATATTTGTGTCCCAGATTAGCCTATCAATCAATCAATCAATCAGTCAATCAAGTTTATTTGTAAAGCACATTTTAGCAAGCCTGCATTTCAGAGTGCTTAACATTGTGAAAACGTAAAAACATCATAAACACGTCAATCATTAACAGTTGTGAAAACCAATAACAGACGTGACATTTTGTCAAGTGCCATCATTAAAATAATCAATTCACCTCAAATATGTTGGTTAATATTCCATTTATTAAGGTTCAAAAGCAACTCTAAATACGTTGCTTTTTAATCCTGATGTAAAGGAACCGTGATTCCTAGTCAAAGTACAGACTTGAATCAAACTGGGAATTGATGTCAAGACTTGAAAGTTGATGTTCACACAGAATCTGTTTACAACCTGCCTATTCTGCGATAGAGCAGGTAAAGGTTTGAGTCACTGGCTGGAAAAACGCTGGTAGATCTATTCAAAAAGGTGTTCAGTTCTAATTACAGCAAAACCTGGTTTTCCAAAGTATTGATTCAATCCAGCCGAATACAAATTTATGACTCGTTTATTCAATCTATAAATTCATAGGTTTTTTTTTTTTTTGCAGTCTCAGTTATTTCTTTTAATTCCTTGCACAACATGTTCTTCCCCTTCACAGTTATGCGCTACTTGGGTGATCCGAGTAAAGCATCTGTGGTTAAAATATGACAAAATGTCAAACTTCACAGGCGTTGAACACATGACGCTGAATAACGTTATGACATTAATAATAGAATAAGTTAGGTGTAACTGTGTTGTGCTGCTCTAAGAGTCTTCCTCGTCTCCACTGTGCTAAAAAAAGAGCGTCTGTGTTCGCATGTTGAGGCAGAGATCGGTGGCATTTCTCCTCAGAAATAAAAAATAAATAAAAAATTGCTTCTTAGAGTCGGCAGCTGAACACTTTTCATTCACTCCATTCAAATCATTTTCTTAGAGAACAATAATGAGTGGATAAAGGAGAGAAAACCCAATTTCTTTTATGCTTTTTATACGCTGGAGAAAGAAAAAAAAAAGAACCTCGTTGACGACCCTTTGGTCTTTTGTTATAGAAAACTGAGCTAATATCCTCCAGCTCTCTGCGCAGTTTAAAGGTCTTAATTGGATTCCATTAGTATATTGCTTGACATGACACTTGAGTCGGCTCTATTAGAATTCCCCTGCCTGGGATTAAAAAGAGGACTTTTGCTGCATTTGGCTCTCTGGACTCTTTTGTTAAGAATCAAATTTGTCTTTTTTCTTTTTTTTTTTGTTGGATTCACAGCTTTTAGTGACACCATTATCGTAAATGTAGGCTTAACGTAAAGAGGGCCTTTTTTTTATGTATGGAGGACCTGCTTTTAAAGGTGCGGTAGTGTCTCTTCGCAGCAGCTTACGCGTCAATAAACCTTTGTGGTGATGCAGTATGAGCTCTGTGGGTGAGCCTGATGAATTGTGCTTTAAGTCCTGTAAAGCGGTCCTTCAGCATCCATCCACAGAAACCTGTTTGCAGTTCCCTGTAAAATTCCCCATCACGGAATCACACGGAGTTGAAGTGTTTCCCTTTGTGCAATTCTGGTGTAGAGAAACCAACATGTTTAATGTTTTCCTCTTGCTATGTCTCCTTGCATTAGTCCGTTGATGACGTGGAGGGATGTTCAGCATCTGATCGCCATGACGGCAAAGATCCCCGATCCCGAAGAGCCGGGCTGGACCATCAATGCAGCAGGATACCATGTTCACCACAGGTATTGTAATAACACCACACACACAACTAGGAGTTATCCAGCTTTATCTGTGCTGACATTAAATCGCACACATGTGGGCTCTACCTACTAATTAGACTTCTAAATCTGACTGGTTGCACTCAGTTTTATTTAGGGGTGCCAGAGTGTGGAGGGGCACAATAAAAATGCACGTCACACTTTTTAGATTCTTATTCGTAAGAAGAATGTTAATATTGTGTAGCATTTATCTTCCACTTGACATCTACGCAACACTTTGGTTTGGTTTGGAAAATGAAAAGCTTCAAGTTGTGGGAAAACTTTCCCAAAGCGGATACCATCAGGGTTTACCATTTTGTTTTCTCCCTTGTTTTTTTTTTTGATGTTTTTTTTGCATTTTATGCATCAATAAGTAGGCATGGAAATCTTTAGGCACATGACCGTTTGATTCAGTTGCGATTTAGGAGAGTGCAGTGTAATTACAAATAGATTTTTGACACAACATAGTACGCACACATTGACGAAACGTACAGTAGTTTCTCGTGTTTATTGTGTTATAAAATATTTTATTTTACATAGCCCGCAACGCTTGTGCCTCTTTTCTTTTACCAGTCATGATCCACAAATTCTCCACAAATTGTCCTGGTCTGTCCTTTTCCATTCCTCAAGTTAGTAATTACAGTTAACGTTCAGCTAATGTAGTTTTTCTATTTGTTTGGTGATTTAGAAAACATCCATCGTGATACTTACAAAAGCAAATTTTAGCCAGTGAGGTTAGCAGCCTAATTCAGTTAAACTAAATAAAAAGTTAGAATTTATGCATGGAGTGCTCTAAAAATAATGTCAGAGATCACTCATTATTTGCATTGCTGCTGGTGAACTGTCAATGTTTAAGTTCTTTGGAATATCTTCAGATTCTTGGCTATTGGTAAAGGCATCATTCCGCTAATATCAAAAAAACACAATTTAGCAATTTTGGTGTTTCTGTTAAAAAAGAAACGCAATTAAAATCAAACAAGATTACTCATTAAAAACGACAAGTCATTGGAAAGCATGTCACTCCGTCATCCTCCAAACTCTTCCTGTCGTGTTCTTCATCGTTTTCGGCAGCAGTAATGGATGTTGGTCATGTGATTCGTGTGATGCGGAAAAAGTTTTTCCGTCACAGTTTTGCGAAATGCATGTATTTTCATACAGCTGAAAAACAACCTCATCTTACCTCAAAAACGTATCAAAATGTCCAAAATTTGTGTGTTTTTATTAAGCAAATTTCTGTTCGTAATTTCACTTTGCACAATTCTATGTTCTGTAAAATGCATCTGCAGAGAACATGTAGGAAGTTGCATGCAGTGGGGAATAGATACTAAAATTACTGTGATCATCTCAACATGATGTCTAAATGCATTCTCAACGCTACTTTACAGCACTGCTTGCTGTGTTTGATAAAAACCAGATAACCCCGTTTCGGATCAAAGGTCACCGAATTCTTCAGGTGGCGAAGCAAACTGATCGTGAAGCAGTCGTCGACTGCAGGCCGTTTCTCATTATTCTGTGAGCAACCCTGATCCGATCTGGACTCCACACATCGGCGGTGCGTGTGTGTGTGTGTGTGGGTGTGTGTGTGTGTGTATCAGCAGGGCAGAGCAAACGGAGCCGGTCGCCTTGCTGAGATGTTGGACGTGTGCATCCTGTCACCTCCGGCTCTTCATTCAGCAGCTCGCTGTGTCCGTTCTTTAATGCTTCGCATCACTTCCTGTTTCAACTGATCTGCTGTTTAAAAACATAATGACAGCTGCTTTTTTTTTTTATGTAGACGCGCTTAATGCGTAACTGTTTTTGACGAGGAGTATCCATTTAGTGAAATCTGTGGTTTTCATCAGTAGTGCATTTATTTAATATTCTCAAATTACAGCATATCTGCAGTATTTTCTGTGTAAAAGGTGCTCGACTGTGCAGCCTCTGTTTGAGACTCATTGCGGCCCCCCTTCCCATCCAGCCCAAGCTGCTGCTCTGATTGGCCGGCATCCAGAGGCTTCTCCTGAGCAAACTTCTGCCCTTGGATGTATTGATAACTGGAAACCAGACTCAAACATGCTGCCCAGTCATTAAATGAAAATTGCTGGCTTGGCACAGGAGTCAGACTTTTTTTTTTTTTTTAGTTTTTCTGTCTGAAACCACAGGTTCCCGCATGGTGTTTTGATAATTTTTTTTTTTAGCTTTGAGTGGGACAAAATGCACACAAAGTCATACAAAGCAATTACTTCTATGGATATAATTTTACACATGACAGTAGGGAAATGTTATAAAGGATATTTTGAAGATTTATTTATTAATTTTTCGAATTTGTGAGCCTATTAACGATTGCTTTACTGTATATTTTATAATGGTGGTCAATGTGAAAATGTTTTCTTGATCACGTTTTAATTATTCCTGTATTTTTAAGAAATGCTTGTTTACTTCTAACGACTTCAGTATAAAAAATGAGAATTGTTTTATGGAAAACGTTCATTTAAATTCACTATAACTCTAGATTAAACCTGACTTTAACTTCTAAAAACCACGTGCACCATTGTATTAATTTTTCCTTTAACCAATTCACTTTTTCACCATTTTTATCATTTAACAAATTTCTGCAGGACTTCACAGTGGTTGTTGGTTGCACTGTTGCCTTGCAGCAAAAAAAAGATTCCGGGTTTGAATCCAGGTCACAGTTTCCTTTTTGCATGGCGTTTCCATGTGAACCGTTTGTATGCGAGAAAACACGCTGGAAAATAAACAGGGGGTGAAGGATTTCTGCAGCAGTTTTGCTTTTCTAAGTATTGCTCACACTTTAAGTGTGTATTGTTCTCCTCATCTACAGTTTGAAAGCATTGGAAAGGCTTTTGAACATCTGACAGACCAGTTGTAGCTGTTAGTTCTGCTTAGATTTAATCTTCTTCATCAAGATTTGAGCAAAACTTTCACTCACTTTCGCTTTTATATTTAATCCTTGGAACGATTTCAGCTTCGCTTAAGCTTTTTGATCGTACGTCAGCTCATCCGTTCATATTATATTGTTTACATTGCATTTTTGTAGAAAGTAAAAAAAAAATTTTGGTTCAGTATAAAATTGATGATTTTCCGTATTTTGCTGTAGGAATGAGGCGAGTAGCGTGCAGTCATGATAAAAGAAAACAGGAAAGTAAATCTTTGTCTTTAATTCCAGGGTTTGAAGATGATCTGGTCTCTATTTGGCGTGGCTTGTATTTTAATCTAACCTCAAGTGCACAGAAACACACGACGGCTTCCATTCTGTAGCTGCTTAATATATAAGAAAAAATCTGAACAAAAGCAGTTGAACCTCCTAATCCCACAGTCTGTTCCATGACACGACATGGAACAGACTGTTCCATGTTCCAATATTACAGAGGATCTCGTAATATTCAGATGCTGTTATCACACTCCCAGCATGCCTCAGTGTACCTGGAAGGATTTAGAGAAGCAGCGCGAACCGTCTCCCTCACACCGTATGCAGAGTGAGCGAGCCACTGAATAAATGCTTTTGCAGTGTCCACCGGGGCAATGATACATCGGTCATCCGTCATGGTGTTTGGGTATTATTATTTTTTTATCCGCTATCTCCCTTTCTTCACCTCCAACTGACCGCCATCGCCTCTCCTTCTCCTTTCCTTTCCCCACTTTCCTCTTTTCAAACCTTATGTTATCTCCATGCCTTATTTCTCCCCTCCATCTCCTCTTGCCCAGCACGCCGTGTCATAAAATAGATTGTAATTACTGTGTTGCTGTGAGAAGAATGGATTAATTAAAATATAATGATGCCGATCACAGCAGCGAGCGTCTGCTGAAATCTGTCCATTTAGGGGGCCGTGGCAGAGGACTTGTAATGCCCTGATCATGCTTTAGCGGCCATTTAAATGATAATTATAAGGAATTGTTTATTGGATGGGTGAGAATGGGTTGACTGCAGTGCAATCAGTGCTGGGTCACTTAGTGTGATTGTTGCTATACATTAGAAAAGACGTCTTAACGCGAAGCGACTGCAGTTCAGGAATATCAAAGATAAGCAATTTGATTTTATTGGATTTAAGATGTAAGTATAAAAAAAATAATAAGGTATAAGCAGAATGGAAACCTTTCCACAATTTATGCACAAATGGCGCTCTGTCTAATATTTGACTCTTCTGTACGGCAGTCAATTTAATCAGACTGAGTTAAAAACTAAAAAGCTGGAAATCCATCTGGAGTTCAGAAGTTAACTTATCTTATGAAGAAGTAGTCCAAGTACTGTAGTTTTTCATTCCTGTCCAATTCTTGTGCTCCTGGTCCCAGAGAAAAGCTCCCTGTTGTGTTTTAGCAAGTAGCATAAAGGCTTCACGAATCTCAAATTGTGCTTAAAATAATCTCTGTTTGGTGTAGAGTTACCCACATCAGGTGTGACCCATTTAATTATTTTAGCTTCTCAGATATAAACAGCGAAATACTTATTCAAGACTTGTGAAATAGCCAACTTTGGATGGGCTAGCGACCAACAGTTAGCTAATCACAGTAGTAGCCATGTTTGTTTCTTTTCAAACAAAAGAAACAAACATTTCTTTTGTTTGTCTATCCTCCAAGACAACTTTGTCAAACCCTTTTAACACAACTCAATACTTCAACCCCTGTTGCTAACTGCTCAACAAGCAAAGCAGCTACTAGCACTACTAAAAGTCACAAAAGGTGCTAAGTGATGCTAAATGTCATCATCTAGTTTGCATGATTGGTGATCTGAAGCCATTGCAATGTACAGATGGAAAATGTGGAATCCACAAATAAGTAAAGTTGGAGTGGGCGATATGGACTTAGGTTTATCGCAGTATTTTGTGGTGTTATTGTGATAACTATTTGTTGCTATTTTTAAGTAACTCTGTGACTGCATGACACAGCAATCAAAGCCCCACAAAAACAAATATTGCTTTTGAAAAACATTCTCCTTTTGTAATACACTTCTTTAGGACACCTCTCACATAAAGACATGTGTTTTGTATCCCCTAAATTGCAGAATTTAATCATATTTTTAAATCTATTGACATTTATTGATGTTGCCATTGAACAAACAGTGGAGAAAATAGTACAAATAATCTCAACAATGCAGGTTTTTTTTTTATACATTAATTGGAATTTATTGTGACGAGAGTTAATCAAAATTCTTACCGTGGTAAGAAATGTATGAGAATAAAAGACGAACGATACAATAAAGGCCCACCCCTACAGCCTTTCACATGTTCTGAAGATATAAAAGAACAATTTATATGTTTAGAACTATACAGAAACTTCAAGGTTACAGTAATCTAACCAATAAAGCCTGTCAATTATTAAATTATTAAGAATTTACATCCCACCCTTACGGAAAAGGGACAAGCTGGTTTTGGCTGTGTGCAGTTTGTAAGCAGCCCGGAGGTGGTGGGAGTGGCTCTGATTGCACCTGGGAGGGACCACTGTGTGAGGACCTGGCTGCTAGTGAGAGACGATATCAGCAGGTCGTACTTTGGACAAGACAACTGGGGCAATTTAAAATCATGAGATCTCGGCACTCTCCTCGTTGCATCTGCGTATTAATCTCTCAGCTCACTTTGGTTTACGGCCACTTGTTTTCTGCTGAAGGTGAGCAGCACAGTCACTGGATTCACTCAAAGTGCAGGAACTCCAGTGGGTGAGACGTGTCATCGTTCAGAAGTCATTAATTCCCTCTTCCGATCAGAAAGTCACGGAGCCGCAGCGTCTGCGACCTTAAGCATTTCATTGCGAGCATGTGCGGATTGGGGACAGATGGTTGCACTGGAAGCAGTGGCTGTATGGCTTTGCGAAAGCTTCAGGGAAAAAAAAAAAAAAAGCAGCCTTCCTTAAAGATGATGTGTGAGTGTGTGTGTTTGCGGATTTGCGAGGCTTGCCGCATGGAAGGAATTGGTCGCCCGCATCCCGGCGTTCCCATCTGTCTGACCTCCATATAGACTGGAAGCTTTACAAAAAACTCAACAATGTCGTGGAGCGACTTCCCCACCCTCACCCCTCGAACCCTTCCACCCAACGCTACCGTCGCCATGTCGACAATAAACATGTCAGCCGCCACACGCCACAGCAATCTGCCATCAGATTTACTGTGCATGAAATATAGTGGCGCCTTTATTGGTCCAAAGAGTTGTCACTCACAATTTATAGGCCGTCGCCGGGGCCGACTGTGATGTCAGCCGGCTCCCAGGTCCCTTGGGAGAGTCGCAAAAAAAAAAAAGATGGCGGGGGCGGAGGGGAAGAGAGAGGGATGAGGGGTGATGTCGGGTGAGAGGCTGAGATACAGGCGGGAAGAAACGTTGGAGAGAGAACAGGACTGAGAGGAAAGGTGATAGAGCAGGGTGAAAGAAAGGGGGGAAAAATCACACACATTCATCCTGTTCCTTTCTGTTGTGAGTTTATCAACTTGAGGGAGTGAAAGTGCTAGTTTTTTTTTGTTGTTTTTTTTTAAGCCCCCTCCCCCACCCACCCTCCCACCACGCAGAAAGTCGCTCAGTGTTTGTTGAACACACCTATTGATCACATGTTCAGCACAGGAAAAGAAATTAATCTGTGATTCATATCTCTACTCCAAGCTCCTCCAACTCAGGAGCAAAAAAGAAAAGAAAAAGCTGAGTCTGGTTGGTGTTGGGGGCTTGGAGAAGAAGCAGAACCACCAAAACAAGCTTAATTTTATTTAATCTCTTTTGATAGCATAGGTGAAGCTACAGTGATTATCCTGTGGGAGATTTGGATAGAAAATAACAGTGGAGGAGCACTGGATCAAAGAGACGCTGGCCTCGGCGAGAAAACAAAGTGAAAATCAAGCAGAATGCATGATGTTGAAATGGTATTTTATTTGGGGGGGGTGCGGGGTATGAGTGCAGTTTAATGCTGTGGCATTAAAAAATGAGATAAGATTCAATCCATCTTTTGAAAAATGATACTAAGCTCACAAAGGACTATTAGAATGTTTACATTTGCTGCATTTTGTTCCATATCAAAATAATTAATTGCCTCCATTTTCAAATTAAAAGTACATTACAACACAATTAAGGATGCAAATGAGTCTGGGGGCTGTCGCGAGCAGCCAGGAAAAGTGAAGGAGTGACTTGATGTATGAGAGTTTCTGCGATTTTTGTGTGTGTGTGCGTGTGTGTGTGCGTGTGGTTGTGTGTGTTGCTCTGGATCTGTCTGTCTGTGTGTTCAAATATATATATTTATATATATGTATTAAAATAAATCCTCTTGCTGCAATTATTGAAGAGGACGATTCAGTGTTGAAGTCAACAGCACAGAGGAACATAAATCAGAGCTGTGCTGTAATAAACAACACAGTAATTAGGTCACTCTTCTCTCAGTAACTGATGAACCAGATCAACAGATACTGTTATTCTTTTTGTTTGCGAGGCCCGCGGCGCGCATTATTAACTCTTCCAACTTTAACAAAACACTCACTTTCATGCTCGTATTTCTCCATCAGCGCCCGCCCGACCCCCCCACCGAGTGCGCTCCGTGAATGACATCCACATCGGGCCGGAAACCAGGAACAGTAAAACATCATTTTGCCATAACCTTCCCTCTTCGGAGGGATAACAGATATAAAAGTATATAGCCTGTGGTTTACTGCGACTCCCCGCTTCCCTCCCCGCCGCACCCCTTCCCCTCACGCAGCCGAGTAGCGGCGCACTGGGCTGATGGATGCTGGGCATCGGCCGTCTTTTAATTGCTCGTAAATTTTTGATCTAGGGAAAAACGTCGCGTTCTCCTTGTCCCCCCGGCGACACGGGTGACGGAGCACTCCGGGAATAAAAGAGCTGCCATGAGCAGAGGAGAGGAGAAAGAAAAATAGACATCAACATACTGACTCTCTTTGACAAAAAGAAAAGAAAAACACAGACAGCTGCACTAAAACCAAGTCATACAGTACAGTTGCAGTTTGGTGAAGAAGAATTTTCCCCGAACAGATTTCTTTCGGGTATGACTGTTTGTTTTTTCTCTTCAAGGAGAACTGAAATCAAATCTCAGAGCACTGATATTCCCTGCATATTATGTTAGGGACCCATTTATTTGATCTAAAACTTAAATAACTTGTTTTTAGCATCGTTAGCATCTGTCAATAAATGCCAGAGGGAAACAGTTTTGCGGGGCGAAGTTCTGGTGACTTCCTGAACAGCGGAGTTCCAGGACTTTTTAAAGAGATAGAGGCCCAAGTTCAAGGCATTCGATTAGGAAGTAAGATTTCTTTTAAGTCATATTTCACATATGTAGCACTTTTATGACAACTGAAGGTAACATAGTTTCTTGAGTGTGCTACAAGATGATACTATGGTACAGCCTTTCAGTTCTCCTTTAATCTTACGTCATCAAACAAAGACAAAGTAATAACAAAATCCAGTTTTCAGATTAGGAGTTAATTTCCTGAGAGGTACAAACTACCCAAACCAACCTGCATCCATGATAAAAAGTAATCTCGCCCTCTTGCTAAATCATAAAAGGATTGCAAATAACTATATATTTTGGTAAAGTACTTGAAGAATGAAGAAATCACTTCCAGAGAACCTTTCTGACAACATGAAGTAGGCTAAAAGATCTCAATAACAACACAGGCGTGTTTGTCTAGAAAAAACAACTCCAGATTTCTGAAAAAAATAAACAGAGAAACTAGCTAGGTTAAATAAAGTTAAGGTTTTGGAGTGGCCTAATCAAAGTATGGCCTTAAGCTTGAGAACATTTGTGAAGAATAATGATAGGAAACACTGAAGTGAGTGGTGACATTGTGATGAGATGTGGACAGGTCGAAGGGCTGTGCAACTTATTTCCTCCGAAACTTCGGCAAATGGCAGTCACTGTGACATAAAGTTGCTTAAAGCAGTCATCCTCCTCAAAGAGGATCACTTTTCTTTTTTGTTTTGTTTTGTAGAGATGCATCTTACAAATTGTCTTTGCCGCACACTTTCCGCCGCCGCAGCGATCAGACGCGGGTCTAAAATGGAACGCTAATGGGGTGAAGATCAGAGGAGCATTAGCCCGCATTTGCATAAACCTCTATTTCTCTCCTTTTTGCCGCGTAACGTGCCTTTAAATGTCTTTACAGTGCGGACTGTAATAGAGATGAGATAAAAAAAAAAAACGGGGTTTCAGATCTATCCGGTGACTGTTGCCAACCCGAGCAGCTGCTCATCTGATCAATTTCTTACTGCGCTGGTCTTCCTCCTGGGATGAAAGAACGTGGAGATAAACACAGGTTTATCCCTCCATTTGCTTGCTGATTGTTGAAAGGTGCAACGTCCTGCCGAGCATTTTGATTATTTCCTCTTTCTGTGCCAGACTCGGCCTTGTATCAGATCTCTATCAGTATTCCCTGTTTTTTTTTTAGTGTCTTGTTCTTCTCTCTCCTCCAGCCGACCCCCTGCTGAGTTGTGTTGTTTTAGCCTCATTTGGTGGATCTAAGCTCACCGGGTTTGGCCTCTTGTGATCTTTTTTTTTTGTTTTGTTTTGTTTTTTTTCCCCCAGCATCGATCGTGTTGACTCTCTTCCCCTCAGTGGGTGGAAATCAGGACACATGCTGACCATCCATAGGTCACTGGCTGGGATAGAGGTCAGGAGAAGGTCGGGGCTCTTTTCACCTGCCTGGGAATGTGGATGGGTCCGCTGAGGCGCCGACTGAAATAGTTTTCTGCTTCACTTCGTGGAATCAAGCCAGCATTTTTACTCCGGAGTTTTGTGGTGATTCCTGGAGACTGAATACCTTCTACCAAAAGCAACTAATAGTTTTCCAGAGCAGTTGAGGAAAAACGTCCTTGCTAGCTATCAGGTCCATAGCTGCGTTTTCTCATTACAAATGTACGCAAAACTTAGTCGATATTTTGCTAATGTCGAAAAAAATGCTGTTTCACAATTCTGTTAAGAAACACAATTAAAATCACACCCAAATAAGCTTGTCGTGGAAGAACATCCTCCAACTACTTCCTGTCGTCTTCCTCTTTGTGGTTTGAGCCAGTAGTAACATCCGGTTGTTGATCACATGACTCGCATGATGCAAGAAAAACAAACAAGTGTTTCCATAGCATTTTTATGTGAAATAAATCAATTTCAATACAGCTGAAAAACCACCTCATCCAGACCTTTTCATCAAAAAATGAGAGTTTAATCGAAATCGCTGTGTTTCCATTAAGTGAATTTATGTTCTAAATGTCAAATTGCACAATTATATGGTCAATGGAAACGCAGCTTCTGTCTAATTAGTTTTTTAACAGGGCCATGCCTCAATCAGACCTCTAGTTACCAGCAGTCTGCTCACCTCATCCTCTGTTCAGCACCTTCTTCGCCCCTCCTTCCCTTTGTCGCTCACATTTTACTCCTTCTTCCTTCCTTCCTTTAGCTTTCACCTCTACTTCTTTTACCCTTCGTCTTTCCCAAGAACTCTTGTCTCTAAATCTGTCATCCCTCATCCATAACTTCTTCTCATCCATTATCTCTGCATCCTTCATCCCATCCATAATTTCTTCATCCCTCAGGCCGAAATCCTACATTTCTTCTTTAACTTTCATCTCTACCCACCTCGTCCCTTATCTCAACTTCCCCGACCTTACCTCCCTAACTGCTTCTTCCCCAACTCTCTCACCCTTCATCCATTACTCCTCCATCTCTCATTCTTTATCCATACATTTTTCATCCCTTGTTCCTGCCTCCATATCTCGCTTCCTCTCTTTCACCCCTGAAATGCCGTTCATCTCAAAATTGTTTATACTACGGGGAAAAAGAAAAATTTTAATGTATTTTTCATTCAGCCAAAAAGTTTGTACACCTTTTAAAAACATTTAAATTTAAAATAGCTTGTCAAAGATCATTCATAACCTTCTCAATCAAACCTTCTGTAATACTGGGAAAAAGTCTTTTTTCTGAAATACTTTATTTATGTTATACTAGTTGAGCGGATCACTAATTCAAACTGGTCTAAAGCAACATTTCATCATTTAGTCTTTGCTTTAAAAAAATGGCACAGCCCAACTTTACAATAACACACAGTGTGACGTCGCCTCTTCTCCTTCTGCTGAATAACTGCTCACAGCAGATTGATACTATTACTGCCAATCAGAAGAAACATGTAAAACGTAAATAAACCTAATAAATCTACCAGAGAAATGGATAAATTTAGTCTCAACCAACCCAAGTAAGGATGTAACTTATTGTTACATTATTACTTCCCTCTACCATATGCACTTCATTCTTCAACCCCGATTCCTTCATCACTCATCCTCTTCATCGATCTCATCCATTTGAATCATTAGTTTTTCTTTGAGGGTTTCCTCATCTTTCAGCCGGTCTACCTCGATGTTCCAGTCAAAGTTTCCGGATCCTCTTCTCCTAAAACATCTCTATTAGTCCTCATTAAGACTGGCATAGTTGTTGAATAAGGAGGCACATCCAGATAGTGCGATATCACTATCACGTTGTCTGACGGGTTAACTAACCCAACTTCCTGTCTGGAGGCTGACCGACTTGCAGACCCACTGCTCTTCCCCAGTGGCCACAAAGGAAGGGAGATGGGTGAGCCTGATCAACCCCAGCTCTGTCAACCCAATTACTCATTCTCTTAAAGGGCTATTAAAACATAATTGCCCGGCGATTTACATCCAAGTTAACGTGGCCCCGAGATAATTTATTATTTTCCATAAGCCCTTTCTTTTGTGTGCAGACTGAAAGAGTGTGTGGGGGAGAAAGGAGAGGGAGACTGTAATTTCCTGAGTCATGAAGAAAAGCATGTTGGCAGCCCAGTGTAATTGTTTAAACCCCACTCTCAGACACCTTCCAGTAACCCCCTTTTAATCCTCGTTATCGCTCTCATTAGCCCGGGGTCAAGGGTCAGTCGGCTCCCTCTAGAAAGACAAACACAGAGCTGGGGAGAGGAGGGCACGGATGGTGGGCTTGATGAGAGGCTGGAGCGATGGGGTTGTGATGGAGATTTTCATTTCAGCTCTGGGAATCATTTAGCTGCTGCACATTTTATTATTGCAAACTATGTGGGGGTTTACTGTAGGGGGCGGTATTATGTAAAATTGACTTTTCTTCAGCTTTTACATCCTGTCATAATGTTATTCACTCATCACAAACATACCAGGAGTGTTGCCTCGATTCTTTCATGCGTGTTTGAGAAATCCTTTGATCTCCCATGGCAACCATTCAGCTGTGCAAGACGCCTGGGTAGAAGCGAGTCACAAAGCGCCCTTCCACCGGCAAAATCCCCCACTCAGCTCCTTCAGACTAACCAGCAGCAATTAGCAAACACCTGGTGGAACTTCATTTCTGCTGAGATCATGATGTGAGCTATGTCTCAGTGCAAAGCTGGTAAAAAAACATTGTTAAAGGATAAATAGAGGAGCCATGTTGTGATGACTTCCTGAAGGTGGAGTTTCAGAAAGACCAGGAGATTTTAAAGAGACAGAGACCCAATTTCAAGACGTTAAATTATGAAGTCAAATTTCTTTTAAGTTATGTTTGATGTATATGTGAATAAAGCACAGTTAAGTAACTATGTTACCTTCAGTTGTTATAAAAATGCTAAAGTTGCACTAGGTGCCTGGAAAATCCATAACACTGACCTTTAAAAACAAATATTTTCAAGACTGTAAAAGATTCTAAATGTCAAGAAAGAAAGCTGAGCGTTTCACTGGAAATTCAACACACTGGTACACGTAAGAGTTGCATATTTTATTAATTTTAAGATATTTTATTAATATTAAGATGTTTGAACTAGAAACTGGACCGAAAGATGCTTGGTAAGGTTTTGTGTTTTTACAGTGCCGATTTAATGTTACATGCAGTTTGTTCAAACATCGTACATATCTGACTGGTTGATTTTTTAAAAATAATAACCGGTTGAGTTTGTCAGCAAGAAGCACTTCAGATGCATTCGGGAAACGACTTTGATCAAATGAATGTGTGAATAACACCTCATGTCCACTGTTGGGGAAGATGCAATGATGAAGACGTGCTTCACTTCATAAGGTGCTGGTCCAGAACTTCATGAAATCTCTGAAGTACTTGAAAATTTCACCTAAAACCTGATGGAATAGGATTTCAACAAATAGCATGATCAACACAGAAATGACTCACCTGACAGAATCCGCCTTATTCTGTGGTCATCTTTACTCTCAAGATCTAACTACTTCAGAACACATGAGGTGACCTGAAGAGAGGACCCAGTACTCTGGATGATTGAGAAGGGCTTTGTGCCATGTGTGCTCAATAATTCCTCTCTCTTTATAGGCAGTGATGGCATAGTTACTTTGAAAAAGTAACTTTAATCGGATTACTGATTACTCCTTGAAAAAGTAACTCAGTTAGATTACTGACTACTTGATTTGGAAAGTAACTACGTTACATTAAAAGTCACTTTTTTTAGTTACTTTCAGCAGCTGCTAACAACAACGCTGTGAAAATTACATTGATCTTTGCCAATACTTAATTGCAAGTTATTTTTTAAAGGTAACATCAACAATGTGTCTCCACTTATAAGATTGAACTGAAGGGGAGATTTTTTAATGGTTACAGTACAAAAAAACCCGTTAGTAATTTGTGCATATTTTTTGTGTGGTCCACTATTGTCTGGAAAACTCTAAGAAGGATTTTAACCCACCCCACCCCCACCCCCACCCCAGCCTCCAGGTTGTGCGTTACGGCCCTGCGTTTGTTGTCAGAGCGCAGCGCTCCTCCTGCGGCTCCACAATTCAGATGGCTGCTGCACAGATTTGTGACACTTATTTTAATATCAATAATTATAATGGCGTTTAGTTGCACAACTTTACGGACTCGTTCATTCGTGGCTGTTTTCACGTTTATTACTCTGTTCATATTAGCCTCGATGTTTCCAATGTTCCGGATAGCTCGATGTAATTGACAGGTAATATATTAACTTGACATTAACAAAAGGAATGTTTTGTAAATGTTTGGGACGGATCATCCGGGAAATGATGGACAGGGAGAGCCTGACTAAAACTAATTGGAGGTCAGACACATTCTGGGGTTTCTGTCTGCTTATTTCCAAGCCCAAATGAGCAACTTCACGTTCAAAAACGAGCCCAAAAGGCGCAACACGCGACTCATTACGTTTGCTAGCGACTTTAAAAAAAAAAAAAAAAAAGCCCACAGCCGCTTATAATAATCGGACTTGGCGACAGAAACTCAAAGTAGTTCCTGTTTTTCTACCAACAAAATGCGCATCTCCCTCTTCCCTCCATTGTTTACGTTTCTGTCGCTGCTGATACTGTCGCATAAAAACGGCGATCACTCGACAAGACGCGTAGAGGAAATAAAATTAAATTCCAAAAGAAAATAGTAACGCAAAATGATTTTGATAAGTAACTGTAGTCTGACTACTGGATATGAAATAGCAACGCGTTAGATTACTCGTTACTGAAAAAAATGGTTCGAAGTCAGTAAAGCGTCACTGACATCACTGTTCATAGGTCACATAAAAGTAGATGCCCAACACTGTGCAGCTTCAAATGTTTGGGTGTCTGAAGTCAACAGGAACTTGCATACTAAATCTGACCAGTTTGTTGTGTGCACCTTGGTTGGAAATCATCTCATTTAGTGAGAACTACAGACTCATGGTACAAGACAACTACTGAACCCAATAATTATTGGAATTCAATAAAATTCCCCAGAGAGGAGAATAAAATCATGTCTTTCCCATTAAATGCACCATTATAGATGCATTCAGCCATAATGAAAATTAACACTAAGTTTTACTGAAGCAAGTGCATAGAAGCCACTATTCTAAAAGCCTTGCAGCCACGCAACCCTGTTTCTGAAATCAAAAGGATTCCTTTAAAAATATGCTACAATAACAGAGCTTTAAGATTGGGTTATAATGATTTTTTTTTTTTTTTTGCAAATAATTTCACAGACCCTGTTTAAGACATTGGGAATTGCTATCATTACAGAGAAATGGAGCTGGCTTCATTGAGAGCACGTTTCTATTTACTTAGCAACAGTGGCCTCTGTGGTCGTGAGTGGTAATTACAGGATTCCTTTGTGATTGTGAGCAGTTTATCAATCAGTCTGGGAGCTGCCAACGCAACGCATAATTTCCTCACAGATATCGGACATTTTTGTCACCAAGGCAACAGGCAATTAAATATCTGTGTGTTCATCTGCATGACAACTTGCTTTAGTTTGCAAGATTTTCATTACATTTCTGTATTATTGGAGTGGCTCAGCTAAAATGAATGCAAAGTATATTACAGGATGAATTATTTCCAGCTCATCTTTTCTTGATCACATGATCTCCAATTGAAGGCACTTCTTATACATTCTGATGAAGGAAGTTTTGTTTCCGCGTTAACATTTTCAAAGATATATTTATGGATCAAACCAACACCGGTTTATTTCCTGTTAATAAGTAAGCTAAACAGCCAATTTTCTTACAAAAATTAGGGGCTATTGAACTTTTTAAACAACCAGATTCGCCATTCTGTAAACACCACAAAATAAGAGTCACAGTGAAATTATTTTAGCCTTTTCTTCTTTGCAGAATAGTTTTTAACTCAGACATATTGGAGGACTTTTCAGAACATGAAGCCCAGACCATCACACCACCACCACCACATTTGACTGCCACCATGATGCTTTTTTTTTTTTCTTTAATGCTGTTAGTTTTGCATCAGATGTAGCAGGATACACACCTTGCACCTGCCTACACTTTTTGTTTTTAACACTGACCTTAACTGAGGCAAGTGCGACCTGCAGTGCGTCGGTTGTTGTTGAGCCTTCCTGGATGATTCATCAGTGTGCTCTTGGAATAATTTTAAATGGGCCGTCACTTCCTTGAAAGGTTCATATTTTCTCTGCTGTGGTTCCTTGGAGTCCTGAAGCCTTAATAATGGCTTTGCTTTTTTCAGACTGATAGATATCAGTGAATTTTATGTAGTAAATAAAATAAAGCCTTTTATATTTACGCATTGAGCTTGTGATTAATGTCAGGTATGTCGACTGAGTTTGAAATAATCAAATATACAGATGATTTAAAGGGGAATTTATTAAAGCCTATGAACTTGGGACTTTAGACCATATAAAATCTGTAAAATAATACATGCAGGGAGTTAATAAAACTGATGCAGACTCAGAGTTTTGTCTAAAAATGTCCATAAACATTTATTTGAAGAAAGATGCCGCAAACAGAAAACATGCTTCAAATCCAGTTTAATTCAGTTCAAAAACTCTTCACAATACATACATTAGAGGTAAATGAAATGTTATCGTGACGCATATCAAAGAGTCATTGTGGACGGTGATGCTGTGGGCAGGAAGGATCTAAGCCAGCAGTCAGTGTTGCAGCAAATCTGCTCGCAGTTTTAAATGTCAAAACAAAACAAAAACTTTTTATCATTTTTGCCATGGTTACATATCATAGCAAAAATCCAAAATCCAGCATCCAAGACCAGAGTGAATAATTTTCCAAACAATGCCACAGAACAAATTAGAGCTAGCATAACAGAGCTGCTCCAACATGTTGCTACCACGAGTTACACAATTCTACAGTGACTTCATAGAACATTTAGCAGCTTTAAAATAACTTTTTTAAGTTTAGTAGGTTTATGAGTAGCTCCGACTGGTCAAAGGATCCAAGCTCCATTTGTTACCACTTCACTTGATACTTTAATCTATTTGACTTTCAAGAACTTTTAGAACCTAACTAATTATATTACTGAAGTGGATACTTCATCCACCAATAATATTCAACAGCTTGGTTGAAGCTGGAGCTGAACTCCACCGAGGCATACAGAACACAGAGGTTTTCCTCACGCCCAGCTGTGTGTGTGTGTGTGTGTGAGGAAAACAAATATGATTTCTGTTTAAAACTTGACGATAAAGTTCAATGTCGACTGATTATTATAGTTTCTGTGACTGAATCTGAGGAAAAGTCCCATCACCTCTAGCTAATGTACGAGGACATGTTCAACGCTGATGCATCACATCTGCACAAAATTCCAGCTTAATCTTAAATTCCTTTAATTTGGCTAAAGATTTGTGTTTGCCTGCTTCAACTTTTCTCCTCTGTTCAATAAAACGGTCTCCGTCTTTTCGGCGGTCTTTCTCACTTCCTCTGAACTTTCTGCCAGAATTAGAACCTTGTTTCCTCCCCCGTGTCCGTCTCTAACCGGAGCTAATAAGAATCAATCAAAGCCATTACAAACCCTGCTCACTAAATGCATTACCAGGCTCTCTGTCTTTCTCAGTTTATACCACACGTCTCTCTCCTGCCTTACTGTGCATGCACAGCAGGGGGTGGGGAGCCTGTTGGGTGTAGGGGCCCAGGCATTTCCAGGGTCACATCAATGAACTGTTCCTCTGGCTGACATTTAATCACATGGTCTGAGGCCAGTACTGATTCATTTGCATATATTTTCCCTTGTAAGATACACTCAGACTGATATTCCTAATGATTCAAATCCTCGTCAGAGATAGAGAGGATTCTGGTTTTCTTTTCTTTTATTAAATATTCTTCCCAGCCTCCAGAAGGTGAGGATTTTTTCCATGTGCTTCTGACTTTTGGCTAAATTAGTTCCACAAAAAATGACCTTAACAACAGTGTCAACTTCAGTCCTTGCCTAAAGGAAGGAAGTTGTGTGGTTTTCAATTTCTTTTCACAAATAAATTCTGTAAAGTGGTACAAGCATTTGTATGTTGCCACCTTTCTCTAATGCCATCCATCAATCCATTCATTGTCTTATGCATATGTAGACTTCCCTCCCCCCAGTCACTTGGGCTCCTCCGGGGGAATCCCAAGGTGTTCCCAGATCAGCTGAGATATACAGTATCTCCATCGTTTCCTGGATTTTCCTCTGGGTCTCCTTCCAGTGGGACATGCCCAGAATACCTCGCCACAGTCCGCATCAATGAGGCATTCTAACCAGACTGAGCCACTTGAACACGGAGAAGCAGCGGCTCTACTCTGAGTCCTTCCTGGATGACCTTTTCTCTAAAGGCTGAGCTCAGACAACCTGCAGAGGAAACTCATTTCGACCGCTTGTATCCACAATCTTGTTCTTTCAGTCACTGCCCAGAGCTCGAGACCAATGTTGACCGACTGATAAAGCAAGAGCTTCACCTTTTGACTCAACTCTTTCTTCATCGCAACAGACCAATACGGTGCTTCCATCACTGCAGCAGCAGCACCAATCCGCCTGCCGATCTCCCTCTCCATTTTTTACTTCTTTATAAACAAGACTCCAGGATTTCTAAACTCCTCCACTTGGGGCAAGAACTCTTCCCTGACCCAGAGAAGGCACACTACCCTTTTCCTGGCTCAAGACCTTGGTCTTGGACTTGGAGGTGCTGATCCTCACATTTGGCGGAGAACTGCTCCAGTGAAACTGTACATTACGACCAGATGAAGCCAACAGGATAACATCATCTGAAAAAATCTGAGACGCAAGCCTAGGGCTACCAAAATGGATCCCCTCAAAATCTTGACTGCATCGAGAAATTCTGGCCATAAAAGTTGGGAACAGAATGTTTTTGTACGATTCGCTCTGCCCTTTAACCCTCCCGCAGTTTTAAGAAACGGGATCAGCCAGACTCCACAAGGTTTTTGCTCTGTGCGTTGTCCAGCAGGGTTGCATTGACCCCGCGTGCGCTTTTATAAGGTGTTTTGTGTGTGGTGTCAGGAACTGAAGGTCTGACGAGACAACCCCCACTGCCTCCCCACTGTCCAGCCGTGACATCCAAACCCTTGAGCTAAACTCAAAATCCATATCAACCAATTGCTTTTAGAACAGTGTTTAATTGTATGCAGTACTTTGTGATGGTTTATGTAAAACACAGATGAAATACATTTATGGGTTTAACATGACAAAATGTGAATCCTTCGATGGTATCCAACTGACTTGACAACATTTTATACATATATAAATATCTGTAGAGTAGGTTTGATTGTGCGATCCTTATCCACTACCTTCAGACTTCTTGTATCACCACAGCTGAGTCTGGAGTGTTACTGCACTATCAAACGAATGTAACACCATTCCTGGTTCAAACTCAACAGAAAGTGATATGACAACATGATAAGAGAGATGAAGAAGGAGAATTGACCCATTCACAAGACAGCAGGGAGCCTGATGGTGCTACCGTGAGCTGATAGGAAGGTCGGCACACTTCTTTCAGATGACAGTGTGTGTGTGTACTTGTCTGACTATCTTATATAGGGCCATTTCTTGGCATATTCACCAACCTTCTGAAGACTGATGGGTCTTATGAAGACCAAAGCCTGGCCCCAATGCAGAGGACCCCCTTGTTCAGGGTTAAGGGTTAGGTTTAGATGTATGATGTAAATTAGGATTTGGTTAGGGTTAGGAATAGACTTGTATGAGATAGGGTTAGGGAAAATATTTGGGTTACACTGAAATACAGCAACTAAAATGAATGAAGGCCAATACAAAGTCCTAATATGGGTAGAAATATAAACTTGTGAGGATGAAGAAACACAATCGATGTTTTACATTTTGATTACAGTTTATTAGAATGTAAAAAAATACCCATTAAGTGTGGAGTTTGTTAAAGATTGCTGATGAAACTGGCGGTGGTGTCTGGTTTCAGGTGTGTGTGTGATGGTGTGTATGAAATAGGTTTTCATTAGTGAATGAGACTCCAGTGTAGCAGGCAGGAAGTTGCTGATCACTGAGGCTCAGCTCTGCCTCCCTCTCCATATGGTCACAGAAAACTCTGTCTGCCTCTTCAGGTCTCTGCCGGTGTGAAACCCAGTTGTGTGGAATGGATGGGAATTAGACATCACTCAGAGCAGACCTGCAGCTTTTACAAGCACTGCACACCGCGTGAATTCTAGAACCATAACTCCAAAAGTAGTAGTAATTTTGATTTTTTGGGGGGTTTTTTGTCTGTCATTTTTAGAGGAACTTATTCAAATAATAATTCTGGAAAGCCCAAACAGTAACTTGTATCGTGCTATGAAAAGTTCACAATTATGTTTGTGCTTACAGGGTTAGGGGGAAGTGTAAAGAGCCTAGATAAAATAGAAAGTATTGAAAATGAACCAGTTCTGGCAACCATTTCACTTCTTGTGTCCATAATATCGTCCCGATTTCACCTTCAAATAAACAATGTCACTGTGTCGTTGTCATTTAACGATTCACAAATGGGGGTGGCCAATTCATAAGCATAAGCATTTCTAATCGATCTGTCTTTTCATCTCATAAACTTCCTTCCTACTTCATAATAAAATAAAGTCTTCAACATTAATCTATCTTGTGAAGCTTGAATTTTATACCTATCTTGGTTCATTATGATCGATTACACTTATCAACAGTTTTAGAAGAACACTTTAAAATTTCTACGCACAAAAATTTGCATTCGTACAAAAATGTTATGAAATGTGGGATCTGAGAAATGAGTTGCAAAGGCGACGGCAATGACAGTCCTGTTTAGTCTGATTTAACCAAAACTTTAATTTGTTTGCTTATAAAGTCTTGTTCATTTAACAAGGTTTCAATTCGTGATTGAAGTTTTTTTTTCATTTCCTACAGTAGTTCTTGGTGTAGCGCCACCAGAGGCAAGCAGGTGAACAGGTTTTTCCAAAAGGTTTAACTCAGTGTGAAAGAGAACCACAGCAACTGGAAATGGAACAACAAGTCTACCGGACTATCGGATGTGAAAACACCTTAAGAAAGACTTGGCTTGGACTCTTTTAAGTCACTTTCTAATTCCTAAACTCTGTCGCTTAACTTAGTGGTGCATCTGTTTCAGTCCAGAAATGCCTAAGTTAAAAAGAAAACCCTCTTTTATTAAAATAGTGCTGCTCAACTCTGCTGCATTTTCTCCTGTTTGCTTCATGTCCTTCATGATGCTTGAGTGGGCTGCAGAGTAAATATCTCAGACTCATTATTACTAGCCCTATCCCCAAAAAGATGTTTTCATCCCAGAAAAAAAAATCTTCCTCGCCACTGTCAAGCCACTAAGTACAAAACGGTGAATTGCAGACACGGAGAGAGATAATTGCCACTCACGCTGGAAATTTGGCAAGCGCCTTCCCCACGAGACCCGGATGAAATGGTGCTTCAACCCCCGAAACTGTCATTCTTAATGAAATGGTAATTACAAACCCAGCGGAACAGCTGAGGGGCCTGCCGAGGCCCACGGAGCCCGACTACAAGAATAAACCTGCTTCAACAACCTGCCGAGAAGAGAGAGAGAGAGAGAGGAACGGAGACGGGAGGGGAGAAAGAGAGGCGCTACTACAAGGAATCTGCGATTTATTTCAATCGCAAAACGCAGCACACTATCTGGACTGGAGTATGCAATACATCGGGAGCCCTCATCAATAACACCGGCTGTGTGGAAGGCGGGAGTGGAGGTTGCTTAAAAGCGCCCACACAGCCTGAGTAATTGATTGCTTTGTAAGCGAACGTGTCTTTAACCTTTGGGAGGTCAGGCCCAGTCGGACACCATCAGTCCTGCCCGGGGTTGAACCGCTTCCAGCCGTTTGTCTTCCGCCGCTCCCTCATCTCGGGAGCCGATTTGTCAAGCATGAGATGTTTTGGGTGTTTAGATTACAGGCGAGTTTGGAAAACAAAAGGCAAAATGCCACCCCAAACAAAAGGCCCGAGCCTGGATCTCCCACTGATCTGCGAGCCGGGCAGGAGGCCAGCTACCTGGGGTGCTGAAACAGAAAAGGAGGGACGGTGGAGGAGAGGGGGGTACAGGCGGGATCTGCTAAAACAGAGCCACAATGAAGCCCCCATCCTGTAAAGCCCCCCTCTTCCCCCCCAAAAAAACCCACCAACAACAAAAAAAACCCCAAAAAAAACAGTCAAAGCAGAGCTTGAAGCGGAGCCAGAATGGAGACTGAACAGGAGCCAACGCAAGAGCTGAACGGCAGCCAGGACGGTGACATGAGATAGAGCCGGAATAGCACCTTGAGACGGAGCCAAAATGGCAGCCAGAAACTCGGGCTGATATGGGAGGGAGCCGGCGGGTGGTGGGTGGCGGCGGGGGGCGGCGGCTAACTGTTCTCTTAATGGCAATGCTTCTCATCACTGGAGATTTTAAAGTGTCCCTTTGCAACCCTCCCAGGTACTTAGGCCTGTCTGTCTGTCAGGCTGTTAGAGAGCAGCTAAAGATGATTTATCTGGGAGATTACGGAGGCCAGCGTGTCATCGCTCATGTGATGCCTTGGAGGGACAGGTCAGACACAGGTGCCACTTTTCGGGACCAGCGTTCAAACGCCTTCTTGTTGTTAGAGGGCTTGGAGTCATCTGTAGTCACCTCGGTTTGATGCAGCGACTAGCAACAGGAGTCCTTCACACTTTCTTTGCATTTCGTTAAGTTACATCTGAAAACTATAATGTGTTTTCAATTATGACCTGTTGCTCTAGAACCACATGTGGCTCTTTATCAGTGGCGGCTTTTGATAAAATAGATAAACAGTTAATGATGCCAGTGTAGAAGGCTAGTTTTAGCTCTTCTTCTCTGTGAAGATCAGGTTAGAAATGTCACAGGATTTTGTTTTAGAATCCTAATATTTCACTAAGCTGCTAAGTATTTGCTCTTAAAAAAGACAAAACATGCTGAAAGACAGACATGTTGGTGGTAGTGGGATGTTCTGGGCCAGCTTTACTGTTTCAGGAGGTGGATGATGGAACCGTGAACTTTGTACTCTATTATATAGTCCTGAAGTGGAATGTCTGCTCATTAGGCCAAAGTGTGCTCTGGTTTTTCAACATGACAGTGATCCAAGTTCAGGATTTGGAGAGGATTACTCAGAGCTTGTCTTTAAATAAGTTGTTGTGGAATGACCTTAAACAGTTGGGTGGCTTCTTTCTACAGCCAGGTCTTTTGGGAGTACATTTTGATTAATTCTTTATTTAGATTTTAACGCGTTACAAATAAAAGTCCTGAGCTGGAACGTTTCTGTTCTGTTCCTGGTTCACCCTAAAATCTGACGCACAAGCGACATCCAAACACAACCAGGGACGACTTCTCTTGACCCACTGGGGGAACATTTTTGCTTAAAAAAAAAAAAGAACTGGTAGGGCCCTGGAAAAGACTATTGTTATGTTCAAGTTGTGCCAAATAGAGTAGGCCTACCGCTAAAGCTTTTCAGGCCTAAAATACAATCTCATTGCAAAAAAGGAAGAAAAAAAAGTGGTTTTGTATTGAAAAGGTTGCTTACTTTGCAGAAATATGTTTTTCGAATACAACATGATTAACTGCTGCTTTATTTATTTACAGACCCTGCAATTAACTCGGTCAAAAATCTGACTCCCACCATTACTTTTTCATACCCCATAGCTGAAATCTTAATTTAAAAACCATTTTTAATGCTTACATCGGTTGCTGTCTGTGTCCAATTCTAAAAAAGGTGGGATTCACATGCAGAGCGACGAATCTGTTGGGGGAAAATCCATCTCTACATAACTCCAGGTATTTGTCATCAACCCAACATTTGTGCACTAAAAAATGACATAAAATTCTATTAACATACATAAGCACTGTTGCATGCAACTTGACAAAATGGGGAAAAGTTCAGTAGGAATGAGCAAAGCTCTCCAAAATTGCTGAAATTTTGTGAGACACTTGTGGATTAAGTCCTATTTACAGATGTGAGATTTTATCACCATAAGCTAAAAGCAGCTTGTTTTTAGCATGTCTGTGTCAGTGTGTTTTTACAACATATGAGCTACTATGTGCACTTGACAGAAGAGAGAGTGTGTGCCTGCCAGGAGCATCTGTTGCTCTGTTACCATAGATGTGATGTACCTGCCGCTTTGCTGCTTCGCTGAGGAATGTGTGTGTGTGTGTGTGTGTATCCTCCCATTCTGTTGTTGGATCTGACAACAACTAACACAAGATTATGTTGCTGTGGAAGGGGTGTGTGTTGGGGTGAAGGGGTGGGTGCAGCCTCTGGAGTTCCAAATCCCACCCTGAACCTGACAGAGAACCTGTCGAAGGCTGCGGAAACGCCGCTCTCTCCTCTTCGCTTACACTCCTCACCTCAGTCCTCTGCCGAGATTTAAGCAACCCCCCCCCCCAAATTCTATTTTGACACCGTTCCCTGAAGTGCAGTATATGCTCAGCGTGACACCATGTTCTGCTGCTTCTAGTCGAGGCCTTTATAGTGAGACTCGCTTGTTTCAGCTTTTGGTTTCACAGTAAACTTGTCCTTCACACTATTACAGCTGCTATTTCTGGATTTTTTTTTTTTTTTTTGACATCCTAAGGATTTGTTTTCCCTTTCTCACTTCTCTGTACCCTGTAGGAAAGAAACAGAACTTGACTCTTAAATCCATTTTCTGTCTCTTTATTTTTTGCTGAAGGTTTGGAGCTTGTTTTGTGTAGGTTGATTTTTGTATTTGCACGCCACATTAGACCTTTAGGTGATTGTTTAATCTCTCACTGGCAGACTTAAAGTGCTTGAAAATAGTTCAGTTTGTTAGCTAAATTGAGGATTGTGTATCTTATTTTTATCTTATAAATGAGTCATCTTTTTTGTACTTGTTTAAATAAGGCTCAGAGGATATATGAATATTAGTTTTCATTACATCATTTCTACAAAAAGCTCTGCAAGAGACATTTCATATTTTCCTACCTTATAAACAGAAGCGTATTATTTCTAACATCTGATGAGTGAATAACAAAGACATACATTCTAGATTTATTTTTCTTTTTTGGTCTCTACATCTTTGTTACAATTTCAAGATGAGTCATTTCACAACCATTTCCACTTTTACACTGTAATCTGTACAACTGAATCGGAAAACACATATGTTTGATAAAAAATAATAAAAGCCATAATATAAACGTGAGAAATGCAAGTCAAATATAACTTGTATGTTTATTTCTTGTTGTTTTGGGTGATCAGTCAAGCAAAATGGCGAATTTACACAGCCTCCCTCCCATCATTCCCACAAAACTTCAATCTGGGATTAACATTAATAAACTTAAATCTTCTTCTGGAGAAGCCAATGTTTTCTAGATTATGATGTATGCTTTGGATTGTTGTTTGACAGAATGAAATGGTATCTGGAACAGTTTATTATTCCTTAAACTTTGACTAAGGCACCAGTTTAAGCGGAAGAAAATCACCCCCAAAACATAATGGTGCCACTGCTGTGCTTCCCTGTGACTAGGCTCTGCTTTTGGGCGATCTGTGGTCAAAAATCAACATATTTTCCCACAAAGTTTTGAGAATTTTTTTTTTTTTAAAAGACAGACCTTGATTTCTTCTTCATAAGAAAAATCTTCTGCTAGGGAAAATTCACCTGAGACCTCAGACATATGAATATTATGACGTCTACAACACAGCGATTATTTGCCAGTAATTTCTGCATTTTACATTAGCATTAGCTTTAGCCTCTGTTTAGCCGTCCTGATCAGTTTCTTTCTTGACATTTCCTCAGTCTTGGATGGAGGTCCAGGATTCTGTTCATTGTTGAACCATATTTCCTCCCTTTGATGATGTCCGTTTAATGCCTTGGAAATCTTTCTGCGCTCTTCTTCATAGCATTAAGAATGGTAATGTAACAGTTATGGGCTAGGCAGCTAACTGCGGCTACATAAGCAGCATCGGAAGAGTGGCCTTTTAAGGAGCCTGAGGTGTGAAATAACACAGGAGGCAGTGCTTTTAGTTTTGGTGAATATATATATTAAGTGATTTGAATAAAAAAAACATACAATTACAATAACACAATGAGACACATGAGAATTGACTCAGAATAAATTGATTTCCAAATCATAAAGTCCATAGTCCATTTCTAGCTCGCCATCTTTCGATCCAGATGAGGATCTAATCCGACAGGTGGAAAAAAAAAACCCGACCTTTTTGAAGAGAGTGGGGCGTACTTAGCCACAATCAGCACTAACAGAATCCTGGTGATGGTCCAGGTAAGCAATGCCAGTGATTCCAGCAATCAAATCAATAGGTTCAAAGATTGTTTGAGGAATTCCTGAGGAAGACGCCAACAGCAAGCCACAATCACAGTGGAACAGGTGAGGATCTTTTTTTGCGCACTGGAGGCGTGGCTTTAAATAAGTTAGCAGCGTTCGGGCAAAACAGGAAGTGGGCCCGCAAAAATAAAAGTCCTTTACTAATTGTGGGTTACAGGTTCCCCCCCTAAACTCATGTACGGCCTCGTACATGTAACCGGCTGGTGACACACCACACTGTCACATGATGTAGAGGTCACAGAGGTCTCATCCAGTTCCAGAGCAGATGTAAAGATTGTACTGAGTCCTTGAAACAGGGTCTGGATGCTCTGCAGAAGTGGATGACCAAGTGTTGAATACTGCAGACGAGTTGGTGGCTGACGTGTTCGGGTAGAGCGTCTGACAGGTGGTTCAGGATCTGGGCTGGAGAGTTTTGCAGAAGAAGAATCACTTAACATGCTAGATTGTCCTGGAGAGGATGCAGATTCTGGGTGAGGAGAGACGGGTCCTGATTGAGAGGAGGAATTTTCCACAAGAGGCTCTGAGTCATCAGAATCTGTTCCATCTTCAGCCGTTTGTTCCATGTCCAGTTCAGCAATAGGTTCAGGTCCAGACTCCACTTCCTTTTCCTCACCAACCTCGTCTTCCAAAGAGCTCTGGGGATGCTGGCCAGGCGGATCCACAGGCATAGGAGCGACAGTAGATGTAGGAGCAGGTAAGTCAACCTCAGTTGTAACTCTGGTGACATAGGAGCTGGAGAAATCAGGTAAGTCAAATAAAAACAGTTCTTCATTTTCAGGGTCTAAAAGATCTACATTTTCTGAAGTCTCAGGTACAATTGCTGTTGTTGGCTTTATCTGTTCTGGTTTAGAGGCTGGGGACAGGTAGCCACAAGGCAACAGCAGGTCACGGTGGAGGGTCCTGATGGGACGATCTTTGCCTTCTGGTTTGACTGTGTATACTGGAAGAGTGCCGGCTTTCTTCTGAATAATATACACGTCTGATTCCCACCGGTCTGCAAGCTTGTGCTTGCCTCGTAGTTTGACGTTTCTAACCAGAACTCTATCTCCAACTGAGAGTTCTGCAGCTGTGACTTGCTTGTCAAATCTGAGTTTGTTCTTCCACATGACTTTCTCAGCGTTTTCAGTTGCAATCTTATAACTTTCTTTGAGATGTGACTTGAGCTTTTCAACATACTGTGAATGAGATGTAGATGGTTTTTCAGACACAGGCAGTCCAAAAGCTAAGTCAACAGGAAGGCGGGGTTGCCGACCAAACATCAATTCATATGGGGAGTATCCAGTGACATCATTTCGGGTACAGTTGTAAGCGTGTACCAATGGCTTCACAAAATCTTTCCAGTGAGTTTTATCTTCTTTTTGCAGCGTACCCAACATGTTTAAGAGTGTTCGGTTGAATCGCTCCACAGGATTGCCACGGGGATGGTAAGGTGTGGTCCTAATCTTTTGGATTCCTGTGATCTGACAGAGCTCTTTGATAGTATGAGATTCAAAATCAGTCCCTTGGTCGCTATGGAGACGCTCTGGCATTCCATAATGGACAAGGTAATTCTCCCATAGCGCTTTTGCTACGGTTTTGGCTCTTTGGTTTGGGGTTGGCACGGCAACAGCATATTTTGTGAAATGATCAGTTATCACTAGAACATTTTTGGTGTTGCTTCGGTCTGGTTCTATGGAGAGAAAGTCCATGCAGACAAGTTCGAGTGGTCTTGAGGTTTTAATGTTAACAAGTGGTGCAGCTTTCTCAGGTTGTGCTTTTCTTCGGATGCATCTCTCACAGTTCTTGAGTTTGTTACAGACATCAACTGCCATTCGTGGCCAGAAGAACCGTGATCTGACGAGGTCCAGAGTCCTTTCTGTACCCAAATGGCCCATCTGGTCATGAAGCTGGTTGAGGACCTCAGGCCGCCATTCCTCTGGAAGTACAAGTTGGTAAGTAAGCTCACCTCCAATATTCCTCCTCCTGACAAGAACATTATTATGGAGCTCCAAGCGTGTAAGCTCTCGCAGGAGTAATGGCAGATCGGGGAGCTGTTCCCTCAGAAATGGCGGTGGGTTTTCCCCTCGTTCCAACTGAGCGATGATGTGCTGAATGACTGGATCGGCTCTCTGTTTGTCAGCAATTTCACCTTCAGAGAAAGATGGCACAACAGGTGAAGAGAACTGTAGATCATTAACAAAACTGTCTGGTAAACTGTCAGTGTTAATGGAGAGGGTTTGCACAAGAGCAACAACCTGGTCCAGGTTGGGTGAGCTGTACACCAGTTGCCTGTCACATATTGCTTGGACTGAGTGCTGGTCAATGGAAATACAGGATGGATGTTCCAGATGTTGTTCAGTGAACTTCAATATTCTCTCTTTCTCCTTAAGAGACAAAGGATCAGCCACCTCTTCAGCATGAGGTCGCCGAGAGAGACCATCAGCATCCACATTTAACCTGCCAGCCCGATAAATGATCTTAAAAGTAAAAGTTGAAAGAGCAGAAAGCCATCTATAGCTTGTAGCATCCAATTTAGCAGAAGTTAGCAGATATGTCAATGGGTTGCTATCTGTAACCACAGTGAAATCGGATCCATACAGGTAGTCATAAAATTTTTCTGTAACTGCCCATTTGAGGGCCAAAAACTCAAGTTTATGGGCAGGATATCGACTTTCACTGCGGGACAGACCTCTGCTGGCATATGCAATCACCCTGTTCTGCCCATCCTGTTCTTGGTACAAAACTGCACCAAGGCCAGTAGAGCTAGCATCTGTGTGTAATATGTAGGGTTTACCTGGGTCTGCAAATGCAAGAACTGGTGCTGTACTGAGCTTCCGGATTACCTCTTCAAAGGCCTGCTGGCAAGCAGTTGTCCAGCGAGAAGCAAAGGGTTCTTTGGGGTCAAGGTAATGTTGCAACTTCATCTGTTTTGATTTTTTCTGACAGGGTGGATATCCAGCTGTTAACTCATTGAGAGGTTTGACCACTGATGAGAACCCTTCCACAAACCGGCGATAATACCCTGCAAAACCAAGGAATGATCTGAGCTCTTTTAAATTCTGAGGAACCGGCCAAGATGTTAAGGTGGAAATCTTGTCTGGATCTGTCTCCACTCCATCCCTTGAAACTACATGTCCAAGGTAGCGAACAGATGTCTGAAAGAAAACACACTTTTCAACTGACAGCTTCAATCCAAATTCTTTCAGGCGTTGAAGAACTTTCTTCAACCGAAGTTCATGCTCTTCTAGAGTTGGTGCAAACACTATTAAATCGTCAATGAAAACAAGCACTTCTTTTAAATTCATGTCTCCCATGCACCGCTCCATGAGGCGTTGAAAGGTGCTAGGAGCATTAGTTACACCTTGAGGCATACGATTAAATTCGTAAAATCCAAGCGGACAGACAAATGCAGTTTTATTTTTGTCTGATTCATTCATCTCAATCTGGTAGTAACCAGATTTTAAATCCAGTGTGGAGAACCACGTCGAGCCAGACAGTGCTGAAAATGTGTCCTCCAGCTTTGGCAAAGCATATGCATCCCTGATGGTCTGTGCATTCAACTTCCTGTAATCAATACAGAGCCGTACTGCACCATTTTTCTTCCGCACTACAACTATGGGGGAAGCAAAGGGTGAGTTGGATTCACGTATAACACCAGACTGCAGCAGTTCTTGAATATGTTTACGTACCGCATCCACATCTAGGGGGTGGATGGGTCTTGGTCGCTGTTTAAAAGCAGTGGGATCTGATAGCTTGATCTCATGCTTGACCTTATCTGTACGACCAAAATCAAGATCATGCTTTGAAAAAACATCTGACATACTGTCGAGCATGGTTGTTATACGTTGCTTCCATTCAGTTGAGAGCGGCGAATCTCCAAAGTTGTAGTTCAATTTGGTTGGATTTGGCTCGGAACTATGGGAAGGTTGATGCACACTCTGCTCTTTGTAAAGAATGGTTTGGATGGTACTGACTTCAGCGATGGCTGCTCTGGCTGGAATCACAATGTCATGGTTAGATTCATTAGTGATCACCACTGGCAGAGAAGCAGGCTGTACAGGAGGTAAATCAAAAAGACTAGATTTTACTATCAAACCACCAGGTAGAGAGAAAGAGGTTGGATGCTGAATAACTACTTCTTTTTCACCTTGCAGTAATGGGCAAATAAGAAGAGCATCCAGCACAACAGTCTTCTGTGCAGGAACAACCTGTGGGATGGATGACTGCATTTTTAGAATGCCATGATAGTCATCAGTTGTTAGTTTATGCCTTATCTCCAAAGTTTTGTGCACTGCTCTATATCCAAAAGGCACAGGATGGAACTCAGACTGTGACTGACAGCACTGGTTATACACAACATCCAAAGTGTTGGTGCCAATCAGAACAGGAGGTTGTGATGATCGCAGGTCTGGAACAACCAAGGCCAAGGTATTTATGTCCATCTCTTCTCCTGTGAACTCAGGGGGAAATGTCAAACAGAGTTCCACATATCCGATATAAGGCACCCTCTGACCATTTGCACCTTCTATCTCCAAAAGATCATTTATTGGGTTTATTTTGTGATCTGATAGATGGGTGTTATAGAAGGAATGTGAAATTGTGGTGACTTGGGAACCTGTGTCCAAGAGGCAATGAAAATTGATCCCTTTAATCTTCACCTCACCAGTACTCCTTGTGCCCACTAATCCTTTAGGTAATGAAAAATATGAAAATGAGTCTTTAGTGTGGGGACATTCACTGGTTGCAGCTCCCACTTGTCCCTCAGTAAGAACTGCTTCTAGTTTAATGGCTTACTTTTGTCCCAGGACTGCTGTTTGTGTTTGAGCTGGCGGCGTTTTTCTTCAACTAAGCTGGAATTTGGCTGACTGGAACAGTTGGGAGCAATGTGACCATCCTGTCCACACTTGAAACAGAACCAGGGCTTTGGCCTATTACTGGTCTGGCCAGATTTTGGTTTCTGTTTTTTCATCTGATTTTCTGGTTTAGCAGAATTAGAGTCCTTAGACAGCAGGGCTGACATTTGACTCTGCAGCTTTAACATTTGCTTCCTTAGGTCTTCGATAGCACCTGAGTCTGATAGATGGCTACATGAACATGAACTGGTAGTGTGAGCTTGTGCACTGACACGATGCTTGACTGATGGAATATGTTTTTTCATTAACATCTCTTTTGCCAACTGTCTGTCTTCTTCTGTTCTGAGTGTTAATAAAAGCTCTGAGAAAGGAGGTGGTTGGTCTTTTTTCTTTTCTAGTTGAAGTTTGTTAATCATGCTGTTATCCCAGCAACCTCTACAAAATTGTTTTAACAAATATTTGTCAATTTCAGTGGCTGGAATCCCACCACGCTTCACCACTGTGCTGAGAGCCAACTGGAGTCTCTGCAGATAAGAAGATGGTCGTTCCCCATGGTCCTGAAGCGTGTTTAAAAATTTTGCAAACAATTCTTCTCCATCCTCAACAGTGGCATATGCAGAATCAAGTACCTGCAAAAATGTTGCAGGCAGGGCACCAGGCCCCAAACCCTTCACTAGGTCAGCAGCTGGAGGGAGTAAACCTTCCAAAATGCGCCTTGTAACATGTAAAGGTGCAAGACTTGGATCTGCATTTAAGAGTTCTATTTGAGACCTCCAGGATTCATAATCTGCCTCATGCTGAGGTTTTGGAAGTCTTCCTGAAAAGGTGCGTAGTCTAAATGAAGACAGAGGTTGAAGATTTACATCATCTCTGCGCACAATGTGTTCGACAACAACCCTTTGAACCCCAGAAGGATTCAGATCATTCCCCGAGAGGAAAATTCTCGGCCCCACATTTGTAGTTGGATTAGGCTGAGTTTGTGGTCCCTGCTGGTAGGTGGTGGACTGATCTGATTGGTTTGCGGGAAGAGTAGATGGCTGAGTCTGACTGGACTCTCTTTCAATGGTAAGTATTTCAACAATATCCTCCTCATCACCATCCCCTTCATCATCCCCATCAGGCTCCCCTCCGGTAGCCGCTATTCCTAAATGAGCACTTATTTGTTCAAAAACTCCTCTTAAAACGTCATCAAATGATTGTCCACTCTGCTGGGAAATACGTTTCAGTTCATGGAGATAATCGGGAGGTAAGGTCGTGTCCACTGTGACTGTGGCAGGGCACTCTCTTGAAAGCAATTTAACAACAAATATAACATCTTCTACAACCTGAGATGGATAAACATATGGTAAAAGCGATTTTAGCTTTTCCAAATCTGCAGAATTAATGAATTCAACGGCCAGGTTTTTATAAAATGGACTCTCACATGCAGTAACAGAAAAAACCTTAATTCCACCATAACTACGTAAAAGATTGACAATCTCATCATCTGCTTGAGTGTTCGTTACACCACTAATGATGACAGAATTAGCAACATTGATACCAACTTGATCAAAGAAATCCATATTTCAATACCAAACCACAAAACACATTCACCAAAACATTCACAGTATCAGGCTCCTGGCTAGCTCGCCAAAGTAATGTAACAGTTATGGGCTAGGCAGCTAACTGCGGCTACATAAGCAGCATCGGAAGAGTGGCCTTTTAAGGAGCCTGAGGTGTGAAATAACACAGGAGGCAGTGCTTTTAGTTTTGGTGAATATATTTATTAAGTGATTTGAATAAAAAAAACATACAATTACAATAACACAATGAGACACATGAGAATTGACTCAGAATAAATTGATTTCCAAATCATAAAGTCCATAGTCCATTTCTAGCTCGCCATCTTTCGATCCAGATGAGGATCTAATCCGACAGGTGGAAAAAAAAAACCCGACCTTTTTGAAGAGAGTGGGGCGTACTTAGCCACAATCAGCACTAACAGAATCCTGGTGATGGTCCAGGTAAGCAATGCCAGTGATTCCAGCAATCAAATCAATAGGTTCAAAGATTGTTTGAGGAATTCCTGAGGAAGACGCCAACAGCAAGCCACAATCACAGTGGAACAGGTGAGGATCTTTTTTTGCGCACTGGAGGCGTGGCTTTAAATAAGTTAGCAGCGTTCGGGCAAAACAGGAAGTGGGCCCGCAAAAATAAAAGTCCTTTACTAATTGTGGGTTACAGTAAGTAAATGTGTAGGTTAAAGGTCAAATTGAAGATGTAAGAGGTTTTGAGATGATTTATCTTGGTCACTTTTTTATGTCATAAAAACCTGGCATTTTGATAGGAATGTGAGCCTTTTCACATCAACATTATGAACAATAAATAAAACACATAAGTGACAAAATGCTCCAATATTTGCGTAAGTGTCTTCTGAGCATTAAAAATGCAACACGCTTTAGTGAAGGAGAGGAACTGAGCTCAGGAAAAGTTATTTACCTGTGTATTATTTATACTTCTCTGAACTATATCAAAAAAAAGAAAAGAGCAATTGTGTTTAAGAAAGAAGAAAAAAGTGGAAATATGAAAAATTGATTTCATTGTGAAGATTTTCCACATTTGTCACAGCATATTAAAGCGGTGTATGAGCAGTCTGCTTTGGAAACAAAACATGTTTTTGCTTTTTTCCGCTCTTTGGTTCACCGACTGAAGATCAAACACAAAACCTTGCAAAAGTTTTTTTTACTCCCCCGACTTTTATTTATTTATTTACTTTATTTTTTTTTTTTACAATTTGTGACATAACAGCTGCAGCTTTGAAGTATTTCTTTGGAACTTTATGCGCTAAACTAACACATTATTGCAAAGTGGTGAGAAGAAAAAAAATCAATACATCCTTATGCCCTGAAAGAAAATCCTTTATGACTAATTGGACTCAGAAGTGGACTAAAAAAAATGTAGAGTAATATAATCTCAGGATCTACATCACTGATCTTTGTATTCATATATTTGATCATCTTTCTTTCATTTGAATCAATGTGCAACATTTTGGAAAACTGAGATTCATCATCACTTCATTGAGCTGAGGGAGAGAATCTCATTTTAAATTTCACTTGAGCTCAATTCATAGCATTTTATATTTTATTTTTTATTTTTTATTTTATCTGCAACTACTACTCAGTGGTAGTTGTTATTGTGTCTTGTCTCTATGCTGTAACTGCGAAGTAATTTCCCTGCTGGGATGAATAAAGTACTTCTATTCTATTCTATTAATTTGACATTTACTCTTGATTATAGCAACACAATTTGGGACACTTGCTTTCAAAATGCTCGCTATACGTAGCCAAATTTCATAATTTAGATTCCTTGTTGATTTAATCTAAAATAAACTGTACAAGAATGTGGACCCCTTGTCTGGAACTAGCTTTTTTTGCCTTATCTCTCATAGCACATTAATAAGTAGACCTACTCAAGAATTAATGCATTGTAGGGTTGACGTGTCCACCGAGCAGGAGTTCAAAGTTGCTCTCAAAAAGATTTTCCACTTAATTTTCAAATACATGTTTGTAATCATAAAAATTTCAAACATATTAAAGGTACAGTATTATGTAAAATTGACTTTTTTGAGCTTTACATCAGTGATATAATGTCATTCCCTCATCAAAAACAAACCTGGAGCGTTGCCTTGATTCTTTCATGCATGTTTGAGAAATCCTTTAATCTCCCGTGGCAACGGTTCAGCAGCGCAAAAAACCTGAGTGGACCTAGCCCCGCCTTCGAGAGGCCCAATTTCAAGGAGTCAAATTACAAAGGCATATTTCTTTCAAGTCATATTTCATATATACATCATGTATTTATAACAACTGAAGGTAACATAAAGTAGTTACTTGATTGTGCTATGAATTGGCACCATGTGGCTGGAAAACGCATAACACCGCCCTTTTTAATACGATTCATCTGATATGGGCCTACGAGTTTTCCATGAAATACAAAGCAAAACACGCGTTGATTTAAAAGAAAAAAATCTTTCCTGTAAAATTCTCTGGATAGACCGTGTCCTACGTATTATAAAAGCTTGGATATAAAATGATGAATACTTGTACTTTTTCATTGTGAGAAAAATGATGTTGGTGATCACTTTACCCTGGTCACAAATAAAAAGTCTGCAACAACCAGCTGTGCTGGAGCGGCCAATCACGTCTGCATCATGCCAGTTATTGCAAAGCATGTTTGTTTGCATCTTCCTGAGAACGGTCTTCAAGCCACAAGTGTGTGTATGTGTGTGAAATAAGGATAAGTGCATACACACCTACTGCATTTCAGCAAGCCATTTCCAATTGGAACAAGACCATAGATCGTCGGAGGGCAGCAGGTCTCTTGGTCCGACTCGCAGCCTCCCTGGTGGGGTTGTAAAACCGGCCTTGCGTCTCTCGCCCCAGCCACATAGATTAATGAATTATCCAGATTGCCTCTTTTTTCATGGCTGATCCAATTACTCTGTGACTGAGCATGTGGTCTATATATACTACTAGTTAGAGGAGAGAAAGGGATGGGACGCGTGCTTGCGGAGGGTAATTAAAGAAATGGCCCGGCCACAGACCAACAATACCACAATTACTTAATACTGAAGTAGCTGAGCAGAGATATTGTTTCCTTTAGACTGAGTGTGTGTGTGCAGTCGGGCGTGGGCGTGTGTGTGTGTGGAGGGCGTCTGTGTGTAGGTAATTGTTGGTTCATTGAGAGAAAGTGCAGCCTGGCGATGTGAGTGGGTGTGTGCATTAGCTGGAAGAAAGAAAGAAAAAAAAACTGAAGTCGTCTTGTTGATGACGATAACCCCAGTGAGGAGGACGAGTGTTGGCTTCATGAGACCACAGACTTTTTTTTTTCTTTTTCTTCTGCAACTGTGCATCAGATAAAACAAACGAATCCCTTTTTTTCCCTATAGTTTTCAACTTGGCTGACATAAAAGTGCAGAAATCTTCCAGCGTCCCTTTAATACGAAGCCCCTCCGGAGAAACGTAATAACTCAGCTTTGTCAGAAATGCAACGTGTTTATGGTAATTGTGTGTTTGCGCCGGCGTGTTTTGATTGATGGGTCAGCAGATGAAGCGGGCTCAACGCAAGGAACCGGGGGAGTCCAGGGGGGGTGTTGTGCCCTGAGGAACGGTGGGAGAAGCGGAGCGCTGCGCCTCCTGCAGGGGGTGCCGTGTCTCACAGCAGAGGGATGCAGCAGTCAAACAGAGGGGTGCCTGTGTGCCCCCTCCCCACCCCCCACCCTTGCATACAGACACACTCATCACCCCCAGTGCACCCTACTGAGCTACGAGGAGAGTGGATGTGGGGGTGGGGGGATCCTGCTCTCTTCTAAACCTCTGCTGATGCATAATTCATGTGTAAGTAGCAATTTTGGTATTTTGCTACAGGGGTTTGAAAATAGAAAAAAAATATGAGGAAAGTTTTTCCAAAACAGCATTACACTCATCCTCCTCAAACCTTCATAGTTTTACAACTTGAGAACATTGAAAACTGTAAATCAGGATTTCATTTTTTTAAAATATATTTTCAAACCTATCACTATATAGTGATAGCGGTATGTCTTTACCAGCTCCGCCACTCTATTTTTGCCCATTCTTCCTTGCAAAATAGCTTGAGCTCCATCTGATTACACGGTGAGTGTGTGTGTGAATGCCTATTTTTAGTCTTGCTACTGATTCTCATTTTTGACACCTGGATATGCTTTAAAGTAGATACTGCTGAATGTTAAAGTTCGTTGTCTTGCTGAAAGGCGAAGCTCCACCACAGTCTCAAAACATTTTGCTTCCTTTATAACGTTTTCTTCCTGGATTGTTCTGTAAATTAAAAGCTTCTCCACAACATGATGCTGCCGCCACCATGTTTCACCATAGGGATGGTGTATTAAAGGGCCAGCATTATGTGTTTTCCAGCCACATAGTACTTTATAGCAGAATCAAGTAACTGTTAATTTCAATTTTATATATATATATCAAATGACTAAAATAAATTTGACTTCCTAATTTAATGCAATTTAAGGCTGCACAGTGGAGCAGTTGGTAGAGCTGTTGCCTTGCAGCAAGAAGGTCCTTGGTTTGATTCCCGCCCCGGGGTCTTTCTGCATGGAGTTTGCATGTTCTCCACAGTCCAAAAACATGACTGTTAGGTAAATTGGTCTCTCTAAATTCTCTCTAGGTGTGTGTGCATGGTTGTGTGTCCTGTCTGTCTCTGTGTTGCCCTGCGACAGACTGGCGACCTGTCCAGGGTGACCCCCGCCTCTCGCCCGGAACGTTAGCTGGAGATAGGCACCAGCACCTCCCGACCCCACTGGGGACAAGGGTGTAAGAAAATGGATGGATGGATGATTTAATGCCTTAATATTGGGCCTTTGTCTCTTTAAAAACTCCTGCTCTTTCTGAAACTCCGCCTTCAGGGAGTCATCATAATATGGCTCCTCTATTAACCCTTTAACAACGTTTTTACCAGAAGCAGCCGGTATGATGAGCGCTGCAGATGAGCAGTTCCACCAGGTGTTTGCTAATTACTGCAGGCTAGTCTGCATAGGGCTGAGCAGAGGAGTCAGGGGCAGAGCTGCTCTTAAAGGTGAAAGCTCCGAAGGGGAGGCACTCGGTCTCACAGGTGTTTTGCACAGGTGAACGACCAAGGGAGATTTAAGGATTTCTCAAACATGAATGAAAGAATCAAATCAACACTCCAGGTATGTTTCTGTTGAGGGAGTAACATTATAACATAATATGAAGCTCAAAAAAGTCAATTTTACATAGTACCGCCTCTTTAAAATGAAAGCTAATCGATATGTATCGATATTGACTGATATGAAACCGCTTATATCATGATACTTTTTATTTTAACCATATCGTCCAGCCCTAGTTTTAATGTTGTAGTATTGCATGTAGCTGTAGCCACAGACTACCAGCTCAGTGTTTGTTTTGTCCAGTTTGACAGCGAGCCACTCTGGACCAGAAACCCAAGACTTCTGCCAAACATTTAGCGATGTTATTCTCACAGCTTCTCCCTCTCCTGCCTGTTCTCTTCTTCTCCCCACAAGGGCAGAGACTTTTTTTTTTTTATAAAGGACCGTTGGTGCGTGTCCAACAAAAGCTCTCCGTCCTTTTTCATCTTCTTTTGAGTCTGAGTTGGAACAACACGGCGGCCACAAATCAAAACATGTCGGACGCTTTGAGTGAGGTCATGGGTTGTAGATCACCACGGCTTCCAGAGAAAGTCTCCTTGTGTCTGAAACCCGAGGGCACGGCGGTGTGCCGTTGTGACGGATGGCTTTGGAGGGGCTGGTCGGGGGTCCGTCATCCTGGGACTTTAAGTCCGGTGCCCGAGCCAAACCCCTCATTTCCCTCCCTGCGATATATTTCATTAAACTTTTAACTCTTCACGAGCTTAATTTCTTGACATTTTGAGGCTTTTTCTGCTTTGTGTTTCTGCCCGTGTAACTCCAGAGGCTTCAAAATAATAATAATAATAATAATAGTAATAATAATAATAATCTAACATTAAAGAGATAAAAACCGGGCGGCATCGCAGTGAACCGAGCCGGGCCCGCGCAGCGCGTTGTTTCACGGTTGCAACAGTACGGGGTCCCAGTGGCGCAGATATAATTAAGACCCCTTCTTAATTACTTAATAAGCCTAATTAGTAACATTTCTGAGCCATAGATTTGGCTGCGAGAGCGATGAAAATCAGAGGAGTATTAAGTCTATTTGTTATTTCATTTAAATCCTAATGTTAATGAAATTAGCGCATTACGATACGACTGAAACAAACCACGCTGGGATTGACCAAAGGGGCTAACGCGGCCTTTTATGCTCCTGATAAGCTTCCAACTAAGAGGCACAAAAGGAGGAAAGGAAACGGGAGGAAAACAAAAGCAACATTTCTGCCGGCAGATGACGTGGCAGCTTCGGAGGCGCTCGCCGTTTCCGCTCGTCGTCGGGTTTTCTTTACCAGATGTGAAGGCGAGGCGCGTGAATTTGAGAATCTTGAAGCCCACCAATCGCCGCGCTTGGGTTGCTGTTCCTACTGCTGCTGCCGCCGCGTTCCCGGCCATTTAATTAGAAGTTGTTGGTACCCCAGAAGGTGTCACCAACCTTTTCAGGCACCGAACAGATGGTGTCCCCCTTTCTTTTTCTTTTTTCTTTTTTTTTTTTTTTTTGAGGTCCTGCCAATGCCCACTCTGTGGCTCCTGGGAAAATGACCTAACTCACAGGCAGCTGCTTAGTGCGGCTTGAGTGATTCTTTACAGCCGCTCATATTGGGGTGGATGAGTGGGGGGTGGTTGCAGGATGTACCACCGAAAACAAGGAGTGAGACGGCTATAGCATGTTCCCTGGGTAGCTGCAAAAAAATAAAAATGATCTGTTTCGGTGGCCGTGTACCGGTTGTTTAAATCTGTGTTTTGGGGCAAAGACGAAGCAAAGAGCTCGACCCCTCGGAGGCCCGGACGACTCCGTGTGCCGGCCGCGTTTATGCCCACAGTTCCGTCTTCTCGATTTGGGCAGATGGTGTGAATATCAACCGAGAAAGGAGCCGAGAAGATCCGACCGAGCAAAAAACAGAAAAGAAAAGTGAAAGGGGTTCCGCCACAGTTACAAAGAGGCCCCATGGAGAGGTGCGGGTGTGGGGGCTTGGGGTGTGTGCTAGCAGATAAAAAGAAAAAGGGAGTAAGAGTTTGCGAGGGGGCAATTGCAGTCGAGGAGCGAGAGTGGAAGGAGAAAACAGGAGAGCCGTGGGTTTGATATCTGAGGCGGGGGTCGTGGGATTGGAGCGAGGGGAGGTGGGGGGGTTAACATGCTTCGTGCTGCGTGGACAGAAGATTGGCCGTCGCCCCGTTGTCAGCTTGGCTCAGCCTACGTCCGACTACGCAGGAGGTGGAGAAAGAACAAGTTGAGAATTGGAAGACTGTGATTTCTGACTAATTACTTGATCTGCGGCAGATTATGTGGGTTTGATTGAAAGTAACATTTTGTGGCGCTACCACCGATCACTCGCATACTGAGGAGAAATTTTACAAACCTGTTTGTGGAACCACTCGACTGTATAACATAAAACCCCACAGCCGAAATCCGGAGCTGCACACTTTTGTAGTTAAAGGGCTGGTATTATTTATTTTCCAGCCACATAGTGCCACTTTATAGTGTAATCAAGTAACTATGTTAACTTCAGTTATTATAAAAATGCTCTATATATCAAATTTGGCTTTGTAGTTTAATGTCTTGAAATTGGGCCTCTGTCTCTTTAAAAACTCCTGCTCTTTCTGAAACTCCACCTTCAGGAAGTCATCACAGCATTAATCTTCTGTTAACCCTTTAACGACATTTTTACCAGCGTTTCTCTGAGAAGTAGCTCCTATAATGAACTCAGCAGATGCGCACTTCCACCAGGTGTTTGCTAATTGCTGCTGGCTAGTCTGTAGGAGCTGAGCGGGGAAGTCATGAGGAAGGACCGCTCTGTCAGAGGAAAGCTCAAAACTTTGGAAATTGCAGCTCTGAGGAGGAGCTTCGTCCTCGAAGGCGGGGCTAGGCCGCACCAGGCGTTTTGGAGAGCTGAATGGTTGCCATGGGAGATAAAAGGATTTTTCAATCATAAATGAAAGAATTAAGGCAACGCTCAAAGTATATTTTTGGTGAGGGGAAAAACGTTATAACAAGTCAATTTTACATAACACGGCCCCTGTAAGCTTACCCATAGGGTGCGCTCTTAATTCCGTTTCCTGGCCTTCGCTGTCGACGACACGGCAGAGAAAGCCCCGGGAACTTCCTGAAAAGCGCCTCGGCTCAGTGGTGCAGCTCCATCGACGTGGCAGGAAACATAAAATCTGTCGTTTTCATCACGTTCCATCTTGGGTAAACTTGTTTCCTGCAGCTTTCTCTATTAGTTATCTGTTCATGCGGGTTTACGACCATGGAGCAAGCCCGATCGATCAGCAGGGGCTGTGGGATTTAATGGGTGCAGCGCTCCCGCTTAAGGATACAGTCTCAGGAGTGTATATTTAATCACTAATAGGGATGAGGGTGGCGAGCATCGGTCACCAGCAGTCTGTTATATGAAGAGTCAGGTATTGGTCCGCCCCACGCTGTGAAATGTCTGCTGGGGAAGAGTTATTATTGTTTCTGCAGCCAACAAAAATGATCTGAGACAGAGATCCAGACATACGGGTCAAAAGTGATTTCAACTCCAAATCCTCCTGAAAGACCGAAATGTTCTCAATAGTAGTGATTTAGTGTGTTACTTTTCACTTGTGATGGTACATGGCTTCTAAAATAAAAAAAATACATTTATTTGTGAACCTTCAAAGAACACCTGCATTCATACTGAGATTAAATTACACTTCCATGGGTGGACTCTCTTTAATTGGTGGCACTGGATTTTATTTAAGGGCATCGGGGTCAAATGGGTTGAATGCAAATGCACACCTTTTTTTGGCATAGTTTTATTTGTAAAGCAGATTTTTAAAAAGAGGGTACTGAGCTTCTTAACATGTCTTGATGTTATTTCCTCATCAAAAACATACCTGGAGTGTTGCTTTCTTTCATGCTTGTTTGAGAAATCCTTGAATCTCCCGTAGCAGCCAGTCCGGGGTGCCTTAACCCCTTCTCCTGCTACATGCCGTCTATTTCCCCCAAAGCTCTGCTTTTTAGGTTCAGACCGCAGCCAAGCTCCCGCCCCACAGGTAACCCCTCCCCAGTGCCATCCCCACACAGCTCCTCCAGACTAGCGGCAGCAGCAATTAGGAGACACCTGGTGGAACTGTGCGTCTGCTGAGCTCCTCATAGAAACTACAACTCTCCTAACGACGGTTCTGAACAGCATCGTTGGGTGCAGTTGTGATGACGTGCTGAAGGGGGAGCGCCTGAAAGGGTAGGAGCTTCTTAAAGGGACAGGGGCCAATTTTCAATCATCAGATATGTCATGATGGTCAAGTCAAAAATGGTTTAAGTTGTTTTTGATATATACAGCATTTTCATAACAACGGAAGGTAACATAGTTGATTCTGCTACAAAATGCTAAGAGTGTGCATTATTTCACTACAACTTCCTGCTACAAGGCTGTGATCTGTTTTTGACTTCCCTGAAAAATTCTGGAAAAAAAATCCCATTTAAGTTTGTGGCTGAAAGAAGTCAAATTTAAAAAGGTTCATAATAAACACTTTTGCAAGGCAGCTAGTTGTTAGCAACGTGAGTTTCTAAGCAGTGTGTGTGAGGCAAAATGGTTAGGGTTTTATAATGTAATCTGTTGCTGTCGATCTAAGACGCCATGCACTAATGTCAAATATTCAGTTTCTATTTTATAAAAAAATAAAGTCATTCCATACTGATTTTGCATCTGCTGGCATCACTGGTATGACAAAAACACAAAACAAGGAAGGAAATCTTTGACAATAATTAAAGTCTACACTGCAAAAAGTATTTTTGTCTAGTTTCTAGTGTGCATATTTTAATTTAGTCTTATTTAAAGTGTATTACTTTACAAATAGCTTTTCAGCAAGACATTTTAGCTTGTTTTAACTCAGTAATTCTTAATTAAAAAGTAATGGTTCCTTTGTCTGATTATTTCACTTATAACAAGATATTTTTCTCATCTTATGAGTGAAATAATCTGCCGATGGAACTAGTACTTTTTCATCACTACTAAGCAATTATTGACTTAAAATAAGTTTCTGTGTCTTGCAGAAAAGTGACTTGTGCGTTAATTTTGTCTTATTTTAAGTGTACCAAGTTATTTGCACTAGATTTTGTTTTTGCAATTGTTTGCTTTCTATTTTCTATTTGGTTTAATGGCATCAATATATAAAAATCCCCACAGCATAAATGTTGCCACCGTCATGTTTCACAGCAGGGTTTGACCTCCCGTACATTGTGATCATAGTCAAAACTTTTAGCATTTGTTGTTGTTGTGATTTTGCTTTAGCTGGTCATATTCTGGAGCTAACTTGTGATTCCCGACCTTCTGAGCGCAGAGCCACATTAGGTGTGTGTGAGCTCGTTCTACTCTGACTGACTCATGCCAGCGATCAAATCTTCCGTGACATCCCCAACAGTGTGTGGAGAAACACATGAGGTGGGAGATAAGAAGAAATGTGAAGAAGAATTTGTTGACTTCGTCTTTCGTGGCCACGTAAAGTGAGAGCAAATAAAAGTGCCGCGATTTAGCCCAGCGATCCTTCTTAATCAAATTCATTGTGACTCGTTTCATTAGTAGCAGCCCCGACTTGAGAATTCATTTACGTGAAACGCGAAGAGTGTGACAAATATTTAAAAAAAAAAAAAAAGTGTGGATACTCCTCCAGGTTCATCAAATAAATAAGTAATTATATGCCCAACCTTTGGACCGGCGCTGCATGTGAAACCTGAAATTCTCTGCTTACATCGCAGCGTCAGTGCCAGATTTTCCTTGTTTTAACTGCTTGTGGCGGCGAGAGATAAACTGATGGCTGCGGTGATGAACGCTCCCAGCTGTAAAAGTGTTGTTTTCATATTTCACTTGAAACATGGAAATATTGCCGTGTGAACCATCTGAAAGTTTCACTGCATGCCAAAACAACACAAAGTACTCTCAGGTAGTTCCTTTACACCAGTGGTGCTCAAGTCCAGTCCCTGAGAGCTACCATCCTGCAACTTCACTACAAAAACATCAAATCTGCCAAAGTATTTTTGGTCTAGTTTCTAGTACAAATATATTAGTAAACTTAAAATAAGATAAACTAACTTAAAAGTAACTTTTCAGCAAGATATAAAGGTTTGTTTTGGGTAAATAATTCCTTAATATTGGAGAAAAAATGCTTGTTCTGTTTCCAGATTATTCAACTTATAACAAGACAAGTTTCCCATGTTATAAGTTACATTTTCTGCCAATAGAACAAGCACTGTGTCATCAAGAGTAAGGAATTATTTACTTAAAGCAAGCCTCTATATCTTTTTAAAAAGTTTCTCATAAGTAAGTTTTGTCTTATTTCAAGCTTACTAAGATATTTGTACTAGAAACTAGACCAAAATACGTGGTAGGATTTTGTGTGTTTACAGTGTTTCAGATGCATCCCTGCTCCAACACACCTGACTCAAATGAATAGTTTGTTACCAGGCCTATTCAGAGCTGAATGACTGCTGCTGAGGGAGTTCAGCTATTTGGTCCTGGTCTTTTGGAGTAAGGATGCATCCAAAGGTTTCAGGAGGGTCGCTCTGGAAGCCTGGACTTGATCACCCCTCTTCTTCTGTTCTTACGCCTGTTGTATCTCCTCCCTCTTTAACAAACCCCGAATGCCCTTGAACTTCACTCACTCCAACCCTGCACACCAGTCTGCCTAATATTATTATGTCGGGACCTACATGCTACAAGTCATTGGTGGTGATAGCGCCTGATTAGATTGTGCCCATTGATTGGCCGGCGTGCTGTTCGGTCGGCGGCGGTGTGTGCCGCAGCTCCTCCTTAGATACACTGACAGTCTGAGTCAGAGGACATAGAGCCCCATGCAGGGCGACTGATTGAGTTATTGATCAGTGCTCATCTTCCTCCCCCCCTCCTAGTCTTTCTCTCCAAGAAACCCCTTAATCAGGATAATGAATTTCACTTATTGTAGATTAACGGCACAAGGTCTGAATGGGAATAATGGCGGAAATTAGCAGATTGTTAACCCCTGTGATTTAAAAAAAATTAAATAAAAAAGAGGGTGATTGGGGAGGGAGGGAAGATGGAGACCCTTACCTGAGGATTTCTACTTCAGGGAAAGAGAATGAATGTGGCCGATTTGGCAGATTACGAGGGAGAAATTTTAGATTCTGAGGTCAGAGTAGAATGAACGGCTAAATCCGAGTGATGATGAAGAGCGGAGGAGAGTTTCAAAGAAACGCCGAGTCTCTCGGAGATATAGGGCAAAGCGGGAAAATGAGAGAAGATTATTCCGAAGTGGTGATTAGCAGAGTGGAAATGAGCAGCATGATGGGCAGTGGTCACACAGTCACCAGGCAGAGGCGCAGCTTAAAGGTCGGCCATTGTGTCGCCAGCATCAAAATTGGGCTGGTAAAGAATGAATAATGAGGCTTGATTACGGTCAGTGAGATGGAACATTGCTTCGAATCAATCCTCCAGACAATTACAGGCAGCGCAAACGGCAGCCCTCAGCCACAGCCCAGGCAGCAGGAAGCGATTGTGTCAGAGGACGACGTCTCCTTCATCAATAACTTGTTGCCTCGGCCGTGTTGTCCTCCTGCTGCTAACATGTTCTGGTCTGATACTGAACATGAAACTATCAGGGGACGCCATGTATGATTAAAACCACTTTGGGACTTTAATTACGCAACTTTTTGCCAAGGTTGTACTTCTGTACAATTTTTTGTTTTTATAAAACATAAATTGGATGTTCAAATATATACACACACTTTCACTAATACATTGTTAGACGTTCTTGTTTTTTTTTGGTTTTTTTACCATGACAAACCACATACCTTTCTACGGTGCCCTCCGAGGGACATGGGGAAAAATGTTTCTTTTACATTCCCTCGCAATATGCTTACTGCAATATTTGCTAGTCTACTTTGTATACAGTCACAAATGTCAATTTAAAATTTCAAATATATACACATTTAAAGAGCCTCAGTGAAAACGTGTTTGTTCTTAACTCCTTGCTGCAAAAAAATTGATGGAAAATCGATTTATTCACTGCATGTTTGTCTGTGTCAGGCTGAGATGGAACTGCACATGAAAACATCCCTCTAAACCATTCAGACCAGCACAAAAAGAGACACAATCAAAACTGTCAGATGACTTATCACCCCGCGATTATAACTCAGAAATAGTCCAAATACTTTGGATGTATTTTTTTCTTTCTTTCCTACTGACGGTTTCTGTTTATATCGTAGGTTTGTGGTGCCTTTCTATCCTAAAGAAACAGATATAAAACTTCAGATATGTCACAAGACATTAACATACATGAAAAACCTTAAGGAAACCTTATATTATAGCAGAAGGTGATGGCCACTGTAAGAAAGGCTTCCAGTATTCAATGATGCCGCATGAACTGATCGGCATATTAGTGCGAGAGAATGCAAAAGGAAAAAACAAAATCCTCCGTGTCCCCATGGGGCCTCCGTATCTTTCAACCCGACAACATGCTTTTGGCGTAATTCTGGTCGGACACCTGACCGCTCCTTCTGTCAGAAATTGCTGAGTCTATTTAATTGTTGATGTAGTGTCACTAAAATAGTTTTTAGGCATAGTCCACACATTTTCAAAATGGTGCTTTATTCTTGGGTCATTGTGCTGTTTAAACACCAACCTGTGACTAAGTTTCAACAATTTACAAATGGATTTTATTCACAGACCCCAATATCCTTCTCAACTGACCATAAAACCTCTTTCCATAAAATTTCAGTCAAGCTTTGTTGTTTTTTTTTGTTTAGTTTTTTTTTTTTCCAGTCCGGTACTCTCTCCGTCTTCGTCATTGCAGAACTGTGACCAGACCAGTGAAACTGTGTCATCTAGTTGCTTTCATGAAAACCTTGAAACTTGCTGGTTGCAGTGTCAACAAAATTCAAATGATGTTATTCATGCATGACAAATGAATTTAAAAATGATCCCAAATTTATCAACATCTTTCTTCTTCCTGGAGTTAATATGGAGGTTTTGGAGTGGTGCAGCCAAAGTCCTGACTGGAATCTGAAAGAGAATCTGTATAGGGGAGCTAAAGATTAGGGTGATGGAAGGAGGCCTGCCAACAAAGACTTGGAGAGGAATTATGAAAATATGAGAGGAGACAAGATGGCCAGACATTATAAGAAGAGGTTAATTGTTACTAGAATAAAATTGAGCCATTCAGGAGGGTATTAGAAATAAAATGGAAGAAAAAACCCCCAATCTTTTCTGTTTTGTTATGCTTTGACAGAAACACCGATTCCAATTAGAAATAAACAGATGTAACTGTACTTTTATGACCAGCGCATAAATGCAAGTTTTTTTGCATGTTATGCTATTTCTCACACACTGACAGAGCATCCCTCCCACCTGTTGCAGGTATGGGTTTGGCGTGTTGGACGCTGGGCTGATGGTGCAGCACGCTGCGCTGTTCCAGGGAGCTACTCCACAGAGGAAATGCAAGCAAGAGGTCGCATTTAATCCAGCCAGGTACAGAAACCTCTTTGGAATTATTATTAGTAGTAGTATTAGTATTGATAGTAGTATTATTGTTGTTGTTGTTGTTGTAGATCCTTTTCTGCTGGAGGCCAAGTGAGCATCAGCATCGAATCCGATGCCTGCCGAGGGAGAGCTAATGAAGTCAACACTTTGGAGCATGTGCAGGTGTGCAGCCCAAAAACATCTAATCAACAGATTTAGTGTAAAAGGTGCAACTTTTTGTGCTAGAGTTCAATTTTGCGCCACAGCCAAGTTGGTTCAGTTTTGAGGCGCAAACAAGAACCCAACAGAAATGTTTGAAAACATGAAACTAAAATTGAACTTTTAATGTCCACTACTGTCTAAACATTGGTCAGTCTCACCATGACGAGTGTCTTTAGGAAAGCTCTGTTTTTAAATCCATCTTTCTTTCTTTTTTTTTTTTTGAAAGTATGATTCAGTTTTAAATTTCCATGAAACACTTGCATTGATACCTTCATTTAACTATCTAAATTGTTGTTGTGTGTTTTGTGTGCTGCACACACCTGATTAATATTTAATTCTACCAATACACCAAATCTTCAGTGGAGATTGAATCGTCTTAGGTGCGACTGTAAGAGGTCATGTTTTCTTTTTTTACAGATTCAACAAATGGGATGTAAAAGGAAAGTCGGTGAAGTTTAAAGGGCCAAGCGCATGGATTTTGTTCTCTTTGACAGTTTTCCCTTTATCTTACCTCTAAGCCTAGATAAGTTAACCCTGATGCAGCTTGTGGGAGAATGATATGAAAGATAAGATCAGATTGGTTTCAGTGTCTTCATCCAAGTCTCGGCAAGAAGTGAAAGTAAAGTTTGATTTCCAAAATGGGAAACTTTTACTCTGAAGTAGAGAAAGAGACATTTGTCTATTTGACATGTCCTCACAGTGCTTTGTAGAAGTTGAACCATTTTTTGCATTTTGTCATCTTACTATTTACGTCTCAGTACTTTGTAGATCCACTTTTCACTTCAATCTTTTGGGAAATGCTCGCCAGCTTTCTACGCACATGCAATGAAACGTCGCCACATTCGCCTTTTCTTAATAGCTGAAGTTTAGTCAGCTAGATAGAGAGCATCTGCAAACATCAATCTTCAGCTATTACCAAAGATTTTCAAGCTGTTTTAGGTCTGGATCCCAGCACATGACTATGTTTTGATCAAAGCCAATGTGGCTTCACTGTTCACTGCTGTCCGGGCGGAAAATGAAACACTGTCCCAGTCTTAACAGGATTTTTTCTTAAAACATGCAATACTCCTGTTGGTCTGCAAAATGAAATCATAACATACATAAAGTAGGCATGCAAGTTATGAATTAATGAGTTGATTGATCTTATTGATCGACTAACGATTAACTGATAAGTGGCCGTTTTCTCAAAAAGCTGAATTTTCTCATTTCTAGAGAGTCAGCCATCCTTCCTTGGCTACATTTTTTATAATATGCCAACATAAAAAAAAGGCATAAAATTTTAACATTACTTTATGTCAGCTCTATTAAATTCTGACTGAATAAACAGAAAATTATTGTTCTCTCACATTACTAAACTTAGGCAGATTTATATGACATCACAAAGCAGGAACCTCTTAGGTGGCTGAATAGAAAAATAAAGATAAAAAGAATAAAATATGTGAAACACTTAATCCCCCGTGAACAGAGAAATACTCATCCAGAAGTGCCTGGTTGCTCTTGAAGGAATGTTAAAACTTTGCTCTATAAGTTGCATTAACTCACGACAGGCTTCAAAGTCGACGTTGCTTATTGGCATCATGTTTTTTTTTTCCATCATGTTACATTTTTTTCTGTAACGCCCTTCCTCTTTTCTTTTATCATCTTAAGTTGTTTTTTTTTCCCCCAAATCAACTTAAGGAGCTTGTCAAGTGTTTATATTTCAAAACAGAACAGCATAAGTTGCATTTTGCATCCCACACTGGACTCTTTTTGGACGGTTTCACTTTCCCGTTCTGGTATACTCCCGCCATCTTTATTTCTGTGTCATCTGGCTCTGCTTAAGGATGAAAACTGCAGCATTAAAAGAGAAGGTCTGAGTGGATCTTATTAATCGATTAGTACTCATTTTAATCTAATGAAACATTTATCGCCAATGAATCATAAGTCAATTAATCGGTTGCATCACAGTTATAGTGTAACAAAGCCTTTAAAAGTGCAAGAGGGTTTGGAATACTCTTGTAAGTTGCTGTGCGTCTCTGTTTGCCGTTGATGTCCGTGTTGTGCTACAGACGCTCCGTGTTCCCATTGCCCTTGAAAACGTGCAAATCAAGCAGAATTAGTTTCCAATTCGAACTTCTGCAAGCAGCCAGGGAGGCTTGTCATACAAATTGTCTTCCAGTGACTGTGTCATGCGCTGTATCTGAGAATAGAAACGATAGAGGAGATATAAAAAAAAAAAAAAGAATCCCACTGTGATGTGTAATGTGTTGGCAGTGTCATTTGCAGAAAATGGCAAAACTGTGTTTTCTTGAGTACCGCCACATACATGCAAATGTGTTTATATTTGATTGTGACAGCAGGCATACGTGTCTGTTGGTGCACATTTGAGTTTGAGCGAGTTATCTGTGTTTGTGAGTTTGTGTACTTGTGAAATAGCAGAGAGAGAGAGAGAGGGAGTGTGTCAGCATGTAAATTGAAAAGGCTTCATCTTTGCGGCTCCGCTCCCTGGCAGAAAGCGTGGGTCAGGCCATCGCCGCGAGGTGTGATTGATGGACGTGTTGCCGTGGTAACATGCCGTAAACAGGAGCAGGCTGTCAGTCTTTTTGCAGCTTGGCGGCTTTCTCTGCGATGTGCCATTGTCACACCAGATGTGCTGCTTGTGATGAACAGGGACAGGGAGGGTGTTTACCGGGTGGTGGTAGAGTGGTGTGCGGGGTGATTTGGAGGGGGGGTGCAGGGTTCGGGGGGGAGAGAGTGAGTGCTTATCTAAATCATTTAGCTAATACTCCCCTCAGCTGTTTCTCTGTGCTTTCTCTTTCTCCTCCACGCTCTACCTTTGCTCTTTTTTATTTTTTTTTATTTCCTGCACCTCTTTGGGGGGGAGTGGGAGGAGGGGGGTCATGGCCAGATCATTGCCATGTCCATCTGTTCGGCACATTCGGGATGACAGACAGGAGCAGCTGGATCTGGATGTAAATTCACCGGCAGAGTGCGTGGTGGCGCTTCGGTTTGGAGACTACATGGGCTGTACCGTTTGTTAGAAGCTGAAACGAAAAGGGTTGAGATCAGGTTCATGCTCGCGTTAAACCACGCAGGGATGAGATGATTAGCTTGTCCCGAGAGAGAAGTGGAAAAGTGAACTGGACTTATTGTGTGTATAGCTTCTGCTCGTCAAACATGTTTGGAACATTAAAAAAACCTGTTACTTTTTTTTTAACCTGTTTTGAGATGAAAAATCAGAAATGAGAGTAAATTATAAAGTACAACGTCCAACATGTTAAAGGGGCAGTGATGATTATGTAAAATCAACTTTTTGAACTTTACATCATGTTCTGATGTTGTTCTCTCATCAAAAACATACCTGTAGTGATGCCTTGATTATTTGAGAAATCCTTTAATCTCCCATGGCAACCATTCAGCTGGTCAAAACACTTGAGGGGATTGAGCCCCACCTTCAAGGATGAAGCTCCTCCTCAGAGCTACAGTATCCAAGCTTTCGCCTAACAAAGGCCTCCTCCTCCGCGACTCCCCCACTCAGCTCCTTCAGACTAGCCAGCAGCAATTAGCAAACACCTGGTGGAACTGCTGATCTGCTGAGCTCATTATGGGAGCTACGTCTCAATGCAGCAATGATAAAAACATTGTTAAAGGTCGTTAGGGGAGCCATGTTGTGATGTCTTCCCTGAAGGTGGAGTTTCAGAAAAAGTAGGAGATTTTAAAGACAGAGAAACCCAATTTCAAACATCTTAGCACTACTGCAGAAGCTAGCATTTACAGCCTTCCTTTTCTCTACTCTTTGGGTTATAGCCAATCAGTGCCAAAGAAATTGAAATGCGCTCCTGAATTGGCCGTTGTGCAAATGCCAGCCAATAGTGTGTCAAGTAGCCTTGTTCCAAAGTATTTCAGTTTCCAAGCCTGCATTGTTTTTTGAGTATTTTGGATATGTTCTGTAAAAGAAATTAGCAAATGTGAATTTCAAGATATGTTCTACAGAAAAATTGAAAGATTTGTGAATCCATGAATACTGAGTCTCAAATTAGCAAGAGCTCACTGTAAACTTCAAATATTTACTGATGCAAAACACAGACATAGTCTATAAAAATTAGCATAACATTCAGAAGTAGTTGGCCTTTGCTGGGAAACTTTTCAAATATAAGTCTTGAAGAACATCTCCTAAGCTTAATTTCTGACATCCTACAGCTACATGTATTATTTCTAAATAATGTCTCTATTCTCCACTTGTTCCTTGCTTCTCCTTCTAGGTGAGAGTGAGTATTTCGGCGCCGTGTCGCGGCGACCTCTCCATAAGTCTGGAGTCTCCGGGCGGCACAGTGTCTCTGCTGCTGGACACCCGGCCCAACGACGCCTTGGCTGCTGGCCTGAAGAACTGGACCCTGATGACGTTGCACTGTTGGGGCGAGCAGCCGCGAGGCCTGTGGACCCTGAAGGTCAGAGAGAGCCTTTCCCCCTCTCAGCTCTACTGATTCACATGTTTACCACATCATTTCTAGTTAGTTCTCAATGTCACTCAGCTGATGTCAGATGGTAAACGAAGGTTAAAAACCACAATATTGCTGCTTTTCGCTCTCAACCTCAGTGCTGCCATTTTTATTATTTACCAAAATTGCACTTTTTTTTCACATTTTGTGACATCACAACAACAAACTCCAGTACATTTTATTTGGATCTTACCTGATAGACCAGGTGGTTTTTCTATAAGGGCCAAAAAACGTGGAAACCAGAGAAAATGTTATTTTTAATAAAAACAGAAAAATACATTTTTTGGGACAGATTTTAGTCGTATCTTCTCAATGCTAAACCAATAGGACAAGATTGTATTGAAACAAACAAATAGGTCGGCTGTTTGTAGAAAAATCATCTGTAAATTATTGCCGATCCAACACACACAGAAGGAGTTTTGGGTCGACTGATTCCTTCGCAAAAGCCTGCTTCAGCGTTAAAGCTTCTGAACGTTTGTGGTTCTATTCACCACCAAATTAAGATGAGTCTGGAAATCTTTTCAATGAATGAGAAATAATTAAAAAGGTTTTGCGCAGCTGAATGGTTGCAATGAGAGATTAAAGGATTTCTCCAACATGCATGAAAGAATCATGGCAAAACTCCAGGTGTGTTTTTGAGGAGGGAATGACATTATAACATGATGCAAAGCATCATGCACAGAACGCTAAACATCACATCCCAGTTTGACAGAATGGTGGCGACAGCATCATGCTGGGGGAATGTTTTTCCATAGCATGGAGAGGGATGCTGGTTAGAGTTGACGGGAAGACGGGTGGAGCTAAATCCTGGATGTTAGAGGATGCAAAATACTTGAGTTTGAGGAAGCAGAACGAAAAATGCATCCATCTGCCATCTACCTCCTTGAATTAGATCAAAGCATCTTCATTCTAAAGTGGTTCAGTCAAAGTTTTGACTTGAATCCAATTGAGAGTCTTTAGAAATGCTTGGAATTGGCTGTGTCAGGATGCTCCCCATCCAGTCTGATCAAGAAGAATGGAAAAGACATAAAGACATCCTGCGTATTGTTTCCTGCTTCCTGTCTCTGTGGCGCTTAATTATACAAATCCCATTAAAATAAGCCAGTTTGTCAAGACCGGCATGATGTGTCTGGCGTCTTCCTGGAATATCGTCTCTCGTGATACAGAAATGAATTCCGACGCTTCACGCCATCCTCTCCCGGTTGTTGCGGCGTACAGAAGTTTAAAAATAGCTCGGCTCAGCTTGCTTCAGTTCATTTTGCAATAGCAAAGTGAATCATCCTCTACTTTCATCTCCGAGCTTCAGCCAAGCATGGCAATCTTCATTTTCCTTCCCGCGCTCTTCTTTTCTCTTCTTCTCTTCTCTTCTTTTTTTTCTTCTTCTTCTTTGGCTCTCATAGATGTGCTAATGTTTGATATGGAGGAAGGATCTAAAATGGAAAGGGAAATTAGGACTGGAAGGTTAAGTAACCTTGGCCGCGTTTGACAGACACAATGCTGTCTGATTACAATCGGCTCTCACAGACGGCAGCGCTGAGGTCATTTACTGTATATATGTGGGTGGTGGTGTTGGGGGGGGGGTTCACTGTGTAGAAATGTAACGCAAGTTTTGCGTGTGTGCAAATAGGCGTCAGCGCTTGTAAACAGTTGGAGTTTGCTAAATAAAAAGCTGTGAAGATGAAAGGCGCCCACCTTCTGTCCTCCACCACCTACCTCTTCCTGCAAACAAGCGCGCACGCTCTTTCCCTTCGTCTCTTCCTGTCTGTCTCCCTGTCTCGCCTCTGTCCTCCTGTAGATTTACTGTCCCCTCTGTGACCAATTACCAGCGCCTGGCGTGTCGCGGGGATGGGAAGGAGGCGGCGTCATTACGGCGGCCTGGGGGGGTCGAGACACTCACAAAACGAATTAACAGTCGCATCTGATGGTCGGAAGGACTCTGGACACACCAACATGTACGCACAACCAACTCAGGCCTGATCAGAGTCTTAAACAAATGAGAAATTAAACACTTTTCCCTAAACTGCACACTTAGTAATGTTAAAGTTACACTGGTTTTCATTAAAGAGACAGTATTATGTAAAATTGATGTTTTGAAGTTTTACATCATGTTATACATCATCAAAAACACACCTGGAGTGTTGCTTTGGTTCTTTCATGCATGTTTGAGAAATCCTTTGATCTCCCATGGCAACCATTCAGCTGTGCAAAAACCTGGGTGGACCTAGCTCCGCCTTCGTGGCGCAGCTCCTCTTTTTCGGAGCTTCACTTTCTGTGCTTCCGCCTCACAAAGCAGTCCTCTTTTGCAACTCCCTGACTCAGCTACTTCAGACTAGCCAGCAGCAATTAGCAAACACTTAGTGAAACCGAACAGCTGCTGAGCTCATTATAGGATCTACTTCTCAGTGCAACGCTGGTAAAGGCGTTAAAGGGTTAATAGAGGAGTCATGTTGTGATGACTTCCTGAAAGCTGAGTTTCAGAAAGAGCAGGAGCTTCTTAAAGAGACAAAGGCCCGATTTCAAGGTGTTAAATTACAAAGTCAATTTTCTTATAAGTCATTTTGGATATATATAGCATTTTTATAACAACTGAAGATTTTAAAGTTACTTGACTGTACTAAAAAATGGCAATATGCACCTGGAAAAACACATAAAATATTTTTTTTACTACTGCAAAAGAGTAAGCAATAAGCAGAAATGGCAATTCTAAATCTACAAGGACACTAGCCTGGTAAAAACCAGACCCTTGTTCTACTATTTGTTTCGTACAGATGGTTTGCACTCGTGGCTATTGAGAAGCGCTTTCTTACCGGAAGCATGGACTTTAGCCTATTGCTGACGTTTGTCCATTACATATGCAATGCAGCAGGTCAACCCTATGAAGCTAACCTTAAAATGCCTGCGCTGTAAACAACCATCCTCCACCAATGAAGGCCGAGCTAAATAAAATACCTAGTGTTAAGTCGATATTTGGAAGGGTGACCAACATAGACTGAACAGCTTCATTCACTTCCTCCACTGTGAGTGCTAAAACAAAAGACAGACTAAAATTTTAAAACGGTGCATAAAATAGACTTTATTGCTCAATTTTCTGTTGCTGACTGGCCTGGTTTAAATTCTCCCGGAGAAATCGAGCTCAGTGGGAGAAATCCCCAGCGGAGCAGGGGAGGGAGATGGGGATCTAGTGGAATTGAGTTGGAAGGCAATGGCCATAAAGACAGACATAAAGAGATGGCAACGGTGATATAATGGTAGATGCAGAGAGTGAAGGGTAAACCATAAAACGTGTGGCCAGGAATGAGACTTTAACCTGACTATCAGCTAGATTAAAAATTTGAAACTCAAGGGCGGCACAAAGTAGGCGTGGTAGGAGTGTGTTACTGGACGCTCCAGTAACACACTCCTACCAGTAACTGGAAAGAGTCTATATTGATTCGCCAAATGGTCAAAAAATTTTAAAGAGCACAGTGGTTGTGTTGGAGTAAAAAAGGAAGAGAGAGAGATTGAAGTGAAAGAAAGCGAATGTTATGGCTCGAGGCTCATGACCTTCCAGCTCTGTGAAGGACACAGGACCGCGAGGCTGAAAATCCTCTCTGTGTCTCTTCTTATGCTGTCTGCTCTCCCCTGTGCCGCCTCTGCCGCCATCTGCAGCGCCTCGACTCTGCTCAGGGCTTTCACTGCTGATCACAGACAGGGTGGATGATTAAGCTTTCCTCCCAGGTGATTTCTAGAGGGATCCGCGACTAGTTGAACATGTCGGCCTAAACACGTTGCCGGTTTCCTGTTGACCAAAACGTTGTTGTTTTCGATACCTAAAAACTCATAATTACTTCAAAATTTTATGTCTCTAGTTTGTTTTTTTGTTTTTGTCTGCGGAGGTAGCCATTTTTTCACCTGCGCGATGCTTGCCGGACCAATGACTCGGGCAGGTTAACCAGTTTTTATTGTCACCCTCTAAACACTTCCATGTAAGTCAATGGTTTCGCTCAGGACACCGGTGTCCTCACCACAGCTGAGGGGTTTTAAAGTGGACTATAGTCTATCAACAAAACACCTAGATTGAGGCAAACTCCCTCAAAGTTTTCATGTGCATGAGATATTTGTTGAAACAAACAGGCCAGGCCAGCTTCTAATCTACTGTTCACCATATTAGCTCCAGTTAGCAACATTAGCAGTAGCTAGCACGACTAGCAGTACACCATAAGAAGGAATGAACACCAAACGTAGTAGCTAACACCATTAGCAGGAGCTAACGGCATGAGCAGTGGCTAAAACCTTTCGCAGTAGCTTACACCATTGGAAACTTAGCTTACAATGTTAGCAGTAGCAAAAACTATTAGCAATACCTAACATCATTATCAGTAGCTAACATTACTAGAATTAGTTAATACTATTAGCAGTATCTGACACCATTAGCAGAAACTAACACCACTAGAAAGAGCTAACATCATTAACAGGAGCTAACACAAAAAGGATCCGTTCACACAGAAGGTTTTGATGCTAAATTTGGATTTTTAGCAGTTGTTTACATCTGGACAAGTCGGATAAAATGCAGCATGACCGTGCAGACTACAGGTGCTTCAAAAAATATCAGCTATATAACCAGCTTAGCTCCACAAAAAGTTAGGGGCACAGATCCAAATTGGGCCGTTCAGACTGCTGTGAAAAAGTCAGATATGGATTTGGATATGGAACAAAGCCATGGTGTCTTTAAGTTGGCCCAAAAGTTTCATTTTAGTCTCTTCTGACCAGAGCAACGTCTTCCACTTCCTAAAGGCTTATTTCACAAAAAAAAATCTCAGCTGTTCTGCATGGTTTACTTCAGTTTCCTCACATAGTCTATAAACTCATACCACATGGCAATTTTTACCCCTTTTTTTCTGTGACATCAGAAATATTTATTAATGGGAATTTATGTCCTGCAGCCACAAACGGGCAGAATATAACAAAATCTGTGTTATGAGAAGCCTCCAGAAGTCGAGGGGAAAAATCCGTCCGTGTGTAATTCGGGTGGAGCGACCCTTTCTGCGTAATGCTTTAGCGCCTGCTCTAATTAGTAACTATGACTGGCAGCATATTTCTTTCCCTCTGCCGTGTAACACAATAGGTTTTCAGAAAAGAAGATGGAGGGGTGTCATCACTGTGCTCCACTTTCACAGAAAGCCGCTCTCCTAAACACACAAACACAGAAAAATACACCAAAATTATAAACACACATCTACAAGTCTCTCTTTCTTCCCACCAGGCTTTATGCTAACGTGCCCACAGGGAGTGTATTCCATTGTGTGCGTGCGGGTGTGTGTGTGTGTGTCAGGAGGAGGGTGGCAGCAGTCTTTGAGTCTCCAGATCCCGGGGGACTTGGAGACTCAGTCGACTAGTGGTGCTGCTGGAATATAATGGCAATATTTAGCCTGAGGCGATGTGGACGCACACGCAAACATACAAACAGACACACTCACTCGCTGGCTGGCTGGCACTGACTGACTGTTCGTATATTTACCGTCAGCTTCTTAGGGAGTCGCTCCCCGCTTGTCTGCCCAGCAGATTGCACAAACCAAACACGCACAGTGAGCAAGTGATAAAAGAATAACCTGCAGATAATGTATTAATTATGCTTTTCAGCTGATGCACACAGCCTGTGGGAAAACATTATTAGCCAGCGTCTTCCACACCTGGAAGTGATGGATAAGGAGCTGCTTATTTTATCATACAGTATACTTATTAGCAAAAATTATCAATATTTAGTCTTTGTAGCAAGATGAATGTACCAAATCGCTGCCTAGGGACTTTTTGTTTATTTATTTATTTTTAATCTGAGAAAAATTAATTTGTCGATATCCGGTGTCGTGGTAATCATTTCATTTTTCTTTAAGGAGATATTAGTTGGAGTAAAGGGAAATGATTTCAACCCCCATTGTAATCATATCTCATCGGTTTTATGAATTTATTTTTCTATGTTTTCCAACATTTTCACAAATATCATCAAAAGTAGAACAAAGAAAAAAAAAACTATATGATCAAAATATTAACACACACAAAAAAATTGCTTGAACTTTAAATAAAAATATCCATCATTTTTCTCTGGTGACTACAGTTGTTCATCCTCTCCACTGTCTCCCCAGTCATGCGCCGCATGAGGTGTTGCAAACCTAAATCAACTGTCCCCAACATGCTACATGGCTCGGTTTACTTCGATTTTTTTTTTTCCCCACAATCAGAATAAACTTAACTTCACTTCTTTATTTTATAACCAGCATCAAAATGTCCTGGGTGTAATTTACCTTGCATCTGTGTAATTGGCCTGAATTGTTGATGTTTTTCTGTGTACTTGATATGCACTTCTTTAAAAGCAACAGCCATAATTGTTATCTGATTGCTGTTATTGCCATGATATTTACCCATTTTATATGTTATTGTTATGGTCTGAAACGCTGATACAACAGCTGGTAATGGCAACACGATAGAATTAAACATTGCTTATCAACATCAGCCCAGTTTTACTTATCAGATGTATGACGTTATGTTATGTCGATATATTGTGCATCCCCTACTTTGTAAAATTTTCGGTCAGTTAGTCTTGTGAAGTGCATTGAGACGTCACAGAAACAGATTTTTCTGAAATCTCCTGCCACCTAATGTACGAGTGCACCTAAGATGATTTTACCCCACCTGCCAATTAGGTTTAGCAAAAAGGAAGAAAAATCTAATTAGTTTCAATAACCGGATTTTTTTTAAAAACAACTTTGCGTCCAGAGCCTCTGGAGAAGCGATTTCTTCCAGTTTGAATTTTACTGACACTCTTGGTAGTCAGTAAAAGCATCAATTTGTGTTTCATCTGTAGAAACAACTCAGAATCTTCTTGTACGCATAACCATGTATGTTGAACTATGTACACATTTCTGGCATAATTTGCATTTTGCCGACCCCTGCTAGTTTATGTATTTTGATCAACTTAATTTTAATTGAGGGTCTAATCATTTTAGTCGCGTGTGGGTACTTAATATTCATCAAGACACAAATCTACATTGTACAGAGATCCACCGTATTCTCTCAGTGGCAGAAAAAATATCTTTGACACGTGATATTAATATTAATTGTGACTAAGTACATTTTGGGAACTGCAGGAAGGTTATAACCTCCCAGGTACTTCATTCTTTTTTTATTTGCGACTCAGGGCAGCTTTAAAGGCTCACGGCGTGCCGAGGGAGCCGCCGTTGAAACATCATCCTCTGCATATGCCGGTCGTTATCTCACCATAATTTCCCTCTGGGATTAATAAAGTTTTGTGATTGTGAATTAGGAAAGGCAGGTCAAGGGGCTTTTGTTACTGTGGTTCATACCTTCTTGCTTAAATGTCTTTCATTTGGATTCATGATGGAGCAAAGGACCTTCCTAAAGTAAAACAGGAGTTGAACAGGAATAGAATCCCATAATATCTGACCAAATTATTGATTTTTTTTTTTTTAAATAAGTCTACACCTGCATCTGTTTTACTCTGAAATATTTTTGCCACAGTCAAAAGAGAGTTGTTCTGACCAGCCTCCCAGTGCTCTTTTGTCCTTTCACAGGGCCAATTTTAATTAAAGAATGGACTATAAATGTTAATGTGGATATAAAAATCATCCAGGAGACGGGTTAACTCGCTCTGAATGTATTTTTTAAAAATGTTTTTACTGTTTAATTCTTTCTAGACTCTAGAAATATTGGGATATTCAGTTTAAATACAACAAAACCTAAAACAGTATTTTCTCTCTCTGTTTCATTCTTCTTAGGAAAATTACAATCAGTAATACTGTATTTTATCTAAGGAAGACCTTAATAGCTGTAAAGTTAAGCTGAGAGAGTCCTAATTTCAAAATATTATCCCAAACACTATTTGCTTAGTGAATTAGTTACGCAAATTTTGTCTTTTAGACAATTAAATTCATTGTTAAGTCAGATGTAAACTGTTGTGTTAAATACAGAATACAAAACTGATAACGGACATCAAATAAAAAAATGCTGTTGCATGATAAAAGTTATAGGTATGAACTATTTATCAGCACCTATAATGGTTGGTATGTATGTAATGTAGAGGCACACATAGTGGTGTCCAGCTACGCGTTGGGATTGTTTTGCTTTATTGTTTGAAAGAATAAAATGGAGAGAAAACACATTATCATTCCCTATTGTGGGTGGTAGTTAGATGGGTCTTTTTTGTGTGTGAAAGCCATGTCTTTGTACTGTCATAAAATCCCAAACAAAGTACAATAAAAGTTGAAGAAATATTGATTACTGTGAAAGGCGATAAATGTCAAAAACGAAGACACAAAAATCACTATACCCACTTCCCTGAAATGTAGTTTTATTGCCCAAGATAAAGGCTGACTGTCACTGTTTTCAGGTAAAATGATCACAAAGAGTTTGAGTAGAATATTGCCATTATGCTTCAGTAATCTACACCCATATTGTATCAGACAGGCTTTGGCGGAACTGCTATTTAGCTTTAAATGATCAGTTTTGCTTACTGGACTAATCAGAACGTCCTCTTTGATGCAAACCTTGACTTTTACCAAAATCTGCTTCGTCCTCTTCGTCCTTAAAGCTGCACTATGTAACCCTAACAAAAATATGTTTGTGTAAAAGTATGGTATGAGACAGATAATCTGTGAAACAAAAGAGCTCCTCCATCTCCTTTTAGTTCTACTATTGCAGTCTGCAGAAATGCACAGATCCTGGTCAAAAACAACCAATCAGATGCAAGAGGAGGGTCTTAGCGCTGTCAATTACCCTCGTGTTCGCTGCTCAATGTGCTAATGGCGAAGAAAAACAACTTACTGTTACAGGAAAACCGTTAATTCGTCCGTCTTCTGTGTCTATGCTAACCAGCCTTAGGATCGCTAGTTAGCACAGCTGTAGCTTAACAAAGAGCAAGCAGGAGGGCATGAGCTCAATAAGACCCTCCCCCTTGCTCTGATAGGTTGTTTCTGATGGAGTGGCGTACATCTGCAGGTAGCACTGGGAGGAGGTATCATATATGTATATATATATATATATATAAATATGCGTATTGATAAAAAAAAAATTAATAGACGTTACAAACTGTAGCTTTAACCATCATAAGATATTGATACCCGGTCCAGTGACCTGCAGACCTCCTTTTTTTTTTGACTTGACTAAGTCAGCACCTTGGACAGCGCCCAGCTGTGTCTTCCTTGTGGAGCTGTGGGCTTTAAGGACTGTTGCAAAGTGAAAAAGGGACATACTTTGTCTTTACCTACAGTCAGTTACATCTTACATCACCGAATCTTTCCTTCTTTTTTTCTTTTTGCAACATGTAAACATCTGCTGTCAAAGTCAAAGTATGAGCTAGCTGCGTAAGGGCAAACTGTCTCCTTAAACAAAGACATCATTCTTCACTTGAGAATTGAGTAACGCTGCTTTGTATTGTGGTGCTAAAATGTGACTCTTCTGCTGACCCGGTAAACTTTTCTGTTTTCTTTTTCACAAGAGCAGAAAATTCCAAAAAGCAGGATGAAGTTTTTATTTATTTCTTTATTTATTGGCAGATGCACTGTCAAAGCCTAAAGTGGAAACAGAATCACTTGCTCATTCAAACAAACTCTCACTTTCAACCACAAACACACACAAACAGTCTTCCATTCTCTGTGGCCCAAGGTGGATTTCTAGAGGTGCATACATTTGCATACATCTGCATGGTTAATGAGTTTTGGGAGATCAAGCGATCTGAGCGGCCCTTTGTGGGTATTTCTTTCTGTTATTGTGTGTGTGTGTGTGTGTGTGTGTGTGTGTGTGTGGGCGTGTGTGGGTGTGTGTGTGCTGCGTGTGGGCGGGGGTGTGTGTGTGTAAGTGGAGAGGAGGGGTGGAAGGGGGGCCTCCATGTAAATATCACCCACTGTGTGCTGGCACCCGTCACAGATGGTCGGGGGCGAGGGCGCCCTGTGGGCACAGGATGCCTATTTCTGTGTATCTGTGTGCTTTGAGGCTGCAAGGCAAAGAGTGTGACCCGGTGTGTGTGTGGGGGGGTGTGTGTATGCGTGCGTGTGAATACTTTGCACTTGATGTGTTTGTGTGCCATTAACTGTAAGAACTTGTTATGAGCTTGTTTGTCCCTGCGCTTGTTGCAGAGGGTTCATTTGAGTAATTCAGTGTCGGCACGCATGTCTGTTTCAACGGCTGCGGTCACATGACGGCGATGTGTGTGTGTGTGTTTAGACGCGCTGCGGAGCGTGCGCTCCTGCGCTCGTGTGGCTCCCAGCATGCAGTGTGGCTATGATGGCCCTGTTTTGGATGATTGATGTGTTGGAGGGAACAGTGAGGAGCCCAGGTTGGGCCAGAGCCTCAGTCTGACACGCTGCTACTTCCCTGCTGCTTTACATATGTAGACGCAGCACGAGTCCTCCTCCCCTCCCATCTGACTCTGCCTCAGTCTCACAACTCAGCCAACACTCACAGGTTCTTTTTTTTTTTTTTAGGAGGGTTGAGAGGAGGGATTTTATTTTGAAGCTTTCTGTTTATTGCGAGAGGGAAGACCAGAGCTGTCTGCTGCAGGCATTCCTGCTGCCTGACGGACACCGACATGCACACACCAGTTTTCACATGCAGATGTGGAATTTGTTTTGGTTCCTGAACACAATCAATAACGACTCTCGCAAAGAAGTTGAACCTGACAAAGGCTTAATGGCATCTTGTTGTTTTTTTTTCCCATATTTGACACAAATAATGCCCCAGACTTTTCATGTCATTAAAAACAAGAAACATGCTTAAAATTTCAATGAGTTGGTCAAAATATATGTCACGTCAAAACATCGATTTTGTTTTTGTCCCGTTTTGAGTCGGAGGATGATTAAGCTAATCTCCGCCAGATATGGAAAATGGTATTTGTTTGGTTTCTGACTTTGTGTTTGTACGGAAAACAATTAGGGCCACAAAATGAAAAAGAATTCTGACCTTAAAACTGTTTTATGTGGCTTTTATAAAAATGACTTTTTACATGTTTGTTAAAGCTGTCACTACGTTGTGATAGTACGTTATGAGACAGATAATGGCTGTGCTAACTGGCATGCATATTCGCGACAGGCTCTGCCGTTGGGAAGAAGCTGTAGCATAGCAGAGAGCAAATAAATAAATAAAAGTTGCACACTGACTGGAAGAGGATTAGACTTTTAGTTTCTCACCAGCTGATTACAACTTAAGGCAAGTTAACATTTGTACCAGGTAGGTATTATAATAACATCTAGCTAATATCTGTAGATATTAGTTTCATTATTTAAAATTACATTGGATATACTCAGGGGGTTTTCTGTAAATTATTTGTCATATTTGTTCATCCATATTGCTTGTCTTTATTTTCTCTACCAGAGAATGAATATCACAAAAAATGCAACAGCCTGCATAAAGCGGACTTATAAGAAAATTCTTCACAATATCATGACAGTGAATTGTCCTCCAAACTGCTGATTAATTATTTCATTAAAGGCCTTCAACGTTTGTAGAAACGTTGGTAAATCTAGAACAGGAAGCAGAACTGCCCTCTGGTTTTAAACGTGACACAGAGCTATCAGAACAATGTGGCATTAAATAACAGAATAGTGAAGGTGGTGCAGAGCATCTTCCTCCAGTGGCCTTCTGAAAAAAACAACAACAACAAAAAACTCATGGAGCATGTTGAAGTGGAAAGGATCCAGTCTCTTTTTGAATCAGAACCACCATGAAGAGCCTTTCCTCTCTCTTGTCTCCAGGTCTGCGTCTGTCTCTTCCGCCAGTTCTCTCTTTGCTTCTCCTTTCTCGCTGAAACTGTCTCTTCCCCTCTCTGTTTTTGTTCTTTTCATGTCTGTGTCTATCAGACTCCCACTCTCTCTCTCTTTCTCTCTCTCTGACTGTCTTCTCTCATCTTTTTTTTTTTATCTGGTGTTTGCCTAACTCAGTCTCAGGATCTCTTTCTAAACTCCTTTCTATCACATGGTCTCACTTTCCTCTCACCCATTTCGATATCCTGCCATCTCTCTCCCATCACTAATCCCCCGCCCCGCCGCCGCCACCTCTTTTCTTCCTCTCTGTAGTTTCTCCCCGGCTTTGAAAGCCTTCCTCTCTCCCTTCTTTATTTCAGCTTTTGCTAATCCCTATATTTTCTTTTGTCTCTCTCGTGTGTAGTTTGTTTCTCCAGCCCAGGCTTGGTTCGCCGTTGCTGGTGGCTCTTGCATTACTGCAGTGTGGATAAATGTAGTAGGAAATGATTTCTGGAGGTGTTTTACCGTGAAGACGGTGCACACAAACACTGAAACGCCATTTCATCAGAGTCAGAGACGTCAAGTTACCTACAAAATTAACTATCACCCCAATTAAAAGTGGCTGGCTTGATCGTATTTCCCGGCGACAGCGGGGTTAAGACTTCTCACACAGCCATGTCAGCCTCGTAGAAAGGCATGCTGGGAGGCTGGGAGGTATACAAGCCTTATTGATCCACCTGTCGCATCCAGCTGTTTGTTTACCAACAACAAATCAATGCAACTCTCAGCTGGGGAGCAGCCAGGCCTGGCCCCAGATCTGCTCTGAGCTCTCTCACACACACACACGCACACACACAAAACACCAAGCGCAGTTCAACACAGAATACACACAAATACCGCATACCCGCTCAATGCAGATATTACCGGTATACACGATTACTTGTATTCGAATCCTTATTTTTCATTTTCCAAACCATAAGAATCTTTGTTTCTCTAAAGGCGATAAACAAAACAAACATTGATATCATCTGAAAATAATAATATAAACTTAAGTGTATTTGAGACTTTACTTTATCTCGTTTATGTATACTATGAACAATTTGGGGCCAAATACACACCCTTGTGGAACACCACAATTTATGTCCATGTGAGCTGATTTGTACAAACTGTCGCCTGTTTTTAAGTAACTGAACTATGCTGAATAGTCCATTTATTTCAGGGGCAAGGTACATTTTCTTTCACCGGAGAATCACAGCTTTACTGCTGTGATTGGTTAAAACATTTACTGTTTATTGTTTCATATTTCCTGTAAAACCAAATAGAGTTGATGACTGGGTCTTTACTCATTGTGTTTTGATATTGTATCTAATCTGCATTTTTAACTCAAGTTCAGTAGTCCTGCAGCTCATTGACAATTTGGCTGACTTGAAACGTTAATTTTAGATTTTAGTTTAAAACTCGTATTTGGAGTGTAGATTAAACACAAAGTGATCTGAAACTGTTGGCTAGAACTGTTGGCTGACTAAAAGTTGTTGATTCAACCTAATGTCGGTATGCGGTTTTACAGTGAAAAATTTCACCTGCCAAAGTGGTTCCTCCTCTTTTTATAATATGCTTTTTTTCCTTTTTTTTTGCTGGTGCAAGATTTTCTCATCAATCTCTTTTGATGGAAAAATGCCATCTTTGCTGCTGTGTTTATTTCTAGGTGGCCGACCATAAAGGCAGCGTGTGGAGCTGCAGGAGGCAGAGCGAGGAGGAGGCTGCCGGAGCTCTGCTCAGCGCCGCACTCATCCTGTACGGCACCCACCGCCCACACAAGGCCACGCTCGGTATGTGAAAGTGTCTGCCTCTTTTAGTACCTTGAACTCGCGCAAACTGAGGTGAGCGTGCGAGCGAGGACGCCGGAGAAGTGTGACAGACGCCGAGCGAGATTGGAAAAGCTGACAAATGATTCATTTCGTGACTATATTTCAGAAATGTATATTTTGATTTATTTTTGTTTTTGTTTTTTGCTTGGCTCAAGCTGTGTTGATGCAAAAGGCAAATATGTCACCTGATTGTGCAGTTTGGGATAGTTTTGTTTTTATAAGTCTAATTTTTCGTTTAAAGGTACGTGCGCATTTAGAATTTTTTTTTTTGCATAATAGGCGCCCACTCAAAATTTATGTTTTGAATATATTACTTTGGTAATTTGATTTAAGATTCTCTTTATTTTGGTTAAGTGACAACATGACAAAAAACACACAAGCACAACAAAGTACTATTTTACAAACCAATAATTTCTACTTTTTTCCTTTCTCTAGCATTGAAACACCTTCAAAATGTCTTAACCTTACTTTTTATCTTAATAAAATGAATAAGTTATTTCATGTCCTGTAAATCGAAAACCTAGGAATGGAGTGGTGATGATTTTTTAAACAATTTTGCAAAAAGAGGGAAAATTGATATCTAAAGCAGTGTGGCTCCCATAGTAGTAACACAAATAACCCCCAAAAAGTTAGCAAAAAACATTTGATTTTTTTAAAATTATTTTTTAGGAGACTTTTAACAGATTTCAACAACTTGTAATCAATAAAATGATTACACAAAAATTTAATTGATCAAAATTCATCAGAATCAGTGTTGCTCCTGGTTGCTAAGCAACAAAAAAGTTACAATGTAGGGTTTCTTGTTTCTAAACTCAAGCAATTTTTCTTCAATCAAAACAACTTTTTCTTACTAAAACAGCCATTGAAGGGGTTAATAATTCTGGAAAAGGATTAATGTATCATTAGGATAAAGTAATAATGGCATTTATTTAACAAAAACCCTTTTAAATTTGTTGATGTGTAATTTATTACTGGCCATCTTTAGTATCCAAACGATACACAAAACGAAGGGACTCCTCTTGTTCCAAATGTGAAGATTTGAAATAAAACTATGACAACATCAGAATTTTCATGAAAACCTCAGAGAAACGTCACCACCTGATACCTCCCCTGCAGCGGCTGGAGCTCTGTGGTCAGCAGAGTGACCACAGGAGCCCTGATGTGTAATTACAGTGTGACCCCTGCCTGCCCCCTCCCTGGTCTCACATGCACCTCGTTAGCGACAAAGCTAAGCCAGCTGCCCCCGCGTCCCTGCTAGGGAGATTTGGAGACCCTGAGTCATACTTTCCTCTGTCAACTTGAGCTGCTTGTGGTCGAAAAAAAAAAAAAGTCACAGTCTTCCACAAATATTGATTGATTGAACATTTGTATTCATTTTATTTACTCCTTTTCTCTTAATTTTAGCTAAATTTTGTTGAAGATCAGACTAGAGGAAAGAGACTGTGATAGGAGATGGAAATATGACAGGAAACTGATGGAATTTCACAGTGGGAGCCTTCTCTCCCTCTGCGCGTGCGCGCGTGTGTGTGGGGGTGGGTGCGTATGTGTGTGTGTTTGGGGAGGGGAGGGATCTTGCTCTGTCTTCTCTTTTTGTCAAAATGTTGATATCTCTGTTGAGAAATCAATGGTTCCCCCCTCTTCTCCTCCCCTCCTCTCTCCATCCATCCATGTATCCCTCTCCATGTCTCTGGATCTCACCCAGGTTCAAGCTGTTACTCAATCTGCTGTCCATGCACACACCCCAACACACGCGCGCACACCCACACACCCCTCCCCACACACACACACAAACAGCTTCCTATAGGCTGCTGCTGCTGTTCCTCCTTTCTTATTCCCATTTCTGTCATTTACATCCTCTCACTAAACATCCAATACAGTCACAACTTTGTCATTCTAAAACCACAACAGCTTGCCATATATCAAGCTAAAGCTAGGTGTGGTCAGTACCATAAACTGTTTCTGCTTCTGCACGCTAAACTAGGCTAATTTGTTTTAGCAAATTTATATGTTTTTTGCTCACAGAGGAAGGAGAAGAAATGAGGATGATGAACATACGTTTATTTCTGAAACTAACATAAAATTGCTATGGATCTCAAAAGAAAAACGTCCACCTGTCAAATGTAAAGGTTTTTTGTGATGTAACTGAGGTTGAAACTAAATCTTAGATTCTGATAGACTTTGAATACGTAGATATTTCAAAGGTGTGTTGGTAGAGTCCTACAAGAGAAGACTGGATGTGTAGGGGTATGCCCATTTACGCAGCTGAATTATTGCAACTCTTCTATTTTTCACGTTTTCCCTTAAATATTTTTGTTCATTTGTTTATTAGTTGAATTATACAGCTAAAAAGGTGTAAAAATGTCCTATTTGTATAAAATTCTTCTGTACATTGTAAGATTGTAAAACTTTGAAGGCCTCAATATGTCTCAGCTTCTGTTTGGAGACTGAAGCAAAAATATATGCATAAAACAATAAATCACCCTTAATAATAATTGTATTATATAAATAAAAAAAATCTTTTTTTTTTTTTTTACATGTACAGGAAAACGTTCTTTTCTGCTTTCTATGTCCACATTCTCTAACGTATTTTTTCCATTCCCAGGCTTTAATTGTAATGACATCCGTCTATTGAGTCTTTATTTGGTCCTTGGAGCTTTTATGAAGCAGCAGCCATGTGAGAGCGGCCGTTGACAGCCCAGCTTTGTATCTGGCTAACTGAGGCTGCAGATGTTTGATCTCCAGGCTGAGATCAAAACTTCTTCAAATTGAATTTCTTCAAAACTTGTTGAGGTTGCCTAATGCAGCCAAGAAAGTTCAGTTCATTTGGGGGAGTGTGTATGATGTGGACCAAAGAATTGAACTCTAGTCCGCCTAAAACACGAGGTCTGGGTTCGGTTGAAGTGAACTCTGGTGCGGTTTGAATGCGTATGTGAACGACAAGCAGACCTGAGACAAGGCATTCTGGGTAAAAAGAACCAAAACAAGCGTGTGAGTTTACTGCTAGTAAGAGAAATGGCCCGTGTTTTTTTTTTTTTTTTTATCAAACATGAAAGGGAAATCCTACAACAGCTAAAATTTGACGCCACTCCATTTTTGTTTACATTTCTTGAAGAAGGAAGTTGTGCTCAGTGTCTCCTTCATAGGTTTTCATGTCATTTCCGTCAGTGGGTCTTGGTGCAGCGCCACCTCAGGCGAGGAGGTGAACAGGTTTCTCAAAGGGTTTGGTTCATTTGACACAGTGCAGTGTGAAAGTGAACCTCCCCAACTGAAAATGTAGCAAATGTTGCAACTTTGGTTCCCAATCGAACCGATTCTATCAGACTGTCAGGTGTGAAAACTCCCTAAATCATGATCGTTTCCAACCACAGATTTCTCAAACCCTGGTTGTACGCTGGGATGTGCCAGTAAATTCACTGTTTCTTAACTCCTAATGTCGAAATCATCCAGTGATCGTTTCTGCACCCAAATCTATGCTAATATTTGATAAAACTGGATGGTATGGCAAATATTTATGCCATGCAGAGAACATCAGAATAAACAGGGAGACTGTTCCCTTGATCCAACACTGAAACTGGGATGTAACAGTGACCATATTGGTTCATGATAACTATTCAGTTTTTAACAAATCCTTAGACCTTGGTAACAATTTGGATTCAGTAAAATCATTTTTACTCAACCTTACACCTGAACGCACCACGTCTGTTCCGAGCAGGCAGAGTTTTGGGAGCTTTACTCTGACAGGATGAAACCGCCGCCCGTCTTTCTGGACCAGCCTTGTCCTGGTGTGTGTTCCAGAGTGTTTCTCTAAGTGTACTCAAACCCTGCGTGCGCGCTTGTGTGTTTGGCGTCCGTGCAGCAAGCGAAGGTAAATTGCTGTGATTATGTGGCAGTAATTGAACAGGGATGGTGTGTTTAATTGAGTTGTTGTTTCCTGATGTTTCTCTGTAGTAGCAGGAGGCCCCGTGCTGACAGGTGCCTCATGTCGCCTCACTAAGATGAGAAGTTTCTTTTCTTCCTTTTTTTTTTTGTCTTTTCTACGGCAAAGTGCTTTGTGTGTCGGCTTAGACTTAATAGTGTTCGTTTGAGTTAGTTGTGGGCATGGGTTGGTGTGTGTGTGTGTGTGTGGGGTGGGGTGTGCGGGGGTGTGCGTGTGTGTGTGTGGGTGTGTGTTCGTGGGTGTGTGGGTGTGTGTGTGTGTGTGTGTTGTGAGGACTGCCTCAGCAGGTAGAAGAAAGCATTGACTCTACGAGCTTACATAGGTATGAAGCTACGTCTCCATTACAAATGCATGCAAATATTTGTCAATATATGTCGGGAAAACACAATTTCGTGATCGCAGTGAAATTAAAATCACACGTGAATACGCTGTTCATGCGATAACTCACTAAAAATCATGTCAGTGGTGGATATAAAAAGCTACATAAGATATAGTCATAATTTAGCCGTGACACTAGCGCCGTCAGAGGAGACGTCTGCATCTTATTCAGGTGTTGGTGCAACAAGCTCCTTACACCTGGGAGCGACTACGTAGGTGGCGTTTGAGGAAATTGTAGTCTGCGATTTTACAAAAGAGTTACGGATTCAACATGTCGGAATGATGCACAACGTTTTATGAACTGTGACGCTGTGAACCAGCTGCTCATTGTCTGAAAAACATAAATAAATTAGCAATCCTTCTCTGCTTCCTGTCGTGTTCTTCGTCGTTTTCTCCAGTAGTAACATCCAGCTGTTTGATCACATAACTCGTGTGACGTGAAAGAAGTGTCGCCACTGCTGCTCTGCAAAATACATCTATTTCTTTATGGCTGAAAAAACCACCTCACATTAGCACAAAAACCTATTTTTGAAATTGGTGTGTTTCCACCTGGCTTGTTTGGCGCCCGGGGCGAATCACCCTTAAGGCACCCCTTTCACGCAACCGGGGGATGAGGGTGAGTGCCGTTCCTACAAGAAACTGCCACTGTGTGTTTCTATTAAGTGAATTTGTTTTCATAATTTCAAGTTGTGCAATGTTATGGATTTCCAGTTCCTAAATCATGCAGCTACCTATAAGGCAGTGTGTGTGTGGGTGTGTGGGCGTGTGTGGGTGCGTGTGTTGGGGTGTGTACACTCATTTTCAAAAGAGTGTTGTATCTGATTATCTGATCTGCCTCCTGGGCTCCTCGACCCAAATCCAATGGTTTTGTTTCCTACATCTCTTCCCCACTCTTCTTCTATCCCTTCCACTTCTTCCCTTCCTAACAACATCGCTTTCTCTCTGTGGAGGTGTGATTACTTTCCTCCTCTGAGCACCAGTGATCTGAGGGTTCAGTGTGTGGGTGTGTGTGTGTGTGTGCGTGGGTGTGTGTGTGTGTGTTTGGTTGGTGATCTGAGCAGCCTGGTGCTGGGTATTGTGCGGCGCAATTCACGGACGATGTCTCCAGATGAATGCCCCCATTCACAATTACAGCTCCTCCATTAGCTGCAGCGCCGCTCGCCGCCTTGTTGTTGTCTTTTCTTCGTCTCTGCGAGGAGGAGGGGGGGGGGGGGGGAAGCAATTAAAAGCAGGACAAAAACAAGATAGAGGAACACAAGCAGAGTACCTGGAGAAAGAAGGGAAGAAAAGAGAATACGGAGGGTCTCTGACTGCGTCCGCATGCAGAGGGGATTCTCGCTGCACGCTCTTTTTCCTCCCCTGAACTTTTCAGACTAAATTACGTCTCTGCCTAAGTGGCTGGCGCAAGTAATCAGCGCTGCAAGCTTATTCCTCGTTTTGCCGCGAGTTTCGTGGACGATGTGCTTTAGGTTCTTTGGGTGTAAAGGTCAAGGGTGCTGTTTGAGGAATAATTCAGAAACCATTCATATTTGTATTTTTCCTTCTCAGGAAGAAAACCATTTTAAGATGAATTAGAGCGAAGGTAAACCACTGGGGCTAGTTCTTCAAGCCACGTTTCTACCGAAAAAGGAAGAAATGTGTATTTTAAATCAATAAATACAGTCCCATTCAATAAATTACTGACAAATTAATTTATTTTAGTAACTATACCACTAAATGAAGCGCATCATAAAAATTAATTACACACAGAGGGATGTTTGAGAGCCTATATTTTTGTTCATCGTAGTGATTTTTCCACATCCAAGTAATGAAAACATGACTTTTAAAATCAAAACATTACATCAGACCAATGAAAATATATGTATTTTTTAAAACATAAACAGGAACTTCAAGAAAAATTATATTTCATGCCTGCATGAAGGTTGTCATTTTCAAAAGTTGCTTTTAATCTGACATACAAGACTCATGTGGACATATATTCTGGTTTACTGGATATGACTTCATATTTATCACTTCATGAACCCAGTGAACAATAATGATATTTACATTTCAACTTGTTGATCAACTCTAAACTTAAAACATTAACTTCTACTTTTTGATGAGTCATAACATTTAGGAAATTGTCGTTGGGACTGAAGTTTTACACTGTAACCAAGCAGTTTCCCTTAAAGACTAATTGTGACACTAATAATCGTTTGATTATCAATCAAGTTTATTTTCTTAATACATTTCAGCAAAAAAATAGTCAGAAGTGTTTTACATCACGAAAACAAAAAAAAATTAAAGTTATAAAAACAACCTACGGTCACCAAAAGAGAAACCAGTAACAAACATTACATTTTGTCGATTGCCATCATCAAAATCATCAATACACATTAGATATATTGATCAATATTCAAAAGCAACTCTAAACAGATCGAGTTTTTAGCCTTGATTTAGAAGAACTCAGCGTTTCGGCTGTTTTGCAGTTTTCTGGAAGTTGGTGGAAGCTGAATGCTGCTGTAAAACGTTTAGACAGGGACTTAAAAACTTAGATGCTCAACAACTGTTGCATAACAAACACGTCAATCCAAAAGTTTGACTTCCTTAGTCGGGGAAAACATAAATGTATGTCACATAACGCGGCCTCCAAATGGGATTTGATCTGAAGGGTCAAACACAAAATGATCCACCTTACTATAGAAAGAAAATAATGGTTTTCAAGTTTTACAAACATTTTCAATGTGTAGCATGCAGCTCTGTTCAGCCTAATACTCTATGAAAAAATGAAATAATGTGAAAATGGAAATATTATTAAGGAATTATTTACTTAAAACAAGCTCTTATATTTTGCTGAAAAGTCATTTATAAGTTAGTTTTGTCTCGTTTCAAGTGTTTTAAGATATTTGCATTAGAAACTAGAAAACAAAATGACTTGGTAAGATTTTTGCAGAATTGAGCTGCGTTATGAATTCTCTGTTCTTCTGCTTTGTATCTCAGAGGGGCCCCTGCAGAGCGTCGTGTCCATGGGGGGCCGTCACCCGGTCCCTCACGGTGGGCTCTACCGGAGGGACCGCTCCCCTCCTCTGGACGTGCTTCAGTGGGTCTTCCACATGGAGAGGGACAGCAAAGTACGAGCTAGCGACATCACTTTGCCAAGCAAACACAAGGTACAGTACTGTACACAGAGGTAAAGCATCTCTCACACACCATTCACACACACACACCACACACACCCACGCTGTGATTTACTGTTCCAATAAATCACTGGAGCCGCCTAATTTCCTATGGATTTCAATTTCCCCCTGGACATATCTGCATTGATCAACTTCAGGTGTGAGGATGTGCCAGGCGTCGCTCACGGTGACACTGAAGAATGGCTCTCAGATCTCTGCCATACGGCTCAACGTGTTGGGGTGCGGGCGTGTGCGTGTGTGTGTGTGTGTGTGTTATAACTGTAGGACTTGTGCGCATGCAGCGTTTCTGTTCAGCTCCGTCGTCACCGGCGAGGCGTTCAGGAGACAAATCCTCGACATCTGAAAATGTCAGAGATAGAGGATCAGACGTATCGAGACTCCAGATACTGTTACTGCGATCAGATCGTCGTCTGTTCAGATCACGAGGAACAATTAAACATCCAGATCAGACCAGCGTAACCAGCAAGTTTCAATGGATGCAATCCAGACGCCCATCTTTTATCGCCTTATTAAACCAAGTGTAGCGCTGATAAAAGTTTGCCTGTAGATGAAAGATGTGTGTGTGTGTGTGGGGGGGTGTGTGTGTGTGTGTGTTTCTGGCTGATATGTCCTTGCAGAGGTGCGTGCTCCTCTGGGCCTGTAGATGAGTTTTGAGCCGGTGTTAGGAGGCGGCGACGAGGCCTGACAACGTCTTTACCCCGAGTTTCTCCCCTGGAGGCAGATCTGAATGGATTGTAGGAGCAAGGAGGAGAAATAAATTGGAGAAACGGATAAATCAATGCTTGGCAGAGAGGCAAACAGACCTTCCAACCCCCCCAGTCCACACGTACGCACACACACACCCACACACACACACACAGGTTCCACAGCGTGGCTTTTTTTTTTCTTCCTTGGGCTGTATTGGATTGGTATGCAGAGCTGAAGAGAGAGACACTCAGAAAAAGACTTGGCCTACAAATGATGTCCTTTGTTTGATCCATTACGTTGGAGGGGGTGGGGAGTTGTTGGTGGACTGGTGTGTGTTTGTGTGTGCGTGTGGTGGTGGGGGGGTGAGAGAGAGAGAGAGATGTTCTGTTTATTGCACAGTTCAAAGATTGTTTGAAAATGTACTAATAAAGCTTTAATCTCAGCAGTTATTTGCTTCCCTGTTGCATGTGGTTTTTCTTGCTTGCCACTAGCCGCGTTTCAGTCGCAAATATGCGCAAAAACTTTGTAAATATTCCGCTAATATGTCGAAAAAACACGATTTTGCATTTGAAGTGTTTCCATTAAATAAGAAACGCAATTAAAATCACACGTGAATACGTTTGTCCACGCGTTAAGTCACTAAAAAACACGCCGCGCCGTCATCCTCCAACCACTTTCTGTCGTCGTCTTCTTCGTGGTTTGCACCAGTGGCAACATCCGGTTGCTGATCATGTGATGCCAACAAAACTTTTCCATTGCTGTTTTGCAAAATAAACCAGGGCTGCACCGATTTATCGGCCATCCAATTTCCTTAATTTTGTGAGATCGATGATCGGCCGGTTTTTACATGTGAAGCCGATCTTATCCACCGATGCTATCAAACTCGGCAAAGGTCTAAAAATCAACCACTGTGCTTTTCTCTTCTCCTGGGAGGGAGCTTTGACTGACAAACCGGACGACCAGGTCATGTCTGCACATTTACAGTTGATAATAGTCCATTGTTGCCAATTCAGCAGCTTTCTTGATATATTGAGCAACATTTCAGACAAAAAAAAGTGGTATTGGCCAAAATCGGAATCGGTAAGTTAGGCTTTTTAAAAGATTGGTAATCGGCGATCGGCCAGAAAACTGCAATCGGTGCATCCCTAAAACAAACCAATTTTGATATGGCAAAAAAAAAAAAAACTTATCCTACTGCAAAAAGTTTTTTTATGGAGAAACTAGAGCTTTTTCTAAATTGCTCTTACCATTAAGTAGATTTCTTTACGAAATGTCAAATTTCAAAAATAAATGTCAGCTGCTGATTAGAGAAAGTTTCCAACTATTTCAGGTTGTTCGAGATAAATATTGTATGATTCCTGTCATCAGTCTGTTTCTGTTGCCCAAGAAGTTTAGAAAATCGTGCAAAAATACCAACAAAAACCAAAATTAATCTTGAAGACAGCTTTATTTTATCTGTAATAACGTCAATATGTGGAAAAACACAAATACTGTATTTTTGCACATTTAAGAGCGAAAACCTGAACAGTGGTAAATATGACGAGGTGTTTAAACAATCGGTACTTTAATGGTGAATGGAAACAACATGCATTTTAATCTAAAGCATGAGTAAATATGTTTGCTTTAGGGTAGACTGTGCATTGACAACTTTAGTTTGTTTTCATAAGAAAGAAAAAAAAAGTGATTTGAAGCGAGACGAAGCAGGATGTCCAACCAGCAGCAGCAGATCCTCAGAGATGACGCTGACCTGAGAGGAAGATACAGACAAGAGAACAGAGTTGAAGTTGGATTAGAAAAAATACCCTTAAATGACATTAAAACAACAAATTAATGAGTGATACAAAAACTCCTGAATTTCTGTATTATCGTTTGCATAGTGTAAAAGCTAACGTGAAGCTCATCTGGTAAAAATGCTGAGAGTTTTCTTCTTTGAGCTCTTTACTCACGGCTTCAAAAGTCTACAGTTATTAGTTTATGAGTTGAGAAAACGTACTTGTAACTTATATAGGCAGAAATATTGAATAAATGAAATCAGATTAAAAATGCCTTTTGAAAATGACAACCTTTCAGCGGGTGTTTAAACATACTTCATAAATGCCACATTTCTGTATTTAAATGTTATCTGATGTCATATCCTAATCTTAAATGTTGTGTTTTTTTATTACCTTTAAGCAGAAAAGCATCACAGCTGGCAGATAAAACATCTTAAAAGCATTAAGTTGATCAGCACACCGCAAAAACACAAAATCTTGCAAAGCAATTTTGGTGTCTAATTTCTAATGCAAATATCTTAGTACTCTTGAAATAAGACAAAGCGGACTCAAGATGTACAGTATGTGCTTGTTTACTTTCAATAATTCGTTAACATTGATGAAAAAGTCCTAGTTCCATTGGCAGCTTATTTCACTTCTGACATGGGAAAAATGTCTCGTTATAAATGAAATAATCTACCAGTGGAACTAGCATTGTTTTCATCATAAATACCAACGATGCTAGCTTGAAACACAGCCCCACCTCTAACACACACAGTGTATTAGTGTAGTCATTTTGTTCACGGACAGTAAATCACTCATCAGCCCTGAGCTGCTCTTTATATTTCCGCTAACTAGCAACTGTTAACACTTTATAACCAGCGTTCATGTAAAAGCGGCGCATAAAGCTGCCAGAACTTGTCGTAAACCCTTCTCACTTGCTTCTTAAATATGGATCTAATTGTATGAGGCCCCCTGCTGAGGTTATCAGACCATTTTCACTCTCAAAACAGACTCTTAAAATGCAATCAAATCTCAACTTCAACCTCCCTCTAATTATTTATGCAGCAATTTTTTCCCCATCATCGCTCCGCTCTGTCTGCGCTCCAACACTCTGTCTCTCTCTCTCTCTTTTTTATTTTTTATTTTTTCTGAGACATGCACCACTCTGAGTTCTTCACACCCCGTTTAGATTAGCTTGGGAGTTCTCTCTCTCTCTCTCTGTCTCTCTCTCTTTTTTTTTCAGAGTTTCTTTTTATAGTTTGGTCGCTCGTACTGTACTCCCTGCTGTGCTTCTATTTTCATGAATGCTGTGAGAAATAATTGAAAGCGCCGTGTTCGGCGCCGTCTGTTGCAGCTCTCCCACTTGCTCATGCCTTGTAAATACTGTATCGCTAAAACCCCCGCTGAAAAGCTGCCAGTTCGGGAATCCTCACAGCTCCGAGAGAGGGAGGGAGAGAGAAAGAGGAAGAGAGACGTCAACGCTCGCTGAAAACTTGAGCCGAGAATCACATTGTTACCGCGAGCTGAACGCTGCTCCTGTTTGGACGGAGCTTGTTCAGCTGCTTGTTCTTGTCGATTTTTTTTTTTTTTTTTTTTTTTACTGTGAAACTAAATTCTCTGTGAATGTCTTTTTCTCTGCGTGTTTGCTCGAAAATTTCTCACCCGTGACTTCTACGCGAAGCGGCAGAAGCATGTCAGAGGAGTCGTGACTCCTGCTGTAAGCCAGGCTGTAGCAGATGGAAGGCATCAAGGAACGAATGTTGTGTGTGTGTGTGTGCGTGCGTGGGCGTGGGTGTGTGTGTGTGTGTGTAGAGGAGCTTTCCAGACAATGACCTCTGGCCCTGCTGCCGTCAGGTATGTGGGGAACGAAAGCCCCTCACCTCTACCAGTGTGGGTCTAATAATGTTGAGCACTGATACTTGTGGCAGGAGTGTGAAACTCATTTTCATTTTTGGGTCATGTCAAGAATGTATTGATAAAACTGTTAAAATATTAAGAAATAGCTCTTTCTGCATTTGTTGAGTGCTTCTTGAAATCAAATATTGAGCGTTTCTTCATGTTGATGTACTTTGACAGTATGCAGAATTTTAAAAAAAAAATTGCTTTGATTTGGTTGATAAAGTCATATTAAAGAGCCGCGGTGTTCAAGCGTTTTTGCCCTGGGGGCCAAAACTGGCAGGTTTAAACTGCATCTTTAAATCAAAGATGTGAAAATTAGTTTGATTTTATTTATTTATTTATTTTTTTTTTGTATCTGCTCAACAATAAAACATTTTAATGAAATCTGTATATCAGTAAAGATCCAAAACATGAAAAAACTGTGGACTTATTACAAGAAAAATGGACATCTTCCACATTTTGTGGGTCGTGAACTGTTTTCTGTTTTAGTGGCCACATTTTTACTGTCCTAGACTTGTGGTCAGGGGTTGAAAAATCATTTCAAGGGTCACAAACGGCCCCCAAACCACACTTTGAACACTCCTGCTTTTAGAGTCCAGAGGGCCACGTAAAAAAGTTACACTGGGCCGAATTTGGCCCCTGATCCTCAAGTTTGACGCACATAACTTAAGAATGTCCTAACCTCTTCTGCTTTAGTTAGCTGCATGGAAGTGCAGAAAGCAGTAAAATAATTTCTGTATTTCTAATTCTGAAACTGGCATATGCCGCTCACACTGCCCGTTTAACGTGAAACATCTCCTCCATGATCCAGATATCGGAAACTACAGGAGGCAGAGCGACGAGCATGAACCTCATCGAGCCTCCGACGTGGAGGGGGGCGTTGAAGGTTTGTAAATTGCTGCGCGTTTTTGAAATTTTTTTTTTTTTTTTTTTTGGATGAGATGCAGGAAAATATTTTTCAATCAGACAAATATGTGTTTTCATGTGAGGCATACCTGGCAGGAAGCCCACTTGGCCACCAAAATGTATGTTTGTTTGTTTTGGGGGGGTTTTTACGTCGCATATGTTGATGTCTACAGCTGGAGCGGTTATTGAAGCTGGTAAATATTTTGACAATTATTCAGTTCGTAAAATCAATGTTTTTGTCCCACAAATATGCGGCTGTGGCTTTTAGGTTTCATATGTTGCTCATTGTTGGCAGGAAAAAATCTCACAGCATGAATGGCAACCTGGGTCAGCTGCTAGATTAATATTTACTCATATAGAAATTTCTAGAAACAGAGAAGTTTAGATAGATAGATAGATAGATAGATAGATAGATAGATAGATAGATAGATAGATAGATAGATAGATAGATAGATAGATAGATAGATAGATAGATAGATAGATAGATAGATAGATAGATAGATAGATAGATAGATAGATAGATAGATAGATAGATAGATAGATAGATAGATAGATAGATAGATAGATACATTTTTGTGAACCTACACTAGCTGCCCAGTAGGTGGCAGTGTGTTAAGTGAGGCTTTTATGCAAGTGTAGCATCAACACACAAGTAAATTGTAGCGATAACTATACTTGAAAGAATTGGCTGTGTAGAGAAAGAAGTGATTTAAAACTGGAGATGCTTAAATAAAGCGGCAACTCCTTAAAAACCAAAATTTGGATTTTGATAATGAATCAGAGGAAAACACTTAAACATATTTAGGCACCTTTTATAAAGAGCCATGTTTTCTAACACCAACAAATGACTGATTCTTTGTTGCTGGTGGCGCTCTCTATACTTTCTGCCCTGGGTAGTGAGCCATATCAGAAACCACTGCTCTTAGTAAGGTTTGCTAATTAAATGTGTATGCTCATCCTTAAAAACTCTTATATTCCTGTATCTAAAATTAAGGCTTTAAAATGTCTTAAATTATTCTCTGTTTTTAATCACAGGTATTACATTTTGTTGTGGTAGGACTATTTAATCTCATGTAGTTTCCCCTTTTCTTGCGAGACTTTACTGTTACGCAAAAGTTTGAGTCAAGACTCGAGGCGGTTGCAGCTAATGGTAACCAGCTGCTAATATGCCTTCGCTAGTTAGCTATTGAGCTTATTCAAGTCCATAATGGGTAAGAAAACGCTAAATTACCACCAGTTAACTGGGCGATGTTGGTCTTTGTCATTGATTCACTTCTGTTGTCAAGCTATATGACTTATTTACAATTTCTTATTTATAAGTTCCATTCAGAGTGGTCTTAAAAAGTCTTAAATTTAAGTTGGTGGCTCCTACAGACGTCCTGACGTTGTTATAAGATCCTTTTTACAGACTAAATGTAGACTAGCATCGACTGATTTATTATAACATATACAGTGGGTAAAATATGTATTGAACACGTCAACATTGTTCTCAGTAAATATATTTCAAATGGGGTTACTGGCATGAAATTTTCTCCAGTTCTCAGCAACGACCCAAGTAATCCACACATAAACAAACAAAGCAAATTAGTTTAGAAATAAAGTTATGGTCAAAACACATAGTGGAACAGGGAATAAGTATCTAATACACTTACATAAATGTCTTAAATATTTTTGTTTAGCCTTAACAATTGTCTTTCCATTGTCTTCCTTGGAAGTCATCTTCAAATTTATATCCAGGTTGTCCTGGTACATTTATCCATTCATCCTCCATTCATTTATTTGAAGGTCTGGCAGTAGCACATGTTATAAGATGACCCACACTATCATGTTCCTGCCTTCAAACTTCCCTTCTAACATGGTTCTTCCACCAACAATGGTTTGTGCAAAGAGTTTAGCTTAAGCCTCAATCTCCAGGTAAAACTGTGCCTGCTATTTCAGGGTCTCACTGTTAATGCTTCTTGGCCCTTGGACAACTCTTTTGACTTTTCCATCAGAAATCCTATGAGAGACCCCTGGCTGGGTCTGCTTTATGTTGAACTTCTCCTCTTCTGGATTATGGCCCCAACGAGCATTCGCTGGAATATCCAGAGGTTTAGAAAGACATCCCCCCACCATTGCCGTCCAAATGTTTTGCAACGGTGCGACTTTCTTTTTTATGAAGATTTCCTATCTCTCTGTCCAATACTTTGCTAACAAGAAACCAGTTTATATTAATGAGTTAACATTAAACCAGCAGATCACAGCTGATTCTAAGTGTTGACAGATCTCAGTTGCTTTGTTGTTTTTTTTTTTTTTTGGTCTTCTTGGCTTCGTTTGGTTCATGTGTACAGTAGTTATACCCTGTACCATTCCACTTTATTGCACATAACTTTACAAACAACTAATTTGTTGTTTTCTTTGCATGTTTGGATTACTTGGCTTGTTACCGAAATGCGGTGTGAGTTTCATGTCGATAGAGTGAGCCCCCGTCTATTGGCACTTCCATTTTGGTCCATTTTTTGGTAGAACGTAACTAAAATATTGGAAAGAAATCCACCTTGGGAAGCTGAAATACCGAAGCACATTGCTGCTTGACACAATAGGTCGGGGTTTACAAATCAGCCAAAGAAGAAGCACTATGTCCCTTCCTTGGCACTGAATGTTAGTGTTAGCTAACCAAGCTCCTGTGGTATTGCCAAAATGCTTCTACTGTGTGTATTAAGGCACATTAAGGTACATTTTATGTTTGAACTATTAAAACAGGCAACTCTTATCATTTCAGAGGCGTATTTAGCAATATAAGTATTTCTATATTGCCTCTGTTCTCGGTCAACTATGGTCCCTAACTCTCGCGAATCCTGGGTCTCCATATGCACATATGATTAGAATGACTGTCACTTTTTTTTTCTCCACAGCTACGTCCATCAGATGTTCAGCAGATGTCCAGACCTGTTCTCGCGACGAAAACAGAGCCGAAAGGAAGAAGACGGACAGACAGAACTGGTCCTTACCATCAAGAGACTCAAAGGGTGTCGCCACGAAGACGGACCAATTGGACCAATCAGAACCACTAGGCTGAAGCTCTGTAAGAAGAAAAAGGAGGAGGTTGGGAGGGTGTAGTATGGAGCAGGGAGTAGAAGACACAACATGGAACAAGATTAAATAAAGACTGTTGTTTTCCTCTGTGCAGCAAGCCAATTGATCAGGAATCGACTTGTATTTTCTACTGTGTGTGACCCCAGTGTCAGCTGTGATTATTGCTTGTAACTTCTGTGATTATTGCTTGTAACTTCTTTACCCAATCCCCTTTCCCACCTGTCCAAACTGCACACAAACACACCAATCCTTTCTCCCACCCCCGCCAAGAAAGAAAGAAAGAAAAAATAGTTTGAGGGAGAGGTTTCAAAGCTCCTCAGTTCGCCTCTGCGAGTTGCGAAGGGTTAGCGAGCGATATGTTTGTCTTTTTCCACTTCAGTGAAGGGTGAATTCAGCTTGGCAGCAATAAGAAATGGATTACCCGTTCATTTAGGAGGCTGCGTCACTCCTCATTGAGCTGGACAAATAACAAATTAATTCCTAGCCGCCTAATTTCTCTCTGTTCTCCGCTGAGTTTTCGATGGCGTCGAATTACAGATCAGAGCCGCGTGGCCGCTCCCTCAACTTTTTCTTCCTTTTTTTTTTTATCAATTCATTAAAAATGTGCCAGGAGGGGTGAGAGAGATGCGATGGAGGGAAGATATCTTCCTAGCTGCTGGTGGAATATTTGGAAGAAGGAAGAAAAAAAAAACTTTACAGGGGTGAAAAAAAAAGTTCTTTAGTTTTTCTTCTACTATACAATAGCATTTTGTTGTTTGTTTGTTTTGGGGGTTTTTTATCAAGTCGTCTCAATCTCGTATCAGTCAAGTGCGGGTCAGGTTGCTCGTGGTGTTTTGTAAAGTAGCGGCGGCGTATTGACAGGCTGGTATTGATGTTTCAATTAGCGCAGCGTTACATAGTGCTGCGGCGTGGTAACACGGCGCGGCTCCCGCCATCTGCTTCTGCCTCCGCGTCTGACGAACGAGGCACGTGGGGCTAATCGAGCCGCACATGAGCGATGGCACCGCGATATCTGGCTCGAGCACGCGAACGCGCACGTCCTTATGCAGGGGGGGAAAAATGGTGCTGAAGAGTGTGTGTGTGGGGGGGGGGGGTCGTGGGTGTGTGTGTGTTTGGGGGTTCGGGGGGAGGCTTCTTGTTTAAACAGCCCCGCAGAAAGAAAAAAAAAAAGAAGAAGAAGAAGCTTGTGCCACGGGGAGCAGCCAGCAGGTTATTTCTCCCAACAAGGATTCAGGCTATAGAAGCACCAGATGCACGAGATGGAAAATTCTTCAAAAGCTTGTCTTGATGAAAAGACAAAAAAAAAAAAAAAAAAAGGAAATGGCTTGTGCCAGGTTTCTCTTGCACTGGGACAGACTGGAATAACAGTGTGCATTATGCCTGGCGTTGCTGCCTGCCAAACCACACGAATCAAAGGCCTCATTGTGTGGATTACCTCGTTAATCTGCTGATGCCATTGAGCAGTATTGCAGGTGTTAATGTGCCAGTTTTTTTTTTCTTCCTCTCCTCACTATCTCTCTCTCTCTCTCTTTCTCTCTCTCTCTCTCTTCTTTTATTGGGGAGGTGTAGCGTCAGGTTTGTAATCTGCTTTAAATGCTTTCTGGGGAACGACACAGTGAAACTCTGCCAAGAGATTGCGAGGAGCTCTCTGTTAAAGGGGATGGAAAGGCGAGTGGTAGGGTGTGTGTGCATGGGGAGGTGGGAGTGTGTGTGTGTGGGGGGGGGTACGCGGTGCCGAAGCCTGTGGGGACTATAGCTGGTGAGCTGCATGGCCCACACCACTTGTTGAAATATAGGGCTGCATGAATAATGAAAGAGGGAGAGGGGAAGCGATATTGCTAAAGCAGTCCCACAATGACATCCATCATAGTAATGCCCCGTCGCTCTGCTTCTTTTGTCTCATCCGGCGCACTAACTCCAAGTTGCGTCTCTTTGGAGGAGCGAGCGTGCTCCGTGTCTGATAGATAGATAGATAGATAGATAGATAGATAGATATAGATAGATAGATAGATAGATAGATAGATAGATAGATAGATAGATAGATAGATAGATAGATAGATAGATAGATAGATAGATAGATAGATAGATAGATAGATAGATAGATAGATAGATAGATAGATAGATAGATAGATAGATAGATAAGGAAAAAAAGGAGTGAAAAGTGGAGAGAAATGTGCTTCTTTTCTGCTCCCCGGGGTGGTCTCTTCATCCAGGGGCCTCAAAGAGCGACAGAATACACCTCCCTGCTACAATGGGAGGGGGAGGGGGGGGGCTCACAGGGGCTGTTGCTATTTGAGTGTGTGTGTGTGTGTGTGTGTGTGTAGTGGGGGTGCAGCTTTAAGCAGGCCTTTGAGTGGCCTAATTGCATTGGAATACAGCAGCCTGAGAGCTGGTTCAGATCACGGCGGGCTGCTGGAGGGGTGAGCGCCCGCACCTCGACAGCCACACTCAGCAAAAGAGCCCCGGCACAAAGCGCACAATTAATGCTCTCCCTCTCGTTAACTCTCTCCCCACTTTTTGTCCTCTCCTACTTTTTTTTTTTTTTTATCCGCTCATCCCCCCCTCCCCCTCCTCCTCCCCCTCCATCTCCCTCCGTCCTGACCGAACAGCTCAGTATGTCGTCACTCACCCACTGTATTAATCCTCCCATGCAGCCCCGTCAATCTCCCCATCTTTGATGCACACAACAATTACAGTAAAGATGAAAGGCGTGGGTCGGCCGCCTTCCCATTATGTAAGACCTGAAACAGGGAGAAAATGACTGAGATGCAAGCATGCTGGTCTGAAATAATAATAATAATAATAATAATAAAACTTTTAGAGGCAGATGGACATGTGATGTGTACATCACGTTCTGTGCTCAAACAGTGAATATTGAAAGAAGTAGAAACAGAATTACATGACTAAATGTTAAAGTTGCATGTATAGAAAAAGAAAACTAGAATCTTTGCAGCCAGCCCAAACAACAGCAAACTTGCAGCAATGAATACTAAGATGTTTAGCATTTACACTTAAAAAAAAAAAAAAATTGCTGCTAGAATTCAACACAGAAAAGAAATTTGCATGCATTTTAATCTGGTAGATTTTAATCAATTATACTAAATTGGTATTATGTAAATGTAACAACTGAAAGATTAATGAAATCCAAACAGAACAAAATGTTATTAAATTCTAATTATTATGATGATTTTATTCAAAGGGTTTGTCCATCCTGGAAAAAAAAAACAAACAACCAAAAAGTAAGAATTGGTTCATAATGATAGAGCCACGAACCGTTACTGAAATAGTACAAACATTTTGTATGTCTCTCATATAATTTATTATGCTAATCTTTTCAATAAAACCGCAGCTGAGACGCATAATGAAGGTTAGCATGCTAGCAGCTTTGTCTTTAGCATTAGCGCTGTCGCTAAGCGACGTGTCAAAGGTGGACACGAAGCGAAATACTTAAAACTATATAAACTGTTATAGAAATTCTTAATGTTCACTAAGTTGATATTTGTTTAATAATGGGATCCATAAAGACATATGGAGACAGCCTTACTTCAAAGTTTAGTAATGGCTTGTTACAAAGTTAATAACGTAGCTAATAATGTAGCGAATCTTGTTAAGAGTTTTCCTATTGTTGCTCTTACAAACTAATATGCTTGATTGCAGTTTTAAGATATTTTTGGGCAAACATATCAAAACGAATTGTTTTGTGTAGTTGTGCCTCATTCCTCCTTTCAGAGTCAGCTCAGTCATTTTTAGTGATTATTAGAGACCTTACTGGTGAAAGCCTTTTATATTATTGTGATTTTTACTATTGATTACAGATGCTTAGATATGAATAAAACTTATTTTCTTCAACTGTGACCATAAACCTTGTTGTCTCGACGTTTTGACGTGTTGAACGTCTTTAGCATGAATGCTGTTTTGTAGACACAACGGGAGAAACATGTTAAAATTTAGATAACATGACCACCCTGCAACAAGGGTTCTTCTATGAAGCTGGTCAGTAGCATTCTGCTACTTTCTCTGCATCATATCAGTAAAAAAATTAAATAAAACCTTACAGAAGTGTTAGTCTTTTCATGGACTCCACAGTCCAATCACAGTCTAGTTGCTCCATATTCAAAAAGCCTCCACCTTGGATTCTCTGGGCCGAGTCGTGTGAGGAGGAAGTCGACGATTCTGAAAACATCTCATATCCAACCAGCCCCAGCCTTTGATTTCCTTTATTACCCGAGCCGTGTCTTAATAAAATCTAATTATTTCCGCTCGCAGGACGTTTTCGGGTGAGAAACTGGCAGAGGGATGTGAGCGGATGTATGGGGGAGACAGTCGCCTAATTAGAGTGTTAGAAATTGAATCTTTACAGCACACGGGTCATATAATTATCCTACTGTTAATTTAACGCTTACATTCCCCACCGTTCACTTCACTCCCTTAAATGTAGCTTGGCAGCAGCTCGGCACCCCGGTGCCTGGGAGGAGGGCCCCCATCGTTGGCCCTTCCGAGCGACTGAATAACAGCAGACCCCGAAGTCCAAATAACAAGGCTCGCATCGTTTATGCATTGTTAAGCCGTGTAATTGAAACGAGCCGTAGTTTGCATATTACGCCATTAAAATAATGTGCTTCGCGTTTCTCCCAACACGACTGTTTAAGCCTGTGTGGCGATGTGGTAATTCCTCGAATTACAGCCTAATTACCACAATGTTCTTTTGATTTGGCCGATTTCAATGTTACGCCACAATAATGTGGAATATTAGCAGAATGAATGACCGAGCCGTGCCCGGAAACTTTCCGCCGCGGCATAACTTAAATCCTGGCGGCTGCGTGAGCCGTCAGTGCAGCTGGAGCCACATCTATAAAGGATTATTAGCCTATGAAATGAGATCCATTAAAGGCCCAATCACAAATCTTTCATTAAAGAGCTCGGCTTTACGTGGAATAGGACCATTTTGTGTGCGTTACTCTCTTGATCCTCATTATCCACTTTAAATCACAGAGTGTGCATGTATTACTGCTGTAAACATCGTAATGATGTTTATGCTCGCTATAAAGATGTACTTAATTTATGACAGGTACTGGGAATTAACAGCATATTTGCATTTCTTGTCATTTTTTTGTCAACACGCGCCTTTAAAATAATAATGTAGTAAATTATTGCAGTTTATAGCTATAAATATAGTCAGCCTTTTAAAGTCTGATACGATAACTTGTATTCAGAAAGCAACATAGTTCCAATTTGAAATCTGCATTTGATTCTCCGAACTAGAAGTTGAGAGGGTCGCCTTTAATTTCTCTGTTTGTATCATAATTGATACATTAGGCATGTGTGGCTGTATTTATCAAGCTCTCCCAACCAAACGGAAATTTTTAGTTTGCCTTTAAAAACTACACAGTTAAGCAGCATTAACCACTGTACATTTGATCCAATCAAAAACAGGGGGGAAAAAATGATGCGTTCTGTGCTATTGAGATAAAGACGGTTATATCAAGGCCTCACAATAAACAATAAATCATTTAGTCACATGGTGAATTTAAAAAATCTCAATAATTTCTTTTTCTCTCTTTCCTTCTAGCAAAATTGGTCTTCAGTTTGATGCTTTGGTCTCAACTAGCCATTTTTTTGAAGGACAATTTTGTTTATAGAATCTTCATGATTCATCTTATTTGTTGTTTCTGCTGTTTTGTTTGTTTATTTCGGATATTTAAAATGTCTTCCAGTTCCAGTGTTGAATGTGCGTTAAAATTTAAAGTTTATTGCTTTTCGGGAATGTGCTCTTGCATTGTCATGCCGTCACCATTATATTACTTGAAGGTGGCCTCAAAACAACAATACTATCGTTTACCGCGATATCCTCTGGGACAAGTTATCGTCTATCAAAATTTGTAATCGTGACCGGCCTACTTATAGCTCCTATTAAGATTAAAATCGTCCACCCTGGTCACTAAAAAGCAGAACCAAAGAACCCAACATGCTCCAAAATAACATCTGCCTCTTCTAAGTTGTTGCATTTTATAGCTATGATCAAAGGGGCTTTCAAAGCATTAGGCAAAAGATAATATTCAGAAAGTAATAGTTTTCATTTGAACTCTTTATTTGATGCTTCTTACAAAAAGTTGCCTTTAATCTCCGTCTGTTTGGTATCATAATTGATACATTAGGCATCTATGGTTGTATTTATCAAACTTTCTCAACCAAATACAGTTATAATTTGCAGTATTATAGTATTTAAAAAATAAATACAGATTCAAATTGTCCACCCTGGACACCTAAAAATAAACAGCTTTCAAAGCAACCATAACATTTTTTTTAGGAACGCCGTCAACCAGCACATGGATGATAAAACAATCCATTCCGGGTCAGAGAGAACCGAACCCGGTGCAATTAGCACCTGAATCTCGAGAACATTGTTCTCATGTTCCCGTCTGCACATTTGACATGTGTCCTTGTGTGAACTTTTTAATTTTATTTTGTTGAATAAATTAACATGGCTGAAAATGATTTGTGAGTGTGAATCTTTAATATATAGGCTTTTGTGTATTCCCTGAACACTTTGGAATTTTTTTTTTTTTTTTTGCGAAAGTATTTCTTTGATTGCTTTTTTATTGCCTTTTAATTTTACTGCCGGTCCACGTTATTAAATAAAATGTTTAATTACAGTTTCAGTCATTTGCATAGCGAGAAAGTTATAAATTGGGGATATCGGGAAGTGTATGGGCTGATTTATTGGTTTAATTTGTAGTCACTAGGTAATAACGTTATATCTGGCGGGAAGTGAATTGTTGTAGGCCAGACCCAACCTACGGTGCTTTTTAATTGCGTCCGTACTGGTAGGACGTATCCGCGCCTTTAAATCTAAACCGGTGACAACACCCAGAAGTTGTAAAGTTGAAATCTGCTTCTGGTCACAAAATATTAAGTTTCTGTTCGGTTCTGATTTATCCCTCAGCAGAGTGAGGAGCAGCTCTGAGGAGAGACATAATCTCATCTTTTTCAGCTCTTCTAGTCCTTTTATTCTTTCTTTTTTTCTTTCTTTCTTTTGGGGGCCTGCGTTCCTCACTCCTCCCTCCTTTATCCATGCAAAGGCTTTGTCCCCGCAGCACAGAGCCTCTCTAAATAGAGGCCTTTAGACAGTCGTGGTTTGGAGTGGGGCGGGGGGAGAGGCATCAGCGGTGATGCAACTGCTGTTGTTTCATTTACCTCTCCCTATGGCAACCAGCAGCAGTGGGCCAGGAATGTCCCCTCTCTGGACAAAGTCCTGGTCCCTGAAGCTGACACCGGGGGCAGCGACAGCTGGGACGGTGATGGAGGCTTGCCCTCCGTGGCCCGGACTGGAGGCCTTAGCTTGGACTTAATCCTTCTGTTCACCTCTGTCTGTTTTCATTTTATTGGACGATGAGCAAGCCTTTGGACTCACTACTGCGTCTACAGCAGTTCTCTAGAAGACACGGGAACAAATTCACTGACTTTTCTTTCCTGCTGAAAGTCATTTTTGCACAACCTTTGTAACAATCCCACAACATATCCTTAAAGAGCTGCAAACATATTTAAGACGCCTCAAGTCTTCATTTACTGTCTTATTTCATATTTTTTAAAATCAAGAAATATTAACTATTCATATCACACGTGACACTAAAACTCAGCTCAAAGTTACGTTTTCTTTTTCTTGGGCTCCTGGCATCAGGGTGTACGGCAAGTTTTTCAAAAGTCGTCGTTTCCAAACTGCTACGTTTCAAGTCCGTGTTACTGAAATGCCAGACACTTTTCTCTGGATCATACATGAGAATAGCACGGCCCTTCCCCCGCCTGTTGCTGCACACTGCCAGTCAGCTGCCTGAAAGAAGGCTGTCACACTTTTCCCTATAAAGACAAATTTGCCTCCACTGGTATTTCACTTGCAAATAACAACCAGTCGATAAACGTCACAAGATAACTTTGACAAGGATCGACTTTATGTCTCATAATCAAAGTATCAGACCATGTTAGTGGAAGTCTGACTAAGTGCTGCTTTTCTGTTCGAGTTAAAAGCAACCAGATCAAGTTACACATGTACGCAGTAAAGCAGTGATATTTTTACTGCGTGCCAAGCCTGTAGCCCCGCCCACTAGAGCTTTAAGTTGATTGGTTGAGCTCAGTTTGTTTACAGAGAGCGGCTGAGCATCTCTGAGAAATATCCACTGAACAATATCAGAACTTTAAGAGTCCGGAGATTTTCCTCAGAATAAAAATGAACGGTGACATGATTATGAGGTGGGCGTTATTTAATCTGGGAATGCTGTTTTACAAACTGCTCATCACTAAATTAGGAATAGACGTCTTCTGTAGTGAAAATATATCTATTAATGAATTTTTAAAAAAACAACCTTTTTTTTGTTAAAACACGCTAGATACTCTTTTCCCGGATGATTTCCGGTTTCCTTTCAGACCTGACGCTCGTTCCCCCATGAGGACATGCAAGAGAAAAAAACCGCAGCAGTTTGTTTATTAAGTGTATTAAATGCAACAGAAAACGAGGATTGGTACTTCATTCAATCTATAGCTCATTTTCTTCTTAAACTTAAAACCTGCCGTTTTAATTACATGTTACTGCGATGATTGTATGTTTATGGAACTAAAAAATAGTGGGAAATTTTATTTGGTTGCATCTCTAACATACGTAGTTAGCATTTTTCTCAAAGTGTTGTTAATCCAGAAACGTCAAACAAAAAAACACATTTATTTGCCTTTTTCGGCTAATTAGTAGTTAAGCATTTATATAAAAAATAATCACTAGTTAAACTAAATAGTTAGTAAAGCAAGTTAGTATTCATTTAAAGAAGTCGAAATGATGATTTGTATGGAGAAATGCTGTTATGAATTTTTACACAACTAAATAAGCAACACTGCACAAATAAAACGGTCTAAATTCCTAATAATTCAACCAGCCTGCAGTGATAAAATATCAAAATTGTTCTAAAAAAAAAAAATAAGTCAACTTGTTACAATATACACATAAAGATGACATAAATGTGCAACTAACTGGTCTCAACTCCAATAAACATGACTAAAATAATCACATTTTCACGATCTAAACTGGTGCGCACAACAACACCTTAACCAGCAAAAATAAATCTGCTCTCTGCATTAGAGGAAATCCCCGCAGCTGGAGCTCGACTACCTGTAGTCTGAGTCCGGATAAAAAAAAACCCTGACTGCCAGAGTAAATCAACTGGATCTTACAGCCGCACCTGCAGATCCCGGAGCTCCGTCTCCTCGCGCCGCACTCCGGCTCTCCGCTTCCACAGGAGCCTCGAACAACTCGCACCTCTCCGGCAAAACAAGGCTGCGTTCGTTGAGGCTCCCGCCGAGCCAATCCGCGCGCCGTTGCCCCTGGCAACCGTGTCCATCATTCCTCGACGCCCAATGAGCGACGGGGGCGGCGCGGAGTCCAGGTGCGCCTCGGCGTCCACTTGGCAGAGCGCCTGGGAGCCGCCTATGGGCAGGAGCGGATCTGTCAAATGCGAGGTTCCTTTAATAAGAGCGACCAGTCCGGCTCCGGGAGTCATGGCGACCGCAGCGTCTAACCACTACAGCATCCTCACCTCCAGCGCATCCATCGTGCACTCGGAGCCCGGCGGCATGCAGCAAGCCACGGCGTACCGGGACGCGCAGAGCTTGTTGCAGAGCGACTACCCGCTGCAGAGCAACAGCCACACGCTCAGCCACGCGCACCAGTGGATCACGGCGTTGTCCCACGGAGAGGGGACCCCGTGGTCCTCGAGCCCCATCGGCGCGGAGCAGGACATCAAGCCCGCAGTGCAGGGCGCCAGGGAGGAGATGCACAATTCCAGCAGCAGCCTGCAGCACCAGTCGCGGCCGCCGCACCTGGTGCACCAGGCGCACGGGAACCACCACGACGCGCGGGCGTGGAGGACCACCACCGCGGCGCACATACCGAGCATGGCGACGACGAACGGCCAGAGCCTTATTTACTCCCAGCCGGGCTTCGGCGTCAACGGGCTGATCCCGGGGAGCGGCCAGGGGATGCACCACCACAACCTGCGGGACAGCCACGAGGACCACCACAGCCCGCACCTCAACGAGCACGGCCACCCCGCGTCCCAGCACCAGCACCGGCCGCAGAGTCACCACGACCACTCGGACGAGGACACGCCGACGTCGGACGACCTGGAGCAGTTCGCCAAGCAGTTCAAGCAGCGGAGGATCAAGCTGGGCTTCACGCAGGCGGACGTGGGACTCGCCCTGGGGACCCTGTACGGAAATGTGTTTTCCCAAACGACCATATGCAGGTTTGAGGCCCTGCAGCTCAGCTTCAAAAACATGTGCAAACTGAAGCCGCTGTTGAACAAGTGGCTGGAGGAGGCGGACTCCACCTCGGGCAGCCCGACCAGCCTGGACAAGATCGCGGCGCAGGGCAGGAAACGGAAAAAACGGACCTCGATCGAGGTGAGCGTAAAGGGAGCTTTGGAGAGCCATTTTTTGAAGTGCCCTAAGCCGGCCGCGTCGGAAATAATCAGCCTGGCGGACAGTCTTCACCTGGAGAAAGAAGTGGTGAGAGTTTGGTTTTGTAACAGGAGACAGAAGGAGAAGCGCATGACCCCTCCCGGAGGAGCGCTGCCGGGCAGCGAGGATGTGTACGGGGACACGCCGCCGCACCACGGGGTCCAGACCCCGGTCCAATGAACTCTACCGGACCGCTCCTCCAGGACTTGTTCATCGGTTGTTGTTTTTTTATTATTATTATTATTATTAATTAATATTATTATTTATCCCCGAGGTTATATATAAATCACTGGACTGTGAGACGATCTAGTGAGTGTTTTATGTATAATAGATTGCAGTGAGAGCCTCCACGATATCTGCAGTGAATGTGTGAGAGATTAAGGGAGTGGAGAGGAGGATGGGGGGGGGGGGGGGGGGGGGACAGTTTGTGCTCTCCGAGGACACATGCCCAGCACTGTGAGTCGACGCGGTTTCAAGGTGTAGCCCCTTGTTGTGTATTCAAAATTATATTTGACTCAAAAAAAAAATAACAATAAAATTAAAACCAAAAAAAATAAATAAAATAAAAATAAAAATCTCTATATAAAAATAAACAGAGAGGGAGGGAGGTATTTTTTTAGATGAAAAGCCTAGCAGAATAGTTTCCACTTTTCTATCAACTCCGGCATCGTTGTTGCTGCGTGCAGAAGCGGGTTAGTTTGTGGCCGCAGCGAAGGGGCCACTGGGGGGCGAGGAGAGGGCAGGGGGTCTGGGGGGCCAGACAGGGGTCACAGAAAGCTGCGTTAATGGAGTGAAGTGGAGGCCAGTAAAAAGGCTGCAACCCCAGTCCAGTGGAGTCCCATCTGTCAGCACAGAGGTCAGCTGCCACTCATCTATTATTATTATTATTATTATTATTATTATTATTATTATTGGTCGTGCTGCGACCTCTGCAATTAGCGGCGTAAACACAGAGACCGCTCTGTTTTTTTTCCTCAGCCATCACAGCCAGTTCAATAACATGATCTCCTCCACCAAAGCGTTTGTTCTGCTCGTAGAAGAAGAAAAAGGAGGAGGAGGAGAAGAAGAAGAAGAAAAGGCTCCACGGCGATTGATTGGACTATCTGGCACTTTTCCCACGACAAGATGGGCTCTAGATATCTCAGCAAAAATAAAAAAATAAAAAAAAACGAATAAATAATAATAATAATACGACGGCGGCGAAAACATTCGGATTCGAATCTGTAAATATTGTACAACTTTAAACAAAAAGTTATGGATTTGTATCCCTTTAAATATATATATATATTATTATTTTTCACTGGGGCACTTTTGTTTTTGTTTTATTCTCCCCCTTCCCCTTACAATTAGATTTATTTTATTGTACTTTTTTTTTCATTATTGAGTTTCAGAATCCAGCCTGCTGCTTTGCGTTTGGTGCTGTTCTTCTTGTCGCTCGAATTTAACTCTCAAATTTTTTCTTCTTCTTCTTCTTCTTTTTGTTCTTTTTGCGCATTTTTAATTTGCAGCTCGCGTGTTATCGATTTAAACGTCAGCTAATTCATTTTTGCTCTGAGTCACTTCCCGTCCACTCTGAGTGGAAAACAAAAACAATTCACAGGACAGAACAGAACAGCGCTTCAGAACCGGAACCGAGACAGATTATTGATATTTAAAAACGCTCAGAAATAATTAAAATGTTCCAGAACGACGCGTTCGATAGTAAATAATAATAACAACAACAACAACAATAATAATAATAATAATATTGCACATTTAGTTTTCAACTAATTTTAAAATATATTCCAAAAATTTGCATCTTATGAGAAAGTTATATATTATTATTATTATTATTATTATTATTATTATTATTATTATTATTATTGCTTCATTGTGGAGGAACTGTATGGTTACAGCAAGTCGATGTTATTGTTCTATCTTTGTTTTGGTTTCGTTTGAGGGTCATTTCTATTTTATTTACGTGACGCAAAAAACACGAGATGAATCTATTTAAGCTGAACTGAGACGCAGAGGGCAGGCAGGCAGGCAGCCTGGACCGGTCAGACACAGAGTTATTCTGTACATATAAATATATGTTTTAATTCCAAACAGTAGCTCGCTTTTCTTCTGTTTAAATGCAAAGATACATATCCAGGGATTTTATTCCCACCTTCCTTTTTGTTGTTTTATTTGCCTTCATTTTCATTTTCTTCCCCCTCTCTCCTGTTTCATCAGAAATGATCACTGGAATCTCTCCTCGGTAGCTTTAATGAAACGATCAGATTTGACTGAACTTGTGGGATGTAGACCTGTAGCAATCCAACGCTGTGGATTTGTTCTGTTTACTGTTTGTTTTTATTATTATTATTATTATTATTATTATTATTATTATTATTTGGGGCATATTCACTGGATGAACTTGGGGTAGAGCTATCAGAGGTGATAAACGCCTGCTGGTGTTTCGTCACTCGCCACATGAACAAAGGGACTTGCACATTTTTAAATAATGAGGTTGATATTAAAAAGGCTTCTCCTTTTTTTTTTCCAATGTCAAGCCTACATGGGTTTTTTTTTGTGTGTGTGTGTGTTTTGTTTTATTTTTGTTTCAAGCAAACGCAGTGATGAAGCCAATGCTGGTGGTGCTGCAGCAGGTTCATGCTGCGGCTGCAGCTCTGTCGGTTGAGAGGAATTAATGGCTGCGAGAAAATGAGGCTGGATGATTGTGAGCTGATGATGTTGTTTCTGCTTCCAAACGGACTGACTTTGGCCCGGAGAGGAGGTGGGGGGATTCAATTAGGTCTTCAAGCTGGGGCCCGGGGAGCAAAAAGTGGCCCCTGGAAAGGACTGAAAGGGGCCCACTACAGTGATTGCTTTTGACCCGCTTAAAATTGTAAGTCCTTTTATTATTGTTGCCATTCTTTGCATTTTCTGCTTCTCATTTCAGCTGGTCTGAGATGACGACAGATTTCTGTCATTTGTTTGCTTGACCGTAATTTGCCACTAATTCTAAGCTTAAAACGGGGCTGAACGGACCGTCTCTGGGGGACAGCAGGGATAAAATCGACACTTGTAAAACGGCAAAAGCAGACATGTCTTAAGTTCTCTGCTTTCAGAAAAGTACCGCTTCTCTGAAATGTTTCCTGAAGAAGGGGAAAACTTTAAGCTGCTCATTTTAACTCCAAAGTGCCATAATTTGCACTAATATTTATTATTATTATTATTATTATTATTGTTGTTGTTGTTGTTGTTTTGAATTGAAATCAAATTGTCCCGTTGAGCTGGGAAAGACATGCTCCGCTTTATATGCGGAGGAATAGTGGGAGTTTTTGTCCGATCACTCAGCATCTAGTCAAAAACACACACACTTCCTGTTTCAACCGTGTAATCACTCATCTGTAGTTTGATTGGTTAAAAAAAAAAAAAAAACTGAATGTTGGCCCTTTAATCGATCCAAACTCTGCTGAAAAGTGATTTTATTGACCTGATTGTGTTTAATCCATAACGGTTTTCATGAGGATAGACACGGTTTATATTATATCATCCCCACATCGGTTGCCTCATCACCGCCCCGTCATCATCATCATCATCATCATCATCATCATCATCATCATCATCTCCGTTTGACCTGACCTGCCATTTGGACGCGTGACACCAGGAAGCAGCTCCTCTCCCAAGAAGACTTTTTAAGGGGCCGCGTAGTAAAAAAAAAAAAAAAAAAAAAAAAAGGGGGGTAAAGCGCGTCCCGGTGCCCTTCATCCGCTCTCTAGCAGATGCAATTAATAGCGCGACGCGTTAATTACACCTTCCTTTTTATTTAGGTGACTTGAAATTTCCCATCAGGCTCACAGAGAGGAGAGAGACAGAGAGGGAGGGAGGGAGGGAGGGGGGGGAAAAATACAACAGGGCTGAAGAAAGTCTGAAGCAATGAAGGAAAGTCGGTGCGCAAGCGCCATCTAGTGGCGTCAACACGACCAAAGGGTGAGTTCAAGATCTTTAATCGCTGTACTGCAGTCAGGGGGAAAAAATAAAAACATGGTGCACGGAATCTGAATAGTTCTTACTAAACAAAATGCAAGATTGCAAAGGTGCGTGGTTTTAGGAGGGGGGGGGGGGGGGGGGGGGGGGACAAAAATAAATATAAAAATGGCAATTTTAGGTCCAAATTTCCAATTGAGAATTTGAAATCTTCAAGATATCAGAACAAGTAGCTTAAGGATGTCCTTGGTTATTTAAGTGGTTGGTGGAGTTTATCCATGCTACTGACACTTTTTTTAGTTTATTCTTTAAAAAAATGTAATAAAATAAAATAAAATCTCTAAAAGAAATGTCCGCTAACTCAAAGTGCTCAAACTCCGTCTAACGCATCTATGGAAAATAGGCAATGAGAATTATTTTCAGATGAAACAGAATGGGTCAAAGTTGGTCTTTTACGGCCACTTGCTGACCCAACGTGATGAAATGGTGCCATGTTTAAAATCGGTTCAGTCCAGAATTATTCACACCCCTGGCAGAATTCATTTCAAGATGATTTTAATTTAATTTTAAGTTTGTCTCTGATGGGCAACGTGACAAAGGATAACACAATGATGTAAAATAGTATAATTGTTTTTAAAAAGCTGTCATTTTATTGAAAAACAGAATTGTTGAAAATTGTTTACAGCTTTGCCAATAAATAACAGAAAAAAACTTTATCAAGCTGTTCTCATATAATTACTGAGCAGCCATTTATTTTTAATCTCCTTTGGTGTTTTGATTTTCCTTTTTTTGTCTTTTGGAGGTCAGCTGTTGGTGAGGTTGGGATGGCCTCTTTTCCATCACCCTAATCTTAATCTCCCTCCTAAACGTTAAGTACCATCAGACAGAAGGAACCTGTTGATTAAATTATACGTTTTGGGGTTTTTTTGTTATTTTTTTTTACCTGAATATGCCAGGGGTATGAATAATTTTGGTTTCTCTGGATACAATAAGCTGCAAAAATACAAAATTTAAAATGAAATTTCACTGACGGCAGACATGAGGAAACCTGGTGAGATATCTGTCTGGTGGGGAGGAAAGCTGAGCTGCTCTGGCTGAGCTGCTATATGAAATTCCTTTAAATTTTTAAAATATTATTATGGATAATATGAAATTCTCATCAGAACAACGCATCCAATATGAGACCGTGAGCTGGCTGGAGAAGAACTTGCTGATGATATACTGTATGTGAGCTGAGCCGCTGCTCATGGCCTCCAGGTCAGCAGAGGGCCCCCAAGAGCCCTTGATTTTTATTTTTTTTTTCTGAAAGCATTGAACTGAAAACTTTTTTGGCTGTTTGTTGCTTGTAGTTAAGTTGATCAGAAATTTGGTCATTTTAAAATTTTCTCCAATTTTTTTTGTTGTTTTTATTTATTTTTACAAATACCAGGTTCAAAATATTTCTCATAAGAAAATATAGATTTATTATTTTTGACGTAAGGTTGAAAACAACTTTATTATAAATGTCCTCTATGAAAATGATGCAAATTGACTGAAATTCATTGATGCTTACTATAAAAATGTGCCATGTTTTAGTAATTCAGCAAGATGGCGCTGTGGGGGCTCCGGTTTGGCCCTGCTGGCCCACAGGGGCCACTCAGAAATCACTCAGCAAACTGGAATCGAAACGAAACAATAACAAAATTATATTCTGTTTTTTTTTATATATATAATTAGACGAAATATATTTCAGTTTTATACATGACGGATGTATTAAAGAGGCAGTATTATGTATTTTGTGCCAATTTGTAGCACAATCAATTAACTACCTTCAGTTGTTATATACATCAAATATGACTTAAAAGAATGTTGATGTCATAATTTAACTCCTCAAAATTGGGCCTCTGTCTCTTTAAAAACTCCTGCTTTTTCCGAAGCTCCACCTTCAGGAAGTCATCACAACATGGCTCCTCTAGTAAGCCTTTGCCAGCATTTCACTGACAAGTAGCTCCTATATTGAGCTCAGCTGATGCACAGTTTCAACAGGTGTTTGCTAATTGCTGCTGGCTAGTCTGAAGGAGCTGAGTTGGGGAGTCAAAGCTTGGTAACTGCAGCTCCAAGCAGGAACTTTGTCCTTGAAGGCGTTGCTAGGTCCACCCAGGCATTTTGCCCAGCTGAATGGTTGCCATGGGACATAAAAGGATTCCTCAAACATCCAAGAGAGAATCAAGGCAACACTCCAGGTTTGTTTTTGATGAGAGAATAACGTTACAACATGATGCAAAGCTCTCAAAAGTTGATTTTACATAAAACTGTCATTTTTAAAGTGGAATATTATTACGTTATTTCACTACGTTGTCAGAAGAAAGTGTAACCGATCAGCATGTTGGAGCAAATAATGACTTGCCGCTTAAACAACATAAATATGAAAACATGGCCTCACATGTAGAGATTTTCTTCTTCTCTTTGAGCACAAAGTCAAACAACATGTCCACCTCGGAGCCTCTGTGTCAATCACTCCTTCAATCTGTACTGCTTCTGTCTTACACGCTTCACACCACACACATAACCCCAAAACACACACGCGCCCACGCACACACACCCACACACACACACACACACACACACTCACCCTCACAGCCTCAACGTGGTTCCACCGTTTGACATTGCGGCTGCTCACTCTCACTCAGATGCATCGCGGCTAATTACTCTTTGCACACTTAAGTACACAAATGCGCGTGTGCGTTCATTTGTAAACGAGTTATTGTTTAATTATAACTTCACATGAACTTTGTTGAGCAGCGGGGCGAAGCGTGTCTCCCCCTTCAGCGCGTAATTACTCGGACTATAATTGCTGAGCCTGTTTGCGAAAAGGCACTCGTCTCCAAGCCGCGTTCCCTCCTACACACACACACACACACACACCCCCCCACACACACACACACACGTTTGAGCAGCCATCTTTGCGGGGACTTTCCATTGACTTCCATTCATTTCTACAGCCTAAACATTACCCTTACCCTTATCCTAACCCTAACCAAAACTCAATTCACACCTTAGTCCTAAATTTGACCCCTGACCCAAAAACGGCGTTTCCCCTTGTGGGGACCAGGCTTCGGTCCCCACAAGGAGGAGTGGGTCCCCACAATGTAGTATATGTCAGGAAAATGGTCCCCACAAGGTATTAGAAACAAACGCACACACACACACGCCATCCGCGGTGGGGGCCCCTCCTGGAGGTTGGGCCCTGGGAGGTTTGGCATGGCTGAAATCTGATCACATAAAATCTACAGAGACTCAAACTTTTTCACCACTTATGACCACAAACCTGAATGAATTTCATTAGGATTTAATAGATGGTCATTTGTGACGTGAAAGGAAAAAGATACCTGCACCTTTCGCATTTGTGTTCAGTCCCGTTTAATAAAATCTTTCTCTGCAGTTCCATCTAGATGGATGATTCCACCAGCTTCACTCATCTAGAGAGAGAAACGTTTGTCCATTTTTTTCTTACAGAAAAACTCAGTCCAATGGGATGGACAGCATTTATTCAAGTCCTGCCAGATTCTCAACTGATTGCAGGTCTGGACTTTGACTGGGCCATTTTAACTCATGAATTCGCTTGTATCTAAACCCTATTTCGCTATGTTGCTGTCCTGATGGAAGCTGAGCCTCCAGCAGGTCGTCTTGCAGGATCGAACTCCCAATGACAAGCATTCCCACATTATAATGCTGCCCCCACCATGTTTTACTGTGAGAATGGTAATGGTTGAGGGTGATATGCAAAATTTTTAATTTAAAGCGTCTTATGTCTTTCTTTGTGTCTCTCATTCCGGCAGGTAAGATTTAAGGTAAGCTAGCTATGCTAATGGCGTTCCTGTCCTGGTATTCACTAATTGGTCGGAGTGGATTTTATTTTTAGGGGTATCAGAGTAAAGGGCGGTGAACACAAACACAAAAAGTCACTTTTTTAATATAAATGACAACATATTTATGTCTCTTCCGCTTTACGAGTATTATTTATTACTTTGTGTTGGTCCATCAGCTAAAATTCTGGTTAAAAAAACAAACAAAAAAAAAAACAACTAAATTTTGTGATTTCAATGTGAGAAAATATATTTAAAAATCAGGTGAAGTGAAAACCTTTGCGAGGTACTTTACATTTGAGCAAAATTTACTTTAAGTGAACTTTACTTTGCCGGTCTCTGTGTGTGTGGGACCCTAACGACCTCTGACCTCATGTCACATAAAAACCTCCGGAAACACGAACACCATTTCACTGTGTTTTGTTAAAACTTTATTCTTAACTATGTCAATGTTGAGTCAATACATATGTTGGGGTTTTTTTTTTCAAAAATGTAGAGGGAATACGCTACATCACGCTTCAGCTAATTTTCTAAAGGAAGCTATCTTTGAGAAAGAGAAACTAATTCCTTCTAATATCGATGTCTGAGGGTCACAAGTTGTTTTGCTTAAAGAGGCCGTGTGACCAAATCTCTCCTTTCAGTAAAATCCTTTTTTTTTTTTCTAGAAGGCAGCAAACAAAGACGCGTTGTTTCGAGCCTCCACAGGCTTTTATGAGACAAGCGATCCTGATCCTGAGCGACACTGTTTATCTCTTCAGTGAGAGTCGGATGGGATCTGCGAGCAGCCTCTGCGCGCCGTCGCCTGTTTACAGTAATTATACGGCAGTATCACAGTCAGACTGAGGCGCGTGCAAATGAGAACGGTTTCTCCTCGCCGACTTGGTCATGGCGAAGGAAAGCTGCACACGGATTTCTGGGCTTAAGTGGATTTGAGAAACCGAGCTCTGACATTCTCGATATCCTGGATTTAAAAACAAAAAAAGAAGAAGAAAAAAAACAAACACAGACATATCAAAAAATAATAAGCTTTAGACACGACAGTGCGAGCTGTCAGGGATGTCTTCATTGTTAGAGCCTGAGCTGGGGGAAACTAGAGAAGGGACGCCAAGCCGCATAATGACAGGTATCACAGGGAGGCCTCCCTCAGGCAGGCCTGAGGAGAGGAGTCCCACCGCAACATCCTGCAAGACGAGGCCGGTCCTCCCACTCTGCCTGGCGGGGGACGCTGCCAGAGGCACAGCCAAACACACAAAACTAAAACGCAAGGAGCTGCAAAAGTTTGTGCCGCCACCCCAACACTTCCCTGGTTTACACACCAACTGCTGTTATCACCAATGAGGAACACTTACAACTTTAAAGTGCCTCAACTGTGGCTCTTTGGTAGAGTAGTTGTCTTGCGATCGGAAGGTTGTAGGTTCGATTCCAGCTTCCTCCTGCCACATGTCGATGTGCCTCTGGACAAGGCACTTAACCCCAAATTGCCTACCGATCTGCATATCGGTGTATAAATGTGTGTGTGTTTGTGAATGTGACTCTAGTGTAAAGCGCTTTGAGTTGTCAAAATGACTGGAAAAGCGCTATATAAGTTCAGTCCATTTGTAAAAGTAAACCCTTTAACTTTTCTACATTGTGTGACATTAAAACATAAACATCAGTGCGACTTGAAATAGGCCAAAATGACACAATGATGATACCCCATGTGACAAGTGGGGTATACATTTGTGTTCAATCATTTTTGGTAGTGAGGTTTCACTGTCAAGTAAAATGTTTAGTTTGGAGTTAAACATTTAGTTTGAAGCTAAATATTTAGCTATCTAGCCAACTAAAGATTTAGTTGAGAGCTAACCACTTAGCGGACTAAATTAACATTTATTTTGAAGCAAAATATTTTGCTCACTAAATATTTAGTTTGGAGCTAAGTGTTTTGTTTGCTCACTTAATTTGCGAACAAATATATTTTAAAGCTAAATATTTAGGCTAAATATTTATGTAGTTGAGCTCTCTAAACTAAACATTTAGGCCAGTTAACTTAATATTTAATTTAGAGCTAAGTATTTAGCTGGCTAAAGATTTACTTTGAACAAAATGTTTAGTTCTAAAGAGCAGCTACAAGTCTTTGACTTGTGTATATTCATGAATATGCTTTCATCTAAACCTTTCCAGATGGAATTAGCTTTTATTTAAGGGTATCAGCATTAAGGACACAAGAAGCCTTCCAATTATTATATGTGAAAAAAATATTACAAAAAAAAAAATCACATGGCTAACTTTGTATTGTGGTCCATCACATAAGATCCCAGTGAAATTTGTAGCTGCGCTCTGACAAAAGGTGAAAAAGTTCCAGTGGTGTGAACACTTCTACAAGTTGCTGTGTGTCCCCAGTGCCGATGCGTCCTGCTCTCATCTGAGTGCTCTACAACCACAAATAAAAGACTCAACTAATTGCTATGGATCCCCTGGGTACTACATCAGCCTCATAGAGGAGTGTGACAGCAAGAAATCAAGCCGTAGCTGCACGGCGAGAAGCCGCCATGAATCACGTCGCGCTCAGCCGCGGCGTTAGGAGCTGAGGAATAATCATTGGGGAGGCAGTCCAAATTAATACTTCAGCTGAGGCCGCTTCGTTCTCCGTCATTAGGGCACATTACAGGGCCACAATATACATCATTAAACCAGGCATAAACAATTCATTAAAAGGCCGTTAAGAAGACAAGCTAATGTCACTTCTCCCTCTGGTATTAATAGACTGTAAAATGGCAGAGGGGTTAAGGCAAAAAGGATCATTCCGCTACAGCTACCCAGTCAGTCATCCTGAATATCCCTGAGCTGAGCTACCGATCACAACACGATGAAGAGATACGTTTACATTTGCTTTGGCATCATTGGTGTTCTGAAGTTAAAAAAACATCTTTGCAGGAATGAAGCCACTTTGTTTTCTGGTTTCTTCATAATATCTGTGATCAAAACAAAGACTGTGAGGATTAATGGAAGCCACGACGCGTCAGTCAACAGCTCTCCAGTTTATTCAAACCATCGAGCCGGTGAAGCACACAACCTTCTTCCACAACCACCACGCACGGTGCAAATGTTGATCACACGTGACATGAGAGGGTGAATGGTGGTCATTAGCTGTACACTGTAGACATCCAATGTGTTCTTACAGGGATACTTTAATTCACATCTACTTGAAATGATACACTTGAGTTTGGGGGGTATTAAATGAAGGGGGAAAAAAGTTATCAAAATAACTGACTTCACCTGTAAAGGTTAAATGTGAGGTTTTCAACCAACCACCCTAATAAACCTGGGAAAAATATCGTTAACTGTTGGACAAAAAGTTTTACCAGGACAAGAACTGAGTTGGTTCTTCTTCTGCTTACTTTAAAGGTACAGAAGAAGGGAAAACCTTAACACCGGAACCGGAAGTGGGAGTCAGGTGTAAAAAGCCTTAAAATAAATTCACTTTTTTTTTCAGATCCAGTATTTAATTTTAGTACATTTATTCAATGATGGGGGAATGATTAAAAAAAAACATATTTATTGGCATCGATCTGCAGGTGGAGGTCGTTTGCTCTGGTGGTTACTGGTCAATGCCAGGTTGCCAGGGCAACACAGAGGCACACAGGACAAACAACCAACTCAACCTTACAGACTGTTGAAGGAAGCCGGAGTACCCAGAGAGAACACCCGGCTGCTGACACCTTAACTTCATCATTTTCAAATATTAAACATTTTGATCACTTGAATTTTTTTTTTCAGTCTTTTTCAAGTCATTTCTTGGTCGACTACCTTTTTTTTTTTTTTACTTTTACGTGAGTAAAAATATGTAGTAGTGCTACTCTTTAGTACAATTTTCAGGTATACGGATGTTATCTGTATGCAAACCAGTTGTCTGGGAGAGAGGCAAGAAAAAAAAAAGGACTTTCTGGATGTTTCAGCAGCACAGCAGCAGACAATCCATAAAACAAAGATCTGAAAAATCCTTCCCAAAGTTAAGCACGGCGTTGGATCTCCGATGTTTCTCCTCCAAAAGCCACAATGATCTTGATAGAGTGCAAAGTATTATGGATACAATCGTCTATCAATGAATTGAAAACGTGTTTTTAACCTGATACAGATAAAAAAATATTCAACCAAATCAACGCAGAACTTATTCGAAGGCTTTTTGCACATCTTTAACGACAAATGTAGCCAGCAGTGTTTACAGAGTGAACTCAGCTGGACTGCGCACCGCACAGGAAAGTATAAATAAATGTCATTTTTGCATATTAATTTTCATGGCTGATGCATGGCGCTGGGAGCGCTCGGACCCCGCCCAGGACACTGTGAATTCCTTTGGCTGGAGGGGCTTCAGAGCGACAATCTAAACTCAACCACGCAACATTCAAACGGGACGATAAGGCACAGATATTTACGACTAGCAGGTCCTTCGAAGAAAAGTTCAAGTTTTCTTACTGAAAAGAAAAGAGTGGGGGGAATAAAACCACTTCTCAAGCTGACTCTCCCAAAGTTTCAGTCACTGAAATAAATAATCGGCTGAGTTTTCTAAACAACATCAACATACATTTCTGCTCCCTCGGTTACATTAGTGACTGTTGTTGTTAAAGCTGACTCGGTCTACTGTAAGTTACAGTACAGCTGTCCTTTGATTGTAAAGTAACTTGCATTATTAAAAAAAAACAACAACAACAATATGATGCTAAAGTACATTTTGCTATGTACAGAATGGATAAGCCCTGAGTTTGATACACGTTGACAAACTGTCCTTGGTTTAAAAGGGCAGGGCTCCTTCACAACCATGACCTTCATTTTAATGACATCACCAGGAAACGTTATCGGTGATGAATTCTTGAATGGGGGGGTGGGGTGGGTTTGAAATCGCCCCTGCTGAAGAAGCTAAATATTCAGAGAGTCTGAAATCCACGTACGTACACGGAAAGTTTAATGGAAGGAAAAGGACGCGGTAGAAAAAGGAGCACCAAACAAGGCCCGCCTGAAGGTCTGAATCTGTATTGTAATGGTATAACGGTAGCGGAAAACAGCAAAAAAAAAATTTTAAAATCTGATCGTTTGGTTGAACCAAGAAGATTCCATTTAAATCAACAGCTTTATGTTTGTGTTCTTTCTCTACCACTTTTACTTCCAACCAGTTTAACTTTCAAATTGATGCCAGTGGATTTTTCAACTCTGCTTGAGTTTTACATTTTAAAAGAAAAAAATACATAGAGCAAGTTTGATCATGTTCTTTTCTATCAGTATTTGCCCCCCTGCAGACTTGTTCACTTTTCTTTTGTTTGTTTTTTTTTTGTTTTTCTGTCACTTTACCCCCCAACCCCCGCCATCATCATCAAATAAATGTTACTGTTGTAAATAAGAATTTCATTAATTCATTAAGTGAAGCTATTCAAAACAACATGGTCTCATGTAACATAAAATCCCAGTGAATTTAGGAAATATTCTGACTTCGAACCGTCAGACATGGTAGCAGCAGTATGATGCTGTGGGTCTGTTTGCTGCTCCAGGACCTTGACGACCTTTGCTGCAACATGACAGACTCGTCTTTCTGCCTGAAAACATGACCAAATCTTACTAAGTCCACCTCTGAATGTTTTCAAAAACAAACCAAAAAAATTTGATGGTTTTGTTTTTGTCAGAATCCGAAATTTCTCCACGTTGACGTAAAAAAGGATCACTGCTGGAATCAGCGAAAAGGCTCACACAAATAAGACTGGCTTTCTATTTACTCCAGTTATTTGATATTAACGTTTGTCTAATGGTCTGAAGAAGAAGAAAAAGAAATCAAGGAAAGACGGGAAATCTATAAGGGGGCAAATACTTTTCCATAGCATTTCATCCAATGAGCAACAAGGTCGCTGATTGTTTCTTTTTTTCAGCATAAAATCCTAAATGAATCTGCAGCGATCTCTCTCCCTCTGATTTCAATCTTTCAGCCTGAGGCAACACAGAAGCAGGAAGTGTGACCCCGACTATGATGGACGTTAGCAGAAAGACGCTCATATGCTGCATGTTCTCAGCTTAAAACACACCAATCCTGTTTTATTATTATTATCATTGTTATTATCATTAATATTACTTTTTTTTTTTTCTCCGAAGAGTTTTTGCGGCGCTAGTGGCCCGTATTTTTTCGACAGTAGGCAGACAGGAAGGGGGGGGGGTGAGAAGAGGGAGGAAGACATGCGGGACCTTTGCCGCATGTCAAAGTTTAACAACTTTGACAACTTTGACAAAGTTTAACAACTTTGACATGCGTCCCGTCGGGACCGGGAGTCGAACCCGCGACGTCCACGTCCAAACGTGAGGCGTGCTAACCCCCTGCGCCACCACAGCACGCCCCATTACTATTATTATTATTCGTTTGCCTCCTGCTAGGGTTTAACTAAAAGGCCGATAACATCTCGCTGTGGTCCAAATGAGGAACAGGTAAGTGCAAGTACTTGATAATAAAATTCTAAGTTGATTTTCAGTAAATTACATAAATTTATTTTTTTTTAAAGGAGAAAAGGGGCATAAGCAATAAATAAACTAACAAACTGTTGCCTAAGTCTGCTTCTAAATACAAGAAACAAGGTGCTTTTTTTGAGGACCTCAACATTTTTGTCTTTATTTCACAAATGAACATAAATTATGCCAGTTTTTTTGTTTGTTTTCTACAAACAAACAACTGCTTAAAACACAATTCCTGGTTATTCTGAAAACCATCGCAGCAACCAGGAGTGGTACGCTGTGAAACTGAGAACATTTGTACCCGATCATTCTGACAAGGCACTAAAAAGAAACACCTGGGTTGTGTTACTGTGATTGAAACAAAAGAAGTTGTTTTTAACAGGTTTTGTTCACCTAAGCAAGCAGCACGATGCACGGATGTCGCTTCTTTCTCGTGCTGCTCGTCGCTCCGAGTTTCTCGTCCTTTTGGTGTTTGGCGATACAAAAAAAAAACAAAAAAAAACTAGACGTTGAGTGTCAGATTAAGAGAAGAGCTCAACAACCCTGATTAGGAGCGCGGCGCGAAATAACAAAGAAGGTTTGTCATGTCGTACAGTCTGAAGGCCGGCTGCTTGTCCGTTCAGTCAAAGTCCCAAGAATCTCTCTGACGACGTCCGACCCCTACGAGGACGTTAGCTCCTCCCGGTGTTCAGCGTGACTCGGACCCGTCGCGGAGCCAGAACCCGCTGGTGAACCGAACCTCTCGCCGGTCGTGACGCCTCTCGGCCGGCGTGGGTTCACTGAGTAAAACTTTTCTTGATGGCCACGCCGGGGAAGAGGCTAGAGAGTTCCTGGACCGCCCGGGTGTCCACCTGTGAGCAGAAGGAGACGTCCAGCAGGACAAGCCGAGGACACGACTGGAGGAGCTTCTTGAGAGACGCGGCGCTCACCAACCGTGTTCCTGACGGTGAAAAAATAAATGAATAAAGCAAAAGACTTTGAGATCCAAAACTATGAGCTAATTTTAAATGAAACTGAAGTTACTTAGTTCACAGATTAATGTGCAACTGGATTTATCATCATCAACATTTCCATCTTACATTTTTAATGCATTCATACGCCTTAGAACTTCTTACACGATAGCAAATTTAGCTGGACGATAAATCGTCCCAGAAGTTATCGCGACAAACAACAATGCTGTTGTTTTGAGACCATGTTCAAAATAATTAACTGAATTATTTTCGAAATTGCAAAAAAAAAATCTCTAGCTTAGTGGGATTTTATGCGAACGTCCCTTTTTTTTGAAACCACAAGTTTATATGCACCCAAATAAACCTCACTGTCTGGAGATAAATTGCACCTCACTTCTCTTGTTTTAGGTCAGTCAGAATGACCTAAATTAATTCTATTTGCTAAATAAAGAATGAGAGAGATTTTTTTTTATTGTCTTCAAATCAGAAGTTTACATACCTTTCCTCAGAATTTGGTAGAGTTGCCTTTGATCTGTATGAGTTGGGTCAAAGGTTTGGGTTTCCTTCCACTAGTGTGTGTGTGTGTGCAGATACTCTCAGTTGGGCTGCTGCTGCTAACTAAATACATTTTGCACTGTGTACTTTCCAATGATGTTAAACCGTTATATTACACATGCATATACTGTATGTTTGTTGTTGTGGTTTCTCCGTTTTGTTTTCTCTCTTTCTGCAGGTCTAGAGGCAGACTGTCACATTCTATCTATGCTTCTTTCTCTCTTCTACTCCTCTTTTCCTTTAGACCTTTTCTCCCTTTCTTTTCTCGTCTCCGTGTCCATTACATTTGAAACAAGCCCAAAGCAATTAACTTTAAAAAAAAATTAATAAAATCAAAACAGGGTGATGTGCAACGTTAGTAGCTGTCCAAACACAAAGCGTACCCAGTATGTCGAGGTGCTGCAGCGCCGGGCAGCCCGCGGCCAGCTCCTCTATGTCCGAGTCGCAGACGGTGCGGTTGGCGGTGAGGAAGAGCTTCCTCAGTCGGGGCAGGCTGCGGGCAAGCTGTTGGAAGCAGCCGGTGCTGCTCTGCAGGGTGGGACACCAGCCCAGGTCCAACTCCTCCAACGTCCTGAGCCGCCGCAGAACGCCAAACTGTAAGGGGCCGTTGCTCCGGGGTACGCGCAGCGCTCTAAGCGTGGTGTCGTGCTGCGTTGCTTACCTGCAGCCGGTAACGAGCTCGGCCAGGCCTCGGTCCGTCAGGTTCCTGCAGCGCCACAGGTCCAGAGAGCACAGGGAACGGCAACGAGTGGCCAGCATGCTGGCAACCACATCATAGTCCTCAATCTGCAGAGACAGACGGACGTCGACTCTGATCATCTCCTCAGGTGTGTGCAGTAGGAATGTAAAACTGTAGTTTGGAACTTTTATTTTAAAAAATCAGCTCTTACTATGTTGTAATAATACTGTGAAAAAATATGTGAGAAAAAAAAGGAGCTCCTCTGCCTCCTCCCAGCACTTACTGCAGAAACACACCACTAAGTAAGAAATAACCAATCAAAGCCAAGAGGAGTGTGTACGTGCTGCTCACAGCCTCCTAATTTCTCTCTGCTACGCTACAGCTGGTTCAACACAACGCCTGCCACAACCAGATGCTAAAGCTGGTTAGCATTCATTCTATGACGATGGTTAAATAGTTTTCCTGGAACAGTAAGTTGTTGCTCCACCGTTAGCACATTTAGCAGCATGTATACAAGAATTATTGACAACATTAAGCCCCTCCTGCTGGCTCTGACTGGTAGCTCATCTGACTCATATGAAATTCTCACAACATGGTGACAGTTTTAACAAATATGGGGGGAAAAAACCCTTTTGTTATAAAAGTTACATACTGCAGCTTTAACAAATTCTGCTGGATGATCTTTAATTTTTCAAAGAACATTTGACACTGAACCTGGAAGATATTTTAATCACTCTGGTAAATCTTATTTGCAAAATAGTTCAGATTCAGTTAGATTGGATAGAAACTGACTGAATACTGCTTTTCAAGTTTTACCACAGACTACAAATTGATTTTAGGTCTCATGACCTAAATCAGCATGGTTTCTTATCTTGGAATCTCTGTTTTACTTTAATCCAATATATTTTGGGTCTAAAAAAGTGGCTCTCAGAAGCACATTTACAGCTTTTTATTTGATTTGTTTTTTTTCTTACCCTCACACAACTCCCCAGGTTGAGATGTCTGATCTCAGGGCAGAAGGTCAGGATGCTGAGGATGGCTGTTTGCTACAGAGAGAACATAAGGGAAGAAAGGAAAAACACAAATAAAACAACAAAAAAAGAAAAAGCAGAAAAAAGTAAGAGGCAATTTTAAGAGGCGGTTTTATGTGTTTTCCAGCCACATAGTGTCATTTTAGCACACAATCAAGCAACTGTGTTACCTTCAATTGTTATTAAAATGCTACATTTATCAAACATGACTTAAAGAAATGCTACTTTGTGATTTAACATCTTGAAATTGGGCCTCTGTTTCTTTGAAAACTCCTGCTATTTCTGGATATCCGCCTTCAGGAAGTCATCACAACACGGCTCCTCTATTAACCCTTTAGCAACGTTTTTACCAGTGTTGCACTGAGAAGTGGCTCCCATAATGAGCTCAGCAGATGTTCAGTTCCTCCAGGTGTTTGCTAATTGCTGCTGGCTAGTCTGAAGGAGCTGAGTGGGGGACAAACCCTCCGTGACGTGGAAGTTTGGCAGCCACAGCTCAGAGGAGGAGCTTCGTCCTAGCAGGCGGCGCTAGGTCCAATCAGGCGTTTTGCTCAGCTGAATGGTTGCCATGGAGATTGAAGGATTTCTCAAACATGCATGAAAGAATCAAGGCAACACTCCAGGTATGTTTTTGATGAGGGAATGACATGACAACATGATGTAAAGCTTAAAAAAAAGGATACATTTATATGATACTGCCCCTTTAAATGTGAAAATGATGACAAAACATCACATCTAAATCGCAGTGTTGCATTCTGCTGAGTCAGTCATGTCATCTGACCTTCCTTCAAACAGAACGTCTGTCTTCCCAATCAACATCTGAAGGAATTTAATAAAGCCCAGGAGATCAGTTCTACGCACTGCGAAGCGAGCCGAGGACGGAGCCTTCTCCTGTGGCGCTGCGGCGCGCGCCCAGATATGGAAATTCAACACGCCGATTGCCAACACGTGTACATCTGTGGCAGGAGAAAGTGTCAAGAGATGAAAGTGAAAGCCTCTTGTGAGTGCGTGCGTGCGCCGAACTCAGTCTGGCATCTTTATAAACGCCTTTCTCTCTCTCTCTCTGCGGTGAGCTACTCATTTAATTAGAGCGCTGACAGGGTAATGACAGCTGAGATGTCAGAATCCCCCCATCCCCCCGTCAGGCAGACACACAGCTCTCACTGTCTGTCCGCGGCGTAAACAACCTGCGGCGCACGGCCCGGCTCCACCGCAGAAACCGCTCTGTCTATAGCGCGCCAAAAACGCCGAGGTGCGACACGAAAACAACGCTCCTCGGACGTGCCCGCACCTGAACGCACGCCCCGCGGACCCGGAGCTGACACGGAGCGTACGCGGCGAGCAACACGAGCCAGCAGATAAGAAGCCGGATCGTTTTACGACAAATAGTCTGATGGTTTTATTAAAGCCGTACTGTACTGTACGTGTTTTGTTATTGACGGGGCGTACAGGGGGCAGCGATACCTCAAGAGGTTTAAAGGTGAACCTGTTAAGTGAGAGACACTTACAAGAAAGCAGAGGTGGGAATAAAAACAGGAACTACTTTCATCTAAAAGATTTGCTAAAAGCCTTTTGATAAATGTATGTTTAACTGCAGTAGTAGCAAACAATTGAACCACATGAACAAATAATCGATTGTACCCCAACCAGTTCTTACATTGTAATGAACATTCATATTTTTCTTATTATTTTACTAATTACAGTACAATGTTTAACAGGTTTAACACTGTGGCCAGTAACTAGCATGTCAAACTTTTCAAAAAGTCAACACGCTCTCAGAATGCTAAGGCTAGTTAGCATAACCACCGACGATAGCAGATCAACAGTTTTCCTGAAATAGTAAGTTGTTCATCCTCCAGTGACACATTTAGCAGCGCATACACGAGGGTGACTGACGGGAGTTAAAACAACCCTCCAGGCTCTGATTGGCTGTTTCTGACCGGGAGTCTCTTCAAACAGCAATAGTAGCTCGGGGTGGAAGTGGAGGACATCCATCTTTTCACAGATTATCTGTCTCATATTACACTTTGATGACATGGTGATAGTTTTAAAGAAAATATGCGAAGAAACAAATTTTTATAAAACTTACACACTCCAGCTTTAACAGGAGCCTTGGTTTGCTGAGACTACAAATTCAGCTTTTACGCAGCAGTATGTTAAAACTCTTCCTAAGGGTCAGCTTGAAGTACCGAGGAGGATCCGTGGTGCTTTGGATCTGTTTCTGTACTGAAATCCTTCAGAACCTAAAAGTAAACTCTGAAATATGAAGTTATATTAAGTAAACATTGGGTGTTTTTTGCTGGCAGTGAATCTGTGTACACCCCAACCTTGTAAAATGTTACATGAGAATACTAAGAGCTTTCTTATGGCAAGAGACTGTGGCTGCACAAAGTATTAACTTTGCCAACATCTAAGCCACAAGTGAATTAAATGTGGTTTCACTGTTTTTTTCAGAATAACTGAATAAAACTTCCATTTATTCTAAGGCTTTTTACACATCTTTACCGGGGGTGAAGAGGACATAAAGGAAACCACAAAGACTCAAAACGAAAGCAAATGCTTGAATGGTTTCTTAAGTGAAGGGTTTGCCAAATTAAGTCTCGGTTTTTCTGAAAAACGCTCGGGAACAGTGGGCCTTCTACATGTTGTTGCAGTCCACAGGTGACCAACACCTACCTCTATCTTGGTGCGGTAGAGCACCAGCCTGCGGAGGAGTGAGAGTTTGGAGATGTGCGTGAAGGCCTGCGGGTGGAGGCGGTCGCACGACGACAAGTTGAGCTCCTGCAGTTTGGGGCAGGCCTGGGCGATGACCTCAAGACACGGCTCATTCAGGAAGTGACAACACGACAACTCCAGACACACCAGGCTGAGGCCGCGGGCCTTCATGAAACTAAAGGGGGAAAAAAACAGAACAACCTTCTTAATCTGGACTTAGGATATTTGTCTGCCGTTCTGCCAACTTTAAAACTGTTCGTCCTTGCGAGTCTTCCCCCCCCGAGGTCGTTTTAGTCTGACCTGCTGAAGCCCGTCAGGGTGAGAGCGCCGCGGCTGCCCGTCCAAGACAGGTTGAGCCTCTGGAGGAGGGTGCAGCGGCTCTGCAGGTGTCCCAGGGAGGCGTCACTCAGCCGGGCCCAGTACGGCTGCAGGCTCAGCTGGGTGTACTGCAGCGGGTCGCAGCAGTGCTGGTGCAGCAGCTTGCAGGTCTGGGCCAGACGGCAGAGGTCAGGCAGGGTCAGGTGGCTCAGAATCAGCTGGATGAGCTGAGGACGGCAAGACCAGGAGGGGAGAGAGAGAAGGGTCAGGAAAGGAGAGGCGAGGAAAAGCGAAAACTCTTTTTAAGTGACAGTAAAAAGCTGAAGGATAATAAGTAGAAGTGTGTAGCGTAGATTAATGTTTCCTCTCTATGTAGGAGAGATCTAAACGGCTCTGATGTTCCGCTCTGTGTTTGTGTTGCCTCTCTCGCAGACAAAGAGCGATTGGCCCCGCGCGAGTGTGTCGCGGCGGACCAACAACGTGCCGCGTTCCGGCCCGGTGTCGGCTGACGGATAATAGCTGTATTGTGTTTCGGAGGCGGGTACGCGGCGGTGTGTGAGGACCGCCTTTAATGGCAGCGGTTTGGAGCGCAGATGGGACGAGCGCCACAGGCGTTTTCTTGAAGCGTGCCGCAGACAACGTGACGCGAGGTCGGCCCGTTTGGACGAGGACGGAGCCCCAACACGTTAATGTGTTTGTGAGGAATGCAGGAACATGGGAGAGTATTTGGAAAACTTTTAACTTTTTAATCTTTTTGGTCACAAACCTCAGTGTGTCTTATTGTTGTGCCACCTGACAGAACAACACAGAGTAGAGCGTGATACGGGAATCCCCACACCATAATTCTGCCACCATCGTGTTTCGTAACAGGCAACGTGTTTTCCACCAATGATGCATGAAGTTACGAAAACATGTTGGTAAATGTTGTTAGCAAGGTATGATTTGTAATAAATAAACAAATCAACTGATCAGTGTTTGTGTTATTGCAAACAGAGATTCTAAATTAGCAACTCCAGCAACAAGAATGCAGTTAACCTCATCATTTCAACATGATTTAATTGGAAAAGTTGCCTTACTCTGCATCTGTTGCTGTGAAAATCAAACACTTTAGTTGAAGTTTCTAAGTGACTTTATCAAAGAACATTAAAGGGACAGCATCATGTGTTTTCCAGGCACACAGTGCAAATTTGTAGCACAATCAAGTAACCATGTTACCTTCAGTTGTTATAAAAATGCTATAAATATAAAACATGACTTAAAAGAAATTTGTCTTTGTAATTTAATGTCTTGAAATCGGGCCTCTGTCTCTTTAAAAACTCCTGCTCTTTCTGAAACTCAATCTTCGGGAAGTCATCACAACATGGCTCCTATTAACCCTTTAGCAAAATTTTATCAGCGTTGCCTGAGAAGTGGCTCCTATAATGAGCTCAGCAAATATGCAGTAACATCGGGTGTTTGCTAATTGCTGCTGGCTAGTCTGAAGGAGCTGGAATGCTGTAGCCCGGCTTGGAAACTGCAGCTCAGAGGAGGAGCTTCATCCTCCTTGGTTTGTTTTTCAACAACACTGTAACATGATGTAAAGCTCAAAAAAGTCGATGTTACATAATGCTGCCCCTTTAACATTAAGGTTCCTTTGACGTTCGTGTTTTGCTCGGCGCCCTGCAGTGTGTTTATTCCGCCGTCACCTCATATGGCAGTTTGTCAAAGTAGCCGTTGGCCGTCCTCTGCTGCTTGCCGTCTCCTCCTGGTCTGAAAGGACCGCCGCCGTCAGGCATCTCGTCCTCGCTGTCGCTCAAGTCGCTTATGTCGATAAGAGGCATCTTATAAAGTGCGAGCATGGGCCTCTCCTTCACCCCGCGGAGGATGACGGCGTCCAGCTCGGTGTAGTACTCCAGCAGGGAGCTGTTGACCTCCAGGCGGAGCAGATTGGTGGGGAAGTTGATGTGCTTGATTTTCGGGGAGAACCGTCGAGACTGTGGGGTCAGCGCTTTGGTGGGCTTTCCTGACCACAACACCTCCCACCTGGACAACAGACAGCACACTTAGCATCGCACAAGGTTTTACGGGTTGATTAGGGTTAATGATTGCGTGTTAAAGGATGTTAGCATGAGAAGTTGGTTTGCTGCTTCTGCTTACTGAATGTATCAATTAATTAATCAATTAATTGAAAGATAAATTAAAATTAGCTCAATAATTTGCAGGCTGATCATTAATCCTTCTTTGAAGGCCAATTTTGTTTAAAGTAAAATCATAATCCATAATCCATAATCCAAAATTATGGTTTCGTTTGTGGGGGTTTTTTCCTCTTGTTTATTGATTTTTGTTGTCATGTTTTATTTTGAATATTAAAAGTTTTTTCAAGTTCAAGTGTTAATTGTTCTTTACAAACTTACGTTTATTTCTCTCTGAGAGAGAAAACTTGCATTATTATGTAACTGTCAACAGTGTTGGCATAATTACTTTGAAAAAGTAACTTTAATCGGATTACTGATTACTCCTTGAAAAAGTGACTGAGTTAGATTACCGATTACTTGATTTGGAAAGTAACTAAGTTACATTATGTTTTTTCTAGAAAATGTCTGGGATTAATCTCAAAATTTCTGAGTTTGTTCTCCTAGGAAATGTTCCGCTTTTCAAACTTTGAAATTTTCTTGCTTTTTCTAGAACATTTCTGACTCAGAAATTTCTACTATAATCTGAGAAATGTTCAATAAAAAACAAGGATTTTTTTTTTTGTTTCAAATGTCAAAAAAGTTCAACTTTCGCAACTTTTCAAAAGTTGAAAATGTTCGAAAAACTCTGAAATTTCCATGTTTTTTCTTGAATATTTCTGAAATTAATCTCAAAATGTCCGTTTTTTCTAGAAAATTTCTCACATTTCAAACTCAGAAAAATTCCTTGTTTTTTTTTTTGTTTGTTTGTTTTCCAGAAAATGTTGAAGCTTTTTGGTTGAAATTTACTCCTCTTTTTTTCCTCCCCTATCCACAATGGCCAACGTTTGCCATGCTAGTGCAGGAACCCTGTTCTAGTTATTGCTGATGGAAGTTGCTTCAGGATGTCATCACTGGGGGGGCTGTTACCTGACATCAGTAGGCGGGCGTTGGGAGAACGGGTTGTGGGAGCAGGCCAGGATTTGGACGATGGCTCCAGGATAATAAGTCTCAAACACCTCCACCGCCGTGGGGTAGACGGGCTTCTCAAAGCCCAGCTCGATGTAATCCTGACTGTAGAAGCCGTCGGGGGTCCGGCGGAACGCTAAGGGAGTGCTGGCGCACTGTTCCCACCACTTCCCGTAGGCTCTGAACACGGCCGTCTGCGTGAAGTCCCCCGAGCTGGGGTAAACGTTGGGGATCCCGGCCAGGTTCCACATGGTGTAGGACATGCTGTTCTCACTGCCATAGTGGGAGCTGAAGTCCAGAACCTCCATGGCGTACTGCTCCACCACCACACTGACCGGCAGCACCGCCCGCTGGCCCGACTCCACGGCACGCCGGCTGGTCAGTGCCTCGCCTCGAGTCCCGCTCCTGGAGCGCCGCCGCAGACATATATAGTAAAACATGCTCAAGAGGGTTAACATAGGGAACTCTGGGAGCGGCGGGGGCAGAGGGGGGAAAGACGGAGGCTAGACGAAGGAAGAGCCTCTGGCTACGGGTAGCGCATTGTCTCGAGGGCAGGGGACGGACAAAACGCAAGCTAGCGGCCCGGCTGCATGCATGACCTGTGGGGTTAGGCAGAGACAAACACATCCATGAGTGGGACGAGGAAACATTAAATCTGACACAGCACAGAGTACAACAGCTGTCAATCACACTAAATACATAAAGTGCCTTGTAAAAGTATTTACACTCAACTTTTTCCCCATGTGTCAGGTTACAGCTACATGCTTCAATGCCTTTTACAGGGAAAGTTGTGAAAACTTGAAACAACTGGAAAATCTGTGGGGGTTTATTTGTATTCAACCCCCTTTTAGTTTGATACACCAAAATAAAATCCAGTGATCTGATAAATCCATTTAAAAAGCAAATAAAAAATTTGTTGATAACACATCAGATTTGCCAACATTTTGAATGATAAGTACCTTCTTCTAATCCAACCATGTGAACTATTTGTGTATTTGCCGTCTGGATGAAGGATTGGTTTCAGCGATTTCTTATAACTTTTATAATAATTGTGTTGTAGTTTTCTTCGTTTTTCATTTACTGTGTGTACTGATTGTACTTCTGAACAAAATTTGTATAGCAAAGTTATTCTAACCTACTTTTGTGGAACCTTGTTTTTAGCGAGACATATTACTGATCATCGAAGGACAGCAGGTGAAAGATAGCCGTTTGGCTAATTATGGACCATTTGCAGAAATGTTCAAGTGTTATCCAGGCACAGAGTGCCATTTTATAGCACAATCAAGTAACTATGTTACCTTCAGTTGTTAGAAAAATGCTACAAATATCGCATATGACGTAAAAGAAATTTGATGTTGTAATTTAACGCCTTGAAATTGGGCCTCTGTCTCTATAGAAACACCTGCTCTTTCAGAAACTCCACCTTCAGGAAGTCATCAAAACATCATATATTAACACTTAAACAACTTTTTCACTGAGAAGTAGCTTGCTCAGATCCTCCACCAGGTGTTTGCTAATTGCTACTGGCTGAGGAACTGAGTGGAGTTGAAGGGGGAAGCAGGGGAGAATGCAGCATTCAAAACTAGACAAGTCCAAACCTAAAGAAAAGTAATAAGAATAAAAACATTTATCTACCTAAACTAACAGGCTATGCAAGGAGAATAGCCCAAAGGCCCATAGAAGCTTTGGAGGAGCTGCACAGCCCAGGAGAATCTGAAGAAGTCATTGTTGAACAAAAATGAGTTCCATTTAGAGTGAAAATACATAAAACTTTGGGACCAAATGAGGAAAAGTTTAGGCGGTGTAAATACTTTTGCAAGACACTCAACTGCAATATATAGACTTTATCTTAAATCAGTCACAAATACAAAGTTGTCCTTGCTTAAAGAGCAGCCTACAACGGGCAGGTCGGTCTGTCATCAGTGACCACCATGTTGGAGGTTTGTTGACAGGTACAATCAGCAGCCAAGCTGTCTGACTTCTATGTAGGTCAATCAGCAGCACCACTATTCGGGAGAATATCTGAGCGACTGTCAGCTTTAGTTAAAGTTTAACTTTCGACCTTACACAAACTCTGATATATATATATTTTTAGAATCCAAGATAAAATAAGCAAAAAAAAAATCTTTGGGGGAAGGGCTTGTATTAGACAGCAGTGATGTAATTAGAGTTGTTAAAAGGTAAGAATATTTCTAAACATGAAACAAGGAACTTGCCCAATAACTCGTCTGGTTTTTGTAAATGGAAAATCCCCACTCTATAAGTAGTATATTTCCAGCAGCCAGTTTTCTGTAAAACTTCAGTAACGTCACACTAAAACGTGAATTTTGTTTGCTGACATTAAACAAGCAGCAGTTTTTTCTGTCAGAGGTGGCTAATGTTAAATAGCTGGGGTTAGCTAACATTCAGACAAGCTGAGCTGTCAAACATGAACCGCTGGCTTCCGCTTGGCAGCTTTAACAGCAAAACACACAAAAACAAATGAACAGGAAGTCAATTTACGGCAAACGAAGATCGATATGTCCATTCATGGGAATGTATCTTCTTCTTTTCATCAGCTGTAGCTGGATATTTCAGTCCGCTAAATACGTTCCTGTCGCTTAGCTCGTGTTGCCTTCAGTGACCAGCAGGACAACGCATTAAGTCACGAAGAGAGCACTAAATCCAACTAGAAAATGTCGTGTTTTTTAATATAACCATAAACAAATCACAGATTAAATTTGGTTTAAATTTGTATAATTAAATATTAGGTACCCGTGGTAACTTCAGTAGAAATGCTTCGTTCTCCTCCTTGTAACATCTCCACCGCTGCAATGAATTACTTTTGCTTAAAGAAAAAATAAACCAAAACGAAAAGACTAGCGAGTATCACTTGAACCGGTTTCATCAAACGCTACATATCTGACTTGTTTTAAAGAAGTACTAACTAGGCGCATGTACGTAAAATTAAGAGTTCCGGGCCCGTTGTGAAGGTGACACGAGTTGTCAACATCCGGACGGCGAGCTTTAATCGCAAAGGATTATGGGGATCGTAGTTCGTATGCTGCGGGGAAAAAAATACCACAGACTTTAAGAGAAAATTCGCATGTATAGTTGTACGTTCATCAAATTATATGTGTTATAGTTATTGGGAATTAAAATGTAACAGGACTAAACCAGAACGTGCAAGATAGCCAGAAATAGCTGTTTACCGGGAAATAAATAAATCTGTTTTGTTCATACGAAACAATTCAACAACAATAATTTAGATGTAACCTTTTTACTAAGTCCTCCTTAATGGCTTAACATCAGTTAACTGCATCTCCTGCTGGTTTTTCACATTTCTATCAAGTCACCAAACTCTCCCAGAGTGGCCTGGCTTTCTTACCACACTCTAGTCCAGATTTCACATCTGCCTCGTTTAATCCTCATCTGAACCTGTCCATGCAGCTAGGACCAAAACACTGAAGCACATCAGAGAGAGGGGGGGGGGGGGGGGGAGCAAAGCCACCACACCCACATATGCACAAGCACACCCCCTCTCACACACACACATACCAGTGATTCTTGAGATAAGGGACAAAATGGTTTTAAAATTCTTCCACCAAAAATGTTATTTATTCCTGAAGTTATGTATTCATACATGACAAATAATGTTTTGGGAATGTAAATATGTTAAGGTGCAGGCTCCCAGCTGCAGCATTTTCTTTTAAATTACATTTTTACTGGATCTGACTGAGAAATTTGTCAACACCATCAGACAAAAATAAATTGGTATAAAATTATTTTTTAATGAACTTATGACTGATATTTTTACTCTCTGTGGTGTCTTAATTATTTTAATTATGTCCATGTTTTTTAAATTAATCATACCACAATTTAAACATTTATTTAGTCTGTATTTAATTACTCCAGTTCAATTGATACAAAAAACAATTTTGAAAGTAATCACCACAATGAACAGTGTCATTTATTAGTAAAAAACACATATGCACCAAATACATGAATTCAGACATTTCACAAACAAATGCCTATCAAGAAACAAAATAAATATTATTTTAAACAAAATGCAACATAAACTACATCTGACAGAGTTGACGGCACATGACGGTGTTGACACAAAACTGATGGTGGTGACAAACTAGTAAGTAAAAAGAAAACACTGAACTTGAAATGACATTTAAGAAGAATTAAATGCTGAAATGTTGTAGAATGTGAAGATATGAAGAAAAAATGTGAAATAACCATATTTAGATTTCAAGGAACATCTAAATTTTTGAGAATGTACCTTTGTCACTGAAGTCATCAACCAGGACGATTTTCAATCAAAATGTAAAAGATGAATACAAACAAAAATATACACGACAGAACTTTTTGAAATATATTGTGAACTAATTCATATCTTTCTAAATCGCTTAAAAGTCAGAATATTTAATCCCCAGGCAATAGACGTGTCACATATTCTCCTTCAATAAAATCCATAACAGCTGGTGAAATGCGGTATACACCCCTGGTGCTGCTTGTGCGGACTGGTGAGGATGGTTTTCTCAGCCTAACTAGGACATCCGAAAATGGCACAAAGCAGATATCCCGACGACCTTGTTTTTGCTTGAAGCTAAGAGTTGGTCCATGAGGATGAAAAAATTCCACTTGTACATCTTCGTGCTCTTTGTCAATTTGTAAGGCTTTAGCCAGCCACCATTTTCCATCATACATCACAACAAGCCAGTCTTCACTTTGGACATCACAAGGATCTATCAGGGTTGTTGTTCCTTTAGGTGTCTTGCTCGGCTCCTTCTCCATTTCCTCCATCAGCATTTCCAGAGGATTTTGAACTTTAGCAGTGGTTGAACTTTCATGGACATCTGGGTCCTGTGTTGTGTTGCCAAAAGAGTGAATGGTGGGACTGAAGCACTTGCAAATCTGTGGCTCTCCGCAAAAACATGAAAGGAACCTACAATGGATGACATTCCCCTGAGCTAGCACTTGGTGAATGTTTCTTGTTCCTGGAATTGATTTCAGGGTTTGCAGGAGGAGAGAGTCATAAGACTGAAAATCTTCATTTGTCACAAATTGCAGCTTGACACCACTTAAGCTGTTGGACACCTTGTCAAAGAATAATTTGCCATCTATGATATCCTGACCTCTCAGCACAATACTGTCAGCACATCTCTTCACCGTCGCCCCAATGCCATCTGGAGCGCCTTTGCCATGTGATGTTGGGAAGAAATTCCATGTAGCTTTCTCAAATCCCAGACGTTGCGGGACAACACAGAGGAGAAAGAAGTTCTTCTTATTTTTATATTGTTTGCTTGGACCATCAGACCAAAAGTGGATAGTGTTTATAGCCGGATATCTGATGTGAATATCTGTGAGGATTTGATCCATATAGGTCCATATGGCTGCAGCATCCTGACGCTTTGACTCCGAGATTGTGCAGAATCCTGCTTTTTGTTGCCCAGTGTAGAACATGCCTGTGTGAAGTGTGATCTGCGGGAGATTTTGTCCATAGTGACAGGATTGTACTTCTGAGCTGAATTTACATTTCCAGGCCTCAGAAAAGTCAACATGAACAATGGCTGTATTTTCATCACAATTTGCTATCATATTCCGATACTCCTTGGTTTGATTTCGAACCAAGTGGACATGAGTGGTTGTCTCATTTTTTAATTTGTCTTGGTAGAGACACATAAGCTCTGACAAGGTGCCAGTGTATTCCTGCAGTTTGGTGTGAAAGTGAGTTCCAACTTCTGTTTGCTCCTCTACGCGTTTCCACTGTGACCATTTTACACTTTTCTGGCCTTCCTTTGCTCTGTTTCTGCGTTCTCTTGCCTCCTTTTGTTTTTGCTTCCAAAGTCTTCTCTTACGTCTCTTATCTCTTTCACCCAGATTATTGATATGTTTTATTTTTCCCTCTTCCACTCTCTGTCTCCATCTTTTCCTTTCCTTTCTTAAAAACTCTTCCTTCAGCTCAGGCTGGCTATTTATTTTTTCTCTCCTTCTTTTCTGATACTCCCTGTTCCTTCTCTTGCGCTCCTCCACTGACAGCTTTTCTCTGGCCATTGTAGCCTGAAATATAGGCAATTATCATCAGTACACTGCTTGTCATGGGATAAACATACCCTTCCCTTACAAAATAAACTACATCTTATTAATTTTAAAGGACTAATAAAATTGTATTAAATTTAAACCATTAAACTTTACAAGTTGCTGAAAATAATCAGAAACATTTTTAAAAAGAAATACATGATGAATGTGAAGTGCTGTCAATTATGTAAAATACAGTAAAATGAATTAACTGCACACTTAAGTGACATTTGTCAACACCATCACTAAGAGAGTCAACACCGTCAGTTAAAAAATCTGATGGAGTTGACATCTGACGGAGTTGACAAAACGCCATGCTAACTTCATTTATATGATGATATTCTGAAGGAGGCCATATTGTAGCTCATCAGTTCTTTTAAATCCTTAAAATATACTAAAATTAAGCATTTATTTAACAAAATTTCATCAAAATTTTGAAAAATGTTACTTATGGTGTTGACACTTTATGGTTGTGACAAACAACTTAGGAATAAAAAAGAAGAAAAAACAAAAGAATAATATAAGCTTACCAGAGCTGCTTATCCCCCCAAGCACAGGAAGAGAAAGGAAGTGGTCATGGGGTCCTCAGAATTTCTGGTGCCTTTCAATAATGCCTGATTTTTTTCACATTCTTTCTATGTCTGACGGAGTTGACAAAACGCCATGCTAACTTCATTTATATGATGATATTCTGAAGGAGGCCATATTGTAGCTCATCAGTTCTTTTAAATCCTTAAAATATACTAAAATTAAGCATTTATTTAACAAAATTTCATCAAAATTTTGAAAAATGTTACTTATGGTGTTGACACTTTATGGTTGTGACAAACAACTTAGGAATAAAAAAGAAGAAAAAACAAAAGAATAATATAAGCTTACCAGAGCTGCTTATCCCCCCAAGCACAGGAAGAGAAAGGAAGTGGTCATGGGGTCCTCAGAATTTCTGGTGCCTTTCAATAATGCCTGATTTTTTTCACATTCTTTCTATGTCTGACGGTGTTGACAAAAACTGAGGACACAATTTCAATTGAATTTGAAAATACATTAAATGACTTTTAATTGCATTCATTGATAGTTATGAAGTTAGTTGTTTGAATACTTATAAAATAATATATTATGACAACTAAATATAATTATTTTAGTTTTTTTAAACTATGATAATGTATTGAGTTCTACACCAGGACAAGGGCTTTTACAGACACCATTCACCTACTACAATGTTTAAAATAAAAAAATATTCAGCAAACACCAGGAAAACATACATTGTTGTGCTCAGATGACCCAGGTTAGTTTAGTCAGATATTTAAAAAATATATATTTGGTGTATATTTTATTCAAATTTTGTACTTTATCCATGGGACCTGTTTTGTCCCTATTCTCAAGAATCACTGATACACATACATAAAAAAGGCCCATAAACAGCATCCAGACAGATTTAGAGTTAACAAGATAGAATAATGTGAGCAGTGAGCTTCTGGGCCTGCACCCTGATTGACAGGCCAGGCTGCTGTCAGCTCCTCCAGGCAGGCATCAGCGAGCAGCAGCTCTGCTACTGTCAGAGCTCTGTTCTGGTCCACTGTGCCACCCATACATATGCACACGGCCAGGCTCACTCAAATGCAAATGGGAGATGAACGCACACACAAGTGCCTGAACAGATACATGTACACACACATAAATGCACACCCATGCACCGACACACCCTCTGTACGTTCTTTTTATGCCCCAGCTGGTAAAAGGCAGGAAAATAATAAGTCTGCTGTACCTCCCCTTCAAGCCCCCACCCACACCACCCTCTCCTTCTATTTTTTTTTTTTTCTTTCGCTTGGACACATGAAAGCTGGTTGTTGCGCATGTGAAGCACCGCGCTTGGTTATTCTCATTTAGATGGAGAAAGCAGCAGCCCTGCTTTGTTGCCGGTGTTCTGTTTTACTTCGATACTCGGAAATGAAAGAGCAATTTGTGATGTGTTTTTTTTTTTTTACACCTGAAAGTATTACACGGCTTTCTCCGGCTTCGCTTTTCTGTAAGACTGTCCTACACAGACCTCAGGAAGGGCGTGTTTGTAAAAGCAATTTCTCCAAAAGTTGAGCTGTGAAAAGTGAGCAAAAACAAGAATACACTTGGTTTGCTAAGTGTTAAGCACTGGAAAGTATAAAAAAAAAATGGTGATGTCTGCCAAAATATATCTCATATAACAGACCCACACATAACAGGATAAAGCAGTGAAGTGGAAGAAAAAGACTGTATAGTTTAAAAAAAATAAAATAAAAAAATAGTCTGAAAACGTAAACACTTTTTACAATCAACACACCTTTTGACTCGTCGGAGGGGCAGCCAGTATGAAGCAATGTTTCTTGTTGCTCTGTGAAAAACAGTGTCGTATTAACGGCTGTAACTGCTTTACTAACTGCTCTATTTGAGAGAAAACAAACTAACTGCACTACACAAAAAGTGTTCAAAAGTTCAAAAAATAAAAGTATACAGCTCAAACCAGAAGTCAAGGGCTTCACCACTCAAACATCAAAATTACTGGCAAAATACATTCAAATTTGCTGTCATAAAAACACATGTGGTTATTTACACTAAATATCTAGCTAGCTAACTAAATATTTAGTTTGGAGTTACTTGGTTGGTAACTAAATACCTTCGTGGCTAAATAAATGTTTAGCTTCAAATATTTAGCTTGCTAACTAAATATTTTGTCTGAGCTATAGCTAAATGTTTAGCTAGCTAGCAACCTAGCTAAATATTTAGGTTGAAATTGAGACAATTATAAATCAGTGAATGGTATTTTGATAAATTAAACCCTATTTTTTCTCTTGTTACTTTACAAACGTCACATCAGACCTGCAGCTAACAGCCAACGTAATTCTGGATCAACCACAGAAAGCCGGAGCTCAGGTGGAAGGAGTGACAGGACAAATATCAATCATACAGTCAGAAAGTCTGTCCATTATGGAAGAGATGGCAGGAGGCTGTCATCATTGAATGAAAACTATAAGAAGTTTCTTTTGAGGTTTGCCACAAGCCATATGAGGGACAGAGAGAATATCTGGAACAAGGTGTTCTGGCCAAATGGGACCAAAGGTTGACTTTTAGGTCTACCTGCAAAATGTCACATGCGGCAGGAAGCTGAGCGCCAAATCTTACTGATCAGTTTGTGCAAGACTTTGTGTTGGTTTATCACATTAAACCACATTTTAACCACATGGAGGTTTGTGGTTAAAATGTGGCAAAATGTGAAAACGACTGAAGGGTATGAATACTTTTTTAAGCTGCTGTAGAAGAAGAATGTGATATTACATTTTTCAAATGCCATACAGTTCTGGTTATTTTATTTTTTTTTCTCTTAGTGTGATTTTTTTTTTTTTATCTACCAGATGCAAACTAGTACAGCAAGTTCAGCAGTGTACAAATTCATTCCAAATACATCAGAGAGTGACCTTTGGAGAATGAGACAGTTCCTCACCTGAACAAGCCTCCCTCTCTCAATAACTTCAGATCGGTAATAGTTTAACACTTTGATTCGTCACATTTTTACTCTTACAGCTGCATCTTTGTTGTATTCGACTGTTTGGTGATTTTGAGCGTTGTTTGCGGGAACAGAAACAGGTTTGTTCTTACCGCCGAGTCAGGAGCCAAACATTCAGCAGACTTTCAAGCATATTCCCTTCTACAGACGTTTCCTCTTCACAATACTTTCTACACAGTTCGACACAAATGAATTCATTTGAAATACTGAGTCGTAAGAAGTGGAGTACAACTAACTCGCTCGAGTCAGTGCCAGGCATACCGTCAGAAAGCACCAACTTCTGGGTTAATTTATGAGGAAATAGCAAGCGGTTGTGTTTTTTATGTTTGTTTTTCTTTTTTTTTTTGTGCAGATTATTGACATAAAAAAAGCTCCTTTTTTTCCTATGTTGTTTTTCATTAGCTGATATTTTTCCTTCTTTTTTTTGTTGATGTCTAATTGTAAGCCCAAACGTGTGTGTCTTGTGTGTCCTGACAAAACCCACAACACACAGCCGCCACGAAAAGTGCACACCGATACTTGAGTGAACTAAGGATATTAACCCCAGGTCTGATTTTCAGTGGGGATGATTTAATTCAGGTCTTCCTCTCACCTCCGCGGCTCTTGGCTCTCATGAACACTGATCATTTCAGTCACCGGCACGTTTGGGCCGTTTCCGGCTGATTGCAAAAGTTCCCCGACTTTTTAAGTCTCGGCGACAGAATTTGCAAATATAATTACCGCCGCGAGAAAAAACCCGGCCGAGATAGCGGCGAGGAGCTGTCATCTGCCATTGTTTCTCGCCCGTGTCCTCCAACTGAACTTCACCGACCGACAGTTTAATTGGTTTCAGGGAATCGAGTGTGAAGAGGAGCCATGACCTTGATCTTTCTCTCTGATAAATGATTTTTTTTTCCCCCCCCCCTTCTCTTTTTGAACCAGCTATACATGCAAATATGAAGACCATGTGTGTCGGAGTGCTGAGAGGAAAGTAAACAGATACACATTGTCTCCTTTTATTGTGTGTTTAGTGGCTGATTAGAGGCCTAATTAAATACGGTGTTGGTGAGCTCGGCGGCAAACAGAGGAGACACTGACCCCGCGACTCCTGATGCACCCCGGGGGACGATCTGAACAAAGAGAGGAGATGCACTCGGCCTGATAGAGAACATGCATTCAGAGACATTAAACAATAAAGCACCATCAGACCCGTTATCATGGTAACCTGTCCTGAATTCGCCTCTCCCACCCCCCTAAACCGCCACGGTTTGTATGATAAATATTCATCAAAAGGCCAGCAGGAAATTGAACAAAACTAACAGCACAATAGTGTTGGCTACAGTTCAGACCTGTAGGGATAAATGCAACGCAAGAGAGAAAAAAGAAATCAGCGACAAATGTCTCGGCGTGGGTTTAGGAGGCCATCTGCACTTATAGTACCGTACCTATATATATATTTAAAAAAAATCAATCACCTGCTCAAATTTCTCTTCTGCTTTTGCTTTTTTTGTTACATTTAAATGTCGATCAGATCATCAATTGAATCCTACAGTGTGACCAGGTGACTGTGAACCCATCCCAGCAATGAAGAAATGCTCCGAACAGATCAATGTGTGGGTGTGCCGAAATGAAACCGAAGTGATAATCTCTAGAGTCGACGCACAGCTTCAGTAATTACAGCTGGAAACTAGAAGTCGGGCCCGAAATCTGAAATCTTGAGATGGACTCAGGCCTGAACCTTTCAGAGCCACATAAAGACAGCTACAAAGTCGGGTCTTCTTCTGAATAAAGGAGCAAAGTCCCAACAAGACTTGGGGAAATTCAAACAGAACGCTTCCTCAAACCAGGAAGATGGAGCACATCACCCCAGTTCTAAAGTCCTTTCATTGGCTCCCAGAATAAACATTAAAATACTGTTGTTAGTTGTTTTTTTTTTAAATCACCTGAGGTCTGATTTGATGTAGCATTTTTATATCAATTGCTGGTTGATTGTGCTATAAATTGACACTGTGGCTGGAAATTACATAATGCCATCCCTTTAAGACACCTCTTATTCAAGATAACTGGGGAACAGTGAACTAGTTATGATTTACCTCTGCTTAGTTTTTTTTCTTGTAAAGAAAGTTAAACTGAGGCTGGAAAGTGAGTTGACCCAAAAGTCGAAATTCTGATTAAAAAAAAATATTGATTTATTTCACATTTAAACTATATGAAATAAGTATACTATACATGTTAAGGTTGTGTAGTATACTTCATGGAAGACATGGGAAAAAAAACAAATTTAAAAGCCCCCAAAAATGAGCTCTAATCCTGCATACAGTCTGTAGATAGACTAAATACAAAGATTGCTTATAACAGCTGTCAGTATAAACTGCTCCAAAATCACTGCAGTGGGCGAACGTTTGATTTTTTCCTCTGTGTGTCTGGAGGCCGGCGAGGGTTGTTTCACATGCAACCCCAACCCCTCCGGTCTGGTGCTCCCTCTCCCCCACCCAACCCAACCCTCTCCACCCCATCGGCACCAACAATACCCCCTCTCACCGCAGCGCTCCTCTCTCAACAGGCTTCTGTGCAATTTATTCAAATATTTTTGACATTTCGCCTCCCCTCACTTCCCGAGCAGAAATGATTTGTGACAGCTGGAGATGGGCTCTGTCGGAGGAGCTTCCTCTAAAAACGCTCTGCCTTCTTTTATCTCATCCCCCCCCCCCCCCCCCCCCCCCCCCGGCCCTGTCTTTGCAGAAGGGCACGTTTTTCTTTCTACTCCCATCTTTTTTTTTTCCATCTTCCTTTATTCACCGCCGCTCCTCCTGTCAGCCGGTGCAGCCCATAAAGCAGCTCCCCTTCCATGTTTTTGGTGTGTGATTTCTAAGCGTGATATATAAACTATTTGTTGAATTTTTTTTTTTTATTTCCTGTCTCATTCCGGCCTTTTGCCCACCCAGTGTTTTGACTCCTAGCTTTGAGCCATGTGCTTGGCAAACAAAGACGAAGAACACAAGAAGCAGCAGAAGCAGCAGCAGCACACGAGTCGCTCCTCTCAGCTGACCGTCGCTCATTGTGCTTTTGGGTTCATATCAATCCTCTGGTCGCTTTGAATAAGTCGGGAAGATCCCACAGTTCAGGAGAGAGGAGGAGGAACTCGCTGACGGTTTCAAGGCGCCTCGGTTTTTGTGCTGTCGCAGGTGACAAACTGATAGAGCAGAGCGTCAAAAATCACGCAAGGCTGCCTGTTACAGCGGGGTGTGTCGACAACAAAGGCCCCATTTGAATAATGCTGCTCATTAGCTAGCAGGGAGGGCTGCAGAGGGGGGGAGCAGGGGCCTTGTTCTGTTGCCGCCTGTCCCCGGTCACTTTGCGGCACCGCGATATGGACAAACGAACACATCGCTCACCGGACCGTCGTCCATCACTGCACGCGAGACTCCCCGTGACAAATGCATCTTTCTGTGGGGTTTATTTACTCTGCTGTGATTAGATGCTTTCTTTCCAAGAGCACACGCGCCGAGGGGAGGAAAAAGGGGCCGGCGGCTCCCTCCGTCCACTGAATGCAGGTGAAAGGCGGATCTGAGAACCGAGCGCAGACCAGCTGCTGGAAAACAGAGTCGAGCTTCACAACGGGAAAGGATAATGAACTCCGCAAGTCACCGTGAAATACTAAACATCACGACGGGCTGCTATCCAAACAGTATGATAAGAAGAGATTTTTTTTAAAAACAGCAGTTATTTTCAGGTCTTTAGTCCACAAAACTTTATAGTACCAAAGTGTTCACAGGTTGTAGAAGACAGCGTCTATTGGTGAAGAGTTTTAGTACATAGTCTGAGAAAACAGTGGATGCTGTGTATTTATTTATAGTTTTTTTTTTCAAATCCGTTTTAAAACCAATAAAAATAACATTCTATCAAGGTACAATTATGTAAACTGATTCAGTAGAGTTCTACTAAGACAATGCATTTTGTCATTGTTTATACAAATTGTGTGTTTTGTGTTTAAAGATGGATCTACATGGTTGATTTTTAGATGTTTATATTGCAGTGAACTAACTAGAGAAAAGGGGTAGGATATATAAGTAGTTTTTTTTTCTTCAAAGTTCTCGTTTTCGTTCAAAGTTTTGTTTATGTCAACACGTGACAAGTGCATTTTAAACCGTGTATGAAATAGACAGATAAATGACAGCATTTGCTCTGTTCCCAGTGTTCAGGCAAACAAATTACACACAGTAACCTCTCCTGTCTAGACAGCGTCGGCTCTCCTACGTAAAGGAATGAAAAGATCAAGGCTGGCTCTGTTGAGGCGCTTCCTAAGTGAGAACATTTCTAAATCAACTCTGATGTTGGTCTTTAGTTTGTAAGACAAATCACGAGCTCCTTTACCGTTCTCCATTTTGTTAATAGTCCCTAGCCCCCCTGTCCCTAGTGGGGTGTGGGGTCGGGAGGGGTGCTGGTGCCTATCTCCAGTGAACGTTTCGGGCGGGGTACACCCTGGACAGGTCGCCAATCTGTCGCCATCGTCGCCTCTTACGGTTAAAAATAGTCCTCACTACTCATCTTGTCCATCTACTGAAACACCCCAAATACAAGATTTTCTGTGTCCAAGCAAATCTCAGAAATGCGTTCACTCGTCGGATCTTAAAATTAGGCAAACGCAACAATAAGACACGGTGTTGAGGTAGAAGAAATATCATTTAGAAGGAGGGGCTGTAGAGGGTTGTGGACGGTTGGAGTCGGGTCAGATTGGACAGGATTTCAGCGGATAACGGTCTCCACCAACAGGCGCCCTCTGTCCAGACAATCTACATTGATAATAAAGCTGGAGTATGGAGTATCTATTAAAAACACACACCAATTATGTATGGATTATATGCCAAGTATCAGTGACGTATTTATTTAGGTTAGGAAATAACTAACTTTTATCCCGTTTGATATCATTCTAAGGTATAGAATAGAATAAGAATAATAGAATAAGACCTGATTGCTAGGACTTTGCTTATTCCAGACTGGATTTGGTTCTCGTGTGACCCTGATCCCCATGCTCCAATCCTTTAAAATAAAAGTCCAGAGACGAACCGGCCGACACAAAGTTTTTGGTAGATTATGCTTCGTCTTCTATTTAACACAACAACACAATATGGGTGAAATATAAAAGCATAAATATTGAAATGTCTGTGTGTTTTAGTAATTTGATTCACCAATGAAACACACAAGCCTCTATTTCAGTTCAGGATGATCATTTTCAGCTTCTAGCTGATGAAAGTGTGAGATTTATTACATCAGACCAATGAATTCATAAAAAGTGTTTAAGACTGACTTAAAAGTTGTTATTCTGAAAATATTATTTTAATCTGACAAATAAGCCTCACTGGAGCCCATGCTCTAATATATAAGATGTATGGATTCATGCAGGCCTGGGCTGTTGTAGCCTGACTGAGCATTAGCGTTAGCTTTTAACCCCAGAAAAGGGGCGAAAGTGACTAATGTATAATACTAACGCTACCAAGAGTTTGGTTAACAATAATCTGATCCATATCCTGAATTACTAAACCAACCAGCCATATTTGACATTATAATATAACAGTACATTATATAGCAACCAATATTTAGGTCAAAGTGTGGACATTTAGCACAACACTAGCTTGCTGTGCTGTGCAATTTAACCATTTCTTATTTTACCTTTTGAAAGACGTCTACGGAGATCTGACCAGGTTGTTGTTTAATTTAAATAAAAAAGGTACCTTCTGGTTTCCTCTTAAACTCAACAAACTAAGTTACAGTCTTCAGACCAACGTTCCTACCAGCATATTTTAAAGAACATAAACCTGGCAGAAATCAATAATGCAAAAGCAATAATTTATCCATCCATCCATCTTGTTAGACCTTTATCCCATTGGGGTGAGGAGGGACGCTGGTGTCCATCTCCAGCTGTCAACGGGCGAGAGGCGGGGTCACCCTGGACAGGTCGCCAGTCCGTCGCAGAAGCAATAATATAATAAAAAAACATTCAGTGCTTGATCTCATTGAGATGCTTGTAGGTTCCCGTGAAATGAGCTGTACGCGCAAGAAATCCTTCAAGCAGTTCGCAGCTAAATGTGAGGGATGGGGCAATGTTTCCTTGGACCAATCTCAGCGCCACTTAATTCAATATACAAAACGCTTCTCACTAGTTATTTCAAAGTTATTTCAACAGGAGGACGTAAGACTGTGCATTACCTGGGTGGGGCGTTTTTAATTTGTTTCAGTCAGAAAACACATTTTAATTAATAAGTAGAATAAGATTACTGTTAGAGATTTTTATGTATTATCATTTTATTATTCCTTTAGATTACATTCAGTCTAAAGAACATTGTGATTTTCTTTTAAAGTGATTCTCTTCCTTATGTGTGTATGAACTGACCTGGAAGTCACTACTGTCTGTTTATCTTCATGTGAAACAGTTAACAATGTGTTTCTCAGACCTTTGATTAGTTATCACACCTAGGAAGTGGGTTGCTAGTTGATTATATCAGAAGTTTTACGACCTTTGTTGTTTTTCCTGACTGTCCCCTAGGTAGAAATTCCTTAGTCGTAAAACTGTGTTTGATTGTGTTCGTTTCGGGGGCTTCTAATCTTATCAGCACCAGCCCCCTTTGCTTTTGTCTTGTGTTAATAAAAAGACAAGCTCTACTGCAGAGTTTCAGAACTCATGGTGAACTGGTCAGAGGAGCAGTTCTCTGTGTTTTCTCCTTTTGCAAAAGCTTGGCTATAAAATTCATAATACGTTGTCTGTGGTTCTTTATTTTATATAGGTTCGAAAGGAAAAATACCTATCAATTACTTTATTTATACCTGTAATATAAAGATGACAAAACATCAATATGTCATTTTTGTTGTTGTTGAGAGAACTGAATGTGTGGTGGGTTATCTTTATTTCTTCACACATAAAGAAGAAATCAAATGTTATGCGGTTGATAATAGACATCCTTTTCTTCACCATTTCATCTCTAAGATGAACTATTTGTCTTTTGATCTTTTGCCTGTTGATCTTTGTGTTGCTGATTCCCAGCATTTTTAGTGAATTGAAGCTACTCTTTAGAAGAGGGCTAGGCCAAATTCATCAGAGAACAACAACGTCGTACAGAAAGTGATTATCTATGCTGTGTTCTAGCTGGTCTCACATCATAGATACACTTTGACTTTTGGGCTTTTAATGGACTTTGGACTATTTAATGTTCATTTGAAGTTGTATTTGTCTAACATTAAGACCTTAGTAGGATAAAGTAAACAAACTGATAAGACCAACAGAAATGAGCTTGTAAAATTTCATTGCATTTCTGGGTAGAGGTTTTCAAATTTAACAAAAAAAAAAACAAGAGAAAAAAACCCCGCTGGAATTAATTGGTGAAATTCCTACCACGGTAATTTTGTGTATAAGGCTTAGGCCTTATAGCGAGAAACCCTTTTTAAGTTTATTCGTACAAAGTGACATGGGAAGTTGTCAATTCATTACAGCCAATCAGTAACAAAGAAAATGAATGCGGCTCCTCAATTGGCAACCAATAGGATGTCAAGTAGCATTATGTTTAATAGGCTGGGGTCTACTGTAATATGCCTGAATGAAATTGAAGTTATTGTAAAGACTGATGTTTAGCAGTGTACAAAATTCCTTTTGTAGTGTATCGCATAATATTTTAATATACTACTTTACATTTAAAACATGGGTAATTTTATATTGAGATTATAATCATGGTATTGTAGCTATTTATTGTTTTGTATCGATTGCATTTATAGACGGAATTTGGACAGTTAAGCTCATTAGTGAGACAAATTTTCCAATTGTCCAGGGAAAACAGATGAAAAATAACCAATTGGCTAATTCTAGCACATTTACAGTGAATGTTAATTACTGTACATAATCCCAGCCCAAAATATATCACCAAATTTCAAAAGTGACCTTCCTGGGACAGTCTGGCAGGGTTCGTTCTAAGTGAAGTGAAAACAGAAACAGTTTGACTCAACCCGAACACAGGCGCTTTGCAATTTGTCTGAGCAGACCTGAGGAAAATCCAGCTGTAGCTCTACAAAAGGAGAAAATCAGTCATCTGCCAAGGACAGCCGGAGCTAATAAGTGTGTAACATGATAGAAAAGAAAATTAGTTCATAGCTGTCATCTTCTTGATGAAGAGGCAATCAAAATCAAAGTGAATCATTCTGCGAGGAGGATTGTGTTTTGGAATTCAAACGGGCAATGCCTCAATATGACAAATCAGCCGGTGTGGTGCATGTTGATTGATTCCGTCCATGAAAACCTAATAGATTTAGCCCTCTGTGAATTTGGCTCTCATTAACCTCGCAGCGTTTTCATACCAGAATGTATTGGAGCCGTTTTATCCACCACTCAAAGGCAATTCAGTGGGTGATAAATCCTTTGGCTTATCTGGCTGCAGGTGACAGCACAGCAGAGAAATGCCGCTGATGGGGGGAGCAGGAACGCGCACACACACGCACACACACACACACACACACACAAAAGATTTCTCTGAGGGGTCGCCATGGTGACCCCCACACAGGGAATAAAAAAAATAAATAAAACTTGTGATCCAACCGGAACCGAAAGACACGCTCTTTGACCCGAACGGGGGCATCCACCGCCGGGAAAAATAAAAAATAAAAAAATCTTTCTCTCAGCTTCTGGAATAGAAGAGGAGGGGGGGGGAAAAAACAGAATTCAATTACACAGTCGAAACCCACTCTTTGCCCTCGGGGAGTGATATCAGCACCATTTAAAAGTCTGATTACTCACAAAACCAATAACATTTTGACTCCCTGGTAATGGACCAGTAGATTAGAAAATTTAGATTACATTTAACTGCCTGTAGATTCTCATTAAAACGCCACCAACTAGTTAGAAACAATAGGTAATTAAGAGTGTAATGAAGCGCAGTAGAGTTAGCGCCAGTCGGCTTTATGCTACTCTTGTGGGACCCAGCCTTACTTTGCACTTATCCTGCAGCGAAGCCGTGCCCGCCGTCTCATTTGGGCAATACGACATATTTAATTAGATTAATGAATTTCGGTGGCGTCTCCGTGGGGCTGGCGGCTCTCCTTTGTGGTGACAGTGTAACAACAGATTATATATTTGGGGGGGGAGGGGATGCGAGCTGCTGGCAGGCCAGTGCTGGTTGCTCCCCTGACAGACAGAGGTGTGACAGTTTGGGGGGGGGGATCCTGTCTCAGGTTTTACTGCTGCTAAATAGTTCAAATGCAAATACTCACAGGCAAGCACGCTGCATGAGTAAACACACAAACTCTTATCCAAAACTCCAGATTTTTGATTTAGCAAAAAAAAAAAAAAAAGGAGGCCCATTGAATGAAACATGATTGATTGTGACACGGCGGGGGGAAAAATCGCACAAACAAGAGGCAGGAAAGCCCACAGTGATAAATGAGCTGGTTGGCCGCGTTTAGCTTTAAGCTAGTGTTTGCGACTCTGCTCAGCCACGAGTAAACGAGCTGAAGACTGAAGGAAATGAAACGAAGCTGAGTTTCTCTGAAGCTAGCTAAAGTTTGTTCAGAAGTCTTCCGGTCTCCCCCAGCAGTCAGCTGCTTGAGCGTTTGGTTTTTTTTGTTTTTTTGTTAATTTTCAGAAAAGAGAACAAGGATTGAAGAACACGCGCGCAGCTGTGGTTAAGAGTTATTTGAAAAAGCTGCAATAAGCACGAGGTTTAAGGTCAAGCTAGCTAACTTTGGCGGTGGCTAAAACAGGGCTCAGTGGTGGAAATACTTCGAGGTTGGATTTTTCTTAATTCCTACTTGGAACTCCAACCCCGACATGATGGAGTTCCTTTTTGAAAAGTCCAATATCCATCATGGCTGCTGAACACCAAACACACTATTAAAGTTGTAGATATAACTATACAGCTTTTATAACTTCTGTATCTCATTGCAGACATACAGTCCTGTATCTTCTCTATCTCGTCTCTTAGTGTTCAAACACACATGGAGGGAAATATGTTCTTCGCACAACGACAACAAGCTAATCCCCCTGGTTTCCTGGCTTGTATCAGGGTGTCCAACTCGGGTGTGGTGCGATTCCTGGTTTTAAATTTGAAATGTCAGAGACAAATAGCATCCTCATGCTGAGCGCTGTTTGTACTTGAAAGCTGTATTTTCTTATGCGTTTCCAGATGAAAATGCAACAGCCATGCTCCCAAGAGTCAGAGTTCTGACTTGGAAAGACTGGCTCTCCGGACAGGCCCAAGTTCAATATCCAAAATGGCTGCAGAGCATTTAACACGCTGCTAAAGCTGTAGGTATAAACTATTTATTAGCCCCTCCTGACTGTTTGTATCTCATTAAAAAGACATTACTGTAAAATGTATGTGTTTTTTTTTTACATGTTCCTTTAGTGTTTGAATGCACAAACCAAACAAAATGAATAGTTATTAGCTTGTCTTGCTGTTAGAAGTTCACACACCAACAATTAGCAGCTCTCACCCGTTTCCCAGCTTGAAGCTTCGAAGGCAGTCCCCTGGGATGCGGCATAATTCCCAGACTCGAGTTCTGACTTTTAAGAAAGCTCTAATGCGCCATTGTGCTGCATTCTGTTTGTACTCAGAAGTCGGATTTTCCAAGTTTCCAGCCGCAAATACAACAACGTTCACCGAAGTAGGAGTTCTGATTTGGAAATGTTGGCATCACCGAGCAGCTTCTGCATGAAAGCCTAGCTGTGGATCTATGTCTCACAAGATCTAACTATAAATATCTAGAAGCCCTTTAGGGTCAGATCATTAGGTTATAGGCCATAGGGCTTGATTTAGGCCACCTGCAATGTTTTCTTTGACAAAGCCACATCAATCGTTTCAAAACCCACCACTCTCTTTGACTAACTTTATATGCTGCACTTTTGGAATGTAGCAAAACCTGTAGATCTAAACTATTTATTAGGAATTCTGGCAGTTTTAGAAGCGACACGCACAAGACTGCGTAACGTTTCCTCGTGAACATGCTCCTTCAGACGTCTGAAATCATAAAACCGAAAGATGCGAGTCGTTTCTCCTCGCAATGCTAACGTTAGTTAGCGCCACAGCAATTAGCAAATCCCACTGGTTTTTAGTGAGCAGAACGCATTCAGGTGTTATGTAATTCTGCTGAATGCCACAATGCAGGCAGCATGTGAGGCAGGTATAATTTGCTGCGGCTGTGACATTTAAACATTTAAAGGTGCTAAAAGTGTTGCATGAGCAAATGTTGGATAATCTTCCTCCACTATGACACTTTAGTTCTCTCTTGAAAGCACATCAGGGTTTCGGCATATACGGCTGTATAACAAAGCGATTGATAATGTGCAGGTGAACAGGTTTGTATTTTAAAAAATCATCTTCAATCTAACACAAAAGTTTTTGTTGTCATTTTAAGAGTCGGTCTAAGATGATTTGGGGCCCTGAATGGAATTTGTTTGGAATACCTTCCAAGTACAATCTATTTAACTAATATCTGTTTATATTTTTAATGGTGGAGTATTTACACAAATCACTTAACACACATTAAAGTTCACACCTGGAAATAACCAAAATTAACAGGAAAACTTCACGAGACTTTAACTTGGCAATTTGAAACTCATGAGTCATTTGTACGATGTAAAAATAACATGTTTGGTTTTTTTTTTGTATGTTTAGAAATCTTAAAAGATTTGATTTTATTTCGTTGCTGATTTTAAAGGACTTTTGTTGTAAATTCCGGAGCTGAACTAGACAATTAGAGGTTCACATTTTTTAAACTGTATGCTTTTTTTTTTTTGGACCAGGGTATTCAGTTCTTCCCCCTGCTGGTGCGGCGACTTTCTTTGTCACATCTAGTTTTGATGAGCTGCATGCTCCAATTTTAGATCTCAAGATTTCTGGGGTTCCCTTTCTGTTGGTGCGGTTACCAGTAAAAAAAAAAATATTGTGACACAAATATGCAATATGTATGTAATGTTCTTATATTGGCAATTTTTTTTTTTTTTTTTTTTGCACACAGACATAAACCCCTGCCAAATCAAAACTGCCTATTATGTTGTAAACTCAAAACACTGAAGTCTAAAGAAAAATATGGATAATAAAATACCAACAAATTAAGCAGAGTAAAGCTTTAAATCAAAACGAAACACGATCAGAACAAAAATATGAGATAAAAATAAAGCTCATGGAACACAGTAAAAACTTAAGCGTGGATGTCAAAAGGGAGAGTAACGTAGACACATTAGAAAACGTGGAGATAAAAGGCAGTAAGTTTTCTGTTTGCGCCTTTTTCTCATAAGGTCACGCGCTACAGGTTCTCTAATATAGCAACACACTGCCCTCTATCGGACTGCACTGTTACTGCCTAACACAGATATGCACCCTGCCCAGCTGTTTCCCCAGCACCTTATATCCACATATATATTCCAACACGGAGACAATTACAATCTGCCGAAGAGCATTTCAGCCGCACCGTCCTGAGCCGAACGTTTTCTGGGTCAGCTGTAGACGAGCCGCTGTTTTGTTTTTGTTTTTTTTTTTAAAACTTTTGTCCAGATGACATGGTGAGAGAGACACAGATGTTACATGCTTTGGCTGTATAGATACAGAAATCACAAAGGGAATACGTCTTAAAACACGCGCACACGCACACACGCCCACACACCCACACACACACACCCCTCCAAACAGGCAGAGAGTAAACACTGGAGCAACTGAGCCAGATTCAAACACTTTGTTTTGCAGAAAGGAGAAGGCGAGCAGATGGCCCAGAGCAGATAGACTCTGACACTGAAAGCGAGGTGTGTTCTCTGAAGGACGAAGTCCCGCATTGTCGCGGCTGCGACGGCCTCCCTGTCACACCGCGTACCAGGGGTCCCCAAAGAGCCGGGGTCTTATGGTGTCAGAGCCCCACCGCTCCTCCGTCCCCCACCTCCCCTCGCTCCTCGCCCTCCAGACCTGGCCTTTTGTGATTGCCATTTTTTAATTTCTCTAACGCAATCAAGTGTGACACAAACTGTTTACCTCGCGTGTCTGCCACAACCAGAAAGAGAAAGGGGTGAGAGAGAGAGAGAGAGAGAGAGAGAGAGAACTGCCTCATAAGCCAGGATCTCAGCACAAAATAATCCTCCATAATACCAGAGAGTTTAAAGAGGCTTTGCCAACACCTCCCCGAGTCCTCCCTCAACCTGACTTTGCTCTTGTGAAAAAAAATAAAAAATAGGAGAGAGAGGGAGAGAGGGGAAAAATGAACACACGAGAGAAAAAGAAAATCTGTTAAATTCACATCCCTGGCTGTCGTTTTGGGATTGCTAATTATTGTTTTTAGAGCTAAACAATCAGGGTATTAGGGCGTAAGCGGATGGAGATAACATCCGAGGCGGAGGGCAGGGGAGGGAAGGTGGAGAGCAGAGGAGAGGTACACTGGGGGGAATGGATAAGAGGCTGACAGAAGGGAAGTTATAATAAGGCCTGGTACCATGGATGTTTGTGTCTGGGCTGTGAAAAGAAAGAGAAAAAAAACAGAATAAAAGGAGACACAATGAATCAGTCCTGCTCCAAATGTCTGGAAAAGTGAAGCGAAAGTTTCAAAAGTCAAACAAGATCAGAGAAACAAACAAGCAGGAATTAGAAATTGATCCAGACTGCTAAAAAAACAAAAAAACAAACAAATATTCCACCATAAAACTAAGGTTTTTTTATTTCATTGTTAGATGACATTGTAATTGTCGTTTTTGCGGTTGAAAATGGTGCTGGACTCGATGTTTTACCGTAGAAGAAAATGTTTTAACTAAAAGGTGGGGGGGGGCTATGTTTTCCCTGAAGTGCACATGAAAACAACCTTTAAAGTGAATTTCACCGATTCATTTATTAATTCGCATCAAATCAACAATTTTAGATAGTTTTATAGTCTATATACAGACACTGTTTTTGTGCAGGAACATCAACACAGCTGTAACAATCTGGAACCAGAGAAATCAAACTTCTTTTGGCATTTTTATGCTTTACCCCCCAAAGCTGTTCAGAAGACACTCATCATAATGTCAGACGGAGATGAAGTAATCGTTTTATGTTGTAAAAGATTGTTGAATAATGTCCAGATTCACTCTGACGCTATAAACTCTTGATTTACATGCATTTCAATGTCACCACATTTCTGTGAGGAGTGAAGTGAATCCTGGTAGTTTAGAAGCCCACAGACCTTGAAACTGAACTTGAGCTTATGCTGCTTTTAGCCAGTGGTATTTAAAAAAAAAAAAAAAACATTTTTTTATTTATTTATCTTTGGTTTTTGGAGCATCTCTGAAAATGTTGAATGTTTCTACTTTAAAAAAGCAGAAAAGCCTATTTTTTTTCTCAACTGCTACATAGTGATTTCTGTTAGCCTTAATTCAGAAAGGAGCCCAACAGGTAACAAATACAAGCTGTAACATGTCGTTTCACTTGCTAAACTGTTGTTTTGTTTTAATCGCAAATTTCAATAGTTTAATCTTTGCGCAGCAAAAACACAAAAATCTTACCAAGTATTTTGGTCTAGTTTCCAGTTTGAATATTTTAGTGCATTTGAAATGAGACAAAACTAACTTACAGGTCAATTTTCAAGTCCTACTGGCAGATTATTTCACTTATTACAAGACATTTTCCCCACGTCATAAGTAAAATAATCTGCCAATGGAACAAGTACTTTTTAGTACTTTTATTATCAAGGATCTACAGACTTGATCTTATTTATTTTATTTTTTTAAGGAGAAGCAGCCAAAATGCTTTGATATGTACAGCTCAGGCGAGGAAATCTCTTGACGGAACCGTCTAACCAAATACAAAACATGATATGCGGTAGGATATTTTAACTGCATACCCTGAACGCACCATCCCCGTGTAGACACGGCATGGTGACGGCAGCGTCAAGGCGAGCGGATGTTTTTTCTTCGGCGGGGATGGAAATGGTGGAGAAAGTCGATGGGGAGGCGAGTCAGGCGGTCGTGGAAGAAAACCTGGTAGAGACTGCAAAACATTCACTGTTATGAACGGTCAACCAACAGGCCAGAAACTGTCAGAGGCAACAGTTTCCCTTCACTCGAAACAACAAACATGTGGAAATGAAATGTCAATTTAGATACTTAGACAAGAAACGGCCACACACACACACACACACACACAAAAAAAAAGGTAACAAATGTGCGGAGGCTTTATAACAAATGCTTTAAAATATAACATAGAAGGAGAAAATGTAAATAAAACGTGTGTCTTTTGTGAGATTTTTGGAAATATTTAATTTCTCAATGATTAAAGCTGGCAGAAACATAACCAATAAAGTGGGCAAAGCTGACTCAGAGTATCGACTCTTTATGGTGTGCAGTTCAGTTTTTTCTCCTTCACAGATATTAACTATTTCATGTTGACCAGTCGCATAAAATCCCCCCCAAAAATATGTTGAACGTTTAATGTGACAATTAAATATTTCCCAAGGTGTCTTCTGAAGGCACACGTTTTGTTCTTCCTTATTTCCTCCTTAAAATTTGTTTTCACTTTTCTGCAGGCGTTTCTTGCTCAACAATGTACATTTACATATAATTTAAAATGAAATTCATTTTGCTGTTTTGAGTGAGGAGAAACTTTTTTAGAATTAGAAATAATTTTGGGGAAATATTGAATTTCTCGATGTACAAAAGCCGGCAGAAACGCAGCCGGTGACGCGTGCAAAGCTGATTCAAAGTATCGACTCTTTATGGTGTACGATTCAGCTTTTTTTTCTTCACGGATATTAACTATTTCATGTTGATTTTACGATCAATCGCATAAAATCCCCCCCAAAAAAATACGTTGAACTTTGTGGATTTTATGCGACAAAACTTCGGGAGCATGAATAGTTTTGTGAGACATAACTCACCAACTTGTTTTCATTGTTGTAAATAAATTTGACATCAAAACATGTAGGTACATCCCTAACAATGACCTAACTAGTAATCGCAGCATTTGCTTGTAGATAATTCAGCATTATTAATCCATCTCATGACAATGATAAAAAACAACGTCAACCTTTTCAAAATATACCTCATCAACAAAGCTAATTGAAAGAAACTCGGTTGTTTTTCCTGATCCAGTGTAACGACTCCAACCCGTCATCTGCAGGGTGAACTTTTACCCGGGTCTCTCGCACGGCAGGACACCGTCAACACCTCATCGCCTCCCAGCGACGACTAATGAACGAGACGCTCCCTCCAAACACCGCCCCGTGAGCATGATCCAGTCAGCGGCGCCGCTGTTGCCAGCAAAATATAATTAAAAGGCTTTGTAAAATACGTGCGCGACGTCTTGTAAACATGCTCTAGCCTTTGGCAAAAGCAAAGATAGACGGGTTCAAATCTAGATGTGAAAGATTAAACGGTGCCTGGCTTTGCACCAAAGGGAGAGAAGAGAGCTGTAAAAAACAAACAAAAAAAAAAACAGACTTCACCTGAGAAGAGTGCAGGGAGAAGAGAACTCCCATTTGAAGCGACGGCGTCCAAATGAATCCGTTGGCAGGTGTAACTGAGTGGAGTTTTGTAAATCTTCTTTTGGCCTCGTGTCTGATGTCGTTTGAAGCAAGTGAAGACTTCCTGTTGTTGCCACGGGAGTCCAAGGCGCTCTGGGAACTCCTGAGTCAGATCCGTCAGTGGATTGAACGCAGAAACTCTGTGAAAGTTTGTATTGCTCAGCTGTTAGATAATCTTAAGACATAAACATGACGACAAGCAGACAGTACTGAAGCTGTGTGGTTGAGAACAAAGTGGCAGAATGCTCTGTGTGGGCTTTCACTGTCATTTTAATGATCAGATGAAATTATTAAAGGGTCAGTATAATGTTTCTCCAGCCATACAATGCCATTTAAAACACAATAAAAGAAACTATGTTATTTTCAGTTGTTTTAAAAATGCTATGTACATCAAATATGACTTAAAAGAAATTTGATTACGTAATTTAACGCCTTGAAATTGAGACTCTGTCTCTTTAAGAAGCACCTGCTCTTTCTGAAACTCCGCCCTCAGGCGTTTAACCCTTTAACAAAATTTTTTTACCAGCGTTGCACTGAGTAACAGCACATATGCTCAGTTCCACCAGGTGTTTGCTAATTGCTGCTGGCTAGTCTGAAGGAGTTGAGTGGGGGAAAAGGGCTCTATATGAGCCGGAAGCTCCGTAGATTGGAAATATCCAGCTTATGTATGTCGCTTGGTGTCCTGGTAGAAATGTGGCTTTAGACGACAGTCCAGACATTTTCTACGGAGTAGAAATCAGAGCGTTGGAACAGCCATTAAAGACACAGAATTTTCCCTAACTTTATCCATTCAAAAGTCAGTTTTAATTTACCTTTGGGATCACTGTTCTGCTGGGACAAACACAAATACGTCTAAGTTTTAAACCTCTAATGCCAGGTTGGAGGTGAAGTCGAAGACTTTCGATGCGGTTTTCCTCCTTCATTATTCCGTCCCGCGTTTGTAAGAACACTGGCAACGAAAGAGCCCCTCACCATGATGCTGCCGCAACCATATGTGACAGTTTGTACAGTGTTCTTACAGCAGAGGTGGGCAGATCGATCCAAACTATTGACAGCATTAATACCAAGTCGGTATCGGTATCAGAGATGCTGAGGTGATAAGATCGATTGCTTAGATTTGCTCTCAAACGATCATTTTTGTGGACTTTGTTTATTTAGAAAACAATGCAGTTTTCCATTTGTTTCTGTTTATCATTTCAATATGTCGCTAAAGTGCGTTATAGACACCCCTTATCTAAATTCTGTCCTAGGTTTTAGCAGAATAATTCCAAGGTAAAATCACAGCAGTTAGAAGTTTGGTGATAAATCATACATATTGAGTATTGGTATTGATATCTGCGATATGGACCCTGTATTCACTTGGTATTAGATAGATAGCAGAATATGCAGTATCACATACCTCTAGTTGTTAAAGGAAAGGAAAAGTCGTATTTCCTTTGAAAGTAGAGTGAGATGTAAATTAAGACTCTAGAATGGCCTTGACTTCAGTTCTTACAAAAATAGAAGTTTACAACAGAAAGTTATTAAAGTTGTGTTTAGTTGATTATTTCTTTGTTGTCTCGATGTTTCCCTTTAGCATAAATCTTAAGCTATGTAAAAGGCTGTTTATTTTTCTCTAAATGGTGCCACATTTGTAAGAAAAAGTCATGATAAAAGTGCAGTTGTGGTTGTGTATGGTTCATCCTCGCTCTACTGAGGCTCTTATTTGTTAAATCAACACCAATATATCTCCTTTCTTCAAACATCAATCACTATTTAAAAGCCGACAGCAAATGAGAGTCAATAGCAGATTAAGTCGTCTGTCCTTTACAAACGAGGCGCCGTTTTCAAGAGAAATATTCACCCTGCGAAGATCTGTCGACAGGACGCACTGGTGCGCCAACAAAATAACCAAGCACACATTTCTGCAAAGTTTATTAAAGAATCTCATGGTTTGTGCCTCATAGAAAAGAAGGGAAAAAAGCCCAACACACACACACACACCCACACACACACAAACACATTGGCTTTTATCCTGCAAACCGGCCAAAGTCATCTGGAAGCTTCCACATGCCAATGAATAAATAAAGTTGTAATTAGTAAAGAAAACAGCGCCACCTGTTGGCGTCCCACCCCTGCGAGCCCAGGCTATTATAGCGAGCTGTGGGACGCACCTGAGCCTGCAAAGGTTCTGTGTAAAGAGTTGGCACCCGCCAGCGCCGCGGTGTTTCATCTGGGCCACCCATGTAACCATGTGTGTTGCAGCGCCTCCATTTGTAAAGAGGCTTACTGAGCATATGTGTTGCTATTGTGAGGAGTGTGAACGTGCTCAGTATGTGTGTGTCGGTGTGTGTGTGTGTGTGTGTGGGGGTGAGTAAAAGGTCCTACTGTGCATCCTGGGACCCACCTGGCAGCGCCGGGCAGATTCTGGAGTCGGAGCAGCTGGCCTGGGGGCTTTTCACGGTGTTCGGAGAGTGTGTGTGTGTGTGTGAGAGGGGCCTTCCATGGCCTACGTCCCACCAGAACCAGGCGGTACAGGAGGCAGATGGACAGGCCAGAGACACTGCCAGAGGGCCACAGGGGCCACAGGCCTCAGGGAGGGAGCTAAGTGAGATCAGTCTGCAAAAAAATAAATCAAAATACAAAGTGGCTACCATAAACTTTTTCAGTGTTTTGTCGCATTTCGACCACAAATTTTAAAGTATCTTAATACAACTAAATGTGATGAATAAGTAGCACATAATTACATTGCAAAAACACGACATTTTACCAATTAACTTTGGTCTAGTTTCTAGTCAAAATATTTCAGTATACTTGAAATAAGACAAGACTGACTCATAAGCAACTTTTTAGCAAGAAATATGAGTTTTTTTGTTTAAAGTTGACGATTCTTAAATATTGATTTAAAAAGTAGTATTTCCATTGGCAGATTATTTCACTTATAACAAGATATTTTTCTCATGTTATAAGTGAAATAACCTGCCAATGGAACAAGTGTTTTTTCATCAATATCAGGTAATTATTGACTTTAAAAAAGCTGAAAAGTTACATGTAAGTTAGTTTAGTCTTATTTCAAATGCACTGAAATATTTGCACTAAAAACTAGACCAAAATTACCTGGTAAGATTTTGTGTTTTTGCAGTGTATCCTCTGGAAGGAATAAAAATTTAAAAAAAAAACATTGTTTTTTTTTTTACGCATAAAAATATGAATAGTGTGTGTATTCCTTTGCATTTGTCCTCTTACTCCGATACCCCTAAATAAAATCCAGTGCAACCAAATCACTAAATTTCCCCTGTGTAAATATTGCAGGAGTATTTATAATCTCAGTATAAATACAGTGACTCTGCAAAGGCCTCAGAGGTTTGTTGGAGAATATTTGCTTTTACAACATCTCAGTAATGTTTAATTTATCATCTGAAAAGTGGAGAATCTGTTGAGCTGTGGACTCAATAATCTACGTTAAATTGAAAAATGGCAGGTAAGAAAAGTCGCATTTCCAAATCTACAGCGAAATGACATCTTACTCTCAACTGCCACCAACCATGTAACCAATTAAAACTTTTTTGGCACACCTGCAGAATGTACAAATAGCTGAGGACTAACAGCAACGCCGCCACAATCCAATGCATTAGCACCATCATGCTGTGGGATTGGTTTTCTTCATCAGCGACAGGGCCGATAGTAAGAACAGTTGAGAAGATAGAAGACACAGATTGAGCATATCAGAACGGCACAGTCCAAGTCCAGACCAAAATGCAACCAAGAATGTGCAGCAAATTAAAATTAAAAGTTCAGTTTGACTGAGTTTGAGGTATTTTGCAAAAATGTGTTGGGGGGGGGGGGGGGGGGGGGGGGGATTCTGTCTCTAGAAAAAACTTACAGCTATAAGTACAGTGGAAAAGTAGTTCCTCTTTAATATTCACTTACCTGGGGCTGAATACAAATGCTCTGCAAATATGATAAATTTTACTAGTAAAAAAGAACAAAAACTCACATGCTTTTCCTTCCACTTCACGTGAGACACTATTTTATGTTATCCTATGTGGCTAAATTTCAATAAAATGCATCAAAGTTTAAGATTGTGACGTGAAACTGTGGAAAAAGTTGAAGGCACTCTACAGTTTCTGTATTTAAAGGGACAGTCTCCTGCTTCTCATGCTTAATGGAGGAACTGTTATGACGAAGTGCTGAAGGCAGCGTCAAAAAAAGCCGGAGCTTCTTAAAGAGACAGAGGCCCAATTTCAAGGCATTAAAATTGTAAAGTCAAATTTCTTTTAAGTCATGTTTGATATTAAAATAAGCTGCGTTTCTTTAAATAATGCATGCAAAACGTTGTCAGTATTCCGCTATTGTCAAAAATGCACAATTTCTAAATTGTAACGTTTCCGTTAAATAAGAAATAACCTTGTTAACACGATAAGTCATTAAAAAACATGCCGCGTTGTGATCCTCCTACCACTTCCTGGTTGTTCTTCTTCGTGGTTTTTTGCCTTTGGCGACATCCAGTTGTTGATCATCTTAGCGCCAAACTTTTTTTTTTTAAATCAAAAACAAAACAAAACAACAACAAAAAAGCTTTGGTAAATTGGCATTAAGAAAATGTATTTTCTAAATGTTAAATTGCGCAATTGTATGGTCAATAGAAACGCAGCAATTGCGCCTGGAAAACACATAATGCTGCCATTTTAAAGCCAGGTAGAGCATAATGGGGCTTGTTGACAGGATGAGTAGAAAGGAACACGTCGAACTCGCGGTGTCGGAATCAGCCACCGACTCCGGCGGTCCGAGGAGCCACAGATGCTTCCCCGTTTTGTGTGTTGACTCTCCGTAATTTGTTTGCTCTAATTTGTTTTGCCGAGCCAGGGGGAGTTCTGATTTTAATTTTGCTCCGTGTGTGTTTACTCCTCTTTGTGGATCGCTGATCTGTTAAGCGTAGAGAGAAAGAGAGAGACAGTCAGAGAGAGGAGGATGGGCTGTTCGCAGAGCCAAATTAAAAAAAAAAAAAAGAAAAAAAAAGGAGCAGTGCAGATTGTTTTAAGCTCTGGCAACCCCGTCAGGCCCAAAGGCCTCGCTCGCAGCCTGCACCTGCTCCATCCCCCGGGAGCCTGGTTCCTGAACCGTGGCCCTCGAATCTTCTCCTCAGGCCCCCTGTAGCCCAGCCACCTCAACCCCTCCACATCTCTCCTCTCCTCCTCACTGAAAATTATTTCTCTTCCTATATTTCACTCCTTTCATTCCCTCTCTCCTCTTCCCCCTGTGACTCCCAACAATCCCTCCATCCCCAGCTTTGGCTTTTTTTTCACCCTCTCTCTCTCCACTCTACCACCTGCTCCTCCTCTTATCCCTCCTTTCACTTTTTGCTCCTGGTTACTCCTGCATTTGCCCCTGCTGAACTTTGTCTTCCCCCACAGCCCCTAGTTCCCTTCTTTTCACCTTCAGTAAATCTCTGCTGCTATTGGCTCACCCTCCAGCAGCTGGTAGGTCCCCTTGGCACCTGAATGATTGGAACTTGTTTGCCTGTTTGATAACACAATCAGACACAGAAAATACAACCAGAAATATGACAATTAGGGATATAAAAAAAAAAGGAACATCTGCCATACCCATCTTTACTCCCTCAGGAGATTAAAAAAAAAAAATCTTAACAAGACGTTTAAAATTGTCACAGCTAGGCTTTATTGAAATCCTCCAGTCGCCCCACTCTTTATGACTGCACAGCCACAGGTAGTTGGATGAGTCAGTCAGACATACAGTAGGATACACATTGTCACACAATATTTACATTACACCGGCATTAATTGCTATGACATTTCTCCAAAAACAAGACATCTAGTTTTAATATGGCTTGATTAAATCAGTCTAACTGTACGGTTTGTGGTGACTGGATTGATCAGGTCAGACAAGACAACATGGAGGAAACAGAACCTTAAAGTCCAACCGAGCTCTGAGCTACAGCCATTCGAATACCTAGCCAGCCTTCAGGTTACTTAAAGGTCCGGTGACATGAAAATAATTTTGGTTTCAGTGCCCAGCTACTAAAACTGACCATTTCTGTCGCAGACCAATGAAGATGAGTGGAATTTTGTAATAATATCATTTACACAACTGTTTTAAACGGAAATATGAGTACGTGATCTAGTTTTAAAAAAAGAAAACGCTTCAAGTATTTTTAGAACCATAATTTGTCTCTTTTGGGGTATAGAAATATTCGTACCTTCTTTTCAACCAGCTAACTGGCAGTGTGCAGTCTGGGGGGGTTGGGCCAGCTCTACATTAATTTATGGTCCAAACAGCCAGAGAAAACACGTCATTTCAGTCGTTCCTTTATCCAGTTAAAAAGGACTTTAAAACGTTGAAACAATGACATTTTACCAGCTTTTTTGTAAAACATTTAACCGCCCTTATTCCACCGTAATGGGGCAGGGATTATGGGGGTAGGAACCAAGTTCGAGACGAGGCGTGGGGCTCTGTGCGCACGCTCTAATCACACCACTGCGCACGCGACACCACAAATTTTAGCACTTTTTTTTTTGGTAAGTATTACAATTATTGGCAGAAAACCAAGAACGGGGGTCGAGCTCGGGACGGACGAGTCGAGGTTTGTGGTTTCTGTATGCGGGTCGCCGCTCCAACCAGCCGCCACGTGATGCCGCAAATTTAAGCACATTTGAAACTTTTTAACAACCTTCACGTCGGTAAATGGCCCCTTGCTTCGGGAAAAGAAAAAAAAATAGGGTTAACGCTAACTTTCTAATTATTTCCAGTTTTGTACAGAAACCTCGAGCAGCGTATCTTCCTGTTTGGTTGCCAAACGCTCAGTTGGTGCGCTTCACCAGCCAGGCACTGGCTTAATTGGCGAGTCATTTGTTTTGGAGCAACCATCGTACATGGGGTTTCGGTTTTTCCTCTGCTGAATGAGCGGCCTGCTGCTTCTAGGAGGGATGCTAATGAGAGCAGTGATACTGAACCAAAACAAAACAGAGAGGTCGTGTCACTGGAAAAAAAAAAAAAAAAAAGAAGTGATATGCAGATAGCTTTTGACAAACTTGTCATTTCAGAAAGAGTTATTTTTCTTTGACTTTTTTTTTTTTTTTTTTTACCCAATATACAAGCTTCTCACTTTTTGTAACAGCTTTACTCTGAGAAATCATTCATCTGGTGACGACTGTCCCAGACAATTCAGAGCAGCAGAAGGTGTAAAAAAAAAAAAAAGTGACAAATAAAATTCCACTCATCTCATTTGTTTTATGGAGGTCTATAAACCACTATGTGTGGGAAATGTATTCTCCAATTTGACCGATTTTAAATACAGACGTGTACATATTTATTGGTAACAGTGGTAAAGATGTGTGAACAGCCCTAAAATTAATTATTGTATTGCAGTGGAATAATTTTACACAGGAAAAAGTCAGGATAGTCCAATTAAAAATGTAATTGTGTTTATTAAAATCAAACTTGTGGGAGCCCCTAACAATCCTTTTGACATAAATGTAGCTGAAGCTTTTTTAAAATAGATTTATTTTTAGTTGTTTCGTTGACTTTCTAGGAACTTCTTAATAGTCCAGAACTTTCTGTTTTCCTGGGATGTCCATGTGATTTGACACAGGAATCTGTTGCTTTAAGCCAAAAAAAAAAAAACTTGTCCAACCATCACAAATATAAACATATGGTTTACTTAACTTCAGTAGTACTACTAACACACTCTGAAACGTTGTGTTTTCTGTCAGACAAGACGATGACTGATCTTTTCAGCATAAAATAATAAATCACTTGTTTATTTCTGGCATAAATGCAGGATAAAAAGAAATGCAGACAATGATCTCAAGCCCCATTATTAGGTACGGTAGAGGACATGTGATGCTGAGTCTGCTTGCCTTCCAAAGGGCCTGGGAATCTTGTTAAGAGTGCCAGGCAACGTCAAGTCATTAAAATATCGGGGGATTTTACATGACAATCTGCTGGACTGTAATGGGAAATAGAAAAAAAATAAAACCCAGAATGGACCATCTAGGCGTATTGTTCAAAGAGACCAAAGATCTCTCTGTTCATGCCAACTTCATTAGATTTAACAAGACAAGACTCATATTTATTTCCAATGTTGGATTTCTGTCATCTTTAATTATCAGTTGGATGAAAAAAATGGTAATGTGAAATGATGGTAAAGCAAGGAAAGATGAATTCATTTTAAGGCTTTTCACGCATCTTTACCAGCGGTAGCAACAAATGTCTCCACATGTCTACGACTAGTTTCATGTTGTGTAATCATTTTTACATCCAACAAGTTGCCTTGTTGAGCTCTTCTACCTGAACGCTCCCCAGATACTTCTGGTCCATGTTTTTACTCGGACGCTTCTCATCCAGCGACTTTTGGTTTGAAATCTTGTCTCGGTTCATAAAGAGCTTTTCATGAACTGTCTCACTGATGACATTCACGCAGGGTAACATTCACATCCACACAGCTAACAGGAGCGATGCATCCTCCCTCACTGAATCATCATTACTAGGACCTCTTTAGTTTCCCATATGACATGCATCATAGCATTTCTTTTTGGCCTTCACAGCAGATTTTCCTTTAACATAAAGTGAAAAAAATTATTCCACTAGTGCAAAAATAATACATCCCTGACAGCAATAAGAAAACAAAAACATAATAAAAAATATATATATATATGTAAACATAAACTCATTAGAAAAAAAATCTAATGGCACTGTTAATAAATTATGATAGAACAAAAGAAAATGACTAATGTCACCACTTTATAAATATTCTGAGCACTAAGGCTGATTTGTTGCTGTGTGCTCAGTTTCAGTTTGCAGTTACGCTTCACCCACACACAACACCTACACGCTGCGTGACAAGTCACCAATGAATAGGAATTACAATGTCAGGAATGAAGGACAAATGCTTTGTAGCAGTAAATAACTCATGTCTCCTGCCGACGTCTGCTCGGTGTTACAGCAAAGGAAGGGCAAAAGGGATGTCTTAGGCCGCCATCTAGTGGTCGAATATGGCTGTGACACATCAAATGAGCTGAAATTATAATAAAGAAATGAATAAAATTGAAGCTTAAACATAAAGTGCATGTAAATAATTACTCAAAATAAAATCTGGCAACTGATACAGGCACAAATTCTTTCTTCTGCTCTCAATTCAATAAACCTGCGACTAGACCTGGGTTAGAGATGATGAAGTCATAGACCTCCTTCCCCGGTGTTTAGTCAGATTTCAACAATACACAGCAGCATAAAGGAAATGACACTAGGATCTGTGACGGACGAGAAGTGGCACTCACTGTTGTCTGTGTTTACTATTCAGCACACGGATGGTAAACAGCAGAGACACGGCAGCTGTTCCCTTTTGAGCCACATGATCAATCTGCACCTGTTGGAATGGATTTACGCATTTTTGACACATGGCAGGATGGTGATTAGTTGCATCATCTCGTAGCAAGTGAAGTGCCACCTGTCACGTCTGCAACACTTCCTCCTCCGTCGCCGCGCTTCTCATGAGATCCGATGTTTGGTTTGTGTAACTTTTGCGCCGGCGACTTCTGGATCTGAGGACGAGACAAATAAGGCAAAGAGGAACTGCCAACGCGACAGTTCGGATGGTAAGGAAGGGGACGAACGGGTACGCTATACGTGTTATTATGAGGTTTACTTTGTATCCTCTGCATATACACACCCAGTCTGTTGGGGGAAGTTGGAATTAGCGAGTGGAGACGCTGGACTAGTTTCTCCAGATGTGCAAAGCGTCATCTGGACAGGTTGTAGCTGGCTGTAGCTGCCTGCCGCGTCCGCTATTCCGCTTCCCTGTTAAATCCCGCTCTTACCGGTCACAACTCAAACCTCCAGGTCTGGCATAATCTCCTCTTTGAGCTGAATGTCGTTTTCGGAGCCCGTCCCCACGTCCGAGTCAAAAAGCGAGTGATCCGACTCGGGGGAGGGTGTGTGTGTCTGTCTGGTGGACTGGCTGCCGCTGTCACTGTCATCCAGAGTGTCAGTCCTGGAGAACAGGCCAAAGTCCAGCAGGCCTGCAGGGGTGCTACTACTGCTCTCACTGTCTCCGTCGTAATAAAGGTCCTCCACCTCCACGAACCACTCAGGCCAGAACTTCCTTCGCATCCGCTCACAGAACATGGCCAAGTTGATCAGCTCTCCTGAGAAGACATTAACCACAGATACGGTGTTTCAGAGCAAGAGTTACAAAGTCTGGTTTAAGGACTTTCGTCTTGTTCATTTCACAACATTTAAAGGGGACGTATTATGCAAAATTCACATTTTACACATTTTTGTACTTCAAGTTGGGTCTCAACTGCTTCTAAAAACAGTCCAAGCACTTAAAAAAAAACGGCTAGGTGTTTTTTGGCAATAAGTCGATCTTGGTACCACATCTCGGAGCAATAAATAATTCAGGAATTGGAATCTTACTGTATTCAGTCGTTTCTTGTTCCTCTGGATGCTTTTTTTGACTGAGCAACTGCTACTTTTTTTAAAGGTATGGATGTGTGATTTATTTCTGCTTTATTGTTTGATTCTGAATGGAAACATGTCAGAGAAAACAAGAAGACAAGACTGGGGCAGAGTTTCACTTTCTAGATTAAAGCATATTACTATACATGTTAAGATGGCCCAGTCAAAGTTCAGACCTAAAACAAACTGGGAATCTGTGTCAAGCCTTGATAATTGATGCTCACAGAAGCGCTCCATGAACTTTAATTGTTATACTGATCCTTTAACTTCTGTATCTACACAGAGATAATTTTAGAGATTCACATGTCAAGTACATTGCTTTTTAAAGATCTGGTTGAAAACGTTTTGTTTCTTTCATCATTAGGAGAAATTAATGCCCTTGTGACAGAGAGCTATTTTAGTATTTTTTGTCACATTCTAATTAGAAAAAGTGATTTATTATTCTCCTACCAGATGAAGTTTAAGGATTAAACACCAAAGTGCTCAAAACTTCTTCTGTTGAGCAAAAGACCACTGCCATCTTGTGGTCAAACGTAAAACATCATTAAATATTCCTCAGGATTTCCTAAAGTCATAGAAAACCTTTTGCATAAACCAGCTTCATTGTATCTTTACCCTTCAAATGGCTATATTAATTGGCCACTTTTGCAGTTGTATGGATTATTAGAGCTAATCAGCCCAATTCGGAAGATAAGTTTACATTTGCAATACAGGTTTAAAGACTACACTGAGACACAGGCTTGCTTACATAGCAGAGGTTTGATTAGACTAAAAGACAAAACTCGGAACAAAACATCCAGAACAAAGCATTATTTATGTTTTGTTTAAAAAAAAAACCAAACTAAAATAAGATTAAACAGGTGGTGAATCTGTGTGAACCTTTTATATGTGTTTTACTCCAGAATAAGCTGTAAATAATGAAGCTGCTGTATCAGATCTTAGGGTCTCTGGTTTGACAGATCCTACTCCCACACCTTTTTCATTTCAAAATGTCACACTTTTCCTGACTAAAATCTCAAAACGTTATTTTTTAAAATCGTATTTATAACATTTGTGTAACATTGCCTTCATTAGGTGTTATTATGTGCGTATCAAATTTAAAAGCTAAAGTTCTTAATTGTTTTTTTTTCAGATTGGTGTGAATCAATATTTATTTAAACTTAACTTGTGGTGGAAAAAGCAAAACACTGGTCCTGAATGATAATGACTGACATATATATTCATACAAGTTTGTCTTGATGACCATTTATCTGTCAAATACCTTTTAGTTGACCTACTTTGACACAAGTAGTGATATACTTCTTACCCCTATAAAGTATAGGAGTACCCCTATATTATATAGGGACATAAGCTTCTAACCAATTTTATGTAACAAGCCAACACAAAGTAATTTACAATCAAGTTCTACAGAGTGCTGCTGATGACCTAATGGCAGATTAAGGTGTGTTGGAACAGTGGCACATCTAAAATACATCTGAGGGCTGCAGTTTCACCCCTGTGGGTTAGATCAAAGCATATTTGTGTCTAACAGCGGCCCAGTCAAAGCCCAAGTTTAATTTAAAGAACTGTGGCAAGACTTGAAAATTGCTGTTCCCAAAAGCTCTCCCTTTCTGCTGACTCAGTGGAGTGACGCAAATGCAGGCCAAACTTTGATTTTTATTTGTAAAACCTTTCAAAAACCATCTATTATCTTCTTTGGGTCAGTTAAAAAGAACCGCGATAAAATACAACTAAAGTTTGTGGTTGCAATGCGACAAAATGTGAAAAGGTGCTGGAAGGACTCCAACCTTTGATGAGTTGCTCTGGCCGGGTCCCGGGCAGAGTCCACATAGCCTGAGCCAGATGGCCGAACACTGTGGCATCTAACGTTGACATCTTGGAGCCCATAAAGTATTTCTTATCTCCTACATGACAAAACAACAGATACGTTAAATCCAGAGATTTTACAGCATGAGCTCAGCTGCTCCATTGCCATAAAATCAAGTCATCACGTGTCACCATTTTATCTTTATCCTAATTAAGGATTGGGCCAGTTACTTTCCAGCCAACTTCTCTCTCACTGATCATGATGATGCTGATGATAAAGGAGCTGATGATTTCCTGCTCCTACCCAGCAGAGTGGCCAGCGTCCTCATGTCCTTCTCCATCAGCGTGTAGACCTCCTCCTTGGAGAAACGGCCGATGCCGTGGCCGTACATCTCTCTGCGCACCATGCTGCCATTCAGGTGGCTCAGCAGCCATTTCAGCGTGTCGCTCAGAGGACCGTTCATCGCCAGCAGCTTCTGGGTTTCTTCCACGTTGTCCACCCACTGGCAGTATGCTATTGTCCTGAGGGAACACACGGAGTAACTACAGTTGAAAATATTAATGAGAATCAAAAACTGCTCTGCCTCAACTTTGAGTTCACTGCAGTAATAGGAATCTCATGTTAAGGTAAAGAATTCCACCGGTAATTTTTTTTTTTAAAAACATTGAACAAAAGGCCAAGGGAGATGTTGTAATCTCTATTAGAACTATCCCCTAGATGGATTCCATTCTTTTTTTATTTTCTATTTGATCTCAGATTTAGTATTTCTTAAATGTACTTCTAATAATATGCTTGCAGAGGAATAAGTGTTAAGTCTTAACATAGCAGAGAAGGTAGCTGTTGATGGCTTTTGTTGCATGCCCTAGCAGGGTTAATTTACAATTTATCTTAAATCTCACAATGTTTGCTTCTCACTGCTGGATTTGGCAAATCGTGTGGATCTAACATTAAAGTTGCACCGATTGCAGTTTCGCCACCGTACCCCATAACTACTTAAAAATAAAAAAAAAACAAAGGTATGGAGTGAGAGGAGAAAATGATTACAACGGCTCTAGAGGAAACTGGATAAAACAGGAAAGGTCACACTACCAGTTTTGACATATTTCAGATGTCTAAAACCAAAAACTAATCAATAATTATCAATATCGACTGATATAATGATATTTTACTCAGCCATATCGTCCCGACTTATCAAAACAGATTTAAATGTGCAACATTTTTTAAAAGAAGAATGCATGCAACTTTGGGTGAGATTTGACTTTTTATTTTATTGGAGTAAATCTGATAGATTTGATACAATAATAATAATGCAGTGTGGTGTTTTGCTAATGTTGTGCAGCTCTGATGGAAAAACTGTAAAGAGTCGTTTCAGTTTATAATAATAATAATGATAGTGTGCTTTAACCAGAGGCTCAGATCCTGCCTCTGTGTCTACACAAAGTTCAGTCTAATTAAAAGAAGTGCACCACTATCAGTCACATTTCTCTCTGCTGCCTGCCAGCTCTCTTCATCTTATCAGCTCCTTATCCTGCCTGCTACTTGTTATGTACTTGAGACCAAGCTGCAAGATGGCAAAAAAAAAAAGTGACAACGGGTGACAAGCATTAACATTTTACTGAGGAGAAACATTTTTAAACAAAAACATCTTCACATTGCAGCTTATCATCTTCTCTTAAAGAAAAGGAAACCAAACAAGTTGAACTAAAACAATAAATCGATTATCCTGATTTCAAGTTAGAATTTGTCTCAAACCACCGTTACTATAAACTGTGTTGTGCGTGTGTAAGAACAAACAGACCTAACTCAGTTCTCCAACTAGAGTCGTCTATACGTTTGTGTCTATCACAGAGCTACATTAACACAACTGCTAGAAGAGTGACTGCTTTTTAGTGCTTATATCCCATTTGATACATTTATTTTTATCCATTTTTTAGATCAAGCTCTGTGTGCATGCAGTCACTTATTAATGTTTCAGTTGCTTTGCTCCCTGAAAACTCAATATTTATTACGAAACAGGCTGGTGGAGGGAAGTTTTTTTTTTTTGCTTGACTGAACCTGACCAGTGAGTCAAAGTTACAATGTACGATTTTTCTAATCAGTAAACACTCCATATGTAAACGCTACCAGGTCACACTGAAAAAAAGAAACGCACCTGCTAACCAGGCTATTATAACAGAGTGAGACTCTGTTGGTTATTTTCATGTAGCTTTTTCATAAAAATGACTGATGTTTATCGTGTAGCTACCACAGTAACCATGCTAAGTGCTAATACAGGATGCTAAAGTTGCCTTTGAATTTAAACCCATAATAATTGTGTATTTGTTTTATACAAACAACATACTAAAATGTCCCCTCACCAACTAAAGTAAATAATTACATTAATGCCAGAAACGGTAGAAAAACAAATATTTTTAATGCAAATTATTTTAGTTCTTTCAGAGATTCTGCAATCAGCAAAAAGAGGTCAAGGTTTTACAGAAAAACATAAATCAGGAATCAACTCAAAATCTCTGGTTGGTAAATCTCTAGTCAGATCTTTGAAGTCTCTTAAACAATTTCATACTATGATGAGCTTCAACCTATCAGTTCATCTACAAAATCTGAAGCCTGATGTCAAACTCCCTTTTGTAAAGAGATGGAAGAGGTCCAAATGTTCTGCAGCACTCCTTCTATATAATGTGTATGACTGGTTCCTTGACACAAATTCAATCAAAGACTCTGGGCAGCATCATGTCTGACTGCACACTGACGCTTGTATCTGATATCCCAAAGACAGACGCAGCTTTGTTAAAATAAAAATAAAAACTGTTCAATGTGTGAGATGTTAGCGAGTATACAGTCGCCTAAAGCGACTGCTTTCTAAAAAGGCTTCCAGTACATGAATACCTTCCATAAAACACATACTAATAATAAAAATCCCCAGCAGCGGTTGTGTGGTATTTAAGAGCAACATGCGAGCTGCGGCCTCTGGGGCTCAGGAAACAGCCCGCTGATGCTTGCATGCATCTCATCACGTAACGAGCAACAAGCTGTCACAGTGCCCTTCATCAATAATTCAGCCCACAGATCTAAATGTGGGTCTAAATGTGGCAGGTGGATGTAGTGGCACAAAAAGCAGTCAGTGGGGAGGAAGGAGTGGAGGAGGATGTGGGTTACAAGACTGACCTCAGCTAATGCTGTGAGGAATCCACTGAGTGTGGGGTTAAAACAAGATTTTTCTGGATGCTGTTGTCCTGATGTTATCAAAGGGATGGAAATGAAACAGCAGGTAAAAGCATTGTGTGTGTAGGGGATGAGAGGTGGAAGATGGATGCTGCTTTTAGGTAATGGAAAACAACCTGTGTGTGTGTTGGAAGAGGGGAGAAAACAGTTTCCTAGAAGCAGAAGTAGCCTGCGTTTGTTCCAGTCGATCTGGTGTGACTCAACTCGCCATCAAATCAGGAACCTTCAGGGCCGGATCAGCCCATAGAAACATGAAGAGTATTATGCTTAAGTAAAGCTAGAGGGCAGGTCAGGAAACAAACCTTTTTTTTGTTTTTTTTTTTAATCAGAATGATAAAGAGGACATTATGTAGCTAAAATAATGTCTAAATATCAGTAGATGTTTTTCTATTGTCTCCAGAGTGGAAAATATTAATATGTTTGTATTCAGTAGCAAAAAGCTTACATTACCGAGGAAGAACGAAAGATTTCTTATCGCTCAAATAATATCAACCTGTCTAAGAGAATGTTCTGTGAGCGTTTCTGTGGGTCACCCCCTTACCAGTAGAGGTGCTCCTCAACCATCTTGGTGACTGCTCTGGACACGGCTATTTCTTGTGGGGTCAAGTTCTTGTTCAAGTTGACACCCAGTTTCTCCTCCAGAAAGTCTACGATGAACTCTGACCCTGACACCTGCTCATGGTTGTACTCGATCCACGGCATCTTTCCCTGCGGCGACAGCTTCCCGTCAAAGTAGTTCTGCAGGTGATCAAAACAAAAAAAATAGATGTACTCAGGTATATTTAGTCCTTCGTCATTGGTACTCAGGCTTTATTTTGAAATCACTTTCTCTAAGGATGATCAAATACAGCAACTGTGTCTCTGTTACCTGGTAAGGCAGATCCAACATGCGCAGGTACGTCTCTATTTTGAGGCAGAAGGGGGAGAGGCTGGGGATGCCGTTCTTTGGTCTGGAGAACTGATGGAGGATAATGGCATCTTTAGAATCCAACTCCTGCTCCTTCCTATTCACACAGAGAGGGAGAACACAAATAAATAGAAGTATGCATTTAATAAAGTTAATTTTCATTCTATTTAATAGATTATTTTGAGCTCATCATTAATAAAATGGCAGTTTCTTTCAATGAATTGATTCGTACGAATATATTTTGTCACCTAGTTGAAGCTTTACACAGAAAGGACTCTGAGTTATCAGTCTGAGATGTTCAGCACTTGAAGAGATAATTTATTCATGGAGGGTCATGGAGCAATAGGTATTTTAAGCTAGGTTGAAAATATAGCTGATATGCCACTGTCCTGCTCCAGTGTATCAGCTGAGCAGCATCAAGGGCTTGTGAAGGACCTGAATGTGTAAAGTAAATGAGTCGTTTTCCCCCAGCTCAGAGCAAACATAACGATCTGATCTGAGGCCTGCAGCCTGGAAACACTTAGTGGTGTGCTCATTTGTAAGAAGAAGAAAACTTCATGAGGGGGGAAAGGAGAAATCAATCACATTTTCCCTCATTTTCCTGCTCACATCACAATATTCAATCAAGCAACTGTTAATTTGGTTCCTCCAACAGGACGACTCCCCAATTTTTCTTCAGAGCTTAAATAATAAAACGCAGTACAAGAAATAGCTTTGGTATGCAAGGCAAGACAAAAGCAGGCATGGGCTTGTTTTAGATTTGATTGAAATAATGACCTTGAGTAAAAACACAAAGGTTACACTGCGTTATTGCACTGGCACCACCAAGGGGAGAATTTGTTGGGGTTAAAAATGTTTATACAAGCAGTCAATCACAGTGAATTGCTGACAGTTCAGCATCCACATTAATATCAAATAAATGACGTAGTAAAGTGACGTCACTTTACTACATCCTCATCACAGTAATGATGAGGATGTAAGTGAGGACTTATTTTATTTTCTTTTTTTACCACCATTTGGTACCACTCATTACCAGTTGGTGGCGGTAATGCTCCATTAAGCTATTCGCCAACTGGCATTGAACAAAAAAGTAGAAGAAAAACCGATTACAGTTCCTAGAAGACAGCTTAAGCTATACTTTTGACTTCTAAACATGGAGCGTAATGTGGAATCCAATCAATTTTGGTCTCATCTGATCAGTAGTTGACTGCCGTCTCCAGATGTGGCTAATTCCAGGTCTTTCTGAAGCTCTTCACCAATAGTCCTTGGCTCTTGGACCACTTAGTAGTTTAGAAAATGTTCTGTAACCAGTGTAATGACTGTTTAGGTTGCAACGGTCTTGAGAGAACACATTATTTTTGCCAATTATGAGAAGTTTCTTGTGCGACATTGTGGTAATCAGACCCAGGGGTCATGACTGCTTTCTAATTACGGATAGATTTCAACTGGTGTCGTGGCATTCCTTGCACCCTTGTAGCCCTGTTTCTTCACATGCTCAATACATTTTCCCAGTGGAGTTTTTCCCCACATCAACTGCACCTTTAGAAATACATTTACTTGGAAATTTGGTGATTTGTTCGCTGATTAACATTTGTTATTTTGGTTTTAGAATTTAGCACAAACTTGAGCTAAATTCTACAATAAATATAAAAAAAATGTAGTAGTACTTTTCAAGTAAACATGGAGAGTTTTGTTCCTTTTTGCCATTCTGTTCTTCAAAGTATCAATGAGATTCCAAATTGCGGTTTTAAAAACAGTCATTTCTCAATAGGATTGACAGATCTTATTTCTAGTTTTCTCTAGTTTTGCTTTTCATGGCTGGACAGGCTGTGTTTAGCTCAGTGCAGTCTTGTTTTTTATTTAACTTTTAACTACAACTGTATAATTTCTATTTTTTTGTATTTTTAGTATTGCCATTGTATACATGTGTGTTTCCATTTGCCATGCGATGGAATGGCATCACTATTGGAAAGTATTTTATTCCAGTGATGGCCCATGCTTGGCTTTTCAGTGTGACATGTTTCTTGCAAATGTTGAGTCATGTTTCTGCCCATCTGTTGTTCTAGCATTGTATTATCACAGAAATTCTCAATTAAAAGCTACTTTCTTTGTCACAAATATATATTTTTTTCTTTAGATGAATTATATCAGTGTCACTTCAACATCATGGAACGGTTCCCAGAATCTGCTTTGTGTGCAGACTGACCTCTCTTTAGTTATTGATTTGTGTAGCATAGGGCTGTCTGCTGCTGTGTCCTCACATCTCCCCAGCTCAGCAGTGCGGGACACACATGAGATCCTCTTCTCTGTCCTTGAACTGCTTCTTTGCCTAGTTTGCTCGCAACTACAAAAATCCTTTATGTTCAGCATTTGTTTCGGCAAACTTCAATCTATCATTGGATTCTGTCCTGTTTGTCCCTATTTTTGCAAAATGATGACAAAGATTTCAATGGCGGCTGGCTGTTAGTGATTGCTCTTGTGGATCAGATTTGCAGGACAAGTGCAGTCATATACATTGGAAAACCGACTGCACTCGGTTTTTTTTGTTTTTGTTTTTTATTCCTGTATTCTGAAGATTTGTGTTTGTCCTGCAAGTTCCCCTTTTTGCAGCTGTTCCACTTTAATTGCAATTGCCTTTAATTGCCAACAAGCTGTAGCCACACAGGCTGTCTGGTACCTTTTGAGGGGAATTTTTAAAAATCACTTTCTATTGATTCAATTGAAAACTATTTTTTTTATATATATAGGAAATGTTTCCTGTGAAATGTGTTACAGTTGTTCAATGAGGGTCTTAAAACTGCAAAGCAATCCTGCATTTTGTACTCAGGCTGGTGTTTGTTTTAGAGCAAGCCTCCAAACTGTTTCCTCTATTTAATTCTAGGAAAAACACATTTCAATAAACTTCAAGGTTTTTAAACATGCTTTACAAGCTATTATGTTGAGGTGTATTTTATCTACTTTTAGCCTGACGTTTGAATGAAAAAAAGGAAATATGTTTATTTACTATGAAGTAAACAAAATAAATTATCGCTGTTATATGCAGTTCTATATCCTGCATACTGAGGTGCTGAATCTCCATTTGTCAAAGTTATGAGTAGCTCATAAATCGCTGTCCACACACTTATGGTGCTGAAAGCACTCCAAATACTCTGAGAAACTTCAACCTTGATAAATTACAGTATTAAATGCACCGTCAGCATCCTTTGCTTTGAAATTTTGTTCATGCAAAGAAGGAGATGAAATGAAGAAATGAAGAACTACCTCAGACTTCTTTGTTTTTTAGACAGGAAGTATCCCAGTGAGCAGGGTAATCTAAGATGGTTTATTGCTGCCACTGCCAACAAACACGTCACTTGGTACAAACAGATGATTCCGGGAGGCTGCATAGCCGACATCAGCAGCCTGCACGTGATTCAGCAGCGGCTTCAAACACAGCTTACAGGAGATGGGAGGGGGGAGCGAAAGCACAAACTATCAGGCCACTGTAACAGGATGTACTTACTGCCCGGCACTGGGCTGCTCCAAATATATAATCCCTCTCCTGTCAGGCACGCATTGCTGCTCTGACAATAGTCCAGTGTTATCCACTGTACTGCGATTGGAGATGCTGGAAATTAAATTTTACTGAGGGTCTTCTCTGTTGTTTTCATAAGCATCTGCGGTATCTATTCATTGCAGATGCATGTATGACAGGCCAGGTTGACTGTGGAGCTCCTGAGTTTACACTCACTCACAACCGACCTATGACTCTGGACTTAATGTTTTTTATTTTCTCCAAACATGTCTTGTCCTTAGTAGGAGGAAACAGTACTTAAGTGTTCTTGTAACATCCATCTATGTGTGATACCATTTAACATTGTTATAAAACCCAATCAATCCCGATTGTGGGATTTTAAACACTGACTGGTGAATGATAATAAAAACAAGACAGTCCAGGTCGCGTGCCCACCTACCTGATGGCGAGCAGCTCGTGCAGTAGGTAGGCTGCAGCAGCCAGCAGGGCCCCCCCGGTGATGTAGAGGGTCTTCTTCCACCAGGACTCCGAGCCCAGAGCCGACATGATGCCGCCGTAGTCCTGCAGGGGAAAGGCGATGATGTAGCCATACAAAGACTGCTGCTGCTCGGAGCCGCACAGCGCGAGCGGCAGGCTGTGATTCCGCCCCAGTTCCACCACGCACGGCCGGGAGGAGGCGAAGCCAGCAGCCCAGTGCATCCTCCCACCTTCGGTTACAACCACCCGGCTTCCTGCCAGCTGCGGTCCCCGTTCGGCTTCATCCAAGCGCCCGGCGGGTTACCCTACGGCATGGCGGCGGCGGGACTGCTAGCTATTCATCCAGAAAGCTGTCTGGAGTAAACATTGCCGCTTCTTTTTCCTAGGAAGATGCTCAGCGCCCCGCTCACCTCCCTCTGCGGCTCCTACAAAGCATTGTTACGCATACTGCAAAAACAGCAGCGCTACTTCCGGTTGTATTTTTCTAAATAATGGCCACGGCTAAGGTTAGTTGAGGGTTTCACAATGTTCCGATCTACTAATATTCCTTTCATTAAATATGCAGGTTAGTCAAAAAAAATAAACAAATAAATAAATCTAATGAAGGCGCGGCGATGACGCAGGGCGACCCATGTAGGGAGGCCGTAGTCCTCAACGCGACAGTCACAGGTTCGAATCCCGGCCGGTTGACGAATGTCTTCCCCAATTCTCACAACTCACTTTCCTGTCGACCCATTGTCAAATAACTATCCTGAAAACCTAAGACATAATAACAATAGACCAGCGCAGCCTGAAGGACCTTATGGTGCGTTCACACCAAACGCCTTTTGAGCGCCAGGAGGGTCTGATTTGCACTCAAGGTTTATGTGGATTCTCGTCGTTGCGGCGCGTTTCGAGTGTCTAGCGCGGCGCGATTTGAACCTGACGCGCCTGACGCTGAAAATGCGTTTGGCGTGAACGCACCAAAAGTACAGTGTTTTAGATGCGTGTAACGCGCTTGGCGTGAACACGCCATTTCTTACTTAACAGCTGGCCATTTCACGCTCCAAAATATCATAAAAGCAATTTCTTTTACTTTGTAACAACATAGTGACGTCATTTCCGCTGTGGAGGTGTTAAATTCTGTCACCTTGATGTAGCTTTCCTATTGTCTGACGGGGTCACCCCGCCCTGACGAGCCTCCAGCAGCATCCCAGTGAAAACAGTAATAAACGTACGTCACATTGAAAGAACTTCCCAATAACATAAAAGTAACCGATAAAAACGCTAATAAAGCATAATTTACTTACATTTACGAAATTGATCAACTTAAATTCTATAGTGTTGCCTTTTGTAACACCGTTTTTAAACATGCTCAAAGGACAATAAAGTACAGGCAGGCTGCTGTAACAAAAGGTAAAATATAAAGTAGGAGCAAATATCACTGGAAACTGACAAAGTTTTCTACTCACTCTGGAACAACCTCGAAAGTGAACGAGGGCGGTCATATTGACGGCTTAATCCAGCAGGAGCAGCCGAGTTGGGAATTTGTTTGTTGGGCATGCCGAGGACAGGAGGACGGAGGACAGGAGGCAACTTCGAGGAAAACGACCCTGGAGCTTAATAGTTAGACGCCATACTCCAAAATGTCCCGCTGCTGTCCTCCGCCTGGTGTCTGCGTCCACGTCAAGGAGACCGACGAAACGGGTGAACTAATTGTAGACCTTTAATCTTTAAGGCGTTTAGCGCTGCTATGGCGACTGTGCAGTCGCGCGCCTTCCGGGAACGTGCACATTAACAGCGCGAGCTTTTGTTATTCTTCACAGCTGGAGGTTAGACAGCGAAAAAAATAGTTAGCCTTGTGGGCTCATTAATATGATATAGAATAAGTGATATTTTTTATTAACAGGTAGTCACTGTTATGTCCTTGGAGTCATTAGAACATTAGTCAATGTTGGGAATAAGTCAAACATGACTTGTTCTCTGCTGCAGGGACATTCTGTATTACATAATATCTCCATAGAAAACCCAGTATAATCCCAGAGGAAGCCCTCTGAATGGGCTTAGAAGCTAAATATTTAAACTGGGTAGCCATGTTTATATTAGCAGACAAAAATAAAAATAATTCCAAGATGTATAACAGTGAAAAGATACATTTTAATAGAGGAAGATGCATTTTGAGAAACATTCACTGGTGCAGAATGGCATAAGATGAAAATAACAATATGCTCTGACACAGAAGTCTTAGAATTACTCCAAGGCAAGCTTCTTTCCATACATCGACCACATTAACATTTTGACTAAATATCATGTCTTAATGACTAGTGCACACAGGTCATTCTATACCAAGTCTGTCTTTAATCCTTGAATAATCTCAGTCTCTAATTGGTGTTTCACAGCTGATCCTAGGGACACCAAGAGTCTAGCTACACACCTCAATCCCTGTTTTCTTTTCTTTTTTTTTCAACAATGTGGTTCAGCTGTGTATGGCTTCATCGTGGCCCCCCCAGGTGAGTGCTGCCATCCTCAGCTTCATCATCCTGCTTGACAGCATGGAGGGCATAGTTGATTTCAGTGTTGCTTGTCCAGCTCCAGGCTCCAGAGATCGGGTTGTACAGCATTCCTTGGACAGACTGCACCAAGAAACCATCTGAGAAGGGAGAGGAAGGCAAAAGAGACAAACCTTTACCATACAAAGTAATAGGAATAAAATATTTGGGTAACATGCAGACAAGTAGTTAACATCTGTATGGGATCTTAGTCGGTACTTTTCCCTCCTTTTTTTTGTACATTTGAGACTCACTGGACTCCAGGAGGCGCTCCAGCTCCACGGGGCTGACGAACTTCTCCCAGTCGTGTGTCCCTCTGGGAACGATGTGCAGCAGCTGCTCGGCAACGACGATGGCCAGCGCATACGACAGGTTGGTTTTATTTAGAGTGGTGATGAAGAGCGAGCCTCCGGGCTGCACAGAGAAGAGGACCTCACGGGCTTAGATCAGAAAATTCTGACGTTTCTCGATTGTAATGCACCAAAACATAGAGGCGTAATAAGCTACTGTATTTTCTGCCACACGTTGAGACACGTCTGATTCATTCCGCCAGAGAAAGTGAAACTTTCTGCAGGTAACGGGAAAGATTACTAGAGTATAGCAAATGCTTGATTTGGAAAATGCTGCCAGGTTTTTTGACATTTCAAAGTTAATGTAAATACCTACATAATACATACACAAAGACATATTTTTTTAAATTTTTATTTTACAGTTTAAAAAATGATTAGGATTCAGTCCTAATCTGACATGATTAGGACTGATTAGTCGTTTATTGAAATCATAATCAACTACTTTAGTAATCGATGAATCGTTAACTAGAGTATAGACTCTTCCTTTGCTCCAAACAAGCGTGCACTAAAGGAATTCTATTTTCTTGCATTGTAGGCAATAAAATGTTTGTTTTATTATTTTTTAAAAATAATTATTTGTTTATTGTATTGTTATTGCATTTTTAGTATTGTAGAAAATAAGCTTAAATGACAAATGTGAAGAATGTGGCAAACTTTTAAGATTCGATTAATCGTCACAATAATTGGTGGAATCATCGATTACTAATATAGCGATAATATAATCGCTAGCTGCAGCTCTATCTGAGATAAGAAGTCAACAGCGGCACCATATGCACACCGTGGGCGCTCAGGCGAACGGGTGTTACCATAGCAATGTAAACGGCTAGAGAAGTAAAACGACACAAACGCATAGAGACGACGCACCTTCAGAACGCGACTGCAGCAGATGGCGAAAGTGTCCAAGTCGGCCAGATGCTCCACCACTTCAGACGCCATGACGGCGTCAAACTGGGTGACCCCCTGCTCCGGCTGCTGCTGCTGCTGCGCCTCCCCTCCGCCGGCGAGCTCCTCCAGGGTGCAGGCCCGGTAGGACACCCGGTCGCGGAGGTCCGGGTCGTGAGCCGCGTGCAGCTGGGCGATGCGGACGCCGTCTTCTACTGGATCTATACCCAATACGGTGGCTCCCAGGCGCCCCAGTGGCTGTAGAGGAGGAGGGGGGTGGGGGAGAAAATAAACAAAAAAACATCAGTTGGAAGTTTCAAACCAAATGATTTTATTGAAGAAAAACATTATTATTACCAGAATTTGGCCTTGTGTTAACATTGCTCCAAAGATTTAGTCTTCTGATTCCTAAGAAACAGAGTTCATGTAATAACTGCTGCCCCGTTTATGGGGTTAATATTAGCAATTTTTTTTGTGACAAAACACCACAAAATCTGGAAAGTATTAATCTTTTGGGCACCTTACACTGATGATTATGAACGTTATGTTGAAACAGAGCCAATTGTTTGCAAATTATAGGCAATGTGCTAAGAGAACAATTAGTTTTCTCAATAAAAACATTAAAAAACTGTCACATTTGAGAATGTGTCAAATGGACACTTAGTAAGGCCTGTCAATATCAATTCTGCTGTCAAAGTTATTGCGATAAACGATAGATCATCATTTTGAGACCACTCTCGAGCAATTCATTTTACAAATGCACAATTGTAAACTGTAAACAAACCTGTTCCTCAAAAAATACATAGCGATTGTCAGGATGGAAATTATTGAGCTAATTTTAGTTTATGTGATTAATTACGCAATTGCAACAGGTTTATGTTCAGTCAATTATTAACCACAGAAAATGATTGCTATAGTGTGTAAAGCAAACGGGCAACAGATCACATATCTGTGTTTTCACCTTCCTTCTAAGCTTTGTAGCTTAAAACATATTTTTAAGGCTAAACAATATATTTGCCTTAAAAATTGAACAGTGAGTGTGACAGGCAATGTTCTTACATTATGCCAGGCCAGATAAACTCTTGGGAGTAAACAAAAAAACAGACTGATTCTGCATAGAAAAGTCACTTTTAGAGACTTTTAGCTGCTTCCACTCAGTCTGGGTTTGTAGGTTTTACATACTCTGACTCACTTATATTAAGTAAATAGTCCACACCTCTGAGATTCCCCTGTTCAAAGTTGGAGTGATAATAATTACAATTGCCTCACGAATCTCAGTTACGGTCAGCGGTCATGATTTAACAATGAGAAAGGAGACTAAAGAAAAATAACAGGATTCAGGAGAGTTCCAAAGCAAAAACCACTGCTGACCCAAAAAAAAGAAAGAAAAAAAAAACATCTCACATTTTCAGAACTTTTGAATAAAATATTCTGTTGAGAAAAAAGTGGAACCATGAATTCAGCTCTCTATTTGGACAATCCTGTTATGTTAGGTGTTGACTACACTGCCCTCTTGTGGAGAGATGCAAATATTTGCCCAGGAGGCTCCATTCATTCATTCCCCCTCCCCACGTCTGATCCACTCTGATGGGCAACGCAACCCGACACACAGTAAACATGTATCATCCTAACATGGCCTTATATGGGCGCGTTTGCGAGTCTCCATAAATATGACAGGATGTGCCCTACGGAGGCCTGATTTTGTCGTCCCAGATCACACGACCGAGCTGGTTATGTCCTCCGTTCAGAACACAGCTGTCCAGCCATCAGCAATAACAAACAGATAAACAACAGTGGACGACTGGCTGTCCAGTCCACCACACCGCGACCAGTTAGACCACAAGAGAGTAGAGCTGGGACGACACCGGAGTGCGTGTTTTCACATGCGGATTGGAGTCGGCTGCCACTGAAACGTGAATGAAAAGCTTCAATGCGACAGAGAAAAAAAAGGAAAAAAAACAGCAAAGTAGACAGATACTACAGAGCAGGATGTGTCTCGATGTCTCTGTGCTCACTGCGTTGCTCCCCCAAACAGAGAGGGGAGAAGAAGAAGAAAAAAAAAAAAAAGATCTTCACCTCTGAGAGCAGGCCTCCGCCACAACCCACATCCAGGATTCTCAGTCCTGCCAGCGGTTGTCCGGGGTGACGCTCTCTCTGCGCATTCAACAGATTATCCCTGAAAAGATGGCAGAGCCGTCAAAAGTCTCGCATTCAAATTTGCTGTAGACCAGAAAAGTTTTCTTTCAATCTGGATAAAAATGAGCACAAGCTGTCAATAAGTCAAGAAATTTAAGACTTTGTAAAATCTTTTTTTTAATGCCATTTTGAATACGAGACAGAAAAAACTAAATCGAGGGAATAGCCGTGGGATGATGACGCATTACAGAATAAAAGTAGAGTAAACAAATGTCCACCCAACTAGCGATAAATTTGCACTTGCCAATGATAGATGTAAAAAAAGCTATCTAGCTAGCAAGGATATTTTAGCAGCTAGTTAGTGGTAGCCTCAACCGCTTCGAGTCAGAGAATGCAATAAAGATGACTCTTTTGCATGACAGAAAACTACGAGATTAAATAGTCCTGCCATCCCAAAATGTAACACCTCAGACTGACATATTTAACGCAAACTTCCTTTATAAAAAAAATGAATTTAAGACATCTTAAGGCCTTAATGTTAGATACATAAATTTAAGACTTTTTAAGGATGAGCGGACACCCTGTAAGAAGCAGGAAACCCAAGATTCAAAATACTTTTTAGTTGTATTTCAAAGTGTAAAACCCAAATACAACTTAAGAACTGGAACAAAGCAAGTCCGTGTACAAGTTCACTACACTTTTCTCATTTTGTTCCATGCGGTACTGGCAGACAGGGGATGAATACAAATGCACATCACACATTTTTCTTTTCATTACACAATTATGTTGATCTTCTACGCATACACATATTTTTTTTAAAAGTCTGCAAAAAAACAAACAACTAACCAAACCGAAAGAGTGACAGACTCACCGTACAAAAGGCACCCTGAGGTCGTTCATGGCATGAAGGGCAGCAAACTCTCCCTCTTCATCCCACCACTTGTTGGCCAGCAGCTGGAACCTCTTCACCTCACCGGGGTCCACAGTGGTGTGGACGGCTGACCTAACGCTGTACATGGTTCAGTGGTCATCATCATGTCAAACAAAAAGATATTAAATGTAGCTTTTGAGTTTCCTTTTACAGCAGCGTGAACTCGATGCTGTTACTTCTCAATGCTGCATTGATCTGCATTTAGAAATATAGAACAGATTTTATTTTATTTTATTTTACAGGAACAGTCTGCTGGGTTTCCTTATATATAAAGCTTTTAAAAACTAATTTGAATATTAAACTGAACTTGACTGCATTGTTTGGTAACTGGGATCCATTGGAGTACATGTATGATTTGATTGAATTGACTTTTTGTTAACTGGTTTGTGAATTGGCACCATGTAATTAAACTGAATTTAGTTAAATAGAATATAATATGTCCTAAAAATATACTTTTTAAATTAACAAATAAATTTAGCTAGTAATGAGGTTAATGCACCCTTTCCATTGGGAGGCAGGGAGAGCAAATTTATCTTACATTTCCTCACTCAGTCTATTTGTAATCAAGAGAATAAAAAAAATTGAATTGTTTTTGGAAAATTCTATGTTATTTGGGATCATTTTAAGTAGATTTTTCATTGAAATTTTTAAACAATTAGCAAATGTATTAGCATTAGTTTACTGTATGACCAGTTGACCACTAAAACAGGCTGGTGAAAGGTGTCCTGAGTTTGGTACCATATGGAGGACTGGCCGGGTAAAAAGCGGGGTGCGCACTGGTAATGTTAATATAATCCGATGGAAAAATCTTAATTGTCTAATAGCAGTCATAATCAACTACAATTGTATTGGCTAAATTGCTACATATACCACCAGCTTCGGCTTTTTGTTAGGATAGCCAAAAAATCATCGGAAAGCTCACTGGACGTCATTGTTTTTCACGCGGACGCCGCACACCAGAGGCTCAGGTGGTCATCAAACCTCCCACCCTCGGCTCGCTCGGTTCCGGTAAGTACCCGGTCTGGTGCATCCCTGCACAGGCGCTCCTCTGCTGCCACAGTGTCCGCTGCTTACACACCGCAGCCCAGCTGAATCCGCTCCTAGCCGCCGCTCTCTGGAAGGCACCGCGGGCGGAGGTCGCTTTAAGGCCCTTCAACCCGAACGTGAGACTTGTGCCAAACTTGTTGCAGTACATCTCCCCGCAGTCGTCAGCTGTGCAACACCTTCTTGTTTGTTTCCTTCTTCTTCTTCTACTACCAGGTTTTAATGGCCTCGCGGTTGGCAAACCGCACCACAGTGCATTATCGCCACCAACTTGCAAGGAGTGCGAAATAAGATAACATAAAAATATAATTTCCAACCCTCTTCTGAATTTTTAAACAACAATCTTCCTTTCTTATCTTCAAATTGTTTCTGGCATTTTTCTTTAATTTTCCTTTGAATAAGGCTTTTTTTCTTCTTTGACTGTCTGGTCGGAGCTGTGGGCGTCAACACGTCTCTACCGCCACCTTCTGGATGTGATCGTCACCCAGGTTGGTATATTTTCCAGTTTTACATATTTTCTTCATGTTTTCCATTTTGAGTAAGTTTTATTATTAGGTTGTAAAGTACCTTTTGCTCTCAAAGAGTGGACACCTTTACTATTGTGAACTGCCATTTAATAACGCCAGTTCAGAAATTCCCATGCATTTTTTAAATAACTGAAATGCATAATACAGTAATGCAGTGTTGTACAAACATGACAAAAACTTGGAATTGATTTTGTTCTAACACACTTCACATTATAACCTAATATGGTCTTATTTTTCTTTTGGTGTTACAATTCAACACAAATATTTTCTATATCTTTTTGAAACCCATCATTAGTTAATGAACAGTCATGTTCCTGTTTTGGCTGGGAAACTATCGTATTTAACCCTTTTCCTCTCTGTTCCCGTATTATAACAATAGTTGCCACCTCTCCAACGGTAGTTTTGGGGGTCAACTGATGAGTAATCCCTGGAATCTTGGTTCACATCCCCAGGCCAGCTGATTTGCTCTTGAGCGAATTTGAATCTTTTCTCAAAGACAGCTTGGCTTCGTATTGGCATCTTCTAATTGTAGATCACTGGATGAGTCTTCACCATGTCAGTGACTTTTCATCAATCCAATTGAAACTGTTGTACGTTTCTCTGGTCTCGACTTGAAACGTGGCTGGGATTTTAGATGACAAGCTAGCATATTTAGTCTTATGCACATTTTCGATTCTCTAACCCAACTATTTTAAATCCAAGGTACACCGGTCTTCTGAAATGAACTCTGCAGTTACTTTGAGAACACATTTTCCAATTTCAAAGGATCTGCAAATAAATTTCAGAACTTATTTTCATTTAAACCTCAAAACAGGACTAACTTTTCACAATTCACAAACTGGCTTTGTAAGACCAGGCATGTGGCTTGTTTTTTCTCATCTGCTAAAGCTAAATTACATGGACAAAGCCCACTACCCAATCCTATTTCTAATAAATCTTCATCTTCTGATTCGTTACAGCAATGACAATAGTAGCATTTGAAATTACATGAGACAAAACAAGGAAGATAACGGCTTTATTGGACATCGTACAACAACGTGAGAAGGGAAGGAAATGTTCATATTATGTTTTAAAACGGTACAACTTCAGATTTTAGTGCGACTAAACTCTGCATAATGAAATCTAGCATTCAAAATGTATTGTTTGTCAGTCACACTTTAAAAATTACAGCATATTTACAATAAAAGAAATGTATGAGGGGGGTGTTCACCTACACAACTGCCTCTATAATGAGACAAGCCTGCTCAACTCATGGAATTTTAAGCGGGTAAATGCACAGATCCAGATGTCGACTGTGCTCCTCAGCGTTTGCTTCGATGGGATGGGGATGCGGACCTGGAAGAGAGGCGGATGGCGCGACATTAATGATATATTTAGCGCTCAAAGCATACGCTACAACATGCAAAGATAAATTCTGCTTCCCAGCCATCATAGCAAAGAGACTAATGTCCTATAGGTCTCTACATAGGAAGCTACCATGAAGACAGTGCAACGCAACAAACAGTTTTACATTTTACTACGAAGATCCTCAAAGGCAAAAATGATCCAAGGTGTATTGAACATATGGCATAGAAAACCGTCATAAGCCCTGTACTGTATAACACTTGATTTTACACAGTTGAGCACTTTGCGGCAACGACAGTCAAAATTTCTCTGAAAATACAAATTCAAGTGAGACACACAACAAACAGAGTAAGTAGAGGGAATAAAAAACGAATACTACCTTGATCGTGACTTAGACTTGTGTTTGCGGCTTGCCTTCTTACCAGACTTGTGAGATTTTTCCACCGACCTTGACCGGCTACGTTTGGATTTCTTAGATTTCTTTTCCTTGCTAACTTCGGGGGTGGGGGATCTACTCGAGTCGGAGTCTGAGCGCTTCTTGCTAGCTTTGCTGGAGCCCTTCTTAGACGATTTGCTATCTTGCCGAGAGCGCTTGTCGCTCTGGGAGTCTGTCAAAGAGTCGCTCTCTTTCCTTTTCTTTGCCTTGTCGTTCTCCTCTGTAACGGAGCTTCCTTTTTCCTTCTCCTTGTCTTTAGATTTAGGCTTCTCTTTCTTTTTGTCTGAATCTTTTTCTCTGTCTCTATCTTTCTTTTTCTTATCTTTTTCATGGCTTCGACTTCTGTCTCTCCTCCTCTCCCTGTCCCTGCTGGAGACCTTTTGTTTGTGTTTGCTGCTCCGACTGTGACTGCTGTCCCTGCGCTCCCGGCTCCTCTTCCTGTCCTTGTCCCTAGTTCTGTCTCTGCTGCGACTGCGGCTGTCTCTGCCCCTACCCCTGCCTCTGTCCCTGTCTCGCTCCCTGGACCGGGACCTACTCCTGCGGCTCCTGTTCTCTCTGGAAGCGCTGCGCTCCCTCTTGTGGCGACCTGAGCGCTCTGCGCTGCTCCTCCTCCTGTCCCTGGCCTTCTCGCTGCGGTGCCTGTGGGAGCTGTGGCTGCGGCTGCGCCGCCGGGCTTTGCGGGACGAAGAGCGACTACGCCGCCTCTTCCTTTGCGGGGACAAAGACCGAGAGGAGCTACGGGAAGATGCAGAGGAAGACGAGGACGTGGAGGAGGAGCGGGAGCTGCTGCGGCTGGAGGTGGAGCGGGAGCTGCTGCTGTGACCGTTGGCCGGGGAGTCGCTGCCACCTCGCCTCGATTGTTCCTTCCCTCGGCCTGAGTGCTTGCCCTCATCACTACGGGACCCGCGCCTGTCTACCACAGACTCTGGCTCCTTCTCGTTTACTTCCTGTTTGTGTGCATTTTCTAACTGACCCTCATTGTATTCCCCCTTTTCTCTGCTCAATCTCTCCTTTGCCATCTCGTCTGGAAAACACACAAAGAAAGATTAAAAACAAATGTAAGAACCTTAGTTTTATATAAAGTTGTAGTAAGTGGTTCTCATTTGTATAATTTAAGTTTTTTCATTAAAGATGCAGTATGTAACTTTTGTAAAAATATGTTTTTTTTTTTACATATTTCTTAAAACTATCACAAGAGCTTGATTGACAGCACTAAGACCCTCCTCCTGGCTCTGATTGTTTGTTTCTAACCAAATTGCATTTCTGTAGTTGGCACAGGAAGCAATGGGGGAAGACAGAGTAGCTACATTTTTTCAGATTATCTGTCATTCTAGTGTCATGACATAATTACAGTTTTAACAAATATGTAAAAAACACATTTTTATAAATTTTACCTGCTAAAGCTTTAATTCCTTTTCATGTAAACGTTTACTTCTATATCAAATTAAGATAACAAAGGACATAAGGAAAGGAAGAAAAAAAGAAACCAAGGAAACAATGAAAGAAACAATACACAGTGGAGGAAGGAGAGAGTTAATCAAAGGAGAACAAAAGTAAGGACACGAAGTAAGGAAGAATCATATTTAGTCAAAGAGAGGGAATTACAAATATCTTTTCATATGTTTCCAGGGATGGAAAACAGCAAAATGAAATTCCACACTTTTAGACTGTATTTGAACTGTATTTTTTATAAAATGTTTCAAACTACATCTACAGTTGTAAAATGTCTAAAATAGCATTAGTCTTATATGACATGTCGTTTATGGGATCAGATTGTAAATGTAGTGTATATCTAAGAAAGAAGAGGTTAGACAGTCATCAAAATAATTTTATTGTACTTCTATGTATATAATTTTACACTTTGGAAACTTTTTCTCCTTGTTTTGATGTGAGACAACAGAAAAAGAAACTCAATGCCTTTTGCTTGAAAGTGCTTAAAAAGAAAAAAGCTAACTTGAGACTCACCACGTGCAATCAGAGCTTCTTGTGCCAGTTTTTCCTGCAATTCCTGCTCTTTACGGCGGAAGGCGTCCTGCTTCGCTCGGATGCGGTGGTGCAGTTCTTCCTCGTCTGTCTCCGAAGAGTCAGACCCTCGAGCGCTGCGAGCGTCGTCGTCCTCGCTTTCATCTGAGCCGTAGTCACCAATCCCGCCTGCCACAACAGAGCCCCCCCCCAGACCGTTCAATCGTTGGAAGGAAAACGAGACGCATTCTCATACAATTAGGTTCCAAATAATGAAACAGACTCAAACACAGGAACCCCCATGAAAGGCACTTTATCCTATGTAAATCTGCAGTCATCACTGATAAATCTAAAAAAAAAAAAGAAAAGAGCATGCTTTTGTGAAACTAAACAGAAAACGTGTCTTGAATGACCTTAAGAAACTAATATATTTTGCCGTCATGTCTTAAAATTCTTATTGTTTTGCCCAATATAACTCCAATCCATGATTTCTAAGCATTTCTCGTCCCCCCCCCCCCCCCCCCCCCCCCCCGCACCCACCCACCCACCCTCCCAGCGACAGAAAAAGGGATACTCACTGAGACCGGTCAGAGAAGCCAGTGCACTTGACTGTGCCAGCTGTTTTGCAGGAGCTTTGATTCACATCAACAACAGGAACAACATGTTAAAACACAAACTGCCATTGTCTCTTAACGGAAGAGAGTTGCTAGAGAAGGGGCCACAGATTTAGCACTAGTCACAAGAGCTGCCGTAGGTAACAAGAGATTAAAGCAAAAATGAAAATATACACAAAAAAAAAGAAAAATAGAGAAAAAAAGAGAGGGTTAACAACAAACTTCAAGTCAAACAGGGTAAGAAACCAATCTGTACTAATGCAGTAACTTCAATAAACCATGTCACTTGCTCCCCCTAGAGGTGAATTCAGTGACTACAGACACTTGTTTTTTTCCAGTTAGTTTTAGATTTTTTTAGCTAATTTATCAGAGGCATGCTCTCTCTCCATCTGGTGCATTAGCAGAGAATGGTTTAAAAAAATGCATATCAGATAAACTCCATATGATGCTCAATCAACTTTCTTACATGTGACTAGATTATAAACATTATTATGCACATCATTTATCTGCAGACTTATTGGTGAAAAGCAACTGGTGATGACATGGTGAGGGAAAGGGGCAAGCAGACCTCGAGTGGCTTTTCTGTGGGTATCCCTGGCAACGTGCATGATCTCCTCGTTGGTGACCGTGAGGAGGATCTCAGTCAGGAGAGTTTTAGTGATGCCCATCTGTAGGAGAGATGTAAACAAACGGGTTCATGTTTGACATGGGTGCAGCCGGCTGTTTGTGACGTTGGGATGATGTGACGGAGGAACCGACCAGCAGCTCCTCCTTTAACTCGTCGGTTAGTTCTGGTTCGCTGTCCTCCACCGATGGAGACGGGCTGCGGGCGGTAAACTCTCGCTTCACGGTCATCTTCTCTTCGCTCTCGTGCTCGTCGTTGCCCTCGTCGTCGCTGTCCTGATTTCAAAAGTTAGCAGGAATTGGGAGTCGATACTACTTGATAACGAAAAGAAAATAACACAGAAAGTGTCCAGCATCAAGATCCAAAAAGATTCTTACAAATTTGCTCTTGCGGGGCAAACGGGGCCCATCCCCTTCCATGCTGACTTCATGTTCTTTCCTGTTGTCCTTTTTCATTTCGGCGCGCTCCTTCTCCATCCGCTCTCGCTCCAGCTTCTTCTGCTTCTCCCTGTCCATCTTCTCCAGACCCTCTCGGATCCATGCTGGCAGCGTGCGACGCTTTATGGCGTCTGAAGAAAATCAACATTAACGATGCAAGTGTTTAATTTGTCAGGAACTATCACCGAGTAATCACATTCCTGTCTACAACATGAGATTTTCTTTTAGCTTGTTGACTTTTCAGTGCAGAACAAATGACTGGAAATCATTTAAAACTGATATTTCTTTTAAGAGTTGTAATAAACTCGGATGTTTTTCATAAACTAAACTTAAAAAATACCTGAAACATTTAGAAATTTAATTCAGGTAACACTGCAATGTTCATGTATATACTGGAATATTCTAACATAAACCAACGCAATTTAGTGCATACTTGAGGTAAAATAAGAGTAGAATTTTGTAGTCTGATTTTATACTTATATCATGTTCAAAATAAATAAATACCTTTTTTTTAAAAAAGAATAGTCCTACAGTGCGGAAATTAATTTGTTTGTCGGCAAAACAAAATATAACCCATTGGATGTAATAAAAAAAAATTTTTTATCATAAACTGTAATTAATTAAATATATACAGATAAAATAAAAACAACTGAAAATTTGAAAGATTTTTTAAAACAATGGGTTTTTTTGTACAAGGTCATATGTGAAAAGTGTGACCAGACAGACCGTTTATATAAATATTGAGCAGAATGGACAGAATTACACTGAAATGTTGAATTCAAATTAAAAGGAAAATACATCACTTTCTTCTACTAATATTTGTGTCATGGTTTAACTGGTTTTCTTCCTGATTGTCCTGTATTTAGTCCCATCAGCTGGTTGTGCTGGATATTATTTACGGATATCAGAATAAAGAGGACAAAACACAAATCCGCACTTTTCATTTGTACAAAATGTTGAAATGCACTTCCTCTCTTCGCAACTATGTACTACTCTGCAACATAAAGTCTCAAAAAATACACTGAGATTTGTGGTTGCAATGTGAAAAGGTTGAAGGTCTGAATACTTTAGCAAAGGCATTGAATACGTATTTAAATTCCATCAGGTTTACAAAGCAATGGATAGTGAAACTCACCTAGAGGTGCTAGAGGAGCCAGAGGAGCCGGGGCCTCTGGAGGCTTGACGGGGAGCGGGATGGGGGACCGGGGCCGGTCCCTGAAGCCGGGCGGTCGGGTGTCCCGCCTGCTCTGAGGGGGGCCCTGCCAGTACGGGGAGTGAAACCCCGTGGGAGTCGGGGGGAAGGATGGAGCGGCACCGTGCTATGAACAGACGGAACAGGCTGAAAATTAAATACTGGACCAAAGCAAATGGAGCTCATCGTTTCTACCATCACTGTAGTTGTTAGCTAGACGGCCAGATTTCCTACCGGAACCTTCTGGAAAGTCAACGGTGGCCCTCATTGGGCTTTATCTTTACATCTGGTCGGCATTTGTTACTTTATATTCAGAGAATTAAAGTTGCTTTTGGTTCCGGCTCAGCAACATACAGCAATATTCTGCTATAAACTCCTACTCTGAATAAATACTTGTCATGTTAAGATGCTTCTTTTTAGAGCAGCTAATCAAATGTTGTAGAGCAGACGTCATTTGATTATCTTAGTGATTGATAACCACTAACGATTATCTTAGTGATTGAATAATCAATCAATTATTCTGACAATTAATTGGACTTAAAAAATACCACGCTCTATAGATTTTTATTTAAGAATTTTTTATACAATATTAGAAATTCATTCAATTATACAAATAATTCAATTCCCTTTTTAAGTGAGAAAATAAGTATTTTATGGCTTGATTTCAACATAGCATTCTTTAAATCTTTTATGCTGATTATTTTTGGAATTAACTGATTAATAATTACATTTAAAAATGTGCATAATATGACATTTATAAAAAAAAGATTTTTTACAGAATTTGAACATGTGAAGCTAAAATTGTTTTAGGTGAACATATTTATAGAGAAAGAAGGATTCTTTGTTTATCTTGAACCCAAAATGAAAATATTTTTGGTATAGTTTTGGCTTAATCACTGCTCTCAGTTTGTTTTTTCTTTCAACAAATCCCAAGTCTGAGTCAATATAATCCAGTTAATTAACCGGTTACTAAATTAGTTGACTTCAACAATAAATTCATCACAATTAACCCGATTAATGCTCTCAGCCCTTCTCTGTTCTTAGGAAAACATAAACTAGATGTGTTTGCTGTCTCAGCAAATCCTCTCTGTTTTTCCTAATGACACGATGGATGTCCAACTTCTATACAAAGTGCAGGTGCCTCACTTCATAAGTTGAAATTTGCAAAATGATGCAGAACATCTGCTGTAACATTTTATTAAACACTCCAAACATGCAGAGTGTAAAGCATTACATGTGGACAGAGTCTCTGACGCAGCTAGACGCTGGCGTCCAGCACAGACGTTGCGGACTGCCTCTTCCTCTGCTACTCGCTTCTCACACTAAAACCCAACAAGCTTCAACAGTTTCTACCGCAGCATCTGCATACCTGATAATCAAACTGGTTCATGGCCATGGGGGCCATGGCGTAGCTGTCGGGCTGTGCCCCATACCCATGGCTGTTCTGGGGGTAACCCCCGCGGTGGGCTTCAGAGTTGAACTCCACGCTGTCCTGGCTGTTGCTGTCCTCGCTCAGGGCCACCACGTCCATCGGGCCGGACCCCGGAGGAATCCAGGGCTGCTCGGGCGGGGGTGGTGGCGGAGGGGGAGGGGCCTGACCGTGTATCCCCCACTCTGCAAAGCAACATGTCACCATTTACTTATTATACGCTTTCCACAATTTCCAGTAAATCTCATCCTTTATCCTAATTTGTTCACACTGATTTCTGGGTGAGAGGTGAAACCAAGACAGGTTTCACCTCTCGCGGTTTATTGAGGCTTCACTCAATAAAACGAGTTCAAATGGCTAAATATGTCATATTTGCAGACCCTGGACTGATTCTGTGCTCCAGCAGAGATGGAGACTTTTTTATTTTAATCAAGGTAAGATTATCATGGAGAAAATGATTTGCTTTTCCAATCAAAAACAGGTCAGGTTAAAACACAAAACACCTGTCTTTTGATAACCACACTTATTTTTAAATTCTCTCTCATTTCATAGTAAATATGAACATATTCATCCAGTGACTCTTACTCAAAAGAAGACTTTGTATTTATTTGTGAGCATATAAAAAATTGACCCAAATCCTGTTTTTATTGCTATGAGAGTTTTCCCCTCTATTTGTTTCAATTGGGCACAAAAGAATGTGCAAACTGGATTCGTTTTTATAGAGAAAACGCAAACTCCTTTTTAAGCTTCAGATCTTTGATGATTTTCACATTCATTTTCTACAAAAAGTAAAAAATAAATCTACTTTTTTTTTTTTTTATTACTTGAGCAAAAATCCTAATCTCATTTTTAGGGATTTTAGTTTTTAACAAAAGTTTTGTTTTTTTTTTTCTTCAAGGATTACTTTTAACTTAACGATTTTGGCAAACGCAACAAAAAGTTTGGACACTCCTGGTCTACGGTCTGTTATCGTACATCTGCCACATCCTCAAGGAGTCACATGGATGCAATTTGCATAAACAGTTTTAAAAAAACAGAAACTGAAATCACTGCCTGGTTTCATGAGCACAATTTATACAACGACCTTATCGGAAGAGGCAGGTAGTGACTAGTTACATTTATTCAGGTTTACTTACTTGAGTAACTTTTTAAAACACATATCTTGGAAAAGTTTTACTTAAGCATCCTTTTTTTTTTTTTACTTCTGTTTGAGTAATTTTTTAAAACACTGCTATTACGTTTGTCAAAAAATACCTCTGGTAACTTCACTGAATGAACAATTTTCTTAATCAAAACTGCGCAAGACACAATCACATCTACACAGTTTATGTTAGAACGAGACTTCTTGTTTTCAAAACCTTCATTCTTCTGATGCCAGTTTGTATCTGATGATCCTGCTGTACCATCTGGAATTCGAGTGACGATACAATAAAATATTTACATTGCCAATTATTGCACTGATCTTACTAATCTGGGTGTTCCCTGACCCAAGTAATCTTCACCTTTTACAATTACTTTTGGTTCTCTCCATCACGTGACCTGCATGTCTCAGAAGCAGCAGGACAGAGAACTGCTGAAACACGAGTTATTACATTTTACAACATTCACAGCAAAGGACTAAGTTCACAAACCTGAAAAACAGCCTTTCCTGAACGCTTCTTCCAAACAATTCACTAGAAATGTTACAAATTTAATACTAAAAGTGTCATATCAAAACAAAGAGTGAAAAAAAAGGCTAATGCTAGCCTAGCACTCTCGGTATGTGTTGAATCAGAGACATCAAGCATTACGTTAGAGTTCTGATCTTTTAGTTGGAGCAGAATTGACCTGAGAAGTGGCTCTCTGGGAAGCCTACAGTCAAATCAAAGTATCCCCTCCAACCCCTCCAGCGTTTACCTGGTTGCCACATCCGTCCAAACCCTGGTTCACCCTGAAAGGCTCCATGGTTAGCCGGCGGAGCAGGTGGACCAGGTGGACCAGAATCATGGCCAGGGAGGTCCTGACCATTAGGCTGAATGTTGTGCGGTTGTGTTCCTGTTGACTCCTTTTGGGCTATCCAGGCCTGTGCCAGAGCAGCCCAGTCCACCTGACCTAAAAAAAAACCCCAAAAAAACAAATAATCCCAACATATCAACAGATAATCACAAACAATCGTGCATCGTTTTTCTTATTGGAGAAAAGAAAAAAAATGTTTAGAACGTGAACGCATCTTTCACTGACCTGGGTCATGCTGGTGCTGGAAGGACTGCATCCATTGCTGCTGGCTGCTCAGAGGCCACTGCGGCCACGGCTGTCCTCCCTGGTCCCACATCTCTCCTCTCCGCAGTAACACCTGCAATATCCCCGAACAAGTGACATTCAGGTTCGGCTGAGACGACATCCGCAATCTAACACACCTTACAAGACAGCCTCTCATTAACAGCCAGAAAAGCGCCAACGTTGCCGCTGGCTCACTAGCTAAAAACGCCGGGGATTACTGAAAATTATTGACAGTTTTTTCGGCTGTTGTGTTGGATACAGGCGAGGTGAAACGACGGGTCTCATGTCATGTTGACGTGCGAGACCAAAATAAAGCGCACGGGCAGATGAAATGCCAACCTCCAAGACAGCCTCGTACGTAGAGCTAAGGAAGCTAACGTCGGCTAATGCTAGCTAAGATTTAGAGCTCGCAGGGGACTCTGTTGTTATCTCTAAGGCAACACAGGAGCGAGTCTGTGGTCCGTCAAACGGTTCAAAGGGGAGTAGACATCAAATTAAACACGCGTGCTTTTCTTAGCGTAACACAATTCCCACCTTTTCCAGTCTGCTTCTCTCCGGAGATACGGTTCAAATCAAAATGGCTGCAGTTAGCAAGAAGCTGTACAGGAGGAAGCGGAGCTATGCTGCCTTCACTGAAAACTGGGAATGTTTAGATTCAAGTTTAGAAGCGGTAAAGATGTGTGACGCTGCACGTAAACAGAACGAATTAGGTTATATGTTCAAAAAGAAAAAAAAATACAAATATAAAATGGTGGGACTTGCTTAGAAGTGGGGGGTTTTTGTTACTTAAAAATGTATGTAGCTTTCATATTTCAGGATTTTCTGTTTCAATAAAACAAACAAGAAAAAAACAAAAAAGAATATCAGTCAACTAAATATTGAGCCAGACCAAAATCCTTTATTGGCTTTTTAGTGGTGGATGAATGAAATACCTTTTCTTTTGGACTTCACTATGCGCTGTAAAGGAGTCGACGAGCGCACATAGCATCTAAACGCAGCACCAGTGCAATCTTTGGTGGGTGAACCATCACAGGCGGGTCAAAATTGTAGCGGGCCCAAAGCAGAACAGTGCCCCCAAGCCCCCCACCCTCCCCCTCTTGCTCTCTGCTATGCTGCAGCTAGCTAAGAATGTCATGAATACTGAGGTCAGTTGCTATGGCCACCAGTGACGGCGGATAAACAGTTTTCCTGTAATGGTAAGTAATTTCCCAGCCATTGGCATGTTGAACAGTTGATTGACAACATTAAGAGCCTCCTCCTGGCTCTGACTGGCTGGTTTTGTTTTGGAGTGGAGCTTTGGAGGCGGTAGAGATCGATCCTTTCACATATCTGCCTGACATGGTGACAGATTGAACAAGTAAAGAAAATCTAAAAAATTGTAATATTTATAATTAAATTATTATTTTTTTTTTTTTACAAAAGTTACATTTTGTAACTTTAATCTACACTAAATATATCACGCAAATATTATTCAGGTTGGCAAAGTAATCACTTGCCAACCCTTGATAAAGGATTTTTGCAGGTGTTGTCCGATGCTACCCCGAGAAGAACAAAGCCCCAGGCACGTGCTGTCCAAGTGTGTCGACGTCAGCATGAGAAAACGTGTTGAGTGCCGGGCGCCCGCGTCTGTCGAGGTGAGGCCGACAGTGACAGCAGATTGCATGGTGAAGAAGACAATTTTAACCTCCACTGCTGGTAAGGCAGCAACTCCAGCAGCACCTTATTACTTTCATCCCAGTGTCTCACAAATTGTTGGGGGGTGGGCAGAGGAGGGAGGGAAAAAGGCACAATTCATTAAGTGAGATTAAATCACGTCAAAACGCCTCGGCAGCATCTCCTCCAGCTAGACGCCCTTCTCTTTCCCCCCCTTTTTTTTAAAAATAGACAAAACACATTTCAGGAGGGATTTGCCGTTTTCGTTGGTGGCCGCGTGACAACCGGTCCCGATGTTCCAGCTGCGTGACAGGCACGTCACCGCGCGCGGGGAGCCGAGAGGACACGCGGGGCGATGCTTTTCGACGTTGCCCTTTTCATGATTCCACACCCACCTCCTCTTCACCAGCTCGCGACATGTTCCGAAGCAGTGCTGCTTTGCACCCGTCATGGCCGGGAACAGGCCACGATGGGCGGGATGCGGCTCGGCGGGATGCGCAGTGACAGCCCGGACAAAAAACAAAAACAAAACTGTATGACAACAGTTTCAAAATAGGAAACATAAAATCTGTCTTGATCTCTCTTTAGCAAGCACTGTTCCACACAAAGATGGAATGTGAAAAATAAAGGAGTCCTGCAGACTGTACAGTTCATGAATCTGATTTATTTTTGATACAATGTGTTTTATACTCATTCCCAAACATTATTGAAGCGTTACAGAATTTCAATTTTTCTTACTTTCAGTCCCAGGAGGTGGGAGGATCTTTCACACCCAAAGCACCATGAGTTTTTGTACTGTCTCTCTTTTATACAAATACACATACTTTGTACTGTTTCTGCCGACAGAAAACTCTACACTGTACATAAATAAAACGCACACGTCCCTGTTTAAATTACTCTGCAAATATTGTATTCTCATCACACACAAGTTTGTTAATATGAAGGCAGAGGCACTGAATTCATCCTTTCTTCTTTAAACTCAAGGTTGTGACCCGATGGTCTGATCGGGTCACAACCGATCAGGTCTTTATACATTTGTGGCAAAATGATTGGCGAGCAAACGAGAACAAAAAAAAAAATATTCTGATGCCAAAATTAGGCAATACATTCATTTGTCCCCAAACCGGCCTTCATTGAGTTCTTTAAATTGATATGAAGAATGTTTAATTTTTGCTCTCATCCCCGTGACGACATGGAGGAAGATGACATCTGCTGCTCTGTAAAACACATCATTTATCCTTGCGTGCTTTTAGTCACAGCAAGTTCCACACCCGATGCAAAACGTGTCTTTGGCAAACTCGATCACAGAAAGTCTGGTATTTGTACATTCCAATGAAATACAAAGCAAATGGGCTTACAGAGAAACTGCTGGTAAAAGATGCTACGTGTCGCAGTTTTCATCAGTATTCGCTGACAGCTGTTTGTAGTGGTAAACGGGCGAAACTGTTGATGAAAATATAATTAGTTTTTAGTAATATTAGCGGGTTTCTCATTATTACCAACGCAAGAGCAACTTGCATGGATATGTTTCTGTCTCATAATGCATTGTTTTGTCTTTGCTGTACAGCAGAAAGAAAAAAAATAAATAGATGTAAAGAGATATCAAGAAATGAGAGGAGTCGTCGGACTTTAGACTCGACCAATCGGTAATCAGGTGGCGATATGCGACAAGCAATAGCCCCACACCCGAGTGTTGCCAGGTCGCACTAATTAAAAACAACCTTCAGAATAGAAGTTGTTTCAGAGGGAAGAAGACTTAACTTTTTTATTTATTTCTCTTAGTTTTTTTTGTCTTATTTGTTTCCCAGCTGATGAACCACATGACGACTCAAGGTGAGGTTTTTCTTCGCAAGGCGGGACAAACGCAGCCACACACATACCTCTACTCAACTTTTTGAAGCAACATAAATCATATTTTTAAATAAATATGAGGTAAAATTGCTGATTAATTTGTTTTGAATTTTTCAAAGCATAAACTGAAGACTATTAGCTTAACAAAAATGATTTTTTTTTTTTTTTTACCATTTTGCCAGCATTACTGAATGACAAACAAAATTGGACCCTGTGTTCTTCTTACAACTGCTCTTTAATAAATGCCGTAATAACCCACAGTGACCTTGACATTTGTAGCGCAGCAGCTAATCTCACACCAGACGACGGCGCCACAAAAACAGCCGGTGATTCTCCTCTCGCAAGTGCATGATGGGATGCAAGCGATGGCAACGTTAAAGGAGCTGCAGACAAACAGAATTTGGAAGAGCAGCTTGGCAATATTGTCGTGTAATTCAGACCAGCATAAACATGGAGACAATATAGACGAAATATAATGATATATTTACTGTAACTGCCCAAACTGATAGTCATAGCACCTTTCAGCTACATTCATTTGTCTTTCACTCATTCATTCTGACACACAATGTATTGACATCAACAAGTCAGTGCAGACTGCGGTTAGGCATGCATTGATTCTGCTAGTTGCTAGTCCGTTACGGTAGCAAACTCCGTCATGCGTTTTATACCTTCAGCAAGGTACTCAGACTGAGACTCATTAGAAATACTAACCAGCTCCAGGTCTTTCTCCGAAGCGCGCTCTCAGAAGACGAGAGTTTGAATTCGGGATCTGAAATGAAATTCTAGGTAAAATCCAGATGATGTCGACATTTACTTTTTCTCTTTTCCCTGGCATATCCTTTGTGTTTGAAAATGTCAGTTGCTTCCCCTTTTTTTTCTTCTTCTCTTCCTGTATTCGAACTGCATGAGGAGCTTATGAGGAGGATTGAGTCTTTTTTTTTTTTTTTAAATACCAAAAATAGACCAAAAGAAGTTGAGCGATGCGGAGGATCACAGCATTTCCTCGTAAAAGAGCAGGTACGCCTGAGAGCTGAGAACTCTGGACTCGGGTACGGTCTGAACGGCGGTGTCGCTGACGTACACCCACTGGCCCTGGGAGCTGCCGCCGGCCTCCTTTGCACCTGAAAACATGGGAAGCATCAGCATCGTTTTGATTTAAAGTCAATAAAAAAAGTATTCAGATTTAGTATGCTTTTGATTTTTGTGTTCCACTGAAATGTTTCAGATCAATAAACTGCAGATTTAAATGACGATTATATTTCTTAAAGGTAATCAGATCCATCCTGCACTGCAAAAACACAAAATCTTACCAAGGATCTTTGTCTAGTTTCTAGTGGAAATATCTTACTACACTTAAAATAAGACAAAACTAGCTTACAAGTGATTTTTTTTATTTACAAAGATAAGTGTAATAAGTGAAAAAAACATTTTTTAACGCATTAAATAATTATTGACTTATATTACAGTGATTCATCCTTGGCCTTGAGCATTGTTTTAAAGTTTGCAGATGCCACCTCGGCTCTGTTTGAGTTTCCAGCCTTCGATAGTGTGACCTGGCACACGAGGCACAATTTAAATGCCAGTTTCCCGGCACTTCAGAATGTGGCGCTCGCACTAACGGCATCGTTTTAAAATTCGAAGAAAAGCAGCCGGAGCGGAGAGAAGAACAAACTGTGACAGACGAGCTTTTATTAGCAGCTCTTATCGCTGACCCAAGAAGACATCACGTTATTCTAAGGACGCTTGCTTCCTTCGGGTTTCTGTGACCTTTCCCAATACGCGCAATTTTCTTTGAGCGAAAAAGGAAAAAAAATTAAATAAAAAAGATGCCACTTTCACTAGGTTTCCACAGAACAATGCCAGATTGTAAAGAAGCTGACCCCTGACCTGACAAGTTCTTGTGGCGCTGCTCCGTTCTCCTCTGAGGGGCTCGCACTTTGACGTAGGCGGTGTAGTGGCCACCCCGCATTGAGCCGCTGTGTTCCACGATCCCGTACAGGCTGTAGAGGACGCGCTCGCCGGCAGCCAGGTTCTGGAAACCATGCAGGAACAGAAAGAAAGAAAGAAAGAAAGACAGACACAAAAACTGAGCAAAAGTCTAGATTAAAATCTGAGCAAAGACATTAGACTTACAGATGTAGACTCAAGACTAATTGGCAACGAAATGTCAGATTCTTGTGCCGCTAGAGATTGGAATAATGTCATGTTAATTTATTAAAGGAATGTTTATATGGTTGGAACCTAACCAGAAATTGTACATAAACATAAAGATACCATACAGTGTGTGATTTTGTTGTCACCAACAAATTCACTCTGACAATACTAAGAGTGTTAAGGCCGTGCTATGAAAACATAAAAAAATCGCGAGAAGTCATACAATTACAAGAATAAAGTTATAAAATTATGAGAATAAAGTCATAATATTTTGACTTTATTCTCATACGAGTTTATTCTTGTAATATTATGGCTTTATTCTCATAATTATTGTTATAATTTTTTTTTCTTAGAGTGGCTTTTGCAGCCTGCCATGTTATTTACTATTTACTAATTTACTAGTTTGTCTATTGGTGACTAAATAAATCGAAAGTGAGCTTGATTTATTTTACATAAAGATTTGCTTGGTAGATTTAAACAGGTACAAAGTAATTGACGTTTCCCTAATTAAAGATGAGTAATAAGTGAATTTTTGAGCTATGGAAATATGATGTTACCTTGCAGGACGCAGAGCAGAAGGGAGCCAGATCCAGGATGAGAGGAAAGTCGACATGACGATTCACCTTCCTGAGGTTCATCCCTGCCTTTACACAGACACACACACACACACGCATGCACGCACACCACCCCCACACACGCACACACACACGGAATTAAGCTATATGTACCACATTTCAGCACTAATGGGCGTTGCTGAACAGGAGGCGTCCTACCTGGTGGAAGCGTTTCAGATGCAGCGTGATGACAGGAGGCAGCAAGGATATTAGCATCTGTTTCCTGGCACTGGTGTAAATCTTCTCCATCTTTTTATCTGTGGAATAATCATTGAGTGTTAGAAGATCCAGAAATTAAATGTAAAACGTACATGGAGGTTGAAATCTTCCCCTGACACTGCAGTGATTATAATCCTGTTTCAGAGCGGAATCTCACAATTCAGGGCTGCAGACCACCGGATTAACCATCCTACTGACAATATCACAGATCTACTCTTAGTTCACTGCAAAAACAAGAAAATCTTACCAACTTTATAGTGCACATATCTCAGCACAGGTGAAATGAGACAAAACTAACTCATAAGTAACTTTTCAGCAAGATGTGAGAGCTTATTTTAAGTAATTCCTTAATGTTGATGAAAAAATACTTGTCCACTGGCAGAGTTTTTAAAGACATGGGACAAATGTCTTGTTATAAGTAAAATAATTTACCACTGAAACTACAATGTTTTCATTAATATTAAGGAATTATTGACTTAAAACAAGCTCCTATATCTTGCTGAAAAGTTACTTTTGAGTTAGTTTTCTCTCATTTCACGTGTACTAAGATATTCTCTCTAGAAACTAGACCAAAAATACTTGGTGAGATTTTGTATTTTTGCAGTGAGATTTTGTATTTTTACACCAACAACAGAGGAAATCTACATTGGCAGAATTCCTTTAAAGTATGTTATGGTCATAAAGCATAACTTCGACTGGTTTTATTGCTAAAAATCACGTGTTTATATTTTTTTTAGTCGCAGGAGACGTTCTTCCACTCACTCGCCAGATAAGTCAAGAAAGAGGAGGGACCTATTGCAAAAACAACACATTTTACCAATGAATTTGGGTCTAGTTTCTAGGGAAAATATCCTAATACACTTGAAATGAGACAAAACTAAGATATTTGTACTATAAACTAGTCCAAAACTACTTGATAAGATTTTTTGTTTTTGCTGAGATATGAACATAGAGCTACTCGTGCGTGTGGGGTGTTGGGTCCCACCTGCGGCGGCGCTCTTGCGCAGCTGCTTCTGCCTGCGCTCGGTGCAGTTCTCACAGAGCAGCTTGTTGTTGCCCATCAGCAGCTCCACTGACGTGAACTGGTGCAGGCAGGACTGGATGGAGCACTCTTTGGAGGTAGGAGTGTAACTGTGGGACAGGGCCTGGAACGCCCCCTGGTGGTGGTAGTGGTGGAGCTGGTCTCGGCTCTGGACGTCCCCCAGCTCATCAGGGGCACTGTGACCCGACGCGGGCGTGTCCCCCGGAGAAGAAGAGAAGCCCAGGTTGACTTTAGAAACCGCGGTGACCAGCTGCTCCACGGCGCCGCCCTGCTTAGCGGAAGCCGATGACGACGCGGGGCAGGAGGAGGAGGCAGGCGTGGGGGACGGGGTGAGGGTGGAGGTGGACGATGGGGTGGAGGCGTGGCTGTGACCGGAGGCGCCGCCACGCGGTGCCCACTCGCTCTCGGACGCCTCGCTGTCGGCGTCGTTGCTGCTGTCCTGGGCGCCAGAATCTCTCTCGCTGCCGTCCGACAGGCTGCCCGCCGCCGCCATCTTGCACACGGAGACGCCGCGCGCCGAGCCGCCGGCGATCGCCTCCTCTTCGGCCCGCTCGGCACAGCAGGCCGCTCCCTTCTCCTCCACGGAGCTGGACGGTCGTCTGATGAGTTGTTTCTGGAGGAGGAGTAACAAAAAGTGGGTTAGGTCCTTTCACAAGTTTGGCCATTTTATAAAAATGAGCAGCTGAGACAGTTAATCATTCAACTCTAGTGCTGAGCACAGCTTTTTGTTTAAGATTTGTGCACAAATGAACTGGAACCATCAATCACGCAGAACTGTGAGCTTCATCTCACTTTTAATAGAGACTTTAACAACAACAACAAAAAACATCTGAAATGTATGCTAATCACAATTATAAATGTTTCTGAAACATGATGTGATTCTCAGGATATTTGTTTTTATAGAGAAGGATGCGGGACCAATAAAAATATGTGAGATTTTTCCAAAGGTGAAAGTAACTAGCTCTTAGCTTTTATTACTTGTGGACACTCCATACTTTATAGATTCTAGCAATCTCAGACCTAAGCAAGCAAGCTAAGCTTGTTGTTGAGTAAGTAAAGTAAAGTAAAGTAAGCAAGTTAACTAAGTTGAGAAAGTAAAGTATGCAAGTTAAGTAAGTAAAATACGTAAAGTAAAATTAAAAACATCTGAATGTAAACTAAAAAAGATACTCAATAATTGTGACTTAGTGTTGAAGGTAATGCATTTAAATTAGATTTCCTGACAGGAAGCAGTTTGCGTTGGCAGCCTCACCGGTCCGCTGAGCTTCCTGGAGTTCTTGTTGACAGAGTGCGCTGCTGAAAGAACCTGCTCACTGTGGGCTGCATGGCTGTCCTGCTCCCGGCTGCCCTTCCCCAGGCGACCCGGGTTGGACGGTTTTGATATCTGAGGAGACGGAGGAAGGGTTCAAAAAATATATATAATAAAAATTAGGAAAAACAGCCAATATTACATGAAAAGCAAGTACAAGAGCGACTTTCGATTCCACCAAACAGCTGGCGTTGAACATGAATCAAAATGACTCACCCTCTCCTCTATGATTGGTAGAGAGATGTCTATGAAGGCTTCCTTTACTGTTGAGATCTGGAAAAGAAATGACACAAAAGCTCAATATGTGGACATGAAAATATGTCCGCGTGTTTATTAAGCTCTTTATTCAGAAAATGTCCACAAAATAATAGAAGAAAACAGATAAGCGTTTTATGAAATAAGAAAAACGTTAGTTTAACAGATGATCTCACATTCCTCTGATACATGGTCAATGTGGGCAAATCACCTCAAACCATGACACTTCCACCGCCGTGCTTCACAGTTGGAACGAGGTTATTTATTTTTAGAGTCATATGTTCAAAGTGCATCATCTAGAAGGCCTGTTTTTTGTCAGTCACTTTACTTTAGCCTGGCTTTGTGTTTTTATTACAAAAATAAAAGTTGTGCAGTCTCTTTTTGGACAACTTCAAAAGTGGTGGCCACTTTTATATTAACAGGAAGTAGGATTTCTGGCTATTTAAAAATATCCTCAACTTCTACACCAGTTTCTGTACTGTAGGATTGATTACTTGATTTATTTTTAAGCTTATTTTGCTCTTTTTATTGATCGTTATAACATATCCATGGTTCAAATAAGTAAAAAAAAACAACCTTCAAACTACTGAGTAGTGCTGCTGTAATGATTTTTATATAATGTAATATGCTTTATTTAAATGTCTGATTTTATCCATTTCAAGTACAACTACATGTAGGTGTCTCTAAATTTTTTATAGGTTTTCCTTAAAAATGTCTGACTTTAATGCTTGACTTTTTTCAGTGTTACAAAATTTTCTTCTAAATATGAGTACCGTATTTTCCAGACTATAAGTTGCTCCGGAATAAGAGTCACGTTGATCAAAACGTGAGAAGAAAAAAGAGCAAAACGTACACAAGTCACGGGAGCAGCTAAATAACGACAAAAAGTGTGACTTATAGTCTGGAAAATATGGCATGTTCAAATATTTCAGAAAAACATGCAGGTTTTCATTTTTCCATATCAGCGTAGCTCCACTTGGGCTCAAACCTCCGCTGCAGAGTTTGCACCCATTTAAGTGAAGAAGCTGCAGCTTCCTTCGCCTTTTTTTTTTCTCTCTCTTTCCCTCCAGCTGCACACCTGGCGCTCTCTTCTTGCAGCATCCTTTTTTATTTTTCATGGTGGCATTCGTTCTCTTAAACAGCCACAGCTCTTACAGTAAGTGCCTGGTGTAAACAGTTGGTGTTGGAGCTGGTCCTTGAAGTGCTTTTTGTTTCATTTTTTTTTTTTCCCCATCAATGTCTCCTGTTTTTTTTTCCTCTGATTTTTTATTCTATTATATCATCGCCATTTGTTCCGTGCATGACTAACTTAGAAACGCTTAATAGCTGCCACACCTTGTAAAGAAGACGATTCCTTTTTTTTTTTTTAAGCTGTCTTGACTTCGGGTCAAAAAAACCCAACAAATATCCGCCACAAATGAGGCTAATGAGGAATGCTTTTGCAGCTGGAAATCTAATAGCCCTCCTTAGCCACCACTTAAAACTAAACAATTAAGAGGAGGACAAAGTTCACGACAAATTAAATAGCTGCTTCTGTCCTACATGGTGGCTGAATCCAGCACAACACGTGAAACTATGCTGCTTCATCGGCCATTTGTTCTTTTTTTTTTTTTGTCCCTGCCACATGCACTTACATGCTCGCACTCTTCACACATTATCGTGTTGGTAAGCTCGCCTACGAAGATCCGGTCAACAAAGGTCATCTTCACACCTTCTTTTCCATATGCTGATGAAAAAAGAAACATTTTTATGTTTCCCAGTGTTTGTATTGCTCATAAAATGCTTTAGCTTAGCACAGGTCAGTGTTCAGACACATAATAATTGAAACCTGCTTTAAAGAAGAAAGGGACAATTTACAAAATTAAGATGGGTTACAAAAACATCAGAAAGTAAGACAAAAAAACAGTGAAACAGTGTTTGCGCATCTTTTTTTAAAAATCTATCTTCTGACTTGACTTGTGACTGCATTTTTATTTACCACCACCAGGTGGAACTATTGGTCTTGGACATCTTTGTAGTGCTGTTTGTTCAACCTTTGACTTGGCGTTTGGTCTCCTCATCAGCCGTCTTCTCTGTTGGATTGTTGAATGCCTTTAAAATGGCCGCTTTCACTCTCTGCAAGCAAAAGAAAAACACAAACAGTGACAGTTAAACTTTAAAATGCTGTTCAGAAATATAAACAAAGTGCAAAACTAAACATCCTTTTTCATCCGTGATGATATGTGGGCAGTTGGGGTTAAAGTATTTATTATTATTATACAAATTAGTGAGATATCAGAATCTAGCCTGCAGCTGAGTTTGACAGGTATACCCATTATAGGCATCATTAGTGTAAAATAATTATTGTGCTTGTCTACAACTGTTACCATGTAAATCTCATAATGAACTGTGTGTGTGTAGGTTTTAGGTAGGGCCCCTCTCATTGAAGGTGACATGGTCAGTGAGTGTGTTGGTGAGAGAGCTGTGAAGAGGCACAGCCACTGTAAAGCACCAATCAATAGATAATTGGCCGAGGTCTATGTCTGAGTCATGACCAATCAGCCCCACTGACCCCCATTGTCCCGGGACCCACGCACCAAACTGGCTATTTAGGTCAAAAAGCCCCTGCTAATCCCACCAAAGTCAAACCAGGCTGTGGCTCGCCTACTAATTAATTACCAGTAACCCCCTTCCCTGCGATTCCTTTCCCTCCCAAAAATAAAAGGGTGCACTGTCCCGGAGACGATAGGAAGGGAGGAGTGGGGGTTGTCGGACTGGTACATGGAAGCTAACGCGAAGATGGAGGCGAAGAAGCGCCGGAAGAGAGAAATATTCCCCTTCTTGGTTAATTGCCGATAATTGCTTGGGCCCAAATTAGCATATTCAGATCGCTGATCCTAATGGGCGATCAACACAAACACTTGGGGCTACTTGAAGCTCTGTGACCTCCTAGTGGGAAATGCATGGGTCTCTTCCTGACCCCGTGGTCAAGGAAAGCACGGGTCGTTCCGTCGTTTGAGTTGAGGTTTTATTTCATTTTTTTCTTCGATTATTAAGACGGATTAATTTCAAACAGTGGTTAAAATTTGCTGTTGGCACGCAAAAGCGACCAAATCCACTTTGATTGCTTTCTATTATCCACTCGGTAATTAGGAAGGAAACTGGGATAATGTGTGCGTTCAATTAAAAATATTCCACAATTTGGGGTTTACAATGCCACTGTATCTTTGCTGTAAAAATGAGTTTCTGAGTGGATGAATAGAGGTGCCCCCCCACACCCTCCTTTTCTGCTTCCTTGATTGGATTGGAGGTGATTGTGTGTGTATGCGTGTGTGTGCTGGAGGGGGCTCTGGGTGACCCTCGAGCACAATGGAACGGCCCTGGAGCTCATTCAGCAGCTGTGGGTTTCCCAAGATAACACAATGATGCCGGTAGTGCCACTTGCAAGCCCCCTAAGTGGCACAACTGTTGGCGTTCACAAGTTTGAATGGGAGCAGAGGGAGCCCAGCCTGTGGCTCCTCCTGGGCCTGAGGCTGACTACTAAATACACCCGCTAACCTTTCCTCCTTGGTTCACGTAGGCACTGGTGGGCCCCTTCCAAAGAGATGCTGTGGGGTCTCCTAATTGCCCTGTGGAGGGGTTGAGGGAAGGTGGGGGACCTCCGTGTTTGCCAAAAAACCCCCAAAAAACAGGGATTTCTGCAAGTTTCACCAACTCAGATTTAAGGTTTTTAAAAACAATTATGAATAACATTTAAGACTTGTATCATGACAGAAATGTACAAAAGAAAACAGTAATGGTAGTGTCAAGCTTTTTTTGCACAGAATGAATGTTGCATCGTTTGGGTTGGCAACAGAAGTGAGCCAATGGCAAAGACAAACGTCATCCTGCCAACTAGCAATACATTTACACTTACCCATTATAGATGCAAAAAGCTAGCTAGCAAGCTATGAAGGGTATGTTAGCAGTTGGTTAGCGATAGCCTCATCCACCTCGAGTCAAAACATAATGAAAATGTCTGCATACGACTCAAACATTTGTCTGATGGAGAAGTTCCATGAGAAAAATACAAAATAATCCTGCCACCACAAAATTTACAACCTCTGATTAGCGTGTTTAAGGCCAACTTACATTTTTCTAATAAATTGAAGGTATTTTAACCCTCTCGCGATCTTACAAGACAAAGATGTTAAGAGACAGGGGTCACAGTGTAACCCACAAGCTTCTTACACTGTGCGCAGACCAAGGGGGTTGCACTGACCCCACATGCATTTTATAAGCTTTTTTTGTGTGGTTTCGGGAACTGACGGTCTGACGGAACACCACCCCCTGACTCCCCGCTGTCTGACGGTGACATTTACCAGGCCCATCCTGAGCATCACGCTAATATCACGGGAGGATTATTAATGCCTTACATTCAGATACATGAATTTATCTAAAAGTAAGTGAGTAAGTAAGAAAGAATCGATTAATTAGATTAATAAATTCTTGAAATAATTGTCACTAATTTAGTAATCAATCGTTACAGGCTAAAAGAAGAGCCAAAAGAACATCTCTGAAAGAGCATTGCTGAAAGAGCATCTCTTATTAAGCACCTTTGGTTAATCCAAAATAATGAACAGATCAACCCTACATTGTTGATGTTACGTCAAGCAGAAAGGGCTCAGCTTTTCACATTGATGTTAGAAATATTTATTTTGGGTGTAGATGCACCCTTTGCTGCAAATTATTAAGCATCCAATAAAGGAAAGGTGCAGTTGCATTTTAGGCACTACACCATGAAAATGTTCATTTTTCTATTTATGTGTTATTGTCATTTTTCATGAATTTCTACTATTGTTAGGTCAAACAAAAAAAATCTGCAGAACAAGACCATTTTTTATTCAATTAATCATCAAAAATAACCTACAGTTGCCATCCTAAAACCTTATCAGACCTTCAATGAACTTAGCAAAAGACTCCTTATAAAATGGATTCTGAATTCACAAATTGTAAACTTACTTTAGTTTCTTCTACTCTTATGGAGTCCAGCAAGTAGTGCAGAAGTTCCTGGCTGTCTTGTTGTTGGTAGCCCTTGAAGCGTGGAGCTCTGCAACAGAATGAAACTCTGAGATCAGACAAAATAATAATAATAAGAAGAAGAAGAAGAAGAAGAACAGAGAAACAGAAAGTCTGGAAAAGAGATTTAAAAAAACAGTATGCTGAACAGACAGTGTTGGGAGTGAATATTCAACATTTTACAAAACAAAGATACTGGCAGACAACACAACAAACATTGAGTACTTTCAATGATGTCAAAAAGAACTCCCTCACACAATGAGCCGAGAAACAAAAGAAACATGAACAAAAGATGAATCTACAATTGGGTTTAGTGAAGGCCTTTTCACACCTTTTCATTGTTGGATGATATCCTGGCTGGAAGCAGCTCAGATTACTCACACAATGCATGTGTGTTAGGTGAAGACATGACAGACTACCAGGCAAATAAACTTTGACGACGGCTGCATTGTTGAGTACGGAACGAACTGGCACAGATCTGAACATAAAAATGCAAATATTGAACATGTTTATGCAGAAAAAGGCAAAAAGAAACTGCACTCCTCCTTCTACAGCTCTACATTATTATATAGTTTTAAAGCTTTATGTATATGAACATTAACATTATCATTTCCAAAAACACAAACCAGACTCCAGACAATATTTTGAAAGGAAACTGGTGCTGCTCTTTTTGCCGCCTGCCTTTTTTACATTTCGATTTTGAGTGCAAAATGCAACTCTTTCTAATGCAGGACATTTTATGAAGGTCAGGGGAACATTTCATGCCTGGCTTGACAACCTGCGGTTTCCAGTAAATCTCTATTCTTTCTTCATGGTCTGCTTCAAGGAAATGTTTTTTTTATTAATCTAATACATAATATCTACCAGCAAGAAGTCATTTAGAGTTGTTTATTTTACCATATCAGGGTATAATTTGTCATATTTCACAAGTCAGGAGTCAAAACAATGATCAGAATAGAAACCGGATTTAATACAAAGTTTTCAGAAAATAATATGCAAATACTTTAAGTGACAAGCTTTTTCTATATAACCATTTACCACCGTATTTTTTGAAAACACTGAGCTGTTATTCTCCTGGCAACTCTCCCAAACAAGCAACACCTTGGCACAGAGATGAACGTTAACATTTAATATACAAAAAGGCTATTAGAGTATGAGATGTGTTGTAGATATGAGGTGTTTGTAATTTATCTGAGATTGGTTGGAGCATTTACTATTAAGATTTTGTAGTTAAATGTCTTCTAATTTAATAATTATTCTCACTGCGGAATAAAATGCAAGTTGCTTGAAAATGGCCGCATTACTCTTCTGAGATTGACTGGCAGCCACAATTGCTTCTCGAAGGATACTGTTGACGTCTTTCCAATTGTTCCCCAAATTAGACCAGATCATGTCCTTTTCTGCATTTAACATAATTATTGGGGTTTTACAGATTTGCTACCATACATTTAATAACACATTTCATTTTGTGAATTCGAACCACTTCACTGTCAATAGGACGCCGGTGTCCTCATGGAATCATTGGCTTGCATGGAAGTGTTTTGGGGCTGACAGTTAAGGGGTTTGATAACCCACTTACAATAATAACCAAAATACTACAGAAGTATTCGCATGAAGACGGCAATAATACAGTAAGGCATTTCTTTCACAGTTCATCAACAAAGCTAAAGTCAACCTCCAACAGGGTTATTAGTGCTAAAGAAATTAAAGGGGAGGCTCTCCTTAGGTTCCTCCCTGGCTGTCAACGGTGAGGCAGATGTGCGGACAGATGCCAGGGGCAGATGGGCAGCCGAGACTGGAGCCATGGCAACCTGTTGGACCGAGCCAGCCACATAACTAAAGACAGGTTGGTCGGGCCAGCTCACTGAATGGAAGGAGTATTTTTTGATTGGAGATGCCATCAACCAATACCAAGGTTGTTTGAATGCCCAACTGCTCTAGCATTACTGGGGTTCAACTTTATTATGTTTTTTATGTACTAAAAATAGAATTATAGCAACATAAAAAAGAAAAGTGTCAAAAAATAAATATCGGCTATTAATAATCTGAATCAGAAGAGAATGGTTGAACAGTGCTACACTGTTTTAGGTGTTTTGGTGAAATAGAGCAATTTATTTCATTGCCTGGTAAAATGTAGGAGCTCTTGAGAACATTGTGTTTTTGAGCTCTCAAAATTGACAAATTTATAACAAATTGAGGAAAACTGACACATTGTTGGTAATAAGCCTGGAGAAGATTAGGGGGACCTTCAAAATTTAACAGAAGATGAATTATAGCTGATGATATACATTTAGTTATTCCAAATTAGAAAACAAAACAAAAGAAACATAGGAAGTAACAGCCTGGTCTGAAGAAAATTGAAATATAGCGCAGATTCGAACACAAATTGAAAAGTGGAGGTAAAAAAAAAAATACACACACAAAATAGAAAAGACAGAGATGGAACTGGAAATGAAAAGCATTGTTGGGATCAGTGGGAATGAGGAGGTCTGGAAGCTCATCCCAGTGGAGGGAAGCAGAAGGGCCCTGTAGCGCTGCTCTCAATCTGGCCAATGCAAACAGCTGCGGTGCTAACACAATTAATAGCCGGATGAGTTAGTACCAGACACAAGGCCACACAAGCTTCCCCTCCCCATCCATCCACCCAGTCAGAACACATACATGTATGAGCAAAACAGAGGCGCACACTTCACACAATACAGCAATCCTTTGCCCACAGATAGCCATATTATACAGAAATACATCTGAATGGGGTAAATTCAAACTACAAGCTCAAAAAGTGTTGAAAAATCTTTTCAGTGCCACTCTGAAACGTAAAACACTATTTTATTACTTAAGTCTTGCATTACACATATCAATTAATGTAAATTATTGAAAACTGTTTTGCAGTGGAAATGCTCAGAAAAGGGCTGGTGACGGAATTAGTCCGGTTTTTACGCAAGCAAAAGAATCCGACTTTTCCCCCTCCACATCATCAGTGAATGCACCACACCTAGACTTCAACAAGTCTCACTTACAACAACTCTCTCCGGTGTGCAATTTGTTACTGAGAGGAGAAGACTCCGTTCTTTTCGCCATGAAAATAACTGAGCATAAAGGAAGTCGAGGGAAGCACAAAAAGTTTTAGGCGCTTCAGGAAAGAAGATTCAATTTTCTATAGAGGCATGTGAGATATTCCGTTAGGATAGCATTTGATAAAAGCAAATAACAGGAAGCTGACCGTATTATTCCAAATTTGTTAGTTTCTATCCTTTTGAAAAGTTCAATTCTATCATAGATCTACAGGAAGTCTTTTTAAAATCAGCTAACATAAAGGCCAATTTACTCTACAGAAAATACACAACAATTCTAAGTACTAGTAACGCTAACCTTGCTAACTGTGCTAAATGTCAATTTATTAAAAGGCAGTTTTAAAATACTTACTGCATTGTCATTTTGTCTTTATTTTGAATGATTAGTGAAGCCCTGAGGAAAAATTACTCCGCTTTCTCACACAGTGTGACGTCACCTCTGGTCCTAAGACAAATATTGATTGCTCAGTCACTGAAAGTCTTCTGGATAGTAACAATAAATGAATAAATGATTTAACATCTGTTATATCTAGTAAATTCAATTTTTCTAGATACGATGAACTACATTTTAAGCAGTTCAAAAATAAAAACAAAGCAGAAAATAAAGTTTGATACATTTCTTCTTGGGTTTTATTCATTGTTGAGGGGTTTGTTTCTGGTTTCACATTTGGTGATTCTACTACGTTTTTTTTATGTTTTTATGATGTAAAGCATTTGAAATGCCCAGTTATTGGCTCATAACACTGGTATCAGCTTATCATGACCTCTGATTGGTGCTTCTCTATTCTGTATTTTTAATGCAAAGCAATAAGACAATGTAATGTTCCACACATATTTATTCATTTTCAAACAATACTAAAAGGTGTTTTTTACAATTAGTTTTTGGTTCTTTAGCTACATTATGAATAGCTTAAAATACCAACCATGACAAAACAAACAAACAAACAAAAAAAAAAACAGTCTTATTTCACGGCTAACACGAACAAATGTATTTAAAAACACTCAAAATCGTCCATATTCTGTTGGGAAGATATGCGCAATCTAACACTTCTCTAATTGAATAGTGTGTGTGAATATCTGCTTCGTTAAAAGTATGCGGCCCGGGATGTGTGCGTTGCGTTTGTGAGACTCGCATGATGGAATTCATTGTTGTCCTCCGCTATTTCTATCAGGGATGAAAGGCTTCTCACAAAGCTTGTTCCTCAAAAATATTTGAATGATGTGGGTATGCAGACTTTAATCCACAATAGAAGAAGAGAGGAGGAAGCCTGCGTACTCTTCACGCTCGCAACAGACACACGCGCGCACGCCAACACAAAAACATGTCCAGTGGCTATCCTGAAATTGAATCAGCCCTTGAAAGAAGCAGGTGTAGATTGATATCTGTGTGGATAATTCTGTTCAGCCAACATGTTGGTGACACGTGGAGTGTATATCCAGGTACAGAAATGTACTGAAAGTAGTATTAAAAAGTGTAAATGTTGCTTTGGACTGTGAGATTGGTGGAACACAATATTTGAAACCTTGGTAAGCTCCTATTTTTGTCTCCTCTGTCTCGCCATTAGCTACAAGCTAGCTGCTGACTAGCTTTGAAGTACACTGGTTACAAGCTGGGACCGTCCCTGGCACCAGATACAGCGTGGTGCTGACCACACACAGCCTGGCGCCGGTCCAGGCAACGACCGGAGCCCCGCGCTCTGGCAGAAGGACGAGGAAGAAGGCTGTAGGGAACTCAGCTGGTCGAGGTCAAATCCAAGTGAATCCATGCGCAAAAACACACACACACACACAAAAAAAAAACAAGAAGGGCTCTGGCGCACATGAAACACTCAAACAGTCCTCAATTCGGAGCCAGAAAGCATTATTAACCTGCTTGCCAAGGCGCACACCGAGAAAGACGCTGAAAGAGACGAGGTAAAAGAGATGTCAGTCCCCCGCAGGTCAAGGGCAAACCCAGCCTCCTTGAAAGGGAAGACCCTGCAGCGGCAGCGGCTCCGGATGGTTGTATTCACAGAGTGCTGCTGTCACACGGGGTCACTGCTATGAAAAAGTACATTCTTGACCCTGCACTTTTTATTTCAGAACTCAAGACCTGAAAGAATGCGGACGAGCTGCTCTGTGAGAAAGGAATGAATGTGTACCCAGATAAACCACGAGGAATCAAAACACATGAATTAATAAGGAATAGTTTGATTTTAAATGAGAAGGAGTAACAGTAACACACAAAAAGCTGATATTAGCAGGTGTATCAGTCAGGCTATTTGCTTGGGGAACCACACAGCTCATAACTTGGCCGACTATTGATTCTTTGCAACTAAGTCACCTAATCATGTGGAGGCGCCATGACGGATGTCAGACGCGACACGGATTATTGAACGGAGCGACTGCGATAGTTTCCCCAAGTTGATTTTGCTAGTGTAGCCATGACTTCTACTTGTTCAAGTCGACTTGTTTTGTCTGTGGAAGCAGCTCGCCTAGTTGGGGCTAGAAAGCAGTATCTACAGTACACAAGCTGGAAGTAGCTAGCTTAGAAACACAGACCTCTTTTCCTCCTGACATGTTTGTTGATTTGATCAAATCCTCCTAAATTCATGCCACATGATTTAATACCACCATGTCATAAACAATGTTTCCTCTTACACCAAAGCAGACTTAAAAGCAATGTTATTTTTTCTTTTCGTGCAGGCTGTATTATCGTGGCGCTTGTTCCCCATGGTTACTTATGTCATACCTTCTCCATATTGCAATATTTAGTTGCAACTTACTGACTTAGGAAGTATATAAATGTGAATCTCAGCAGAATGCAATGATTTTAGGGCATTTCACCAGTAAAATCCTGTTTTATTTTTTCTCTAAACACTTCTGTGTTGTAAAGAATGTCTATATATATATATATATATATATATATATATATATATATATATAAATAAATGTCACCTTGTTCCCATTTAATCCTGCAAAATATCAAAAAATCCCAATGGAAACATTGTTATCGGATTTTAGGATGACGATATTAGCTGCAATAAATAAACTAAGGCAGAATTACTAAAAAAGCAATTGTTGCCCAACAAGACAGCACAATCTTACATCTACATTCGAGAGCAAGTTTTCTTTTTTTTTTTTTAAGAAAAGCTAAACGTGACAAATATTAGAAATTCAGCCGTGATTATCATGGATTTTGGAGAAGGAGGAATTATTTTGTTATCTGGAAAATGAAGTAAAAAAAAATGTTTTCCTTTCAAAATTTGCAAACACCTTCAAGGATTTCCGCTTAAAAGAATGAAAACAGAGAGCTACAACATGTTTGTAATCTTAAAAGGGATTTTACACAGACACATTTTCTAAAGAATAAAAATAAAAAATGCTCACAGTTGTGAAAGAAAATAAGCGATTTGGTTAATGTACATTTGCTTTTCCAGTGCGACTCAATACGTGCCACTGTTTGAAACTGGGAGGCATCGCCACTAAAATAACAAGGTCACATTGGAGAATTCAATTGAATTTCTAGCACAAAATGTCTAGACCTGCATCGCGGAGCACAAATAAAGACTTTGCAGGTTTTCTGGTTCTTTCATGGTGCTTTGTCTGAAAACTTATTAAACTGAGGAATTTTCAAAACTGCCTCAGTTTAGATACATGTACAGAGTTCCAGTATAAACATAGTTTCCTAGAAACTATGTTTTTAATCTGTTATTTTTCAATTTTCACACCAAGGAGAAAAATAACAATTTCCCAGTGAATAGTAGAAGAGTTTTTTTTTTTTTTTTTACATGTTCTGCTTGGAAGAAAACGGCAATTATTTTATAGTCTTAAATAAAGGGGAAGAATTATGTGTTTTCTAGGCACATAGTATAAATTTATAGCACAATCAAGTCACTATGTTACCTTCAGTTGTTATAAAAATACAATGTATATCAAATATTAATTAAAGGAAATTTGTTTTTGTAATTTAGCGCCTAGAAACTGGGCCTCTGGCTCTTTAGGAAACTCTTGCTCTTTCTGAAACTCCGCCTTCAGGAAGTCATCACAACATGGCTCCTCTACTAACCCTTTAATAACGTTCTTACCACCATTGTAGTGAGAAGAAGAAGGTATATTGAGCTCAGCAGATGTGCAGTTTACTATTATTTATTTATTTATTTTTTTACCCCTCCAGGGGGTCTTTTTGTGGGCTCTAGTGTCCCTTATATGATAGTAGGCTGACAGGAAATGGGGAAGGAGAGGGGGGAAGACATGCGGCAAATGTCGTCGGGTCCGGGAGTCGAACCCGCGACGGCCGCGTCGAGGACTGAAGGCCTCCAAATGTGGGTCGCGCTAACCATTACGCCACCACGGCACACCCTGATGTGCAGTTTACTATAGGTGTTTGCTAATAGCTGCTGGCTAGTCTGAAGGAGCTGAGTGGGGGAGTAGAGGTGAGGTTGACGCTCAGAAACTTGGAAATTGCAACTCTGAGGAGGAGCTCTGCCTTGAAAATGGTGCTAGGTGTTTTGGACAGCTGAATGGTTGCCACGAGAGACTAAAGGATTTCTCAAACCTGCATAAGCGCGTCAAAGCAACACTCCAGGTTTGTTTTTGATGAGGGAATAACATTATAACATGACGTAAAGCTCCAAACAGTCGATCTTACATAATACTGCCCCTTTAAAACAAACATGACGTCTAACTGGGTGATGGGTGTTGAGGCTTAAAACCAAATCTCTCTCTTCACGAATGCATGCTAGTGGAATAGATGAGCCCCACCTGAAACTAAGCGAATGAGTGCATAAAGGTGCGGGCATTTCGTGATGTTTGAATGCACAATTGCCTGCATGCATGTTGCAGCCTGAGATGGTGCCAGGTGAGGTGGCCGTCCACGCTCGCAACACAGAAGCACACGGCCGACCGTCTGATGACGGCGAGGCACCAGAATAACCGTCAAAGCCGCACCAGAGCATAACTCGCTCATCCGGCATTAAACGTCCTGGTTACCCACCTGCACTGGCAAACAGTGGGAAACCCACCACACACACACATATACACATACACACACAGGCAAGCTGGACCCAACCAGTAGTACTCTCAACAGGAAGTCACTGGACCTATTCATGAACATTGCTGTTCAGCTCACAGAAGCAAAGGCGCTGGGTTTGCCGGTCACACAGCGTGTTGGAGATTAGCCAAAGTTAGCTGCTGATCATTTAATAATGGACAGAGTGTGATGACGGTACCCTGCTGGGAGCAGGTGTTACCTGGTTAGTAATGTTCAGCACTGCTGAAATGGGAAGAAAGCAGGTGAAAGTAAAGGCTGCTATGGCTGAGAGGGAAAGAGTACAATCCAGATGATTACAACTAGAGGTGTGCCGATCAATTTCCAGATATTTACATGCGAAACGGATCTTATTTACATTTAAATAGCATTAAAAAGCTGCTGCATTTGGGTATTTTCTTTTTAAACTACAAGAAAGAAAAAAAAAACTCAAGACAAACAAGTTGTTTTGTTAGTTTGTCCTCAACTGACCTCACTTTAGTTTTGATAAGAGGCTCAAAACAGATCTGTAGCTCAAACTGCTGTCCAAGTTTTGCTTTTAAAATGTTAAAGTGAAAGAGTAGTATAGTTTAGTTATGAAATGATATAAACCTTTTATTGACATTTAAGAACACTACCTTATGCAGTTAAAACTAGTTTGTGTTTCTTTGTGGGCATTGTTGATTTTTTCCCCCCATAATATTAGATCCAGACATTGAAAGCGTGTTGTGACTGAGACCTTTTAACACCCGATAGCGTCAACTTAAAAACAAATCTGTATTGGTCAAAATCGGAATCAGCATGTCAGGCTTATTAAAGAAAAAATAATTTACTTTTTTGTTGTTGCGTCTCAAAAAAACATGTTGTAAAGCTCTGAATGTTTAGTTTTTTAACATTATTGACCAAAAAAAACATAAAAGTTGTGTCAAGAGAGTTAAGACAGTTGAGGTCAAGAGTGAGGCATTAGATGCCGATATAAAGGGTTAGACCGTACTTCTGGCAGAGCTGATTGAAGAGGACTTTGGGGTTGACGGGGCCTTTCCCCGACTCCTTCATGCTCTGCAGGAAGTGGATCATGGCTGCAGTCAGCGGGTCAGGGCTGGACAGAGCCACGGTCAGCTGACTCTGGAAGAGTAAGGAAGTGTTAGAGGGAAAATGTCATGTTATCGGATCAAATATCTGTCCCTTTAATTGAGCTCTAAGAAGCAAAACAAATTGTTTTTATGACTTTATCCACATTTTCAAGCTTCCTTCAATTGGATACAAAAACCGATAAAACGTTAAATTCCTTATGATATGTTAACGATCGTCTCTGTGGGAAAAAAATGAAAATCATGAAAATTTTGAATTACAAAATTAGAAAAGACTAATCGGAGTTTACATTTGTCTCATCAGAGGAAGAATACACGACAGCAGACTGTACCAGATTTGTCTCGACAGGCGGACAGATCTTCAGCTTGTATCCTTTCTCCTTCACTTCCTGAATGAGGTCGATGAGCATGTGCGTCTGCGACAGGTTCTGTTAAATCAAAAGGAAAAATACTTTTGTGATTTCATTCATCTAAAAACTGGATACCACTGAATCCGTATAATCATCACACATACAGATGTTCCGCTGTATTAAGACCCAACTATGAATTATTAACTTCATGAGTCGTGACCGGTGGCCGCCAGCCGGAAAGATCCGTGCAACACCTAAGAGCTACCAGCAACACCCTTCATTGTGGAAGTCGTTACCGACAGAAATCGACTCAAAGTTAGATATTTTGAGAATCTGAAGTACCGATTTGAAATGAAACTAATTTTTACAGAGGAATGTTTCCTAATTTTTTTCCAATTTGCTATTGATTTCCATCAATAGCAAATTGGATGAGGTTTTGTCTAATTTCTGAAGAAACAAGTTGACCCGGAGCCGACTTGAGAAAATACAAGGAATACTTACTGCTAGCAATGCTCAACAACCTAATTGCTAAGAAAATATAAACTCTAATCATTTTGTTTCTTATCAACATTAAATCCTGTTTATAAGTGAATTCTTCATTTTCCACACAAAATGTGATGTTGGTTCTGATTCTACTTACAGCAGGAAGGACCCAAATAAATGTTGTCAACAGAGTTAATTGCATTTCCTGAGAAAATAAAATTGGTGAGAGCGTCACAAAATGTAAATTTGTAAATTGGCCAAAAACCTCTGATGGTTGCATCGTTGGTTTATGACAGCGAAGACTGCTTGTGGGATTCTAAAATGCTGTATGCAACACCTGTGCCAATTGCTATGTCCATTTTTGCAGCATTTGGAAATTCAGGTGAGTTTATTATTCTGAAAGAGGCTTTCAAAAAAAGGCTTTCAAAAAGATATTTATGATCCGTGGCGTTTCTCCACAGAGAAGGAACCTTGGTGAGAAGTTGGCCTGAAACAATGGCTGCCGCTTCACGTTAGACAGGCACTTTTTTTTTCTCCTCTGCCTTTCAATGGATATTTGTTTTGTCAAATCCTGCCAATAAACACGGTTGCTATGGAAAACACACAATAAAGCCTGTGGGCCTGTGAATGCAGACACTGCTCATCCTCTGACAATTATGTGTTTTCACTGAAAAAGATTGCAATTTTCAAGGGGACAATACAAACAAGGGGGAGAGGGAGAGAAAGAGCGAGAGAGAGAGGGAGAGAAAGAGAGCCAGGGAGAAGCATGCAAAGCGCGCTCGCTCGAATTTCAATCAGCCGCCGAGACCCTGAGGGTGATTAACAAAATGGCTGAAAAAAACAGCTTCATTGTTGCAGAGGCATGTCAGTTTGCAGTCACCATGACATGACCAGGGGCCGGCTGAGGAGGCTGTGTTGTCAACGCGCTCAGCACCGACTGAGCACCACTCGCAAGGCCGGTGTTTCCAAGCCAACTCGGCGTGATCTGCTGCCCTGTGTTTCGCTGCGCACCGCGGCCGGTGGACTCTGTTACTGTGGGACTGTATTCAGCGTCGCTACGGACCAGCCTCATAAATAGATGAGTGTTTACACGTTCTACAGAGTTCTATTTATCGCTGCGGCAGAATGGAAATCCTTGTGATTGTGATGTTAGGTAAAGGGTCGGCAAATAAAAGAATTACTTGTAAGCAGGTTGTTTGCGATGAGATCGGCACTTTATTACACAGCTCTGCTTCGGGTTTATACCAGCTACTGTCATAAAATAAAGGGCTGAAACAGTTAATTGGATTAATTGTGATTAATCGATTATTGAAATAATCTTCAACTAATTGGTTGATGATTGACTCAAAAAATTTCACTTAATAAAATATACAGTAGGTCTGACAAGTAATTAGATCAATCGTGATTAATCGATTATTGAAATTATCGTCAACTAATTTGGTAATCGATTATTAACTCAAGAAGAGGCCACTTAATATAATTAAAGGCTGAAATGATTAATCGGCTTAGTTGATTATTGAAGTAATTGTCAACTACTTTAGTAATCAATTCATTGTTAAAAAATGCCACTTGCTGGGAAAAAAAAGCACTCAGAGCAGTAATTGATCCAAAACTGTACTAAAAAATATACATCTTGCATTTATGACAATAACTTTCTTTCTAACTACGTTCTCCCCAGAACTCCTTAAGTAGCAAAGCTTTAGCTTCACCTGGCTCAAATTGAGCAAAAAACTAAATCTCCTATCAAGCACCTTTTGCATTCCAATTATTAATTGGTTAATGCAAAAATGTATAATTAATCTACAAATGTTTACATTAAAGAAATGCTACAATATTGCATTTTAGGCAATAAAATATTTATTTTCTTATCTGAAAACAAGAACTGAATGATTTGTTAAATCATTAAGCAATCAATATAATAATTGATTACAAAAACAACTGTTAGTTGCAGCTCTAATATAATAGAACTAAAATAAGAGATGGGGGCTGGTTTCTAAATTACTGCTCTCTGCTCCAACATCTGCATCTTGTCACTAACAGAACCTTTTTGGACAAGCTAAAGTAATAACAGCTTTATTACCAACCTGCATAACAGCATTGAAGAAGCAGGTGTTCCCAAGGTTAATTATCCCCTTAACAGGGACCAAGGTGCTGTTGATGGCTGGATTCTTTCCTCTTTGTGCTTCAGCGTAGTCTGATGGTTCTTCTCGCAGCTTGATGATCTTGGGTGATGCTGCTGGAACACACACACAATGAAATGCAGATGGCTAGCTTAGACACAAGCAGTCAAACACACCAAAAATGGTGAGATTAAATGGTAAGTGTTGCGTGGTTAAAAGAGAGCTGGATTTCTCTGCAAGACTTTTGGTCATTTTTGACTTTTCAGAGTCAGTTAAATCTCTTTTCTGGCCCATTTTGCTTCAAGAAAAAAAAAAAAGGTGCCCATTAATTTCACACACCTTGATGTTGGGCGTTGACCTCCTTAGGCCACACCCTCCCTCATTACACACCACCTGCCATGATTAACTCCATCAAACATTCAAGTTTATCCAGCTTGAAGTTAAAAAAATATGCCCAAAAATGATGATGAGGTCAAAATACTTACTTGGCTAACTATGCACATAGCATAACTGGAACTCTGGAGCAAATCAAACCACATTAAGCATTTCTGTTTTAAGTTGTAGTACTTTCCATTATGGTTAAATCATGAACAAAGCTGGAGTCAAATTTGGAGATAGAGATGCAAAAGTGTGCGGTTTGAAATTAAAGTTACATATAGAAAATGATAATCAGTTTCTTGCCAACTTTGATTTTGAAAGAAAATATATACAAAAAAGAAAGTGGTTCAGACTTGACATGAGAACTGGGTTGGGAGCAGGGTGCTGCGATGGCAGCTGGAAGGAGAGCTGGGTCATTTGGGGAAGGCAGATGACAGCTGTTGAAGTTTCTGCTGGTTTGTGAGGAGGAGGGGGGAGCGGGGCGATGGTTGGGGCAGGAGAACTCCCCTTCCATAGCCAGCTGTTACTTCTGATCACCGCGGAAAACTAACCTTCGACAGAAACAACGACACAGATGGTCAGTGTGGAGCGGTGCGTGGAGAGACGGACGAACCGGAGCGGATCCTGCAGCTGCATGAGCCAATCTCAGAACAGGAAGGTTAACATCTGACTGACAGAGTGCTAACACGTGTTAGCAGACGCTGATATGCCATTGTTCCAGTTAGTGACTAGCAGCTACAGTGCCGATAAAAGTATTCACCCTTTTGGATGGTTGACCCTCTCTACTGCTTTTATAAATCAATCACGTTCAACTAAATTTGGCTTTTTTGACAAAATTTTTTTTACACAAAAATCCTTTTTGTGTAAAAAAAAAAATAAAAGTTACATTTTGTTTGTATTGATAGCAAGTCCAGACCCAAATCCCAATGAGAATCTGTGGAAGAGCTTAAACCTGCTGCCAGTATATCCTGTATTACCCATCTGACTGAGCTTGGGAGAAAAAACAAGTTTTAAAATTCATAAAGTTGAAAGAAAAACACACAAAAAGACATTAACTGTATCCATACACACAACGCACTTTTCAAAATTTATTCGGAAACCTTCTTTTAACAACTAACTACTCAAATTCCTTGCTGCTACTATGCTCCCTTTTTAAGTCATAAATGATTTTAAGTCATTTGTGACTTAAAATCCCAAAAGTCAAGCAGTTCAGGGAGGTACTTTTGTCATCCACTGGACAAATCCTGATGCTAATTATTAGGTCTGATGCTCTGACTTAACTTGGCCACATTTTAGAGAACTGGGGAATATCCCTAATATTTGTAAGTAATGGCCTCTGGAGTCTAAACCAATCACACGTGTCAACAAACTATAGGACAACAACAAAGACCAAACATTTCCACGAGTCAAAAGAAGAGCAGTTTGATGCAACTTTTCCTCTGAACTTTTTGGTCAAACAATCTTTACTGCAGTACAGAAGGTCACAATTCTATCCTCGCATTATTGTATGACATGAAAGACAAGGAAAAAAAAATCATAAATCTAACGTAATGTTAAAAACTTTTTCATTGGAGAAGGAATTTCATGTTAACAAAAAAAAACTACTTCCTTCTGGTTTCACAATGACAGAAGCGATTCACTGAAGTATTCAATGGTTCGTATTGAAAAAGAAAACTTAAAATTACTCTATAGACAGACGATAATGATTTTTAAAAAAAGTCACAAAAAGGCAGACTGTGGAGATCTCAAAGGAATACCGAGAGACACAAAGGATTCATAAACACGGGTCACAAGCCCGACCTGTTCACGCCTAAACCAAAGAAAATCAATCGAACCGCAAGCCTTTTGTAAGAACCTGCATCTTTACTTCGACGCTCAAATGGCCTTGCCTTTGCATGGATTCACTTCTTGTGCGCAACATCTTTATTGCAGATCTATTCTCACAGTGACAGCCACTACCCAGAAGGCTTCTCTCCGCAGGGGCCCCACAACTCTAAAGTCGTTGGAATGTAAACCTTGGACTTAACGCTCTAACAAACACACTCAATGTGAACGTCTAATTCTCTTTACAGAGAAAAGTAAAGAAAAGGGTGACTTCTTTGGGAAGTTTACAGTCTTGTTTTCAACAAATGCTTTGACTTTGCATGACTTTTACCAACTGCCGTTCGGTATTGATGAGAAACAGCGTACACATCCTTCAACTTGTCCCGGAATTTTAGGGAGAACGACGGTAAAGGTGAGGTTCAGCTTGTCGGGACGACAAGTTGTCGAAGCGCGCTGTATAGGATAGCTAACTGCATCTGGACCTCTGCGCTTGAAACATCTGTAGGCCTGTTTTTTTATCCTCGTCAGGCTGCCATAAGGGAGTTCCCAGATGTCAACACACACGAATCCAAAGAAAACAAACGGAGATGGGGAGGTAAGGGAAAAACTGTATTTTTGAAGTTGGTGTGAAACAATCTGCTCACGCACGAGTCAACAAGTGATTAAAAAACAAAAAACAAAAAAGAAAATGACCAGGGTAAGCGTGAGTGTCCGAGCGGCATTTGGTTGTAGAGTTTGTGAGACGGATAGTGGAATCGGCAAGGGTTGAAAAAGCTACGACCGGCACTTGAAAGTAAAAGAGAGTGCAGAGGAATGAGAAAGCCAAACGGGCGGAAAGAAGATGCCGATGGACACGCTCTGCATCTGGGACCGTCACCCAAGGTAAACAATGTTCAGGGAGCCATCTGGTTGAGACTGTGGGGGGCAGAGGAGAGGGTTGGAACGAGCGCAAGCATATGGAAAAGCAGATCTTTCCTGTCCCTGCAGCGGTCGGCGAAGGCAAATGTCAGCATGCGCCGCGTCCACGCTTGAGTGTGCCGCGCTCGGCACCACCACCTGGCCCTCCTTGCTCAGCCACCGAGTGTGGGCAGCAGTGACACTGTGGAGCCTTTCCCCCGGGGGAGGAGGAAAGCACTGAGGTGCCCGAGCTCGACCACAGGCATGCATGCACACCAACACCTCCTGTAATGCCAGCCCAGAGATGGACAGAGGAACCAGTGACTTGGCTTTCCTTCACAGGGGATAGAGCAAGAGTCCATAGAAACGATGCTGATGATCCTCCTGTTGATTCAGATCATTCTTACAGGGTCAAATTACGCTGAATATTTTGCACCAACAGCTCCAGTTCATATTTAGAAGCTTGTATACCAAAGTCAAGCTGATTACACTGAGTCTACAGAGATATATTATGACAATCCTTCTTGGGGATGATTGGCTAATGGGCTTCACAAAGGGCGAATGTCAAACGACATCAACAGGAGAAGGTTTCCGCCAACCAGGGAGAAACCCAGCACACGGGGCACGATGGCAATGACAGAAACTTTCTCGTGTTGTGTCGTTTACCCACATGTGCAGGTCCGGTTGCTGGGTTGAACAAGGGCAACCATTGTTATTATTCAGAAAACAATACCACTTACTTGCTGTTCTAACATTTACACACATAGACGCTAAACGTTTCTATCGTGAAACGACAAATGACATTCAAGTGTGCCATTTACCAACATCTACTGCTTTTAGCACCAAACTTACCACAATCCCCCCATCTGCCACTTGCGACGTCAAAAACTATACTGATCTAAAACAACAACAAGTCTCTGCAAAGAAATATTTTCCAACAGACTCTTCACAGCCTTTTTTTTTTTCTTTTCTTTTTTCACATGCTTCACAGCTGAATAGAGAGGCAGCCGGATCGCACGGCCAGTTGGCTTCATCCGTGCATCCATGCTCACTTTCAACGCAGCAGCGTGGAGGGCCAAGGCCAGCTCACTTCATGCAGAGCAGGCAGTCAAGAGGAAGCCCAGGCAACACCAAATGTCTTATTCATTTGCTAATTTGTTGTGACTGCAGGGCATAAAAAGCTTGCTTTCTTGCCATCTGAGGCCAAGAGAGCCCACTGACATGCTACTTAAAGACACACACACACACACACCCCAACAGATTGCGCTACCAACTATCTGCCCTACTTTTATGTGCAATGGTGGTAATAAATGGAGACTCACTCTTGATTACTTTCACCACCAGGGGACAAGCATCTAGCCACTGACTCGGCAAAGCTGAAGTGACAGTTCCTAAAGATGGCCGTTTGCAAAACAAATAAAAACAGGTGAGAAGACGTGCGTAAATGCTTTGCCTTTAGCGGTTGCCATGGTGCCTGAACTCAACCGCGGCTTACCCAATATGAAAAGACCAAAGCACTAATTCATCATGTAACAATGCGACTGTTTTTCCAACAAGATGAAACCCTTTCAAAACATGAACAAACTTTACACGTTTACATCAACATTTTAGCCAAAACACTCTCCAAACAGCATTATCCTAATTTATTTGACATAAAGGTTTTTGGAATAAATAGCAGCAACATGAACATAAATGTGGTGACCACAAATTCTCTAATAACTGAAAATGCATGTTATTTTAATTAAGGATGGACCAGTTTTTATTTAGCACGTCGGCTTTCATTAAATACCTTTTTTTTTTTTTTTACCCTAAATAAAACAAAGAGAAGAACTGCATCAAAACTCAAAATTAAACAACTATGACAAAAAAAAAACCATTTACATTTTTGTTGCTGAATTTAAGTAAACTGAGTGTAGACAGAAGAGAAAATGCAGAAAAGCAGCACAAGATTTAAAAATAACCAATGAGACTGATGTTGTGGTGTCCAGGTTGGAGGTGTAAGATTATCTCGCATAAATGTTGACATCAGGAAGACAGGAAAGAGCGGGAGGCTTCATGTTCCTTAAATAACACGAAGCAAGTTATGACTTCATGTTTTAGTCGATTAAATTTAGAGTAAATAAAATCAACTAAAATTAAACAAGAATTAAAATGACTACAGATGATTGAATTATATTCAAAATTTTGTCAGTGTTTAGTCTAAAAAAATTAATTTAAACCAAAGTCATGCTATACTTTATTGTTGTCCGTCATTTTGACTGACCACTTTTTAAAAAATCTATAATTTCTATTTTTAAATTATAATTTTTGTTTTTACTCAAATGTGATCACAAATCTCAGGTTCCCATTATTTCATATTATAATATACTGGGCAATTTCTGTCAAATGTGTTTTATTTATTTATTTCAAGCATGATAGTAGTATAAAAATCACACACGCAAACAAGGAACGCAAAAGTCACATTTTGTTACCACAAAAATCTTAACATGCTCGAAAATATGGCTAGAATTGCTCGTAACCAACAATCGTAAATGTAGAGCCACAGAAAATTATAATTAACTTGCCAACATTTGCTAGAAAATCATTTTAATTCATTGATTAACCATTACCAGTCATATTTTGTAGTAGAAGAGATTTCTATTACCCTGAACACCGTTTTAAAAGTGGAAAAGCTACTTTTCCGTTTTTGTTGCTGCTTCAGAAATGTTATACTTGCCCAAACACCTTAGAGGTGGATTCCCCCACCCCCCACCCCCTTGTTCTTAATACATAGTGATGCCCCTGGGGATCAATGTGTAATAGATCTGAAACATAAAGATTCTTCCTTGTTTTGATTTCTGCAGTTTTTGTTTTCAATTTTCTTGCTCTGAAATCGTTTTTTGTTTAGTCTCACCGAAAATGTTTAAAGAAAGTGTGTGACCAGGTTTGATTCTGAGTAAACGGTGCCAACAGTCTGTGTAAACCATATCTGTAGCGTTCTTGAAATGCAGCTCTGGGCCACTCTAAAACATTCTGACGGCTACAAGTGGCCCCCGGGGCTCAGTTTTAACACCTCTGCTGCAGGTGAACCCTGACGTGTAATTACAGCAGGATCTCACTGTACCCATCAATCACAGAATGTCTATTTGTGTGTAAGTTTTAGTTTCTGAAATGATCTAACTGAGGAGAGGAAACGTGATAAAAGTTGCCAGCGTACACTGGAAAAAGACGTACTCGGTTCTCACAAAATAAGCCCGCTTCCGATTAGCTTTAACTTTAATTTCAGAAGAAACAATCACGCTTTCATTCCAAAACTCATTTCGAGACTTCTTCCACACCGAAACGTTGGCGGTCAAACGTCAAAACCGGCTCATAATCTGATTATGTTGCCGGTTTTGCAGGATGATGTAAAAGCAGAAAACACAAGAAGAAACAAAGAGCATAATAGCGCGCATATCAATGCAGCACAATCTGAGGAAGAAAGGCAACAGCTTGTGAACAGAAGCGGGATTGTGGGATTTCAATGCGAAACAAGCAGCGCCGTCCTTCCAACGCCGACATTTTAATTTACTCAACAAAGCCTCCCCAGCTGTGTTACGACGCCGGAGCCCGGCTCCCTGAGGTCAATTCGATTTCTACTGGGACTCTGGTACTTGAGCTGAAGGCCTTGATGGTGAGAGAGCACAGTTAATCGGCTTTCTTTCTTCCCGGAGCTGTTGTTGTACAAAATTATTATAGATTCTGAAAAAAAGACGAAAAAGAAGGGAAAAAAAGCCGGAGCTGTGGCTCCTTTTGTGCTTGAGGTCTATAGGAAATATATATTTTTTTAAAAACCCAGAACATAACAGTGGCTTCTTAAGAAAAACCTGGCCTTCACAATCAAATGCAATTTCACAAGCTGCTTACCAGGCAACAAATATCTACTTTGCTGCGACAAAGAGGGAGCGGCCTATATACCCAGCCGCAGGGAGAACTGAGAGGCAGGGAAAGGGTGAAAGGTCAGTTAAAAGAGGAAGCTATAGAAGAAAGGTGTAGGAGGTCACTTTCCACTTCGGGGGGTCAACAGCAAACCTGGTGCCACACAATATGGCTCCACCAGAGAACGGATTTGTTCTGGTTTGTGAGGAAAGACCCCAACACTGGATTTTTATGAACGCATTTCCCTCAGTTTTTCTGAATTTAAGATATTTCTGTCAGGTGTCATCATGGATTAGTGATAAGTGGCGTGTTGCAGCGCCACTATGTTTGATCAGATTACACAGTAACGCTTTTAGAAAACAATAACTATGTTTCCATCCAACTGTCATGCAAAATTTGAGCGAACTTTTTAAAATGTTGCAAAAAAGCTAATTAAATGCATTTCCCTCCACTTGTTTGGAGCGAATCAACCGGTCTGCAAAAAGTGTCATTTTGGTAGATGCTGACGCTACGCATTGCTGTAACAAACAAAATGTCGAGGTCTGCAGACTAGCAGGAACCACGCATCTTAAAAAAAGACTGAAGGTTCGTTCACACCAGCCCCGGTTAGTCCGCTTTAATTGAACTGTAGTTTATTGGTCTAAAAAGTCCAGTTTGTTTGGTGAGGTGTGAATGCGATATCCAGCTCTGATGTGAATCCAAAAAATGCAAACTCTGGTCCACCTTAAAACCTACATCTCAGTTCGGTTGACGTGAGCTCTGGTGCGGCGCCGCTGGCCAGGCTGACACGCCTCCTCTCCCGTGCCGGAGGTTTGTAAAGTGCAGTGTGATTAGCCAGAAGTTTTTTTGTTGCGCTCAAACATCAACAAGGATATTTCTCTTCAACTAGTCCGCTTCCACGATCTGGTTTTTTATGGCGCGATGACATAAAAAGTAAAAAAAAAACTGTATTCTTATCTCAGTCTTAACAATTCCTTAAAATCAATTTCTAAAAAATAATAGTTCCACTGTCAGATTATTTCACTTGTAACAAGGTATTTTCCCCATGTTATAAGTGAAATAATTTGCTAGTGGAACTTGTACTTTGTCATCAATATTAATTAATATTCAAAGTACAAGTTTGTCATCAAACTTGATGTAACTTTTCAGCAAGATACAGGTTTCTGTATCTTGCTGAAAAGTTACTTGTAAGTTAGTTTTGTCTTATTCCAAGTGTATTAATATATTTGCACTAGAAACTAAACTAAAAATACTTGGTAAGATTTGGTGTTTTTGCTGGATAGGTAAAACATTTTTATTTGTTCTAAAATCTAAAATAATTTACACTGATATACACATACATTTTGTGGCGATAAATTGTATTTTTATTACAAAAAGAGCGCAAAAGTGCTGAAAAGAAGGAGGCAACGGTAAATATAAAGGTTTATGAAAGAGGACTTATTTTTCCTCCATCAAAAAAAAAAAAAACTAAAAAACTCAGCATTTTAAAATACAGACATGCATAAAAGAATAAATCTCCAATAAGAACGCAACTTTTTTTTTTTTAGCAGGGCTCGCGGCACATTTGTAAAGTCGATATTTTCACGTGGAAGTTGATATTTTCAAGGTTCAACGTCCTCCGCCATCCCTTTCTGTGCGTCAGCATGTCTCCGCTGAGAGTTGGAGCGCTCCAGCTGTTAAAATCCAGTTGCTCTGACTTGTTGAGGACCCTGGCTCCCACTAGTGCGGCGCACAGGCCCAGAGGTGGTGAGACGCACAGCGGCTCTGCGGGAAGGACGGCTACAGATAGCGACGGAGAGACAAAGGATGACGGCGCGGGAGCTGGACCCCCACGCAGCTGCTCGCGTTCTTCAGGGAACGCAGGCGGGAAGCGTCGCTCGAGCGCTTAATTCCTTTAATATGTGCAGTCATGCGATGCGCAAGGTGGGGGTGGGGGGGTAGGATGGGGAGTAAGAGGAGGGCAGATAAGTCCTGCAATGGTAGACATGAGGGACCAGCTTCACTGGGCCTGGGCAACTGGCCGCTTGGCCGCTGGCGACATGGCACCGGGCAGTGGGCCACGCTGAGACCAAAAAGTGCTGATGCTGCCCACCACCCTGATCAGATTCAGTTTGTTAGTCGAGCTCCCTGCATGCCAACACAACGCAGTGGGGGGCACCAGGAGCCAGCAACAGAAGGTGTGTGTGTCTGTGTGTGTGTGTGTGAATACATGAGATTATCAGGAGTTATATGGCTGACTGAGCGAGGAGGACTCAGGTGGTCTGAATGAGGGGAAAAGGACAGCTTAGTCTGAATGTTTAGTGCAGCTACCAGTCTATGCCAGTATCTGCTGTTCCCTTTAACATAGAGAAAATCATAATTCATAATTCTTCAGAACGAAGAATAAAACATGAACGGGTTTTTTTCCTCAGTTTGTCTTATTTTGTGACTGATAGGAGGAAGAGAAAGCTCCTGCCACAAGGGGGAGCCGCTGTACGGCAAGCCGACTACTGCAACAATTGGTTTAAAACTGGTTTTCCTTTACTATGGAAGTTGATCAAACTAAATAACATAATATTTTAAAACAATCATGCAGGTATTCCGTGCTATGATGATCATCAAATGAAAAACTGCTGCATCAGTAAACTTCGGGGATGTTCCGGCTTTCCGACATGACTGTTTTATTTGCTTTGGTGTGCAGCACCAACGGTGTTGGTTTAAAGTGCTTCATGAATAAAATTGTATTGTACCGTATTACCTGATGTCGCCTTGGCAGAATGTTTCTGCAAAAAGTCGAGAGTCTGAGCCAAAGCCTTCTTGTTGCAGTGTGTAGAGAGCTCTTCGTTACATTCAAAGCACCTGTTGAAAATGTAAAAATATATTTCATTAAGAATATGACAAAAATACACAGCAAAAGCAGACAAAAACAGATGCACTGATCATTTTAACAAAACCAATTTGGTATGAGTGGAGGAAAATTGTTTGGTTAAAATTGTTCATGTGAATTTTGATTAAAAATCGGCTAAATTTGTTTAGTTTCTATACAAGTTAAACACGTTGTCATAAATCAGCCCTTTGGTTGTGCAGCTTTACTTTTTCCTCGTTACGGTGGCCTGCAGGGATTCTCACCAGGCCTTCCACGTGTTCAGGCTGATGGTGATGCAGTGCGACTCTGGATGAAAGGTCTGGTGATGCTTGACGGCATGCTGGATTCCTGATTGGTTACAGCCCTGTGAGACAGTTCATTGAGACAGCTTATGTTTAAAATATCATTCTACTGATTGAAAAAAAATTAGACTTATTTTTGCATTTTGTCACATTACAACCTCAAACTACTATGTATTTTAAAAGAATTTAACATGAAAGGCCGACAAAACTGTAATGTAGATTTGGGAAATGGAAGAAAGAGATATGTTTTTTTTTATTATTATTCACAAATAAAAAGCTTAAAAGCAGACCATGCATTTATATTCGCGTTCCTGCATAGGGGTGCTGTGCAGTGCTAGTTTTCAGGCACATCTTCAGCTTTGAATATAGGAGTAAAAGTTCCATGTTGGCATCTGACCAGAGCAGCTTCTTCTACATGTTCGCCGGGGTCTTGAAAATATGTTTTCTTCTTTGAGTGAAATTATATTAACGTTTTGCTTCAAATGCTGTTCTTTCATTGTGATGCTTCTCGTTCATTTTCTCAAGTTTAGAAACAAAATAACGCAATCTGTACGCACCCGGCCTGATTTATTTCAGTAAGCAAAGGTAGGCAAAAAAACTAATTACATTGCTTCCTTGGTTGCAAATTTGATCACAATTAAGTGTAGTTAGTTTGATACAAGAGGCTACACAAATTAGGGCTGGACTGATTAATTGATTAATCACAATTAATCATGATTAATCGATTAATGAAATAATCGTCTACTAATTTAACAATCAAATAATCATTAATGGAGTATACATACTCAAAAACCTTACTGAATGAACACAGCAAGAGAAGTAATCAAGTCAAAGCTGTACAAAAAATATATGCACTCTATTGCATTTTCGGCAGGAAAATTTTTATTTTCTTATTTTAAAAAGGGCTTGAATTATTTGTTTGGTTGTATATTTTAATATATTTCCAATATTGTAAAAGAAGTGTTTAAGTGGTAATATGAAAAATCTGCTGAATGTGCCAATTTTTTAATCCGATTAATTTGATTAATCGTCACAAAAATTGATAGATTAATCGATTACTAAAATAACGGTCGAAGCCTTAATAAAAATGTGTTTTTCTCTCTCAAAAAAGCAGTAAATAAATGGCCAACTACAAACATACTGCAAGATAAAAGGGAGCTGAATTTGTTGCTCTTACAATGTTTTATGTAAGAGAAGCAAATCTGACCTGAAAACCACACTTGAGGCAGACCAGGATGTCGTGGCACGCTGCCGGCTCGCCGTCGATCATCGTCCTCTCCCTCAGACACTCGGCGCAGACCAACCACACGCTCGACAGGACCGACTTCTTCACCGAGCTCAGGTCCACTGCTTTGTTAACATGTTGGCATGTCAACCCTGGTCGTCAAACAACATTCAATCGATGAAAGGTTTTCTATACGTGGACTTCTAAAGGGGGACCACTTATTCAGGGTCTTTGGTTTTAAAAAAAAGTGAACAAATTTACAGCGACAACAGATCAGAGTGCTCCTAAAAGCTTGAAGTACTACTTAATGAATGGTTTTAGCAAATAATCGCCTGAAACTGAAAAAACAACATTTTAGAATAGTAACAAAATGGGAGTGGTAAGGTGAATCCTGGCCTTTAAAAACTGTTATAAACACGTTTACTAGAGTCAAGGTTTTAGTCAAAATCAATTTTGGTTTCAAAATAAGTCAACAGAAAAGAAAACTCTAAAACCAGCTATGAATGTCAGTCTAAATGCAAACTAAAGTTATGTTTATTCACATTATGGAGTTGGAAATAAATCTTTAACCGATCAGAACTAAAATAAAATTAGATAAAATTAGGGCTGCAACTAACAACTGTTTTAGTAAATCAATTATTCTATTGATTATTGAATAATTTATGGAACTAAAATTTGCCACTTACTAAAACATAGCTACAAACAAAGAAGGCATTTTTATATAAATGCAAAATGTTTTTTTGTTTTTTTTTACAGTTTTGGCACAATTACTGCTGTGAGTTGTTCTTTCTAAAATCTGCCGTTTTGTTGAGGCTGTATACTCCAGTTAACGATTAATCGATTACTAAATTAGCTGATGGTTATTTCAATAATCGATTAATCATTGTTGATCCAATGAATCGTTTTAGCTCCAGATAAAACATAGAAAGCAGTAGCAGTTTCAAAAGTTGAGCAACGGCAAAAGAAAACTAATATTTCAGATTTCTGTCTGTTCAGAAAACGTTAATATTTTGTTAGCATAACAACTAAACGCTTGCCCTGGTTGAACACGGCAGTAATTCCTTCTATTTGACGTGAACCTAGAGTATTTAGAACCAAACCTGATCATTAATGGCACGCCAAGGCTTTTGAGCTGACTGCTTTCGACTTACCGCTGACTTCATCTGATGACTCCTCATCTCGAGGTTTCCGTGGTTTATTAGTCCGCTTTGTCATGTCGGCGGCTTTCAAAGAAAAGGGATCCTTTAGCCGCATCTGGAGCTCTGATAGTGCGGATAGAAAACGAGCTCAGGTTAATTTTTTTGTTTGTTTGTGTTTTTTTGGAGGGGGGGAGATGGGGGGGGTGTTTTGTTTTTTTGTGAAAAAGAGCAAAAAGCTCTCAACAAAACTTTAAAACCAAAGTCCCAAACCGCTCATAAGTCAGAACAGTCCAATATGATAGATAGATGGATGACAGACAGCTAAACAACTAATGGATAATTTGACATTGTTGGTGAGATTGGTGGATGGATAGACAGAGAGGTAGAAATACGGATAAAACTTTTTGACAATGGAATCAGGAGGGAATACTCTGAATCTATAAGTGCTTTCAATAATATGTTTTTGTATGCCGATCAAATTATTCCAGGCTCTCCCAAACCCTGGGATCAAGGGAAAGGTTGTGTAAAATTTGTTGCGACAGCTTCATGTGGTGTTAATTCAGATGAATGATTTAATACAGCAAAAACCTTCACTGCTTATTCTGATGTTGCTAAAAGCAAGCACTTCAACCATATTCTCATGTTGCCACAGGAATCCAAGAGACCTTTCCTTAAATGATTTATCCAATACTCGCTCGTGATATTTAGAGTTGTTACATATTTATGTCAAATCTAATCATCCTATCTGAACAAGAAATGAATACATTAGTGTAATAAAAAGGACGGGCGAACAAAGAGAGTTAATTCAGTGAATATCTACTCTACAATGGGCAAGAACACAGATAGGAGGCCTACTCAGTGTGGACAGTCCGGATGTATGCATTAAAAACTTCCCACCGTTATAATGTACAACCTACACCTCAAACACAACCCCTCCTTTCATGACCAGACGCGAAGAAAGCAGTTTAAACTTACCTCTCTCAGCTCGCCGCTTTGCTGTCTGTGTTGGCTGAAAGTCAACAGTAACGTCTCAACTCTTCCTGGCTAGCTAGCAAGCTAGCTGCATTAGCATGTCGCGACAAATGCAGCAACTAACACGTAACTTTCACACAGAACAACACTTTGACTTTACGACATCCCAAATGTTTACGCTGGCGACGAGCGAACACGCCGCAGACTCTGTGTTTTTCCCCCCTGTCGGTTTCACTTTCACCAGAAGATGTTGCTAAGCTATCAGTAGCTCCAACTTTAGCCGCAGAAGTCAACATGTGACGCAACTACGGCAGCGCAGCTTGATCAAATGCTGCATTCACGTAAAATAGCAAACGTTTCTTTCAGAATTCAAGAGCGTTAAATGTTTTTTCTAAAACTTTCAATGGGGTTTAGTCCTAAATATGTGCTTATAAATAAATAAATGAACTACTAAATGGCCATAGGTGATATTATTTACATAAGTTTGTCCTTTAAATGATCTGCACTACTGCGCAAGCGCAGAAGAATCATTCTGGTGTTACTTTTGTGTGGTAACGTGGTTTTCTGTTCACACACTGGGTATTATGGCGCTTAGAAGATGCTGGAGGTTGACCGGTGTTCTCTCGAGACTCCCAGTTCCTCGTGGGTCTTCTTCACCTGTGGGACGGGTAGCTGTGTCCTGCTTTGTCGACACTTACCGAGGCTGCAAAAGTGAGTTTAACATTAAACGACTCCTTGTTTTGCAACGAAGCCCATGTATAACCCTCATTTCTCTCCCTGTTTGTTTGGCTTTCAGAAACAGAGTTCCAGCTCCGCAAATTTAGCTCTGAAGGACGGAACACAGATGTGAGTTATGCGCAGCTCAAGCAGCTCCTGGCTGAAGGTAAAACTGTAGTTGTGGATGTCCGGGAACCCTGGGAGCTCCGGGAGTACGGCTTCATCCCCGGATCTGTCAACGTCCCACGTGAGTGAGTTGAAAAAGCTAATTGAATCTACATTATATGGTATTCATGGTTTAAAATCTGAAAGTACTTTAAGTGAATGTTCTTTAAAAAGCAGCTAGCTTCACACATGTGTTATATTGATCTAACAGCGCGTTCTTTTTCTCTTGACCTCTTTGCGCTGCCTTCACTGCCCAGTGGGACAGGTGAACACTGCCCTCCAGCTTGCTCCGGAGGAGTTTAAAGATAAATATGACGGCGAAATGCCCAGGCAGACGGATAACATTGTGTTCGTGTGTCTGGCCGGGGTCAGAAGCAAGACTGCCCTCAACACAGCCGCTTCGCTGGGATTTACAGAGTTAGTGATTGTTTTGAAACCTCCAAATTTAAAGTGCAATGCAAAAAAAATAAAAAATAAAAAAATTCATACTCCTTCAACTTTTTTTAACCTGTGTTACAACTACAAAAAAAATATTTTTAAAGAAAATCTGATTTTAAATTTGGTTTAGAAATAAAAATCTGAAAATGTGGTTTCTACTGATACTCCAAATCTCCCTGACATTAATCTTTTTCCCACATCTACTTTTACGTTAAAGTAGAAAATCTACTTCTACTTTACATTAAAGTAGAAGTAGATCTACTTCTACTTCTACTAAAGTAGATTTAATGTAAATCTACTGTACATTAAAGTAAAGTAGATGTGTGCCTTGCAGTGTCATGTGAGACTCTGTTTTATTGCGGTTTCACAGTTTATACCCTGTTGTTGCAGAAAGCTTTATTATGTGGTGTTCTTTGGAAAGATGCCACACATCTGTTACACGTCAAGCCAAAAAGTACACAACACTTAGTAACAGGAAAAAACCTTAAGTTTATTTTTTGGTAGAACAACTTCACACTGGAAATAAAGGAATACAAATTTAACTTGATCAAAGTGTCACAGGATTTTCATCTAATTGTCATATCATAATTATAAATATGTAACAAAGCCACCATTTTTCTTTTGCTCTTCTCACTATGATAAATAATAGAGAACATGCCGTTAAAGTAAAGTAGATGTGTGGCTTGCCCTTCAATAAAAAGAGACTACTGGAGAATAAATTTTTTTTGTTACTGAATTGAAACATAGATTTAATCGGTAGTGAACATTTAGAAAGACTTGAGGGATTTTCTTCAGGTTTTTTTTTTTTTTTCTTTCATTGCAGTGTTCAGCATTATCCCGGTGGATGGCAAGACTGGGCGGAACAGGAACAGCTGAAGTGATCCACACATTTTGGAAAGAGGAAGCTACGATGAGTGCGATCACAGCCGAGACAAGCTGGCGACCTAGTTCCTCCGCTTTCTGTCACCTCGGTATTGGTCCTGTAAGTCCCCGGAGCTCCGCTGTAGGGATTAAAACCCAATTCCTCCAAACTTCAGTCTGAGTTCTTCAAGTTGGCCAAGCAGGTGGCGTTTTGTTTACTGCTATACAATAATATGACGAAAGGGTTTCAGAATGAGTGAATTGCGCTGGAATTCCATTTTTCGGTGTCAGTGTTAATCGGGCTGAATAGAAATGCATGCCACACTTTTCAGATTTTTATTTGTAAAAGAAAAAAAAAAGACATTAACAATAAACTGATATTTTATTCTCCCTCTAGTTATGCAGGTTTCACCTCGTATTGGAGAGTCACATACTAAAGAATGTAATTAATATTTCAACTTAACTTGAAAGTGTGTGTGTGTGTGTGTGTGTGTTTGCATGGGTGTGTGTGTCAGAGCTTAAATTTTACCCAACTGTTAATCCAAAGAGTAAAAACCATAGGGCTCAATAAACATGTCATGCGCTGCTGAACGTTTTGGATCCAATGTAATTCTACTTGAAGTCACTTGCAACGTTTTTTTGCACTTGACAATTTGTTTTTATATGTTCTTATTAGTGAATAACTGCATGAAATTATCTATTTCTTGGAATTTATTCAATAATTTTTCAAGTCTAGATAATTCTGGAAACTGAAACTGGTTGTAAAAATTCTTTTTTTTTCTAGAATTTTCTTACAGGCTAAAAGAAAAAGAAATCTAGCAATGCTTTATAATATGCAGTGGTTTTCGCATGTATTTATTTTTAATTGCTGTACTTTATGCTTGATTTGCCACATGGTGCCTTGATTTTAACATTTTACTCATCAGTTTATTTTTTGCGGTTTTTTTTGTTCACTTACTAACTGAATATACACTAATTTTTTCAACTTTAGACAACTTCATACTCAGGTTGAACTGATCCAGTTGAACTGACTGAACAGGCAGGATGGAGTCGCCTTTATGACATAACGGCACCAAAATTCATAAACTCATCTTGACAGAATTAGCATTAATATTGGAAATATTATTTCCTATTTGTTAGAGTTAAGAGTTTAAAAGTCGGTTCAAATGCCAAAAATAAAACTGGGAAATGGCTCCAAGCAGCATTCGGAAACCCGGTTTTAGCTTTGTTTTATTTCTAGAAGAGATGGTTATTTACGACGACGCGTTAGGGCCACTGGAGAAAAGAAAAAAAGAGTACATTTGTGAAACAAACTCTGAAATGTTTAGATTAATCTTAGATATTTTCTAGAAAAAAAATTGGTACATTTCTGACCTCCGAAAGTTTCAAATTTGCAAGAAAAAGTCAAGAATTTTTTTTATTAATCTCAAAAGGTTTCTCAAAAAAAAAACTCTGAAATTTCTGTGCTCCCAAAGTTGAAAATTTGCGAGAAAATTTTTTCGAGAAAATTTCTAAGATTAATAAAAAAAATTATTTTTCTCGCAAGTGTATTTAACGCGGCCCTAATACGCTGTCTTACTTATTCCAGGTGAATATTTATCTTCCAATGTTCAGAGTGTTACAAAAAACCATAGAAAAAAAACACTACAAATGTATAAAATTTTTGGTTGTTAAATATCTAACAAGTAAACAATCTCTGTATCTCCTACCAAAGCCAACGATTTAATAAAATCCATATTTTAACGATGTAAAAAAAAAAAAAAAACGTTTCGTCTTTCCTTCTTTTTTTCCCCACTGTCTGCTGTGGGACATTGTTGGACGTGTCCAGTGGAGCTGACCTGAGAGGACATTTAGTGTCCAGAGTCAGATATAAATAGACGTGGAGATGCTGTGGGGTGACAGCTGCTGTTGCCACGATGATCTACTGTGTTGAAGGTTCATATCTAATAGAAACTGTGTGTGTGGGGATGAATTTGCCACTGACCCTACAGGAACCGTCAACAGGTTCCCCCATCAACCGACCGCCATGACAAACAGGTTTGTCTTCGGCTGACTAGTCCGTCTCTGAAACAAAACACGCAGGATGTCGTTCTGTTGTTCACTCTAGAGTTTAAAATCCCTAGAAGAGCTCAAACGGTAATCGTAGTCCAGTTTATTCTGGTCATTGTTTCTTGTTTATTCCAAATCTTAGAGGCAGCTTGTTGACTCCGAGCCATTGGCAGTGAAATGAAAATGAACTCGGCGTGACTTCCCAGATATATGAGCAAATAATCTGGCTCTGTTGCACCGATACTATTCCTGACCACGTTAAACGCCACAGGTACGGAACGTGATCATTCAACTCGTGCTTCAGAAGCACATACGGAAAAAAAAAAAATCATTTGGTATTTTATATGAGATTTGCTCTTTATTTTTGTCATATTTGCTTTGTAGAGACTATGAAAGATATTTTATTTGGACTTTAGTTTGATTTAGTAACAATAGAATTCACAAAATTATTCACCGCCCCCACCCCCAGGCAGATTTAGCTTTAAATATATATATATATATATATATATATTTTTTTTTTTTTCAACCAGTAAGTTTGTTTCTAATTGCAAATGCATCTCTTCAAAGATAATAATGTCAAGGTTTCTTTTTACATTATGTGCAAACTAATTGCGCTTTAAACCTCAGTCTGCTGGGGTTTTGTGTAATTTTGGGCACAGCTGTCGCTAAAAAAAGACAACTTTGGGTTAGCCTAAAACAAGTCTGTAAAGTCTCTGAATAAGATGTAGCCCGTCTACCATAATCTTTCTTCATTTATTGGCTAATCTTGATTTGATTTTGTCCTGTTTTTCTTCTAAACTAGCTAATGTCTTAATGTTATCTTTCCGTGTGATTGGCAACAAAGAATCTTGACCTTTAGTGTCATAAAATCGTCAATTTATTGTGATTTCACTGCTTCGAACGCAAGGAGCATTTTCAGTTTTCACATTTTCTTACTGAAATTTGCATTGATTGCGCAAGCAGTGTTGTACTCTGCGTGTTCGTTCCTGTTCATTTCGATGATTCTGACTAAAACCAAAAATTTTAATGCACAGTTGATATTTGACAGCTTACATAATCACGTGGAAGACCGCCGATTTTCAGTCACTGATTTCGTTCGTAAAGGATTTTTGCTAAAGAAGCTAGCTGTACACAGAGTGCTGTGTCCAAACATAATCATGGAAAGTTAAGAGGAAGGAAAAAGTGTGGTAAGTGCACAAGCTGCTTTACACAATAACATCACCAGGACGCATGAAGCTACTCTATGTCTGTAGTCGACCAATAGAGCATGCGTAGGGTTCTTCACTAAATTAGAAGCTTGAAATATTTAATAACTACATTAGAAAATATCGTAGTGATGTGCAACATTATATGACTGCGAGCTGGAAAGGAGCTAGTGAGTAGTAGGATGATTGTACACATGGCTGAAAGATTCCATCTCTCCTCCAATGTTTCACGTTGCTGTAAGACGTGAGGTCAAGGTGAAGGAATGGCCGCCCGCTTTGGATAGTACCTGTTAATTCTAATCTCTTTTTTTTTCTGCACAGCCCGGTTTTAATATGTTTCAAACAGACCAGACTAATAAGTTGTAATTCACGTCAAATCTTGACCCGGCTCTTCTACAACACCTGTCTGCTCAGCGTTCGACCAGGCCCCTCGTCCAATCAGAGCACAACACATCAGAGCTGCACCTACTGTAGGGCTGGACAATAAATCAATAACAATACGTATCGTGACAGACACGTAATCAATATCAATAGATAATACGTCTGATAGGATGTTCAATAATTTCACTGAACTCTGATCCAGAACCGCACAGCATTCTGGGGGATGTAGGCAGAGGAAAGTCTTTAGTTCAGGGGTATCCTAACTTTTTGTCACGTGGGAAAAAAAAGATTTTTTTTTTTTACCAAGGTGTATTAGGGCCTTTAGCAAAAAGGAGTAAAATTTCCCCCAAAATCTCTGAAATTTTCTAGAAAACTTGTAAACCTTCTAGAATTTTTTTAGATATATTTTTGAAATTCAGAATTGTTCACATTTTTGGTAGAAAATTTCTGATATTCATTTTAAAAACTTTTTCTAGCAAATTTCCTAATGTTTTTTTTAGATTACTCTCAATTTGTATTATTTTTTTTTTTTTTTTGCCATAGTACGCCGTAGGTCTAGTTTCCAGTTTCTTTTGGGTTCTGTTGAAGAAATTTATTCTCAGTAGTAAGAAGAGGATTTGGGTCACGTTGTTTCAAAAATGTTTGCTATATTTAGCCAAGTTTAAGAAAGAATAAAAGCTGATTTGGATGCAGCAAAGTTGGCTTTTTCATTTTCCCGTGTAAGAAATTTATGTTGGCAACAATATTTACACCGATTATAAATGAAAAGTCTCCATCTGCATCTATGGGACGGATTTGTATCAGTTTTTAATTGCAGTTGAGGGCCACACAAAATCAGTCCAAGGGCCACAAATGGCCCCTGGGCCCCACTTTGGACACCCCTGCTTTAATTGCTCAAACTCTCATGGCCAGCTAAGGAAGGTTGGTGTCATCAACTTAACTCACTCGCTCTTTGGTTACCTAGTAACAACCTGCAGCAGCAGCTTAAGGTTTCGCCATCTCAGAACTGTTACAATTAAGAGCAGGAGCAAAAAATGTGGGCAAAACACAAAAAGTGACGCCACACTTGTATTTCAGATACTTAACCACACCGACAAAAAAAAAAAATCAAAAATTACTAATATATCGTGATACGTTTCCAGCCACATCGTCCAGCCCTAGTGTACCGCCTAACTTCGTCCTCTCTCACTGGATCCCTATGTGTCATCCTGCTGATACTTGCGCGGCACCGCAACCCGACAGATTACCGACGTTTCTAATAAAAAAACAGCCTGATACATAATCACAATGAGCATTCCGAGGAAACATTTGACACTACGAACCGCTTTCCCAGCTCAGCTCCGCTCCTCACAGGCTGCTGACAGATATCTGAGCTGACAGACACCTCAGCACCGTCCTGGTGCTGAGGTTCGAGATTCCACAGGTGTTATCTCATGCGCTGGGGGCGGTTCTGCTGGACCCAGAAGCATCGCTGACAATGAAGGCGGTATAAAGCCCGACTCCTGGCCGGCAGGACGGAGAACGAAGGATTTCTACACAGTTAAACCCCGGCTGAGTTTAGTTCCCACAATGAGTCGCAGCCCGGAGAGAATGTCATCTTACCGCCGTCACTTTGAGGACAGCAGCAGCAGCAGCTCGACCTACCAGGTCAGGGTGTCCAGCCCGTCCCCGACCCGGAGGGAGGTCCGCCATGCCTCCGCCGGCTACTCGGCCAGAGCCGGGTCCCGCAGTATCCGAGTGGACTCGGTGGGACGAAGGAACGTGTCTGCGGCACGGAGGTCACGCGTTGCTGGAGTTGGGTAAAGAGCAACAAAAACATAACGTGGCTGAATTACACTGTAAAAACACACAATTTCAGCAGGCGTTTTGGTCTGGTTTCTTTGCATACTTGGAATAAGACAAAACTTAACTCACAAAGAACTTTTCAGCAAATAGGAGCTTGTTTTAAATAAATAACTCCTTAATATTGTTGGAGGAGTAGTTTGGCATATTATTTCACTTATAAAAAGGGGGGAAATGCCTGGTTATAAGTGAAATAAAAATAACCTCCTAATGGAATTAGTTTTTATCAATATTAAGGGATTATTTACTTAAAACAAGCTTCTGTGTCACACAGAACAGTTACTTATAAGTTAGTTTTGTCTTATTTCAAGTGTACTAGGACATTTGCTGTAGAAACGAGACTAAAAATACTTGGTAAGATTTTTGCAGTGTTTCATGTTCTCTAGTCCATGTGGGAAATTTGATCCCCATCTACTCTCGTTTAATATAAACTGTGTGGTGCTTTACCGATGTGTGTCGTCAGAGTAAGCGCAGGAGCCATGGTGTGTATTGGGCCAAGTGGAGAAGCTCCCATGGATCTGGACGCTGCCGCAGCAGAGAACCAGGAGTTCCTCAGCACCCGCACGAATGAAAGACAGGAGATGATCGTCCTGAATGACAGACTGGCTGTTTATATCGACAAGGTAGAATGTTTCCTGAACTGAAATCATTTTCCATGTTACAACCCAAAAAGTAAAAGTTACATTTATCAAACTGGGGTGTTTCATAAATCCACAAAAAGTAGCACATGGCAGATGGAGGGAAAATTAAAGAAAGTTTTTACTTTTTTTTTCCACAAACAAAATACTGAAAGGCTTAGAGTGCTTTTGTATTCATCCACTTTTACTCTGATACCCCTAATTGAAAGCCGAGCCTTTCAGAAGTCAGCGAATGGAAAATAGAGCGTCTTTGTGTAATGTAATCTCAGAATAAAGCCAACTATTCTGCGAAGGTCTCAGATTTTTGGTTTTTTATTTTTTTGGAGAACCTTAGTAGGAGAAACGGCAACATGACGACCAAGTAACACAGGGCAGGGAGAAAGTTGTGAAGAAATTTAAAGCAGGATTCATTGTTTTATTTGCTAAAGAGGGACCGTTTCCATTAATGAATATTAAAAAATAAAAATTTAAAACACACCCCATAAAGTCAAAAAGGCTCATTTTGATTGGGGTGCTCCACAAATCCATTGTGGGTAGACGGACGCCATAACAACATCTAGCAGGCACAATTTTATGTATATGATTCAAATGTGTCTTCATCCAGGTTAGATAAGGTGCTCAGAATTGAGTCAAAATCCAAATTTAAATCCAATCAAATAGAATGGCAGGACTTCAAAATTGATTTTCACAGATGCTCTATTTTACAAAGAAGAACAGGGGAAAATGTCTCCAGATGAGCAAAGCTGGAAGAGACCCACCTCAAACGAAACCTAGCTGTACACAAAGAAAAATGGCTCAAAACGTTAGCCATACGTTCAGGTTTTTATTTGCACAACAATTTGGAAACTGTCTAATTTTCCCTTCCGCGTCACAATTACATGCCACTTTGTCTAAAAATCCAAAATAAAGGTTTGTGGTTGCAATGTGACAAAATATTTTGAAAAAGCCTGAAGAGAATCAATACTCTGGCAGGGCGCTAAATTAGTTACACCAGGCTAGAATAAAATGGCTATTCATAAGAAGTATGCTCCTGATTGCTGATCACAGTAAAGCCTCGCTTTTGTGTGTCGGCAGGTTCGAATGCTTGAGCAGAAGAACAAGTTGCTGGAAGCAGAGATCGAGGCCTACCAGAACAGGTTCCAGAAGCCTACGGGCCTGCGCTTGCTCTACGAGGAGCAGCTGAAGGAGCTGAAGAAGATTGCTGATCAGATGAGAGTCCAGCGGGTAAGGCAAAAAAAAAAAACTTTACACTGCATCTCCTGTTTTGTTTGGTCTTTTCCCCCTACGTTTCAAATGTTCAGTAGGGCATGAAGCTTTACACCTCGCTGACTTAGAAGCTCTGCTCGAGCGACGCTACAAGACGTCAACTTGGTGTTTTCAGGGTTCTTTACCTGGTAGAACGTGCCGATTTCTGGCAGGCAAATGTAGAGGTGCCTCTGTGCTTTTAGGTGTCACAGAGTACAGCTGTCATCGGTTATGCTTCATGCACAGATGATGGCTTGCTCATGCAAGTCGCACACAGTCACCCAGATGCAGGAGGGACGTTGCAGCAAATGCAAATGGGGTTGCATGAGCTACATTCCGCACACCTCCTTGGGTTCACCTTCAAATTTAAATGGGCAGTGTTATGTCAAATTGCCTGTTTTGAGCTTTACGTTATTCCCTCATCAAAAACCTATACCTGGAGTGTTGACTTGACTCATGCATGTTTGAGAAATCCTTTAATAGTGGGAACTATTCAACTGTGCAACACTGGGGGTGTAATCAAGCACCGCCGTCGACAAAGAGTGCTGTTTCAGTCCACACTCTATTGCAGTTGATGGCGGTAATGGACACCTCAGCTTTTTTGCAAACCGCCACAAAACACTAAAGGAAGAGGAAGATTTTGCAATGACCTGCTCAAGGCAGAGCGTTGGAAAGAGCAGGAACCTCTTAAAGAGACAGAGGCCCAATCTGCAGGCGTTAAATTACAAAGTCAATTTCTTTTTAAGTCATGTTTGCTATATAAAGTAATTGTATAACAACTGACTGTAACATAATTACTTGATTCTGCTATAATATGGCACTATGTGTCTGGAAGAATAATACTGGCCCTTTAATGCACAAAGGAGTTACTTCTGGTTATTTTCAGGACGTCTCTTTTGCTGCTAAGGAGGCTGCAGCTGGTCAACTAGAGGCAATCAAAATCCGATATGAGGAGGCCTTGGAGCTGAGAAAGAAGGCAGAGTTAGAGATCGAAGCCTTCCGTCCAGTAAGTGCTATTTTATCTCTATCCAGAACCTCTGCTTCTAACGACAAGCCTGCAATCATAAACACGTTACAATCAAGGCTTTGTAACGCGTCTCCAGGATGTAGACAAAGCCACTTCCTCCCGCATTGCCTTGGAGAAAAAGCTGGAGCAGCTGGAGGTTGAAATCGAGTTCTTGAAACGGATCCATCAGCAGGTAGATGAAGTGTCTGTGGGAGAAATGATTCCCTCCCAAATGATTCCTAAACGTCTCCTCTTCGTATAGGAAATCGAAGAGCTCATGAAGCAGATCTACGCCGCCCACGTCTCGGCCGAGAGCGCCTTCTCTCTGCCCGACCTGGCTGGCGCTTTGAAGCAAATCCAAACCCAATACGACGACATCGCAGCCAAAAACCTTCAGGTGAGTCGCTGCGAAGCGCAACAAGACAAATCTGCAGTGTGCAGTTTAGACACACTGCAGATTAAACTAGCTTAATTTCCTACCTTAGGAAATGGATTCATGGTACAAGAACAAGTTTGAAGATTTAACAAAAAAGACGTCGAGACACGTAGACAAAGTTCGAAGTGTCAGGGAAGAAATAGCTGGGGCCAAGAAGGATGTGAGTATCTTAATTTTATATACGCAAATAGAAAAGAAATTCTACATTCTGTCAGCACTTTGCATCATTTATTGCAAAACACTGCTAGATCCAAAACAAAGAACGTGGCTTGGACTCCCTGAGGACCAAAAACGAAGCCCTTGAAGCACGGATTCGAGAGACACTGGAAAAGCACAAGAAGGAACTGGAAGAGCTGCAGGTAAACATTGGCTCATGTGGTCCCAGGGTGGACACCTGATCGCACCACAGCGATCACGTAACCATCTCAGCACATCTGTTTCCACAGGCTCGGATTGAGGCCCTGCAGCTTGAGCTAAAATCCACCAAGACGAAAATTGCCCTGCACCTGCGTGAGTACCAAGAACTTTTAAACATCAAGATGGCTTTGGAGATTGAGATCACCACGTACAGGTACACCCCAAGCAGCCAGGTTTTTCAATGAACTCTGTGTACTGAAGTAAACCGTGAGACGAAGAAATCATTTTGTTTTCTCTTTGCAGAAAATTAATTGAGGGGGAAGACCTGCGGCTCTCAGGCATGATGAATTCTCTCTCTGTTACCAGTTGTAGCATGAGCGCCATTGGTGCTGGGGTGAGCATTAGCGGAGGAAGCATTGATGGTGTTGGTGGTTTGGGTGGTGGACCAATAATAGGAGGCGGCAGAGGAGGAGTTGGAAGCATGGTGGGTGGTTTGGGATTGAGTGCGGATATGGTTGCCGGAGTCACAGGATCACTTTCTGGCGATGGAAAAGTTCTGGATGGCAGGAGTACCGGTGATATGAAAAGTCCCGCTGGCAGAGCAAATATTGAACAGGGAGGTGTAGGTGTCAGAGCAGGTGATGAGAGTCTTGGCACCGATGGAAGAATGAGTGCTTCTGGTGCTAGTGGTTTTGGCTCTGGTAGCTTTGGTCCTGGTACTGGTAAGGTGGGTACAGTTGGCTCTAGTGCTAGTGTTTTAGGCGCTGGTCCAGAGGGTTCAGGTTTTGGCACTCCAGGCTTGGGTACTGATGTTGGTGGTGAGGGATCTATCCATAGAGGAATGGGGGACATAAGTGGAATCAGAGCACATGCAGATGGTGACATCTCAGAGTTAGTAGGTGGTGTGGGTGCCGCTGGAGTTGGATTCAAAAGAGGATACAGCGGTGAGACTGAAGGCAGAAGTACTGATTTGGATAGTGGTGTTGGTGGGGTAGGATTTGGCTGTGGGGGAATAGGTGACAGCAGTGGAGTTGAAACACGTGCAGATGGAGACATCTTGAGCTCAGCAGGTGGTGTACGTGCAGCTGGAGCTGAGATTAAGGGTGTTGGGTTGGACACTGGTGTTGGTGGTGTGGGACTTATTTCCAGAGAAATGGGTGGCAGCGGTGGGGTTGGCACACAATTGGATGGTAACATCTCAGGTGGCGTGAGTGCAGCTGGAATGGGACTTGGAAGAGGTGGTGCAACTGAGGGCAAGGGCACTAGGGTTGATGGTGGAATGGGTGACTATGGAGGTACAGCCCGTGGAGCGGCACTTTCTGAAACCCGAAGAGGAATCTCAGGTGCTGCCAGACCTGCAGGGAGGGGCGGGGACGATGTGGGTGTTGCTCTGTCAGGCGGTGGCGGAGTTGGTGGAGTTGGTAGGATTGGTGGAGGGAAGGGGGACATATGTGGTGTCAAGATTGGATCCGGATCTGATGGTTTTGACGGCAACACCGAGTCCTATGTGGAGCAGGCTGTGGAGCTGACAGAGAGAAGAACAGTGCTTATTAGGTAAAAGTACAGCTGCTCCTAACTTTTTTAATAAACCCTCTTTAAAACGCGTGACTCAAAGTCGGAAACTGTAACCAAACCAATTTGGTAACACTAATCCTCATGGTTCATATGAGTTTTAACTACAGCTCCACCAGTTATCAGAGTATTCCTCATTATTCTGTCTCCTCTTTTCTCCTCCCCTGCAGAACAGTTAAAAAGGAGGATGATGTGCTTGAGATGGACCACCAAGAACAGACCTACACCATCACTGGCGCTGCCGATGACTCCGATGTCGAGTGAGGATCGCAAACTCCCCGGTGACCTCCTCTCGCCCTTAAACCTCCATACCCTTTGAGCTTTGCACTGACCAAAAAAAATCCCATGTTTGGGTGCTGACCTTTGCCCTGTGGCCTGGACAAGAGAACCCCGAATGACCCCTTGCTACACACTGAAGATATATTTAAATAAACAGGCCCTGGCTTCTCAACTTTTATGTGCCTTACACCCCCTCCTTTTTTCCCACCTGCCATAAATAAAGTTACCAGCATTCAATAACGGTGTCTTTCTTTTTGTTTTGATGTCTTCAAGAAAGAATTTTGGTTCAGTACCGAGAATGCCGTTTAGTGAAGTGACATAGTGGTGATAATTTGCTAAACATAAAGAGATGCAGTGCTTTAGCAAAACAATTTAAATCATTTCATTTTTTTTTCACAATTTGTCATGTTTACAACCATCAACTTGCCAAATCTATCCTCTCATCAAGTCCTTACAAATAACAAAACATCCTCAGAGCATGATTCTACCTCCGCTGTGTTTTACTGTGGGAAGAGTGACTTCAGGGTGATGCACAGATGACGGATAAACACAACCCACAAACACAACCCATGTACTGTGTTCCTACTTGTCTACGGGATGCTAAATGACAACAACATTCCTTAACCAGTTGTAAAAATCTGATAAATTTAAATGACTTATAAATACAAAGGAGGACGAGGGCCACTGAAAAAAAAAAAAGAATTGATCTTAAGCTCAGAATTTTGACTTTTTTCTCAGAAGATTAAAGTCAGAATTCTGAGGGAAAAAAAGTCACAATTATTTTTTTTTAATTCAGATGTTTGCGTCTAAAGGCTACTGAATGCAATCGATTTCATTTAGAGTTATCAGAGTAAAGGAAGCTTAACGTGGCTGCACATTTTTTGTAGATTTTTATTTGTAAAATTGTTGAAAACCGTCACTTTCCTTGACCTTGACCTTTACCGTTCTGCACTCCTTTGTATTTGGCCGACACATAAGATCTCAATAACTTGAGTTTTTGTGGTTGTAATGTAACATAAAGAGGTCAGCGTCAAGGTGTGTGAAGCACGTCAGCAAAGCACTGTATGTGGCTGTGGACTGATAAAGGGTGAGGAAGTTGTGAGGGAGCAGACAGACGCGGCCAGAGACACCTGAGGGTCGCGGGGGGACATCCTGACACTTCCCAGTGGGCTGAAGAATCAGTCAGTCAGATCCCGTGAGAAGTGACGGCTCACAGCCGTTTCCTGTCCTCATTCCATCCACATCCACACCTTCCTCTCCTGCTGCTGATTGGGAGAGATTGGATCTGGGCGCCATGTGCCAAACACGCTTAGCGTCCGGCTCCGGGGACACCGAGTGGAGAAATGCAACAAACCCCAAGAGCTAGACGATCAATGTTAGGGCGGAGGGAGATTTCTCTCGCTGTCATTCATGTGTACATTTATTTATTTACTTTTTTTTTTTTTTAAATCATCAAAATCACAAAAAGCAGATTTCACGTTTGATTCTAAAACTGTACAACGAAAAAAAAAAAGGTTTATGGTTTTATTCAATGTATTAGTTCAACTGGGCAGGGGGGCTAATACCTTAATAATAAATATTGAAGTGTTTGTAAAGAAATAATCTTAGAAAAGAACATTTTAGATTTTTAGTTTAGTCACACGCTAGATATAAACAAAGATTATTCAATTACAAAATATATGTTTTTTAAAATGTATTTTCTATTTAAATGAGAGCCTGCCCAAGATCGCATGGAGCCACAAACAGGATTGGGTTTTGGGGCCCAATTTCACTAAAGTCCACCTCCACCCACAAACAACCAACTAACCAACCATCACCCTAAAATCTATTTTAATTTGTCCCAGTTTGATTTGATTTTGTTATTATATATTTTTACATAATATTCCCTTAGTTTAGCATGATTGCTAAGCCAATCAAATGTAGTTAGTTACATACTTCACATTATTCAATAAATCACACAAAATAAGCTTTTACTTTTAAGGGGTTTTTAAGTTGTTTCGTCCTCCTTGAACAGGCCTAGTTCTAAATTAACATTATTTGTTCCCACATGGGCCTGCCATAATAAAGACAGATACACGGAGCACATTAAAACTGCACCGTTTGATCCAGCGCATGTGCATGGAAATCATTTGTAAGATTACCCTGCATACTTCACTCATGCGTCACTTCCACAAGCTCACCCCACCTGAACTCTGATGAGTCAATTAGTTTGAACCCAGAACTGTCAGTCGCGCATACAGGCCCCCGCATAATGAGGAGTCTGCAGACGGTGCGGGCATTAGATAACATTTTGTTGCAGCGTATTAGGAGTGCGGTGTGCAACCAACCCGAAGGACGTGCAAAAGCAACAATATACCGGTCTGGGTCACAAAATTACAGAGTGAGATTTCGCTTTAAATGCTTGCGCGCGTGGAGCTCTCCATGGTGCTTTGTCTAGGACGCAAATTGCCACTATTTTTTCTTTTTTTTTTTTTTTTTTTGCGCACAGCTCTCCTCTCATGCGTCTCTTCATAGAAAGCGTTAAATGTTTGTAATCACAATTCTAGTATAGATAAGTCTCTCTATACTAGAGAGAGTATAGAGAAACAATAAGGACTGTTTATCATTTCCAAGCGTTGTTAATTCTGGTCAATATATATTTTATATTTTTTTTCATCACACCCCTATAATCAGTCACACGGAAGTCAAAGCTGCATGTCTCTAAACGTGCTCTTTGCCACTGGGGTTGTTTTGCTCTCACTTTTAGGTTGCAGAAACAACCCAAAAGTCCCAGCTGGGTCAATAACCTCCATCCTCCATGAGAAACACGCGGATTTACATAGAATATCCTCCAAAGAGGGCAAAAGTTGAGACTTCTCTTTGAAACCAGCCATTTTCTGTCACTTTGTGGACATGCTTTGGGTGACAAAAAAAAAAAAAAAAGTAAAAAATAAATAAATAAATAAATAAAAAATCCCCAATTAGGGTCGGCTGACACGCCGCTCCATTCACCCGCAGCCATTGCCTGCATACAATTTGCCTTAGGAACGAACTCCTTTAAACGGGCCCGCCGCGAAATGCGCCGGACAGCAGAGAGAATCGGCCTGAGTGACACTTGCTTTCTGGGGCGCTCGAGTGAGAAAAGGTATGAATTTATAAGGACACACCGAAACATATCAATTCACGCAACGTCTCACGCGTCTTTATCCGCGTCTCCTCATGCGAGAGGACGCGGCCTTAAGTGAGGAACTTTGTTCAGAACTTTGAATGCCAAAGCGGCGCAGCCCACTTCAAGGAGGGGAAGAAGAAGGGGAAAAAAAAGGAAGGAGAGAAAACAGAGAGAGGGGAGGCACTCTGAATGGCATCACGCATGAGCGGCGCTGAATCAGGTGCCGTTTACTCGGCCGCTCTCTAATGCGATTTTGAATATTAGTCTGGCCTTAAAATCCCAATCATGTCATCTGGTGGGAGTCCCATACAAGCATAATTACTATTCAAACGCGTCGCTAATGTCCCACCCGCACCCAGGCAGCTGGTCTGCTCCTGCGGGGCGCAGGCTGCATCTTTCCCCGGGATTCCCAGGGAGCAAAAACATCTTTAAAGTCAATGCTTTGGGTTCAATGCACTATAAAAAAGAGAAACTATATGTGGGTGTTAAGTAATGTGCCATTAAGATTTCAATTGGTTTGCAATGCTTTAATCAATAATAGTTCAGGTGAAACTGGCTAATTTAAGAGAGACTCTTGTTTAAGCAATTCTATCATAAATTGTTGTCAGGTGCAGTCAGGGGATGAGTGATACATTCATATGGGTCAATTTAATAAGAACTGGCAAAAAACTTGTGGTTGTCAAGGTTTCTGTGTCGGAGCAAAGCCTTATACATCCAACTGTCCCGTATTGTGTCCCGTATTTTAGGGATAAGTTATAGCTTTGACTAGCTTAGCGTTAGCACTGATCCTAAAGCCAGACTTTTTATTGTATTCAGTGAAAAAGGAATCTGGGGTGTACTAAATGATTGCCATTAAAATGCTTAAAATTTTAGCAAAGCTTCAACGTCATGCTTGCGAAACCTGTTGGAGCAAAATGAAAGTTTACATCTACAGTTCTACCCTGTTCAGTGAAAGCGCTAACGCTAAAGCTAAAGTCAAACCTGCTAGCGAGCTACATTGGGCAGGTATTAAAAATGACCAAATGTGATTAAGTGCACTTTGTTCAGTCATATTAGTTTGTGAATGTATTGTTCAACGGCGTTAAATAAAAGAACATTAGCTAATTGTTCTTGGTGACAAATCCTACCTAAACATTTTGATTAGCATGCTAACTCGGGAGTTGGTTCCAACCACCATGTTGTTGTTTGGTGTGTGCTATAAGGAAACAGTAAGGCATTATGTGAGTTGTATTAACAAAGAATATATCAACTTAGTCAAATTTAAGGACTGTAACAAGTCAATGTTGAAGCAATTTTGCATAAATTTTTAACGTGTTTAACAACAGTGCAAAAAGCTGTAGTCAAACGTGCTAGCAATATAAAAGGATGTTTTGAAGAGTATTGAGTATTAGCAACTGATATTCGAATTTCTTAAAGGCTATTGTTTGTGAATCTAATGTTCAAGGGAAAAAAATTTGGATTTAGCATCTAGCATAGAGCAGATAATTTTAGCTAACTCCGATTATGCTAACACTAAAGTCAAGCCTAGTAGCATGCCTCATTGTAACAAGGAATTTTATTAACACTTTTATTCCAAAAATACATATAGTTATTGTTTTAATCAAGTGTTTTAGTTTGGAAATGCAATGCTCAACTACGGTTCAATTTGAACAACATTAGCTACTTTTTTTTGGCAAGAGATCCTAAATATTTGTCTGAATATTGATTCTGTCAAACGTTGCCATTCATTGTTGCAGACAGTATAAAGGTGTATGAAAGTTCATTACCATTTCATTTTTAATTTCGCAATTTATCTTGTTTGACAAAGGAGGATAAACAATACAATGGAAACAAAGTGGTTATAAAACCGAGTGCAATTTATTTGTGTCTTTTCACTGTTAAATGTACATAATTTCAGAAATACTGATTAAAATCTGGCCACACCAAAGTGGTTAACCCCTACCCCCCCGCCCCCAACACCTCCATCCATCTCTCTTCTCTTTTCCTTGCACAGCCGAAGCGAACGATAATAACTTCTGGTTGTTCGAAAAGCACCGAAGATTTAGGTTTTCTTCGCTTCAATGCAGGGGAAATAGATGTGTGGCAAATAAACCGATCGGGGACAAACGCGGAGGGATCTCTGCAACGTGGGAAACGGGCCGCGCCGTGCACTGGGACAATGATCGCGCCTTTTCCAACGTCCTGAATAGAGTAAAAGTTTATGGGGTCGACATAAAAAATGTGTTTTCTCTCCTGCGGCTCGGAGAGGTCTCAAGTGGAAGGCCAAAAAAGGCGGAACAGGAGAGGTAGTTGTTTGTTGGTGGTGAACCTTTGGCACAAGTTGAGGAAGGCCCCGCAGTTACGGAGCCTGAATGGAGATCCCTGGTGGGGCATTGCGGTCTGTATTTACCGCGTTGCTTTGCAGGCAGGTTGTTCCTCTATATTCATGGCTCATTAATGGGCCAACCAGTTAAATCAGCGAGCCCCACCGTTTAGACAAATGGATTCCCCTCCCCCTTTAAAAAAAAAAAAAGAAAAAAAGGGGGTGGGTGGGAGAGAGGCTGGCCGGAGTGGACAGAGCCGCCCATAAAAACGTCGCCCTCCTTCTCCCAGCTCCGATTCTTCTCTCAGATCGTTGTTTGAGTTGATTAAAGAGATTGAGCTCCTTGCATATAGAAGCGCATTTAATTGACTCCACAATATTGTTGTTGAATAAAGATTCAAGCATGTAATTAATGTCTTTTTTTATATATATAAAAGAGAGGATGAACAATACCCCTGGTGAGGCCATTTAATTTCATTTAATTTTCCATCCCATTTGCTCCCAATGCTGCCTTCACTCTCACACCGAGTCTTTTGGCCGCTCCTCCGGGCTCCAGGGCGCACTGTGCGCCGGGGATTCACCACAGCGGATTCTCCGCGAAACAGAAAGGAAACTTCTCTCTCTCTCTTTCTCTCTCTCTCTGTCTCTCTCTCCTTCTCTCAGGAGATTAATTAATTTCACTGTGGAGAAGTAAGTGCGGGACGCATGGGATGGGAACCAGTCGCAAAAGGCCGGGAGTTAATAAATAACCCCTTCGCTCAGCCGGGCGCAAACATTGCGCCCATTGACGAGATTGTTCGCGTGTCGTTTGGATGTTTTTTTTTTTTTTTTGAAAGAGCGCAGGGAGGAGAACGGACAGTCTGACAAAGGCTCGCTTTTAGATAAATAAATAAGATACGGCGATAGATTTTAGATTTTTTTTTTCCTTTCCTGAATGCATTTATGCACAAAAACAGAATGAACCATAAAACATAAAAATGTGAAAAAATGTTTTTGGTAGGAGTTGTTACCATATTTAAATGACCACAATGTAACATTCTTCCAAAGTCGTTCTTTTACAGTGAGTGGCGTCTGTTGTTCCTCCGGTCTGGTTTTCTCAGTAGGTTTTACTTTAATTGGGAGGCCAGAGTGGACAGGTCAGAGGTCAGTTTAGGCACGGTCTGGACTGACCGCCTACAGGTTGTTGTTGCCCCTCTCTGACCCGACAACAAACCCTTAAATCACGCGTTCTCATCTTATTTACACTTTCTTTCCAAATAAGTGGCTTTTTAATAAATAAATAAATAAATAAATAAACTCTGCTTATAGATTAATCAAATAGTGCAAAAACTCATAGTTTCAAGAACTAAACAGAGTAAGCAGTTGCTCTGGCGGAAATGTTGACATTGGAAATCCTCCTTTGAAGGCCACGTGTTGATGTCGAAACTACGGTCATTTCATCTTTTTTTTTTCTTCTTCCACGAATATTTTTCGATAAAAAAACACTTCTCACCTCACCATGCAAGAACCTGCAAATAAACAACAACAACAACAAGAACAACAAAAAACCCAAGCAAATAAACATATAAATAAATCAACTAAGTGGCTTTCCCAGCTCCCGGGATATTTTTTTTTTCCTTTCAGAAGTTAATTGCAAAAACAAATCGATCCATCAGCCAATTAATTTGTCAATCGAGCCTCTGTCTCACTCTCCTAATCCTGATTTTTTTTTTTTTTTCCCTCTCATGGATTTAAATCACGAACGAAATCACTATGGAGAAAATATATCCAAACAGTAAATGTGCTACATTTAAACACTTTTGTTTTTACTAAGCGATCCGTTCACATCGCGCTGGTGCCGGTTTTAAAACGCCTTCTTGGAAAAGTTTATGCAACAGTAATTTTAGTTTCGGAAACCAGCCGATGATCGATCTTCAAGTCGAAATAAATCGCAACTCTCTTCTCCGATGTTGTTAAAAAATCATGCAAGGATTGTTCCCTCCTTGCCTTTGTCAACGTGCAGAATAAAACAGATGAACGCATTGTACGAGGAGACAAGAAAACCACAAGTAAAAATATGTGTGTGTGCGCGAGGCTGGGAAGATGATGTGTTTCTTCTCCCTCTCTCTCTCTCTCTCTCCCTCTCTCTCTCTCTCTCTCTCTTACTGCTGCTGGTCCTCCCTTTTCAGTACCTGCCCGATCTCAACCCGGCACACGCCGAGAGTCAATAGAAGTTAACAAGTCCTCTAAACTTTCCTGCTCCTTTTGTTCACACTAAGGACAAAAAAAAAAAAAAAATAGAAGGAGGAGGAAGAGGAGGGGAGAGGAGCCCTTTGAAGTAAGTAGAAGCCGTAAGAATGGCAGCCAAGTAGATTTAAAGTATGGCCAAAGGAAGAAAAAAAATCCCTGAATGGAGAAGGGTGAGGATTTATGGAGGAATTATACAGTGGATTTGTCAGTGAAAATATCGGAACTGTCCCGAGGACAAAGCCGCGTGGTGAGGATTAATGGCCGCTCCGGACCTTTGATTCCGCGCTCTCCTTTCTCTGGCCTTGACAAATTGGGTTTCGGGGATGGGAAGGGTCGCCGGGCTCTTTTGTGTCTCTTGACCGTTTTGGGAGCAATTCATTATGAGGCGGAGTGAGGGAAAGTCTCCATGTGAGCGCAGGCCCGGCCCGTTTTCCCCTCTGCACACAGCTGCTGGGAGAGCCCAACTCTCTCACACTCACTCACTCAAGCCCCCCCCTCCCCCCCCCCCCCCACACACACACGCCACACACACCTTCTCACCGCTGCTGCAAACTCAGGGGCGCTCCCCCCGCCCCCGCTGCGCCAACCCCCCACGCAAACCAGCATCACCTCTCTGCAGCACCCACTCTGTTCTTCTTCCCATTGCATCCTCAGATAATCTTGAGTGCGTGTGTGTGTGTGTGGGGGTGTGTGTGTGTATTGGTGTGTGGGTGTGCAGAGAGGGGTGTCCGGGGTGTGCTCCATTACTAGAAAAGTCGGAGAGCATAACGCCACCGCGTCACTTTGAGGGCGGACATCGGCCTGTCCTCATCATCTTCCTCCTCTTCTTCTTCCTCCTCCTCCTCCTCTTCCTCCCGTCCCTTGCATGCGCGCGCTCTCTCGCATTCGGGTCTCCATCAGTCTTCATGGTTCTGATCTCACCCCGCGCCATGCAAGCCACCCGGGCGTCCACCACCGTCAGTGTGTTTGCGGACTGCAGCGTCCCGGCCGGGCTCCGGATAGGGCCGGTACCGGGCGTCTTCAAGCTGGGGAAGTACCTGTCGGACCGCAAGGACGTCGGACCGAAAAAAAAAGTAAGCCGGAAAACCCTCAATGTGCATATTTGTAAAGTTAAGGTTTCAAATTGTCGTTGTTTTATATATATATATATATATATATATATATATATATATATATATATATATATATATATATATATATATATATTTTAAGATATTATACAGTATTATTTATTTCTATTTATATAGCTGCCGTTTAAAAAAAAAAAAATTGACGTTTCAGTTTATATTTTTATCAGTTCAAAATGACAGATAAAAAAAAAAATAAAATGTATCCTTTCTTTCTTTTTTAAACTGACTTGTCAAACTTCATTGAGCCGCGATTTATTAATTGCTTTGGCCTGTCAGGTTAGAAATAATTGAGCTCCATTAGTGGCCGACTTGTCAGCTTAACCGGCCTAATGGGCAGACCCGGGGTGTGCGCCCTCACGTTTCCCCAGCCTGCCGGGCCTGTTATTCCGATGAGCCGTTTACTGTTAATGGGATCCGGCCACGGAAAGATGCCAGCGTGTCCGGGTCGGGCCTCCGCCTGCAGGCGGCGAAAAACTGCTAAGCGGAAAAAATGCTAAAAAAAAACAGACAAAAAAACAAACAAGCTGCTATGCGTTATTCATCTGCGTCCACATGCATTGCGTTAGAAATATAGATTTTCTTTTTTTTTTTAAATTGAAATGTTGACAAAAATATTTGATAGTTAAAAAAAAAACAAACAAGGAACTATTTTCTATTAAAAAAATGTGCAATTTTCAATTTTTAAAAACAATCTCGCCTTTGTTTTGCGATTCAAAACGAGTGTTTTGTTGTTGTTTGTTTGTTGGTTTTTCTTTTTTAATCGCAGAAAGCTGTCAGCGGTTCTGATTGATGCGTCTAAATGCGTGGCCCCGGGGGGCCCAGCGAGGGGGGGACCGGGCGGGGGGGGGGGGGGGGGGGGCGATCATCAGGTGCAATGTCTGTGTCAAATGTCACGCCTCGATCCCTAATCTCCTAGAACAGTTTAGAAACGCTCTGACACTCTTCAAATTCGTTTCCCATATCAAGTCAATTAGGCCCGTTCGCCGCTCTCTTTATAGGACATTATCAGCAGAGCGGATAAAAGACGCGTTAAGCGCGCTTTGCTCCCAACAGCGGCCGCAACACCTCCGCGTCCGACCGCAAACAGAAACTCGCGATATTTGCCCCCCCGCCAAAAAAAATGAAAAAGAAAAAAAAAGACGTGCTAGATAAAATTATGGTACAAACATCCTAAATAAAAAGGTGGTTTAGGTGATCTTGAAGAGGAAAGACGCAGAAATAAATAAATAGAAACAAATCAAGTTTTCGTTTAGGTTCCATTAGGGTGCGATCTTGTTTCGGCCTTTTCTTTTTTTATTTTTTTTATTTTTTTAGTGTTTTCGGATTTGCCCAACTTTGTTTCTCCTTCTCCGTGCCTCAGATGCGTTTGCTGCGCGGAGAGTTCGTGGACGAGTCGGGCTGTCCTGTGCCCGATTGGATCGGATTCATCCGCGCCGCCAGGAACAGCCAGGAGCAAAACCTGGAGGCGGTGTCGGACTTACCTGGCGGACAGGTGAATTTTTTATTTTTTTTTTAATGCCACGACGTCCCACTCTACTCTGTGGATTTTAAGTGGGAATAAAGTCACATTAAAAAGAGAGAGAGAGGGGGAACATTTTTTTTATTTGTATTATTTTTATTAAGATTTTCTACCGAGTCCTGAGAGAAATCCCAGCGGGAGAGGAGCTGAGTGTGTGGTACTCCAACCCTCTCGCCCAGTGGTACGACATTCCCACCACGGCCACTCCCACGCACGACGAAAAAGGTGAGCGAGACAGATAATGCGCAATATAATTAAATTAATATTGCATGTATATATATTTTGCGCAATAACAAAAAATAATAATACAGTTTTTTAGTATTACGCGTCATTGCGCAATTAGTCAGTGATCGAATGTTGTCGTTTTATTGCCAAGAGGTCGTGAATGGCGTTCATTTTTCTTAATTTCCCATTCATTTATCGTGTTTAATGATTTAATGAGAGAATAAATGATCAACATTCGCCGATTGAGCAAAATTTTAAAAAAGGAAAAAACAACAGTTTCAAATCGAAAAATAAGAAACTAAATTGCGCGCAGAGAATGAAAAAAAAAAAAGAAAAATCCCGTCCAAACAGAGGGTATATTTTGATGCACCATGATATGATCCACCTGTGTTCCACAGTTAACTACGCTAAAAACAATGACAAATAATAATAATAATAATAATAATAATAATAATAATAATAATAATAATAATAATAAACGGGGATTTGAGAATCAGCAAATGTGGTTAATCCTCTTGTTCGGCCTGTTAATACTAATAATCCGATGTTTGCGCTTGGGGGATTAGCGCCTCATCAGAGCCTAATCCTGTTACAGAGCAGATTATCTACAGATACTTCCATGGAAATTCCTTCATCAGAAAATGACTCGTATTGTTCCGAGCTGGGAAATCCCTCTTTGTTCAAAACAAACCAAAAACCTGATATGATGTCAGTCAGTATAGGAAAAAAAAATAGAAGAAAAAGGCAAAAATTGTGGCGATGTAATTACGGTGCTTGAATAATAATAATAATAATAATAATAATAATAATAATAATAATAATAATAATAATAATAATAATAATAATAATAATAAACAGCAATTAAACGCAGAAACCGACGCGCCTCTGTGAGAGTCGAGGAAGAAGCGATTCAGTCGGAGGTTAACGAATGTCACCCCGTCGTTAATAGTCATGTATTCAAAAGCAAGTAATTCAAAAACAAGTGCTTCACGCTGAATTAGGTGGCTGCGTTAAGGTATTGTGGCCTAATGAATGCCGAACTTTTATGTCGGGTGTATACTGCCCGGATTCTCCGGCGCAGCGCGCACCGTGTGTGCGCTCCTGGACGTACGCGGTCACTCCCCCCTCCCCACTCCCCTCCAACTCCTCCTCCCCTGCCCCATTATTGAGGCGTCAACAGATGGGCCTGCGCCATTGTTTCTGGAGACTTGCGATTTCAAGCAACAGCTGCTGTCACTTCCACGGGAAAGCGCGCAGAGAGGGAGAGGGCTCGCGTTCAATGGGTCCCGGCTCCGGAGCGCCAGATTGGGCAGGGGCGTTTGCCCTTTTGATGGTGATCATAAACAATGGCCCGTATGAGGATTACAAAATCATTACATCTATATTATCTTTTGAGTGCCCGACTGGGGGCCATTAGAATGGCTCCCGGAGTCTATTACCATTTGGCACCAGATCTTAGGAGCGGATTTCGTTACCCATGGTGCGCAGCGCGGGGGTGGAAATCTTTTTGCTTTTCAGTCACTCTGATCATGTAGTGATTTATTGATAATACTTCTGGCGAGCTGTAATGTTTCCCGGGTAAACAAAACAGCTAGAAATTTACCCTCGGATTATTTTCATTTGAAAGTTGAATTACGCAGCAAAGCCAGTCCAAACAATTTGTGGGGCCAGAGCAGAAGCCACCAACCCTAATGCTTATGTCATCTAAATTGAATTTAACACACAAACAAACAAGACAAACCTAAACTAAAAAAACCAACAACGAATAAGTAAATAAATTCACATGATTTTCTTCAGCCTTAATATTAATAATTTTATGTGTTTTAATAAATGAAATTCCAGATTTTTCTCATTTACCCTTTTGATCTGATTATGTCTGAGTCAGTACAAACTTAGTAGATTAGGTGAAGAGTGGTCAAGTTTACTGAGCTGTGCTCACTAATTAAATAAATGCATCATTTATTCAGTTATTTTAATGTTTTGCAGTCATAGTGTGCATGGAATAAAATCAGCGTTTGTTGTTATCCTAAGAAATCTCCTGTCAGCGTGAAATGGTCCAGTTCAGGTTGGATCGGTCTGAGTATTTTAGATTCGGAACAAATTTACTCTGGAAACTCTAAAACAGAAAAAAAAAAAACACGTTCCCTTTAATTTGACAGCATAAGGCTTTTCAAATTGAAAACCAGTGTCAGCGCCATACGTCAACGCAGTCACATTTTATAGCCTCTGTACAGCGCACCCTGGGACGCTTCCTTACTTTGACTGGAAAAGCAATGAAACAATAGAAAAAAAAGGTGTAATAATTGTTCTGTCGCCCCCTTTAACGTTCCCCCCACGGCGGAGAGCCATAGGTTCTACACCCAAAATTGCCACTGGTTGACATAACAACCAAAGTGAAGAGTTCTCCCTGCAGAACATTTGTCAGTTTCTTAAAAGCATTTTTAAAATGTACATTTGAAAGTGGAAAAACTTTTAAAATTCATACTAAAAAAAACAAACGTTTATAAAGGTCTTGTTTTAAGATTCTTTGTGTGAAGTTCTGCGCCCTTCACACAGGCCTCTGTTGGGCTTCGGATGTGCTGTAAACATATCTCAGAGTGTCCACTTTACCTTGTTGGACCTGCGGTGACCTTGTCGTCAATGTGGTGTTTTTCCCTCCACAGGTGAGGAGCGTTACATCTGCTGGTACTGCTGGAGAATATTCAAATACCCCAACACCCTCAAGGCCCACGTCCACTTCCACTGCGCTCTGAGCAACGGGCGGGGGTTCGTGAGCGGCGAGCAGGCCAGAGGTACCGAGTCCTTCAGCAGGTCGCCCAAGTCCGGAGACATCCCCAACACCTCCGGCCACAGCAACTCCTCGGACTCTAACCGGCGGGCTGTGTCCGCCTCGCCCTTCCAGAGCAACAAAGGCGGACTGTCGAAGAAAAGCAGCGCCGAGGAGCAGGACCGGGCCCTAGACATGAGCGTCGCGTCGGCCAGGAGCCAGGGACACCTGCTCGGACTGGGAGCCGCGTCTTCAGTGCTGGGTAGCATGGGTTTCCATCCGGGCGTGCGCTCCGCTTTCAAGCCGACGGGCGTCTCTAAAGTCCCGGGCGCAGAGGCGTCCAGAGAGGAGGCCGGCGGCAAGCTGAGCGGCCTCGGATTCAGTAAACTCATTGGGAACATGAAGCCAATCCGCAACCTGGGCGAGGCCCTTAACGGGGCTGGGAGCCACCCTCCAAAGTGCGCGCCCACCATCGTGGACTCCACGTCTCCGATGGTACCGTGCGGGAATCCCATCCGGGGGTTCCCACTGCTGCCGCACGTGGAGGAAACGTCGGCTTTCAAGCACGTCGAGAGTCGAATACACACCGGGTTGTCCCCCTCCCGGTACCCCCAGATGCCCCCCGGCCTGCACTTTGAAAGGTTCTCACTTCCTCACTTCGACGGCGTGAAGACGTACGGCGGAGACTGCAACATCCCGCTGATGCCCTTCACCGTCTACAACGGGGAGCTCCTGTACAGCTCCCCCTATTACCCGCTCAAATTCCACTTCAGCAACCTCCTCAAGTACCCGGACTCCGTGCCCTACTTTGGCGCCCCCCAGCTGAGCCAGGACCTGGGCTCCATCACGAACATCGACCGGGAGATCGCCATGCACACGCAGCAGCTGTCGGAGATCAGCTCGGACAAGAGTCGGGCTCGGCTGGACTCGGTGCCCGCCGGGAGCACCGGCTCCACCGGCTCGGGCAAACCCAAGAAGGGCCACTTGTGTCTCTACTGCGGGAAGCTGTACTCCCGGAAGTACGGCCTGAAGATCCACATGAGGACTCACACGGGGTACAAGCCTCTCAAATGCAAAGTGTGCTTCAGGCCCTTTGGAGACCCGAGCAACCTGAACAAGCACATCCGGCTGCACGCGGAGGGCAACACGCCCTACAGGTGCGACTTTTGCGGGAAGGTGCTCGTGCGGAGGCGGGACCTGGAGCGGCACGTGAAGTCCAGGCACCCCGGACAGACTCTGAAGAAGCTGGACGACAAACCGGGCGGCCCGTTCGACGACGCCGACCACAAGAGCGACAACGACAGCGACGTGGACGTGTGCTTCACCGACGACCAGAGCGACCAGGAATCGAGCAAAAACAATGACTTAGTTTTGTCAGAGACGATTTAATGGGACCAACCCCCCACCACCACCCCGCACCCCCACCCTTTGGTGTTGCATGAAATAATATCTGCAAAAGAAATGTCACTTCTTGATCGTTATTTTTCCGTTACATATGGGGGAAAAAAAATTAAAATAAAAGATCCAAGTTTTTTCTTAATTTAAAAATGTGTATTTATCACTCTCGGTTGTTTCTGGAATCCATGTAGGCTTCTCACAATAAAACAAGTATCAAATAATAATAATGAAAAAAGCAGCAGCTTAATGCAGCAGCCGTTCTGTTTTATTTACTTTTGACGAATAATCACTTTAAAAAAAAAAATAAATCGAAACAAAACCATGGTTTTTCGGGCAGACAGACGCTGAATCCACCTGCGCGCAAAACAAACAGCAATCAGTAACAGATGTTTCGGTTTTTTTAAATTTTATTTTTTTTATTTCAAGCCGCAAAATAAAAAAAAAAAACAAAACAACAAAAAAAACCTGCCAAGGTTGACTAAGACATATTTGTAAAGTTTGCTCTTTTCTTTTCTTGCTGAGGAAAAAGTAATCTGGATAAAGTCCACAATCATGTGTTCAGGAAATCAGCGCGACTTCCAGCTTTAAAAAAAAAAAAATAAATATTTTTTTCGTATTGTGAATCTTACTCGAATTTTCCATTTTGCAGTTTAAATACAAACCATCTCCACTGCTCAGTTGAAAAGTAATTTCCCGACCCCATCTCTTTCCGAACTTGACTTCAATTTGCACCCCCCCCCCCCCCCCCGGCCCTGTTCTTCTTACGGAAACAAAGATGCCGCTTCCGGTTTACTTAAGGATTTATTGCCAGAGAAAGAAAACATTTTTTTTTTTTAGCTATTGTTTGCAGTCAAACAAAATGTAAAGAAGCTGTAAATGAAGAAGAAGATGATATTTGGCATTCCGCTGGAGAAGTTGTGTATGTGTGTTTATAGGTGCCGTTTGTCTAAGAGGACAGTAATATACTCCTAATTATTAAATGGATGTTTTTTTTCCCCCCCGTTGGAATAAATTAAACTTGAAGAATAAAAGTGTGTATGAAGTGCTCCTTTTATGTCAAACGAGACGAATTTTTCCAGCCAGATTTGAAGAAATGCGTTTTTTTTAAATTTATTTTTTTAAAAGTTTAGTTTAGTTTAGTTTGCCACATTTTATTTCTTTCTCCAGAATTTTTTAATAATCCGCAAATCTTGACACAATCATAAATCCTAATCAGTCACTCTGAGCTTTGGCTTCAGTTGTTCAGTTGGAAAATTGTTGCTCATCTGAAGCTGTGACACTGCACTGCATCATTTTTTTCCTACCGTACTTACAAAAATACAAAATTATTTTTTCCCCACTCTGTCATTTAATATTAATATATATATTTTTAAATATAATCCTTTATATAAATAGAATTTATTCAATTATTATACAATAAAAAAATAAAATAAAAAAAAAATCTGCTGTCTGAGATCAAAATAACTGTTCAGATCATAATTTAGTACTTTGGGATAACTGCATATGCAATAATGTTAAACAGACATTTTAGCTACTGCTTTGTAATTTTTTTTAACTTAAGAATAATGTATTAAATGAATGAAAACTGTGCAAGATTAAAAAAAAACTAAAAATTAATACAAACTGTTAGTCTGCTATATAAAGGACACTGTTACCGGAACCATAGAATTACATTATTAAAATAAAACACGGCAAAGAATTGTAAAACAGAAAAAGCGAAGATATTGCATCACAAATGTAAAATCTAGTGTGGATATTTAGACCTTATTGATTCCAGCTCTGTAGCAGTTCAAAAGTGCAGATGGAGATTTTTTAAATTTATTTTTAATTAGGGCAAAAATTAATACTTTACAATTCTTGCAATGGAAAATATGATGTACAACACAAAATATATGTTTCGCTAACCGCCTTTTTGCATTCTGTTTATTTTCATAGTGTAGAAGGCCACATTTGTCCAGTGATTTTTTTATTCCAAAAAGCAGACTTTGGTGCACCCAAATATGCTTTTAAGTAAAGCATTGAACTTGGCTTAATACAGCAAGATTTTCCAAAGGAAACAACAAATTTTGTTCTTACTGCTGAAAATAGATAAAAAAAAAAAAAAAAAATCAAGCTCAACATTATTTGAAAATTGGAAGCCTTAATAAAGCAGAAAAAAAATTATTTGAACTGAATTGTATTGTTATTTTTTGTTATAGCACAACTGAGTGAAACATTTGGACTTTAAGACCACAGTTAGGTGTCATCGATGTCCGAGATGGTCCTCCAAATGTCCAAATATACAAGTAGAAAACAACCAATATGAACAAAAGAAAAAAAATAATGTAAGACACTTACCCAAAAAACACTTACCTCAAAACAAATTTCAGCTTTGGATCAGCAATTTCTCACACATCCCTTTAGAAAAAAAAAATCTCTATTTGTTGAATTAAAATATTGCTTGCTTAGCTTATTTTTGAGTAGGTAAGAAAAATTCATATCAATGTGGGCAAAATCATTAGGCAAGTGAGTGTTTTGACCATATCCTTATTATCAGGCATATTTTATAACTCCAACCTGGATAAACTTGAATTCCTAATGGTTTTAATGGCAGGTGATGCATATCTGTGGAATGACCTTAGGATGTCAACATCCTCTGTCAGGGCTGCCCAAATTCGGTCCTCGAGGGCCGGCATCCTCCATGTTTTAGTTCCCTCCCTGGTGGTAGTAACAACATTTTCAGCATGTCAGTGTTCTTCTTCTGATGAGCCATCATTGGATCCAGGTGCGTTAAACCAGGGAGAGAACTAAAACATGCAGGATGTCGGCCCTCGAGGACCGGCACCTTGACATAGGACACCAGCGCCCTTTGTCAAGGTGGGCATATGTGGCAGTTTCTTTTCTTTAGGAAAAATGGTCCAAAAAGAGATTCGACTGACTATGAAAAGTCAAGAATGCTCAAAAGTCTCTCAGAGGGATGCTGCACTCTTGTTAAAATGTTGGGGTGCGATCAAAGAACTTTTTTAAAAATTGTTTTATTTTAAATAATCAACAGGGTCACAAGAAACGTGCTGAGAAAACAAGATGCAAATGAGCTGCAATATAGTAGACATATACGTATATGTCTACTAAATTCCATTGTTGGAATATAGTAGACATATCTATTCTGGATATGCGAAGAAGTAAGCGTGACGCCATTATCTTCCAGTTCTGTAATATTCCGTAACTGCTGGAGCTCAGAGACACGGCCAAAGTAAGGACGGCTGAAACCAAACCTGAGCAAGACACATCAGCTGTAGTGTCTAAACATGGTGATGCTGCCTTCACCATGTTTCGCCCTATAGGGACATCATGACATTGTGCACTTAGTTTTCCACCAAACAAAGCATTTTACATGTAGACCAAACTGTAGAAGAACATCGTTTTTCACACGTTTCCTGCATCCTCTGCATCAGCGGCTCTCCACCGTAGTGTTCAGGACTCAGTGTCGTGATTTGGGTGTTTCCCTGCTTCCGAATAAATGGGTGCAGGGTTTGGACTGGATATGCTGGAGCAGGGAAACATCTAAAACATAAAGAACGGAGGGCCGAGATACTCTGGTTTGGAGAACCATTGCCCTTGATGACTTGAATCTGAAGACAGAATGTGTGATTGCTTTTTTACCAGCAGTGGTTCTCTTCTTGCCAATGTTCCACGAAGATCCGGTTTGCGGACTGCATGACTAATAGTTCACCTGTTGCCTGATCCTCCCACCCGAGGTGTGAATCTCTGCAGTTCTCCTGGAACTACCATCGGCCTTTTGACTTCTTTTCTGCTTCATACCCTTCTGTCCCTTGCTGACCTGTCAGGTAAAGTACACTGCCATGTCTTGTCACTTTTTACATTTTCAAATCATAAATTAAGCATTGCTTTGTAAGATGATCAAAGCTTTAAGCTTCTATGCAGGACTTCCTCCCTGACCTGTTTGCTGTGTTCTTTGATCTTCATCGTGCTGTTTGTCCTCCAATGTTCTCCAACCGAGGTCTTTCATAGAACGCCTGCATTTACACTGAGATGTTGGACTCATAATTGCTGATTCGGTGACGTCTCGGCATAACAGGGTAAAGGGCGTTGAATTCTAATTAGTGCTGTCAATCGATTAAAAAAAAGGTAATCAGATTAATTGCACTCTAGTGCTGTGATTAATCACTATGCGTAATGTTCTAAGCTTGAAATGTAAATATGCATGTTGTTTAAGAAAAGGTTTTGTTGTCCCAAGAGCAACATGTCGTGAGATTCTCGATATTCCAGGTTTTCATATTTAGGATAGCTTAAAAGAAGTCATTTTGTTTCAAACATTAGAAACGAGCTCTTTGTGCTTCGGTAATTCATCGTTGCAATTAGTACATGTTACGTTGGCTTTTATCCAAAGTCCATTGCGGTGATTTTTAAAGTGAAATTTGCTGCTCAGCACACCAGACTGACTCTCCCTGCTCATCTTTTCTATCGCGATTGCGACTCTACATCGCTGACCGCAGTACAAGACCGTGTAACACGCTGCTGTGAAGTAAGTGACCCTCTGCTGGAGAGAGGCTGTTAGGTCAAAGCAGGTCATGCGATTAATGTGCATTATGCAACATTAACGTGTTTCCAGACGAATCGCCTTAACCATGCCACAAGTTTAAAGATGTGAAGATGTGAAAGAGGCGGGACGACAGTACGGCACCAAAAGATGGCCTTATTTGTGTTTCGGCTCTCTGTAAACACCTGAGAGCGTCCAACAGAACGCCCAGCATCATTTTTAATTGACAGCAACACAAGAATGATTGTAATTTTAGCAAAAAAGTGTTTTCATGCTCGGCAGGCTTCAAACGCTCCGAGTTGTGATAGTCTCCCCTTCCCTGCAGAACACTTTGGGAACTCTCCAACTCTGTGGGAGCCGCCATCTTCCTGGATCAGGTCCAGACACTGTTTGCAGTCAAACTCTTCCACACAGAGCTCCTCGCTCACACACAGCGGTTTCAATCAATTAGTGCTGTTCATTAGTGGGAACACTGCAGGGCATCAAAAAAAAGGAGTTTGATTCTCACCCCGATCAAAAACCTAACTTTATTGGCAGAAAAACCCCGCCAGGCCGGCTTGCACATGCAGCTGTCTTTTAATATTATTACTTTTTTTTTAATTATACAACTTTCTTGATTGAGGAATTCTTTTCATCTTCTTTCTACTTCTCACCAAGCAGCAGATTAGACGTGTACTTCCGGGGCATCTTGTCCAGGAAGCATGGTGCGGCGTACTCTTCCTCTTGCCCATATATGGAAGACGCTGTGACAGAGCGCAGCTGGTTTGTTAGGGAGACAGGCAATCAGCATTTACATTTAACAGCTGGTAGATCCCAGGCTGATGATTCGTGCAGAGGTATGTTGGACACTGAGCGTGAGGCGGGTTTAGAATTATTTCTGATTCCTCCACTTGATTGTTGTAGGTAACATATCTAGAGAGTCACGTACAGAGCGCCGTTGACTGGTTTCACTTTAGAGAAGGAAAAGGCAGTTTCTTATTATCATCTGGCCACTTAAGGTGCTTGTCTAACTTGATCTCTTTTGTGTGTAGGTTGGCCTGCTACTGTTTCAACTTCAGGTTTTGTTTTAGTTTAGAATTTCTTTTTTGGATAGTTATTGATTAAAAGTATTTCTTTTTTTGGTTTTGTTTAAGGGGAGTTTCTATTGTCTAGCCCTCTGGCTTGTTTTTTTTTTTTTTTTTTTTTTTTTTTAAAGGCCTTTTCTGTCCCTGGGTCCCAAGCTGTTTTATTTAGCTTGAGGAGGCTAGTGGAAGGGGAGTTTTTCTTTTCTTTGCTGTATTCACCAGGGCTTTTTGTGTGAGTGCGTTTTTGTTGGGGAACACTTGGGTGCATTTAGTTATATTTGTGTTTTCCTTATTATTATTATTCCTCCCCCAAGCAGTCTAAGTTTATTTAATTGGGTTTTAACTATGTTTTTCAGCTATACGGTTTCCATGGCCAGCATAGACTCTTACTTTTGGTGTGGTGATTTTTTTGTACAATAAAATAAACTGACTATTTTTTCCCCATAGGCATTTGTGAACTCGATAAACTGTATCTAATTTGCAAATGAAGTTTGTAATTTTTTTTTTACAAACTTATCTGTGTGATCTGGTAAAAAGAGGACTTAAGGTTCTCCACACATTACAAAAACCGCACCCAAGGTCACACGTGATAAAGGCGACCTTTTCTTCACGATCACATCGGGGAACCGGACAAGTGCAGCCATTATGGAGTGCGTTGACACGGTTTGAAAGAAATGAATGTGAAATACTGACATGGTCTTAGTCCGTTGTGAAAGGAAATGGGAAATCTTGGTGGTGGTTTTTTTTTTTTTTTTTTTCATAAAATATTCATTCAAACCCAAAGCTTTTCTAAACCGAGAGCCGATAAAGCAATCCGCAGCGCTGAGGATCTGTAGAGACTAAAATAAGAAGAAAGCCACAGCAAGGACAGAGAATCTGTAGACTTGAAAGAAGAAGAGAGGTAATGTTGGACTGGATATAATAATATGGTAATGATGAATAGTTGCAGGTCAGATGTTTTGTGCCCTTCTTTCATCGCCTTCTTCACATGAAACACATCGGCACTGGAGCAGTACGCACAAGAAGGCTGAACCTTAGAAGACATTTTTTCCCCACCGCATGTTTAACTGTACCGTCTTTCACGAGCTTCTTTGTGAAATCAAAACAATAAAAGAAAAAAAAACAAAACATTTGAAATACAGACAAGTTTTGATCAACAATGTCTTTTGACACCAACTTGATGTTACGCGCGAATCGGTTAATTTCTCTTTTGGAGGCGGACAGATGGATGTCGAAATCGGTCACAATAAGACGACCGGCAGCACATCTCAAGTGACTTTGGGTCTTTGTGTGAATGTTTGGACAGTAAGGGACGGTGAATGGGAGAGCCATTTGAAACGAATGAAAGCACGCTTTCTTTATTCCCCGCCGGCTATTTTGTGTTTAAAGAGAAAATTCCGAAACATCTTTGAGGATGTTAATTCAAAAAAAAAAAAAAAAACTGAAAAGGAAAAAGGATTGAAAATATAAAACTTCGGCTTTCAGCCACAAATTGCCACATCTAAAGTGTTTCGAAAGCACAAAAGCGGTTGGGATTTTTCGAAAGTGCGACGAGAAAGTGGTTATCATGCCACGCAATTACACCTGAAACCAGACATTAACCTGCACCGTATAACATCTTCAACTTTTTCTTTTAATGCCCAATTGTAAATCAGAATAAACTTTCCCGCTTTAGGTCAGTTATTGAAATTATTTCAGTTATCCAATGCCAGAATACTGAGAGAAAGATTTTTCAAAGGATTCTATTATATATATACTATTTAATTCAGAAATGTCGTGTAGTTGTCTTTCGACAAACTTTCCACAATAGTTTGGGGGAATTTTGGCTCATTCCTGACAGAACTGGTGGAACTGAGTCAGATTTGTGGATTTGAAACATTACATTTGTGAACTTTGATCGTATATTAAGGGTCATTGTCGTATCTCGTGCCAACCTTTCTGCTTCACTATATGGATTGTGTTGTTAAGCTCCTCCCCTTTTCTTCCTAAGGTTTATGATGGTCAAACGCTGACATCAGAAAGAACATCAGACTACAGGACATATCAACAAACATAAGGTCTCTTGGCCTTGACACAAACCTGATTTTAAAATAATGGCTTCTTCCATTCTGAGCGCCATTTCAGACTCATTTCACTGTGTGCACATGACTCCTCTCCTGGTACTTTCACTTCTGCCTACAATCCAGAAATATGACTTTCTAGCTAACCGTTTACTCTATATCGGCCTTTGAGTGTGTGAGGTAGATACTGAAATATCGATACGTCCAATACCAGCTCTTTATCCTCTGACGTCGATTCTCAAATCAAAATGTTGATGATTTTGATGCTTTGGTTATTTGAGGTAATGTACGCCATTCACAAAAAATACTGTACAGCGGAAAGAAACTGAAATGTTGAGATGTACAAATTGTTTGGTTGGTGGGGAGCTACTTTTTCCATCCGCCTGCGCAAGTGCACGATTTGTAAGAGAGGTGTGAAGTTACTCAATGGAAATAAATATCTAAATTTCACAACAATTTCAATTTGAGTCACGCTGCATTAGAAAACGGCAACACTTCTTTTCAGATTTACCAGACACATTATCTGGATTTGATTGGCTTGTATCAGTATTGGATCGGTGTCGGCGATACCAGCCAGAATTTTACTCGGCGTGAAGGAAATCGGTGGCATCGAACCTCGCTAGTGTGCAGGGGGCTGGGGGTTGTTGAACCGGATCATACCGGAATGAGATCAAGCATGGCCGATGAAACAACAGCATGTCTTTGGGGAAACAGGCCATGAGAGCTTGTCTCAATCACTCAGCCGGCTTCGACTCGGACAACGTTGACGTTTCCAGACCGCTTCACGGCCGGCGGGGCCCCCCCGCTCCTCCGGAACAGGTAGACCGTGAAATCTGTGCAGGTAAAGTCAACGTGCACAACTGGTCGGATTGAGGTCGGAAGAGATGGAACAAATGACTTGACGTGCGCACGGCCCTGGACAG